>NC_068449.1:29275379-29968504 GCF_023373465.1 Oncorhynchus keta | reverse complement strand
AAACATTCAAAACCCAACGAGTACAAATGAGAATGCAGGTTGGGTCTGTAAAAGGTTGTCAGGGAACCATAAGATTTAATTGCATGACACATCAGTAGCCATCTTTCCATCCAATTAGCTAGAGATTTTCATGGGAATATTCTAAAATCAGCATAAAGAGAATATGCACATTTTCACCAGTGGTGTTTTCACCAAACTGACTTGAAGATAAAACGTGTGTGTGATGATGTAGTGCAAACAAAATTTTTTTTTTTTTTTTTTTTTTGCTTAAGTTTTCATGTACCGAATAAAAAACTAAAGTAAAATGTGTTTCCATCGCATTTTCAGCTCTATCGATAGTTGTCACAAACAAGCAAATATGACTACTCTCATCTTGACACTTGCACTCTAGCCAACAGCTCGCAGAAACTGTGCTGGTAGGCTCGTCTACATGAGACTATTATGGATAAGAGCGAGATTATTTATATTTGTCAAACAGCAGTCAAGCATCAATCATCATGTCACCAGACCATGACCCTCGATATTTATTGGAAATGAGCATCAATATCAGCATTTAAAAAATGATGAACTTCACAGGGTGGTGAAAGTGCATGGCGAAGAGATGTGATGCTCCTTTCAAATATTGTGAGTCTTATTCTGGTGATCATCGATGCTTGGCTGCTGTTTGAAAAATGCAAATATTTTTGTCCATAATAATATCATCATGTATTAGGCTACCTGCACTGTATCTGAGCTGTTGGCTAGAGCCCACGTGCCAAGACCAGAGTGGGCACATTCGCTATACAACGCAATTTTATGTTGTTGACAAAACCATCAGTTGAGTTAAATGCGATGGAAACCCATTTTACTTGTATTTTCTATTTGATACCTGGGAATTTAACCCCAAAATTATTTTTTATGTGCACTGTCATCACACACTGTCTTTTATCTGCAACATGTCAATTTGATGGAAACTCAGGTGGGAAAATGTGCATATTGTTTTTATGCTCATTTAAAAACAATATTTGCATGAAAATCTGTCACCAATTGGATAGCTTCTGGTAGGAAAATGCACATATTGTTTTTATGCGGATGTAGAATAGGCCATTTGCATGAAAATCTGTCGCCAAATGGATGGAAACCTAGCTACATTTTCATCCACAGTAATGGGAGTAAATTCATACAAACTTCACAGGGTGGTGATAGTGAACAGTGATGACCTTGATGTAGAGGTCTGCACGAGACTGATCACTTGCTTGCTGTCCAACTCCCACCCACTACCGCAAGAACTGGTCCCGAACCGAACCGTGGTAATTGTGAGTATTTCTGTCTGCAATAATGCCCTTTTGTGGCAAAAATCTCATTCTAATTGGCCCAAGTGGGTGGGTCTATGCCTTCCCAGGCCTACCCATGGCTGTGCCCCTGCCCAGTCATGTGAAATCCATAGATTAGAGCTTAATGAATTTAAGTCAATTAACTGACTTCTTTATATGAACTGTAACCTCTGTAAAATCGTTTAAAGTTGCGTTTATATTTTTGTTCAGTGTAGCTAGCTTTTAGCTACTTGAAAACCGAAGCACGTGTCTCAGTATGGAAAATGCGGCCTAGACATTCGGCAAAACAAAATGCATATGTATCTGGTGGACATCTGGCATTAATGGGCTATATCAGCCAATAGGCTAGATGTAGTTTGAAGAGAGCAGAGTTTGGAGCGAGAGCAGACACTTGCACTTTCTCTTGAGCTACGTTTGATAGCCTGCTTTTTAAGAGTGAGACGATTTTCAGACAAACAAATATGGGTGACCAATGTGTATTTCTAGGCAATGTTGTAAACTATAGCCTATTCATATTTAAGAAGTTAATTTCCTTGGAAAAATAACTGCCCCATGCTTCTCCGCCCATGCATAGGCTAGCCTACTATTTTAAACCACACACGCACCTGATCTTACACCTATCTACTGAACTTGAAGCAGCAAGAATGATGAGAGTGAACACTTGATCTTTCTTTTGAGCAACAGTTGTTTTGCATATGGGATATAGCCTACCTTTTAGGAGGACAATTTGCATGCAAAGACAATTAAATGGGTAATCAATATTTATTGAAAATAAAAAAGGTGCAATGCTCGCTCACCATGGTAGCCAATAACTGTGTTGACCTTTTCAATAGCGACCAATTGTTTTGATTGCAGCTCGACTCAAGTTAGTTGAGCGCCCTCCACTTCTTTCCATTATCAATATTCATTTACAGACACTGAACTATAACCTATTCATATTTAAGTGAATTTACTTATTTCATAGAGCCCCACGGTGGAGGTGTCATAATACCCATAAAACCTTGCGGTCAAACAGAGAAATGTTTCCAATCATTTTTCCACCATTCACTTTTCCCATTGGGTATTTTAGAAAGACTTAAATTAAGGGCTGTGTTTTGTGTAGGCTAACTCTGGTGTGAAGTTTTGATAACCGTGTAACTCTCTCAATATAATATATTCGGTTCTATTTAATCTCAGATTTGAAAATACTAATTAGCATCAAAGTGGACATCATGCAAGACCACAAATCCCTGCAAGCTCCAGTATGTTATCTCAAGCTGGCACCTTTGCTAATAGGTAGTGTCAATTTTAAACTTGCACAAGACAGTTCACAGAATTGTAAATTTCAAAGAAATTTTGACAATTTATTCATTACTACATTAAACTAGCATTAGATAGTTAATCCAGAGATTCTTACTTTTGCCTCTATTCGGCAGTCTCATCCAGATCATCATGGAATTTGTAGTTCTTAATGTAAATGTAAATGATAGCCACACTAGCATTTCATTGTTGGGGGGGGTAAATACAGGTGAATATATTGATAAAAGTCACCTTGTCCTAGAGAGATTTACAGTTATCAAAACGTCACGACATGAAACACAGCCCTTATTTCAATCATTTCTAAAATCCCCTATGGGAAAATGAATGATGGAAAAACAATTGGAACCATTTCCCTGTTTGACCGCTAGGTTTTATGGGTATTATGACTCATACTGGGGTACTCTATTTAGACCACACGTACCAGGCACTCTTGATCTCACACACCCAACTGGGAGAGGAGAGGTAGGCTACTGAAATTTAAGCGGCAAATTCTGTGTGTGAATAATGCCGCAAAGAGGTGCTTTTAATACAATAGGCAGGATAATGCCTACAAAGCAGACAGTTTCCAAATAATTTGCAGGACCAAAAAAATATCCTCATCCCAAAGTTGTCTGAATGACCATGTGCTTCCTCCCGCAGCATTAAAAATGCCGACACACACAGCCTACCGACACTGTGTCTGCGAGCTTTTGGCTAGAGCCGCATGTTCCAAGACCAGAGAAGGCACATTTCCTACAATTTCTGTAACAAAACTCTTGGTAGAGTTGAAAGTGCGATGGAAACACATTGAACTTTAGATTTGTATTCAGTACATGAAAATTTACACAAAAAGTACATTTTGTGTACTCTCTCATGCACTGAAGTCTGTTTGGTGGAAACACACCACTGGTAGGAAAATAAACATTTTCTTTATGCACATTTTTGTATATTCGACATGAAAATCTGTCACCAATTGGAGGGAAACCTAGCTAGCATTAAATATTATATCAGCAAACTCAGATTAGATCTTGGGGAAAGAAAAGCAGCAGCACTGAACACCTACTGAGCACCATGGCTTATGGTTAACTCCATACAAATCCTTGACAACCACCACCTAATCCCTCCCCAACATTTCTGGATGAGACTTATTTCCAGATACTTCCAGCTGATTTTACAGTAACCAGTAGTACACTTCAGTTACTTCATCCATGGTGAATATGGTAACAGGGGGCAAAGTCTATTTACCTTGACATCCTGGAAGAATATCGTCTCCTGCCCATGGATTTTCATCAACTCCTGAATGGCCTGGTGGATTTTTTTATGTTTTACATAATAGATGACAACACTTTTCATACAGTGAGCAGGATAGCAAGGTCCCGCTGTCTGCCGTCTCCATTGACTTCTATTATCTCTGGTCCAATGTGGCATGTGTCCATCTCACCCTGAAGAAGTAATTGAGAGCGAAGACATTGAGGTAGCCATTGTTCCCCATGTCCAGCAGCTTGAAGATGTACTGCAGCGCTGCAGGCTTCTTCCTGTTATCCAGAGCCAGAACAAAGTCCACGTACGTCTTATATTCCTGGGAGAGATACACACAAAGTCAAGACCAGATTTAGTATTAAATCAGGTCCAGTGTTTCCCCTATATTCATTTAGCAGCGGCTGCTATATCGTTGCCACCACTCCAAAACATGTATAAAAATAAATAATAATTTTAAGGTAAGAGTGACAAGTTACACATCTTCCTCAGATTCTCATGATTGTCAGAAATCTCCAAGGTAACTCGCTAGCTAGCTTGTAATCCTGGAAGTGTAGCCAACCCTATTAGTAGATGTACTGTATGTAATAATTGTTAGCTAAAATACAGTAATGTTACGCTAGCAAAAACCTTTTTGGAGTTAATATAGAATTGGCTATGATGTCATTGAGATCAAGACATAAAATTAAACTGTCCTCAATTTTGAGATGAGTTTCAAAGGAATTCTAGTCATGAATTTGAGTAGAATGTCCTTTAAAAAAGTCAGCGGTAGGTTAACAAAAAAAACTCCCAAGGGAAGACACCAAGCAGATAAGGTTTTTACAATTTCTCCGTCGTAGATAAGGCACTCCAGGTACATGCAGTCCAGAAAGACGCTGGTCAGAGTGCCAGTGCCGTAGCGAGACAGCTCCTCCTTACTGAGCATGCCGTTGTGGTCCTTGTCCAAATTCAGGTATTGACCTGCAAGAGGAAACAGAGGATCGACCATCTTACCAAGACAGAACAAAGACATGTAGAGTACCTTTTTTTATTTTAACATTCAGGTATTACCGGCTTCAGATTAGTCCGATGTCTATTAGGCAAAATGTTGAAATCAAATAGCTGCTGCTTACAATAAACTTGAAGAGCAGAGGGTGCAGAGAACCAGTTGGATTCCTGGCTCACCTTGGAAAGCTCCTCATCTCTCAGCTTAAGTAGAACATCCAAAAAAACTGCAGGCCAAGATGTCTTGAATCTTAATTTCCCCTGGAAATTAACATAAATAAATGGAGCAAGATGTTTGTTTTTAAGAGTGGGCACAGGTAAACAAGTTGTAGGCATGAAGATCAATCATCGGAATCTTACAGATAGGAATTCAAAACCTCAGCGTCTCTTATACATGTATAAGTCTGCACATTTAACTAGTGTTTCTGGTTAGTTATCGTTAACTAACCAGTCCGTAAAGAATCCAGGAAGAAGAAGAACTTGCGGACAGCGGTGCAGACACAGAAAGAATAGAAGGACGTCTCCAGGCCATCCAGCTTAGGGAGTGTGGGGATCACACATGTAGTTCTCCACTTCCTGTCACATAACAAGACAACACACATACCAACTCAATCCAACCTAAATTCCAAACAGCCTGGTGTTCAACCTATTTATGGGTTGCACATTGTCACAATATCATTTTGAACATTTGTTTTAGGACTGATGGCCAACTGAACATTCTACTCAATGCATCCTCAATGGGCGATGATGAAGATTTGGTCTAATGCATTACTAAACTTTGAAAACACAATTACATTTCTAAAAGAAGGCAAATTATTACTAGGAAAACCTTTGGTCATCATTTTGATGTCGCCAGATTGACTTTATTTGCAGTATAACGTTAGCTAGCTAGCTAGGATTGCGGGGAGACCACTGCATTTTTAGCGCACTACCGTTAGCATTGCAAGCTATTTTTGAGGAACTTTGCTAGTTAATGACAACATTGCCATCTGTCTAAAGTAAATTTAACAACATGATGATGGTGACAAAGTTTTTTTCTACTTTAGCAATGTCATCTCATCTTATTTCTAAATCACTAATGTAATCTAGGCAAATATTCATTAGCTCCCATTCTACTTTTGGGCATCAACATGGCTGCAGTGTCTGTAAAATGTTGATAACAATGGCAACTACGCAACCAAGTGATGGAGGTGCACGAATCTGGGGCTACTTGGACAATTTACACCCAAAAAGTTGTAACATTTGTCTCTTTGCTGGAAAAGACAGCAATACAGAAAGGTTATCCAAAAGGTAAAAGGGTCACTGAGAAAAACATGATGTCACAGTGAAGAAAAACATTACTGTAACCAGAGATGCTTCACAAGAGGGTGGTTCCTGCTTCAAGGTCATAGTACATATCATCTTTCACAACTCTGAAAGGCGCAAATGGGCAACCTCAATTGGAATCATGAGAAAGTAAGGAGGGAAGGGATATCCCTATTTCAGTAAGGAGCCACCAACACAAGCTTTTGGTCTGAAAGTATAGTAGTAGTGAGAGTGCTTACAGACTCGCAGAGGTATCCCTGTCCGGCCATGTCATGGAGACTCAGCCCTAGCTGTGTTTGCTAGGGATGGGGGGAAAAGTGTGACACCAATCAGGCCCCCAAGGACTGGAATTGCCCAGGCCTGCTCTAAACGCTCTGCAACGTGAAGTAAAAGCTGTTGAATTCCCTTTAGTTGTAGTTAATTATTTTGAAGCAGAGTGGCAGAGCGAAAGGCCTATGAACTACATCTTCTGTTTAAGAATGAAATGATACTCAACAGCCTTTACATCATGTTGAATAAACACCTAGCTTACAAATACACCATGTCTCATCACGGTATTCATGTTGCCTTTTAACACCAGCTAAAAACATGCTTTTGGGCTAATGTGAATGTACACAGAGGTAATTCTGCTCAAGATTAACACAACTTTGTGGCACCAAAATGACTAATATGCAGAGTACTCACTTGCACTTTACTCCTGCTTTGTCTTCAAACTTCAGACAACAGTCATAGCTTATCATTGCCTCCTCTCCTGTCATGGGTGACACTTGGTGTTTGTCGAGCAGAAACCACATGATCTATAACAGAAAGAAGATTTAGGTAAAATAATTAGGTTTGATTACTTGAATAGACTTATGCACTTTTCCAGTGCTTGTAAAGCGTTCTATTTTAATAACATTTGTTTGATTCTGCCAGATGTTAGTCTCACCTGTAACTCCTCATTTGTTGAGAAGCTCCAAGCTCTGAAATATGGCTCTGGACTCCTCTCACAGTTTCTGCAGAACTTCATCCTCTGCAGGAAGACATATGGATCACAAGATAAAATACTTCATTAAACATGATCCTTTCAGCCCCTCAAAAAAGTCAAACAGAAGCAGGCTAATGATACAAAAGTGGATCCGTTGACACACGTGAATAATATCATAATTATTGTAGGCTATGAAGCTGTTAAAAATGGTTGAGTTCAAATGTTAGGTTCTGTCGTTCTGCCCCTGAACAGACAGTTAATCCACTGTTCCCAGGCTGTCATTGAAAATAAGAATGTGTTCTTAACTGACTTGCCTGGTTAAATAAAGGTTAAATAAAGGTAAAATAAAATAAAATTGTCAGAAAATGCAATTGCTTGCTCTGTAGTAGAAGAGTGGAATGTTCTTGTAGTTCTCTGTGCTTCTTACTCTGTGAAAAGTATTGTCTCGTCTACTTTCTTTTCCTCAGTCCTCTCATGTGAACAGAACTTTATAAGGCTGTGTGAATGTTCAATCATTGAAATACGTGGGTAGTTGGCTAGTGTGGCTACCGGTAGTTAGTTATCTAGCTGGATAGCTACTTCTTACTCAAACATAAATAAGTAACGTTAACTAGATATTCAGGTTTCTATGAAATTTGCCTAGCTAGCTAGTTAAATAAACAAAACCAATATATGGATGCAGCAAACCATTAATGGAGGATGCCAATCCTCTTTTCAAAAGCTCTTTCCAGTGCACTACCTTATCGTTTGACATTTTACTTCTGTTTATTCGTAATAACATGAAAACTAGCTAACCAAAGTTATGATAACTCCAGCGTCTAAAATGTCTAAACAATCGTAGCTCGCTTGGGATTGGTCGGCTTCGACGTGACCTCTGAACTCCAATGTCTCACGATTGTGGCGTCATCAAATGCGACTTTCTGATCACAGACATGCCTTCTTCTGCAGGTGAATACTCCGTAAAGTGTTATTTAGCTACATTTATTTAGCCAAATTATCATCCAAAACAAGTGCATGTAGATATTGGGTCTCCCGACTCCTTATCAAAAGAATAAAACTGGCATGCTGGTTGTTTGTTTATAGGCAATGTCAATTAAAGTCTCTAGCTAGCTAATTAGTTTGAACCTAATTTCTTAAAGTATCCCTGACTTCACTTGACTGTTTTTTTTGTTTAACACAGACATGAGACATCACATCTGACAGTGTACAGGTGTAGTATATTGTTACTAACTATGAGCTCCCTCCTGATATTAAAAACAAGAATATGTCTGAAATACATTAGCCCACTCTTTAATCCAGCTGGCTTTACTCCCCTGAATAATGTGATTAGCAAGCTATCAGTTAGTTCCAGGCTTTTATGCACTAAAGGAGGGAGTAGACATGCAGGTAACAACAGGAAAGAGGACAGACAGAGAGAATTCAATATCAGAGAGAGGCTCCCTTTTCCCAAGTCAGTGTTTGCTTCTGGGACAGCCAAGAGAACTGCTGAATACCAAAAGAAGAGGGCTGAGGAGGAACCAGACTTCCCCAGAAAGAACAAGAGAGTGAAACCCCCAGACCACCCTCTCACTGCCTCAGAATGGAAGAGCCTAAAATTGACTTCACCGAATCCTGATCGCTTTGACGTCCGGATGATGTCATCAATGCTTGCCGATGGGACAGACATCAACGTGGCCAAGTCCCTGCTGGCCTATGTTGCCATGGATACCGGTACACTGTCTTACGAGCTGCTACTGCGGTACCTCACCCTGTGTGTCGGCAGCGGCCATCACTCTGAGGTGTTTGACATGTATGATATCATGAGGAGCCGGTTCAGGACATTAGACACTGGAGCCTCCAGCCTTTTCATAAAGGGCTTCAGCAGGACAGAACGCTGGAAGGAGGCGCTGACCATCCTGGAGAACATCAAGAGGGCCATCACGCCATCACCGCGTAACTACGGCGATACCATCGCTGGGGCGGTGCTGCATGGTGATGGTGACACTGCCTGGGCCCTGTATGCTGAGCTGATGGAGAAGGGCCTCATTCCCAACCAGGAGACATGGCAGGCCCTGTTCCAGTGTGGTCTCTCTCATCAGGGCCACGAGGACGGGCTGCAATCCATCCTGCTCCATATGAGGGACAACCAAATCTATCCCGAGGAGACTCTGGCTAAAGATATCAAAGCTTGGTTTGAGAGGTAAGTCCTGAATATAGGTTACTGAATACCCCTACAATCACACAATGTTATTGGGACAAAGCATGGGCTGTGCCTATTTTGGTTTGATTATGATATCTTCTCCTGCCAGTCTTCCAGAACAGAAGTGGATTGGAAGCTGGTCCACCGTAGACCCCAGGTAACAACATAAACATTATTTTCATTTTCTTCATTAAACCATTAGACCTAATGAATTCAGAGTTTGAATCAGCACTTCATACACTACTTCTTCTATAATTCTTCTACTTCTATTCGAAACCTAGATGGCTGGAAAATTGAAATTCTTTATTAACCTCTGACCCTGTTACCTTTGCCTTTTTAACCAGGGGAGTGTGTCGGAGCTGCCAGGCAGAGCTGGAGTCCATCCAGCTGAGTCGGGAGGAGTACGCCCAGCTCAAAGACAGGGTGATGGAGGACGTGATCCAAGGCAGAGACGTCTTCAATAAGACCACTCCAGAGGTTTGGGAACCTCTTTTTCTTAGTTTGTCTCCCTCTTGTCCTCTATCTCTGCATTGATAGTGTCCACACACATTATGCAAATTGTCTACACTACAGGTCAGCTTTATGTAATTGGTCAGCCAATCCTTTTGAGTACAGTTGGTTGTAATATATACGCAACATGCAGCAATTTCAAAGATTTTACTGAGTTACAGTTCATATAAGGAAATCAGTCAATTGAAATAAATACATTTGGCCCGAATCTATGGATTTGACTGGGAATACAGATATGCATCTGTTGGTCACAGCTACCTTAAAAAAAGGTGAGGGTGTGGATCAGATAACCAGTCAGGATCTGGTGTGACCTCCATTTGCCTCATGCAGTGCAATATATCTCTTCACATAGAGTTGATCAGGCTGTTGATTGTGGCCTGTGGAATGTTGTCCCACTCCTCCTCAATGGCTGTGCGAAACTATTGAAACTATTCAGCATTATCATGCTGAAACATGAGGTGATGGCTGCGAATGAATGGCATGATAATGGGCCTCAGGATCTCGTCACGGTATCTCTGAATTCAAATTGCCATCGATAAAATGCAATTGTATTCGTTGTCCGTAGTTCATATCTGCCCATACCATAACCCCACCACCACCATGGACACTCTGCTGACACAACTTTGACATCAGCAAACCGCTTGCCCACACGATACCATACACACCGTCTGCGGTTGTGAAGCCAGTTGGACATACTGCCAAATTCTCTAAAATTATGTTGGAGGCGGCTTATGGTAGAGAAATTAACAATCAGTTATCTGGCAACAGCTCAGGTGGACATTCCTGCAGTCAGCATGCCAATTTCACGCTCCCTCAAAACTTGAGACATATGTGGCATTGTGTTGTGTGGCAAAACTGCACATTTTAGAGTGGCCTTTTATTGTCCCCAGCACAAGATACACCTGTGTAATGATTGTGCCATTTAATGAGCTTCTTGATATGCCACACTTGCAGTGGTGTAAAGTACTTAAGTAAAAATACTTTAAAGTAATACTTAAGTAGTTTTCTGGGATATCTGTATTTGACTTCACTATTCATATTTTTGACGAATTTTACTTCACTACATTCCGAAACAAAATTATGTACTTTTTACGCCATACATTTTCCCTGACACCCAAAAGTACTTGTTACATTTTGAATGCTTTGCAGCACAGGAAAATGGTGAAATTCACACACTTATCAAGAGAACATCCCTAGTCATCCATACTGCCTCTGATCTGGAGGACTGCTTTGTTTGTAAATTATGTTCGACTGTTGGAGTGTGCCCCTGTCTATCCATACATTTTAAAAACTAGAAAATTGTGCAGTCTGGTTTCCTTAATTTAAGGAATTTGAAAGGATTTACACTTGTATGTTTACTTTAGTATATTTTTCGTATATTTTTGCAATATCATTTACTTCTGTTATTTAAGTATATTTAAAACCAGATACTTTTAGACTTTTACTCGAGTAGTATTTTACTGGGTGACTTTTTCACTTTTACTTGAGTCATTTTCTATTAAGGTATCTTTACTTTTACTCAAGTATGACAATTTGGTACTTTTTCCACCACTGCACACTTGTCAGGTGGGTGGCTTATCTTGGCAAATGAGAAATGCTCAATAACAGGGATGTTAACAAATTTGTGAACAAAATTTGAGATAAATAAGCTTTTTGTGCTTATGGAACATTTCTGGGATCTTCTATTTCAGCTCATGAAACATGGGACCGACACTTTACATGTTGCGTTTATATTTGTGAAGTTGTGTAGTTCGACAGCAGAAAATAGTTGCGTACAATGGCCACTAGACAGTGCTAGTGTCGTATCAAACTAAATCTGCACATGTGAATTCAACGACAAGCACTGCAGGTTTCTCCACATGCACACATTGTGAATTGCACAAGAAATATGAAAAACCTATGGCAAAGTTTTATTTTGGATTTAACTATTATTTTGGTTCTGGATGTTTTGGGGCTAGATTTTTTAAGTATTGGTCAAACTTTTCAGCCATTAAATGCAGTGTTTCATGATTCAGTGTTGTTCAGGGCTGATCTTGCTTTACTCTTAGGGTTTGCTGTTGTTTAGGGGTTTATCTCCTGAATTAAACAAGATATTTTGCTGCATGAGGGCCAGTTGTATGAGCTTGGGGGTCTACTGCTTAAAATAGCAAGTCGTCCTCCAAGGGATCAGGCCTGTCCCACAATTAGATGAGATGATGGGGATTTCCAGTTGCAGAACATGTATCTCCCCGTCTCTCTCTCTGCATCGGCACTGAGCCCGCTCTTAGAGTCAGTCAGCACAACCACACATTTCAAACATTGGTAAAGGCTGGTCAATATGTAAGTGACAAAATACATTTGACCCTTTACTGGTGAAGACTCGTTTCACCTCATTGTAAACTAGTTACAGTACACTTATTTTGACCTGAGAAGAGCCTACAAGCAGCTATCATCAAGATAGCTGCTTGTAGGCTCTTCTCAGGTCAAAATAAGTGTACTGTAACTAGTTTACCTCCATTTGTCATTGTCCTATATGTGGTCATTTATGTTTCATCAATAAGAACTCTTCAGATGCATGGTAGGAAACATACAAGTATTTGTTTATTTGAATCCCCATTAGCTTTTGCAGAGGCAGCAGCTATTCTTCCTGGGGTACACAAAAAACAGGAAACATGACAAGTAACAAAGAACAGTCACATAAATGTAAAATACAGCTATATACAAACAATACAACCACAACAATACAACAACAACAAAAACGTGTGTGTGTGCATGTACTTGTTTGTGTGTGAGTGTGTGTCCCCTCACAGTCCCTGCCGTTCCATGAGATGTTGTTAAAAAAAAGAAAAGTGTTTGCTTGAGTAATTGGAGATGGAAGGGAGTTTCATGCGATCTTGGCTCTGTATAATACTGTGCGTTGCTGTGAATTTGTCTCTAAGCTATTATAACCCCATTCCTGAAAGTAAAGACTTTCTGGAACGTGGACGTGCCTTCTGTTTCCTGCTATGATGATCACAGGCCGTGTTAGGAGTGTCAACAATTTGGCCCACAGTAGAATATAGTTGAATAGCCCTGTCATAGCCCTTCTAAGGATAGCTGTTCCACTCCCTATTTAATCTGGTTCTTGTGACTGACTGGGTTTGAACCAGGGCTCTTGCATGTCACAAGACTTTGTTAGTAGAGCTGGGACACCGTCCATATCTTTCACTTATTGCATGCATTTAGCTGATATCGTTCATTACGGTAAGTAGCCCATACCATAGAAATGTAAAGTTTGAAATTAAATACGTTTGCTGATATGGCTGATTCTTAATGGGACAATTGATGGCCACAACCATCAAACTAGTAGTAGTAGTAGTTTAAAGGATAATAACAAACAAAACAGTTGCACATTGTTACGAACATATTGTTCTATTTAATCGTTATTGCATCAATTGAGGCAGTTTATCACAATATGGATTTATACCCATATTACCCTGCTCTGTGTGTTAGCCCACTTAGCTAAACCCTATAGGCATCCGTTCATGAGTTTAATGTAAAGGATGACACATTGCTTGCCTAACGAGTACCGCATCCCCCTGATTTCAGCTCATACTGAGACTCGAACACAGGACGTCTGCCTTGCAAACATACTTGACCGCCCTCCTGAAGTGTTCCAACCAACCAAGATATTTAAAAAGGCCTTCTTCAACTGCACAAGGTGGCGACACTTCAGGCCTATGAGTGTGTTTCACAGATCCCGATCTGCTACATTCACCCCCTAAACTCACTCCACAGCGACCCCAGTTGTTGAACCAGCGCATCTGTTGATCCAAGTCCAGTGGCACCATTGTAAAGGTGTTGACTGCGTAGCGAGTACTGCTTCCCCGTGATTCAGCTCATATGGAGAGGCCTTCTTTAATTGCGCAGAGTGAGGAGTGAGTTTCACAGCTCCCTATCTGCTACACTAGATCCAGCAAGGTTACTCATCAAAAGAGCGTGGTTTGGTGATCCATGCTTATGTGATGAGAACCTTGCCTGAGACCTGAAGACGTGTTAGTTTGACATGTGTTAGCTTGTGTTAGACGTGTACGTTTTAAGTCTCCGGCAAGGGTAGTCATTATAAGGTTAACATGTTTCTGACTGTGTTAGCCTGTTGAGCTAAAGCTTAGGCATTGGTCCTGTGGCTTGGATGGGTCTCTTCAAAGAGTAGGTCAAAAGGGGTTGAAGTGTAACACAGGCAGATCAGTGACCATGTTTGTGTGATGAGTAACTTGTCTGAGACCTGAAAAGTTGCATTGTCGGGCACAGAGGATACCTGGGTTAGAAAGCGCATCAGTCAAGCTGATACCGGTTTCAGGCAAGGTTGCTCATCACATGCATGGATCACCAAACCGCCTCTGTTGCACTCATTAAATGGGATGCAGAGATCCTTCTGCTTCTGTTTGCCACAGAAAGTGTTGTTGTTGTGCAGTACTTTTAGACTTTTCCTCAAGTAGTATTGTACTGGGTGACTCACTTCTACTTGAGTCATTTTCTATTGAGATATCTTTACTTTTGCTCAAGTATGACAATTGGGTACTTTTTCCACCACTGAGAACTACTGTGTTAAATCTGTTTTGGCTTAAAGGGATACTTTGGGATTTTGGCAATGTGGCCCTGTATCTACTTTCCCAGAGTCAAATAAACTTGTGGATTAATGTTTTGTGTCTCTGTCGAGTAGGAAGGAAGTTAGAGGTAGTTTCACAAGCCAATGCTCGCTAGTGTTAGCGCAATGGGAACTATCCTTTATAGAGACTGTTTCATGGGAAATATAATTTTTGTACAGATGTACAAAGCATTAGGAACACCTTCCTAATATTGAGTTGCACCCCCTTTTGCCCTCAGAACAGATTTACTTTGTGGGGTCATGGACTCTACAAGGTGTCAAGTGTTCCACAGGGATGCTGGCCCATGTTGACTCTAATACTTCCCACAGTTGTTGTCAAGTTGGCTGGATATCCCTTTGGATAGTGGACCATTCTTGATGCAGACAGGAAACTGTTGAGTGTGAAAAACCCAGCAGCACCTGGCACCTACTACCATACCCCGTTCAAAGACTCTTAAATCTTTTGTCTTGTCCATTCACCATCTGAATGGAACACATACACAATCCATGTCTCAAGGCTTAAAAATCCTTCTTTAATCTGTCTCCCCCCTTCATCTACACTGATTGAAGTGGATTTAACAAGTGACTTCAATAAGGGATCATATAGCTTTCCTCTGGATTCACCTGGTCAGTACGTCATGGAAAGGGCAGGTGTTCCTAATGTTTTGTACACTCAGTGTATATTGTATAATAAAGTGATAGGCTATTTCATGGCAGTTTTTTGGGGAAATTCAATTTTCTTTTGATTACTCGATTGCATGTCAGGATGAACTGTAATACATTAAGTCCGTGTTCTGAGCTGTAATCCCTCTTTGTTGCTTTAGGTAACATTAGTTTTGTTTATATCTGGGCATAGCTTGGACATTTTTTTGGCCTGCTGAAGTCATATAAGCTGCACAAAAGAGTTTCACATTTCAACCCTCAACAGGCTCTCACATGAGTGACCCTGGAAAGTCCCTGTGTGTGTATATGTGCGTTTGTGTGTGCGTGCGCCGAAACTAACGCCCTCAGTCCTGGGGCTGGAGCTTTGCTCCTATGCAGCATTGGTGTTTTCTTTGCAAGGTTCAACTTCATTGTATAGTCTATCACATGAAAGAGTGCAAGAAAAATGCATTTAGAATAAATAGAAAAGCAACGGTACCATCTTTTAATTAAATTATTTTGTCTATGATTCAAGTTAAAAATTAGAACCCACTTGTTATGTTTTGTTTGTGGTGCAGCACTGTTTTATATTAGCCTATTTCTCTGTCTGTCCCAATTAATACTTTCAGAGGTGAATTCCTATAATAAGCATAACATAGTCTTGCACTGAGAAGTAAGATATTATTGTTGTTCTGTAACTATCCAGGATATAAAGGTCAACATTTTGCAGCAGGTTGACAGGGAACATCCTGGCTTGCAGGGTTTTAGAATCTAGAACCAGCCATAGAACATAACATAACAACCTGTTCCTCGCGCTTTAGACTAGAGGGAGATGACAGACCGGTGGAACAGCCACATGTATTTTTATCTACAATTTTTGTTTTGGGAGGTTGGATTGAATACAGTTACGTGGAATGTCACTGTATAGCCTAATGCTATTAAGATATCAATGCAAATGTTAGTGGTCACGTGCTACATACAACGAGTATAGAATTTACCATGAAATTATTGCTTGTATGAGGTATTTCAGATAGATACATTGCATTCGGAAGTATTCAGAATTCCCCTTTTCCACATTTTGTTACGTTACAACCTTATTCTAAAATTGATTAAATACCATTTTTCCTCATCAATCTACACGCAATACCACATAATGACAAAGCGAAAACAGGTTTTTAAAACAGTGCATGTCAGAGCAAAAACCAAGCCATGAGATCGAAGGAATTGTCCTTAGATCTCTTGAGACAGGTTTGCGTTGAGGAACAGATCTGGGGAAGGGTACCTAAACATTTCTGCAGCATTGAAGGTCCCCAAGAACCTTCCAGAAGGACAATCATCTCTGCAGCACTCCACCAATCAGGCCTTTTTGATAGAGTGGCCAGCCTGAAGCCTCTCCTCAGTAAAAGGAACATGACAGCCTGCTTGGAGTTTGCCAAAAGGCACCTAAAGGACTCTCAGACCATGAAAAACAAGATTCTCTGGTCTGATGAAACCAAGATTGAACTCTTGTATGTGTATGTTTGTGTGTTTTGTTTTGTGTCTGTTTGTGTGCTTATGTAGTGTATGTGTTTGCATTTTGTATGAAAGTGTCAGTGTAGTGTGTGTATATAGTGTGTATATATATATAGTCTTGTGAGTTTGCATAGAGACAGTAGGGTCCGGGCAGATAGTCCGGGTAACCATTTGATTAACTATTTAACAGTCTTATGGCATGGGGTAGAAGCTGACCACATTTAAAATACCCAAATGCGGGACAACAGGATGATTTTGCTGGACAATGTAGTCTGTCTGTGTGACCCCCCTTAACCTTTTTTTTCTAAATTAGTAGTGTTTGAATTTGTTGATTAAATGTGGGACATGATTGTGGGACACGGGACCAAGGACGAAAATGTAAGACTGTCCTGCACAATCTGGGACATGTGGTCACCTTACTGTGCAGGTGTGAGTGGGCCATGTTATGTCCTTAATGATGTGGAGGCCAAGGAACGTGAAGCTCACGACCTGCTCCACTACAGCCCGATCGATGTGGATGGGGGCGTGCTCTCCCCTCTTTCTCCTGTAGTCCTGTTCTCCTTGGTCTTACTAGTGTTGAGGGAGAGGTTGGTGTCCTGGCACCACACTGCTATGTCTCTGACCTCCCTGTAGGCTGTCTAATCGACATCGGTGATCAGGCCGACCACCGCTGTGTTGCCAGCGAATTTGATGATGTTGTAGTTGTGCGTGGCCACACAGTCTTGGGTGAACAGGGAGTACAGGAGTGGACTAAGCACACACCCCTGAGGGCCCCCCATGTTGAGAGTCAGCGTGGCAGAAGTGTTGTTGCCTACTCTCACCACCTTGGGCCGGCCCGTTAGGCAGTCCAGTTGCCGAGGAAGGTGTTCAGTCCCAAGGTCCCCAACTTGGTGATGGGTTTGGAGGGGACTATGGTGTTAAACGCTGAGCTGTCGTCTGAACAACATTCTCACATAGTTTTTTCCCCTCTTGTCCAGGTGGGAGAGGGCAGTGTGAATTGACATTTTGCGTCATCTGTCAATCTATTGGGGTGGTATGCGAATTGGACTGGGTCCATGGTGTCTGGGATGATGGTGTTGATGTGTGTCATGACCAGCCTTTCAAAGCACTTCATAATTACAGATGTGAGTGCCAGGATGATTACAGTATTTTAGGCAGGTTACCTTGGAATTCTTGGGAACTGGGACAATGGTGATCAGTTTGAAGCATGTTGAGATTACAGACTAGGACAAGGAGAGATTGAACATGTCTGTGAAGTCACAGTACTGAGGCGACACTACAGCCTGGGGTTGGATCCCGTGACCGGGAGCCCCATAGGGCGGCGCACAATTGGCCCCGCGTCGTCCGGGTTAGGGGAGGGTTTGGCTCATCGCGCTCGAGCGTCTCGAACTCGTACTTGTCCTCTTGCTCAGTTGTGCACCAGGGCCCCTTTCTATTCTGGTTAGAGCCCGTTTGCACTGTTCTGTGAAGGGAGTAGTACACAGCATTGTACGAGATCTTCAGTTTCTTGGCAATTTCTCGCATGGAATAGCCTTAATATCTCAGAACAAGAATAGACTGATGAGGTTCAGAAGGAACGTCTTTGTTTCTGGCCCACAAATGCTGATGCTCTAGATACTCAACTAGTCTAAATAATGCCAGTTTTCAGCTGTGCTAAAATAATTGCAAAAGGGTTTTCTAATGATCAATTAGCCTTTTAAAATGATAAACTTGGATTAGCTAACACAATGTGCCATTGGAACACAGGAGTAATGGTTGCTGATAATGGGCCTTTGTACGCCTATGTAGATATTCCATTAAAAATCAGCCGTTTCCAGCTACAATAGTCATTTACAACATCAACAATGTCTACACTGTATTTCTGATCAATTTGATGTTGTTTTAATATACAAAAAAATAGTTTTCTTTCAAAAACAAGGACATTTCTAAGTGACCCCAAACTTTTGAATGGTAGTGTAGGTTCCTTGGTGATTTAGACATTTTATTGGTTCCAGACAGTATTGCAGATGAGCAGTTGATAAAATTGTTTCTCAGCATTGTCTCCTTTTTCCATGTGGAAAACTCAGTTATGCAAGAACAATGAAGAAGAGCCATCAAATATGAAATATTCTCTCTCTACCAGGGAGAAACTCTGGAGAGATGCAAAGGTGCCTCCTATCAAGTGTAACTGGGTGGTTGCCATGCTATGCTCAGCTAAACCCATTCCCTCCACAATGGAACTAGAGTGGAGATCCATTGTCTCTGACTCCATCAAAAACAACATCTCAGCACAAGTCACGTGACCTTACAACCTCTGGGAATTCCCAGTTCTTCCAGTCCCAACTTGCCATGACAACTGCTAGTGCTGCAGGGGAGCAGATAGCAACACAACAAGCTGTGTTAATAAGGTAGAGGTGAAGTAAAGGGGAAAGTAAGCTCTTCCCCAGACTATTGGTTAACGAGATGTTAACATCCTGCCTTTATCCCAGAGGCCTAATGATGTATTAGAATGTCTATGGCCTGAAACAGGGCCTGAATGTCTCTTCAATACTTAATGTCCTTTAGTTGCAGAACTCGTTCTCCCTTCTGCACCACAGGGATTCCCCAAATATTATTCCTCTTTCCGTCCCATATAGATGTCTCATTGTGATGCTGTTGCTTACAAAGTCAAAAGCTTTAGCTAAATTTGCTACAGTTTTTTTTTGTATTATTTTTCTCAGGGGTATACAGTACTTTACTGTTGTTCCGGTGGACTTTAGTATTGTATTGGGGTTGTGTCAGGGGATTTTTCAGGCTCTTTGCTAGCAGAGACAAAGAAGTGAAAGTACTGGCCTGTTCCATGGGCTACAGTATTGGATAATGGACACTTATACCACATTATGTGTTGGTTTGTAGGCTGTAGTTGGTCTGTCTTGTTGCATTCTCAGGAAACATGGTGAATATATTAGCATCTATATGTGATGAAATGAATTTAAAAAATATATTTTTATGTATGTCGCAATCTGTTTTTCTTCCATTTCTTTCATCACAAATAGATGCTAATATATATACACCATGTTTCCTGAGAATGCAACAAGACTGACCATGTATGTCACAATCTAAAAAAAGTATTTCCACTCATAACGTTCATGTGTCAGTGGATCTCTATTTCCTATGTACTAAGCAGCAGTGACAGCAACATGAGAGACCTATGCATACATGCAGTGTAGAATGTACATGATAGACAGACAGACAGACAGACAGACAGGTGGAGGTGTGGCCTGGGTTGACATGTGGCCTATCCAGAAATTCTGCGCTGTACTGTGTATTGCCAGATTTATATCTGAGGCCAGTCCAGGTTCCCATTGAAACGGAAACAATGAAAGAAAAACAAGAGCGAGAGGGAAGTCCTGGCTGTCGAGTTAAGTAAATATTGACCATGCCATATTTGATTTATCTTGCCCTGCTACTGAAGTTCCTCCTTGTTCTGTACAGACCAGCTGGTGCTCAAGACTTTCAAGTTTTTTTTGTGTGTGAATTAGTATGTGAATTTCCCACCCCCTCATGGATCATCTGATAGCTGTGAGACATTTCATTTAAAAAATATTAAATATAATAGGGACTTGACATGCACAAACATTTCAAATGGAAGCATAAAACATTTAACCACATATGTAAACCTGAAGCTTGGGTAACCAAGTGTTTCTCCCTCTCCTAGGAGCTGGAGAGCTTCAAGAACTTTGTCAAGCGGAAGCCGGCCTTTGACGTGGTCATAGATGGACTCAATGTGGCCAACATTGGCATCAAAGGGAACCAGTCTCAGACGGTGAGTTCTCTGCGAATGTGAGTCCAGAACAACAATGTTATGAAATGTTCTGAGTTGGCACCATTGATCTGACATTTAAGGATGTGGTGTTGTGCTATTGATTAGTGATGGGGGGGACGATAGTTACGTTTTGGGATAATATTTTATTTATTTTTACCCCTTTTTCTCCCCAATTCTGTGGTATCCAGTTGGTAGTTAGTCTTGTCTGATTGCTGAAACACGACCCAACCCAGCCGCACTGCTTCTTGACAAAATGCCCGCTTAAGCCAGCCACACCAATGTGTCGGAGGAAACACCGTAATCCCGGCGACCGTGTCAGCGTGCATGCGCCTGGCTCGCCGCAGGAGTCGCTAGAGCGCGGTGGTACAAGGACATCTCTCCCAGTCAAACCCTCCCAGACGACGCTGGGCCAATTGTGTGCCGCTCCATGGGTCTCCCGGTCGTGGCCTGCTCCGACAGAGCCTGGACTCGAACCAGGATCTCTAGTGGCACAGCCAGCAACTGCGATGCAGTGCCTTAGACCACTGCGACACTCGGGAGGCCGACGGGGATATTCTTTTTGATGATATATTGTACTGTTCTGACAATATCTCAATATCATTTTAGCGGAAGTTGGCTGTATCTGCACCAAAACTCCAGTATTTTTCCTTCATAGCTTATTTTCTTCTTTTTAAATAAGGAGCCAATTCGTTTTCATTTACATTTACATTTAAGTCATTTAGCAGACGCTCTTATCCAGAGCGACTTACAAATTGGTGCATTCACCTTATGACATCCAGTGGAACAGCCACTTTACAATAGTGCATCTAAATCTTTTAAGGGGGGTGAGAAGGATTACTTTATCCTATCCTAGGTATTCCTTAAAGAGGTGGGGTTTCAGGTGTCTCCGGAAGGTGGTGATTGACTCCGCTGTCCTGGCGTCGTGGGGAGTTTGTTCCACCATTGGGGGCCAGAGCAGCGAACAGTTTTGACTGGGCTGAGCGGGAACTGTACTTCCTCAGTGGTAGGGAGGCGAGCAGGCCAGAGGTGGATGAACGCAGTGCCCTTGTTTGGGTGTAGGGCCTGATCAGAGCCTGGAGGTACTGAGGTGCCGTTCCCCTCACAGCTCCGTAGGCAAGCACCATGGTCTTGTAGCGGATGCGAGCTTCAACTGGAAGCCAGTGGAGAGAGCGGAGGAGCGGGGTGACGTGGAGAGAACTTGGGAAGGTTGAACACCAGACGGGCTGCGGCGTTCTGGATGAGTTGTAGGGGTTTAATGGCACAGGCAGGAGCCCAGCCAACAGTGAGTTGCAGTAATCCAGACGGGAGATGACAAGTGCCTGGATTAGGACCTGCGCCGCTTCCTGTGTGAGGCAGGGTCGTACTCTGCGGATGTTGTAGAGCATGAACCTACAGGAACGGGCCACCGCCTTGATGTTAGTTGAGAACGACAGGGTGTTGTCCAGGATCACGCCAAGGTTCTTAGCGCTCTCGGAGGAGGACACAATGGAGTTGTCAACCGTGATGGCGAGATCATGGAACGGGCAGTCCTTCCCCGGGAGGAAGAGCAGCTCCGTCTTGCCGAGGTTCAGCTTGAGGTGGTGATCCGTCATCCACACTGATATGTCTGCCAGACATGCAGAGATGCGATTCGCCACCTGGTCATCAGAAGGGGGAAAGGAGAACATTAATTGTGTGTCGTCTGCATAGCAATGATAGGAGAGACCATGTGAGGTTATGACAGAGCCAAGTGACTTGGTGTATAGCGAGAATAGGAGAGGGCCTAGAACAGAGCCCTGGGGGACACCAGTGGTGAGAGCGCGTGGTGAGGAGACAGATTCTCGCCACGCCACCTGGTAGGAGCGACCTGTCAGGTAGGACGCAACCAAGCGTGGGCCGCGCCGGAGATGCCCAACTCGGAGAGGGTGGAGAGGAGGATCTGATGGTTCACAGTATCGAAGGCAGCCAATAGGTCTAGAAGGATGAGAGCAGAGGAGAGAGAGTTAGCTTTAGCAGTGCGGAGCGCCTCCGTGATACAGAGAAGAGCAGTCTCAGTTGAATGACTAGTCTTGAAACCTGACTGATTTGGATCAAGAAGGTCATTCTGAGAGAGATAGCGGGAGAGCTGGCCAAGGACGGCACGTTCAAGAGTTTTGGAGAGAAAAGAATGAAGGGATACTGGTCTGTAGTTGATGACATCGGAGGGATCGAGTGTAGGTTTTTTCAGAAGGGGTGCAACTCTCGCTCTCTTGAAGACGGAAGGGACGTAGCCAGCGGTCAGGGATGAGTTGATGAGCGAGGTGAGGTAAGGGAGAAGGTCTCCGGAAATGGTCTGGAGAAGAGAGGAGGGGATAGGGTCAAGCGGGCAGGTTGTTGGGTGGCCGGCCGTCACAAGACGCGAGATTTCATCTGGAGAGAAGTGTCAAAGATTTTGTTTTCCGCAAACATCCTTTCTGAATTTAAAAGTAATCATTAAAGTAATCTAGTTTTTCAAAAGTGTCTGTAACCAGATTACAATATTTTTGCTGGAAATGGATGACCGTTCGTTTTTTTGTAATCACTTCCATGTAACGGACTACATGTCATCCGTTACTCCCCAACCCTGATGATATGCAACTCTGCCTTTTCAAACATGTACTTTCAATATGCTAATATCTTTTGGACACATTTGTGTCCTGAAAAGTTAAACTTCCACTGCCACAGAGATGGCTTAAAGGTGTCTTGAGGCATTTCTTTGTTGATATTTAATTCCAGCGTTCATTCAATTACAACACACTTGTTTTAAGAGCGTTCGAGAGATTTAGTGGCGCAATCAAATGCCGGAAGCTGGGTTTGTTGTAGTGGACCAAACTCCGTTCAATGGTGAAGGAAGTCCCCATGGAGTGGAATTTAGTCTGCCATGTTTGTGGTGTCTAGTCGCTAGGTTTGTGGTGGACACCAGTGTGTGATGTTGAAAGGTATTTATTGTCAGAGGCCTTCTGGCAAATTGGTGAGGACATGTATACTGTTTGATTGTGTTTGTTGCAGACCACAATTAGAACATTCACTGACCTCCACTATGGCTGATTTGTGTCTGGTTTTGACTAAAGCTCATATAGCCCCCACCCACCTCTCTCGGCCCTCTCTCTCGGCCCTCTCGCTCGGCCCTCTCTCTCTCTCGCTCGGCCCTCTCTTTCTCTCGCTCGGTCTGGAGAAGAGAGGAGGGGATAGGGTCAAGCGGGCAGGTTGTTGGGCGGCCGGCCGTCACAAGACGCAAGATTTCATCTGGAGAGAGAGGGGAGAAAGAGGTCAGAGCACAGGGTAGGGCAGTGTGAGCAGAACCAGCGGTGTCGTTTGACTTAGCAAACGAGGATCGGATGTCGTCGACCTTCTTTTCAAAATGGTTGACGAAGTCATCTGCAGAGAGGGAGGGGGGGGGGGGGAGGATTCAGGAGGGAGGAGGATTCAGGAGGGAGGAGAAGGTGGCAAAGAGCTTCCTAGGGTTAGAGGCAGATGCTTGGAATTTAGAGTGGTAGAAAGTGGCTTTAGCAGCAGAGACAGAGGAGGAAAATGTAGAGAGGAGGGAGTGAAAGGATGCCAGGTCCGCAGGGAGGCGAGTTTTCCTCCATTTCCGCTCGGCTGCCCGGAGCCCTGTTCTGTGAGCTCGCAATGAGTCGTCGAGCCACGGAGCGGAAGGGGAGGACCGAGCCGGCCTGGAGGATAGGGGACATAGAGAGTCAAAGGATGCAGAAAGGGAGGAGAGGAGGGTTGAGGAGGCAGAATCAGGAGATAGGTTGGAGAAGGTTTGAGCAGAGGGAAGAGATGATAGGATGGAAGAGGAGAGAGTAGCGGGGGAGAGAGAGCGAAGGTTGGGACGGCGCGATACCATCCGAGTAGGGGCAGTGTGGAAAGTGTTGGATGAGAGCGAGAGGGAAAAGGATACAAGGTAGTGGTCGGAGACTTGGAGGGGAGTTGCAATGAGGTTAGTGGAAGAACAGCATCTAGTAAAGATGAGGTCAAGCGTATTGCCTGCCTTGTGAGTAGGGGGGGAAGGTGAGAGGGTGAGGTCAAAAGAGGAGAGGAGTGGAAAGAAGGAGGCAGAGAGGAATGAGTCAAAGGTAGACGTGGGGAGGTTAAAGTCGCCCAGAACTGTGAGAGGTGAGCCGTCCTCAGTTTTCAGCACTTTCATTTTATTGACTGATCAAAATTCCGTTTATCATGGCTCTCTATTGTCCCTCTGCAGCAGACATATGGTGAGCAATATGTTTTGAACATTAAATCACAACATAATCACTGTCCCGAATCACTATCTATCTATCTATCTATCTATATATCTATCTACATACACACACACAGTATATCACAAAAGTGAGTACACCCCTCACATTTTTGTAAATATTTGAGTATATCTTTTCATGTGACAGCACTGAATAAATGACACTTTGCTACAATGTAAAGTAGTGAGTGTACAGCTTGTATAACAGTGTACATTTGCTGTCCCCTCAAAATAACTCAACAGACAGCCATTCATGTATAAACCGCTGGCAACAAAAGTGAAAATGTTCAAATTGGGCCCAAAGTGTCAATATTTTGTGTGGCCACCATCATGTCCAGCACTGCCTTAACCCACTTGGGCATGGAGTTCACCACAGCTTCACAGATTGCCACTGGAGTCCTCTTCCACTCCTCCATGACGACATCATGGAGCTGGTGGATGTTAGAGACCTTGCACTCCTCCACCTTCCGTTTGAGGATGCCCCACAGATGCTCAATAGGGTTTACGTCTGGAGACATGCTTGGCCAGTCCATCACCTTTACCCTCAGCTTCTTTAGCAAGACAGTGGTCGTCATGGGGGTGTGTTTGGGGTCGTTATCATGTTGGAATACTGCCCTGCGGCCCAGTCTCCGAAGGGAGGGGATCATGCTCTGCTTCAGTATGTCACAGTACATGTTGGCATTCATGGTTCCCTCAATGAACTGTAGCTCCCCAGTGCCGGCAGCACTCATGCAGCCCCAGACCACTCCCACCACCATGCTTGACTGTAGGCAAGACACACTTGTCTTTGTACTCCTCACCTGGTTGCCGCCACACACGCTTGACACCATCTGAACCAAATAAGTTTATCTTGGTCTCATCAGACCACAGGACATGGTTCCAGTAATCCATGTCCTTAGTCTGCTCGTCTTCAGCAAACTGTTTGTGGGCTTTCTTGTGCATTATCCTTAGAAGAGGCTTCCTTCTGGGACGACAGCCATGCAGACCAATTTGATGCAGTGTACGGCGTATGGTCTGAGCACTGACAGGCTGACCCCCCCACCCCTTCAACCTCTGCAGCAATGCTGGCAGCACTCATACGTCTATTTCCCAAAGACAACCTCTGGATATGACGCTGAGCACGTGCACTCAACTTCTTTGGTCGACCATGGCGAGGCCTGTTCTGAGTGGAACCTGTCCACACACCTGCTCCCCATTCACACCTGAGACCTTGTAAACACTAACGAGTCACATGACACCGGGGAGGGAAAATGGCTAATTGGGCCCAATTTGGACATTTTCACTTAGGGGTGTACTCACTTCTGTTTCCAGCGGATTAGACATTAATGGCTGTGTGTTGAGTTATTTTGAGGGGACAGCAAATTTATGCTGTTATACAATCTGTACACTCACTACTTTACGTTGTAGAAAAGTGTCATTTCATCAGTGTTGTCACATGAAAAGATATACTCAAATATTTAAAAAAAAAATGTGAGGGGTGTATTGTACTCACTTTTGTGATATACTGTATATATATATATATATATGTCTCAGAAGAAGAAAAAAACGTCCCTTTTTCAGGACCCTGTCTTTCAAAGACAATTCGTAAAAATCCAAATAACTTCACAGATCTTCATTGTGAAGGGTTTAAACACCGTTTCCCGTGCTTGTTCAGTGAACCATAAACAATGAATGAACATGCACCTGTGGAACAGTCGTCAAGACACTTACAGCTTACAGACGGTAGGCAATTAAGGTCAGAGTTATGGACACTAAAGAGGCCTTTCTACTGACTCTGAAAAACACCAAAAGAAAGATGCCCAGGGTCCCTGCTCATCTGCGTGAACGTGCCTTAGGCATGCTTCAAGGAGGCATGAGGACTGCAGATATGGCCAGGGCAATACATTTTAATGTCCATACTCTGAGACGCCTAAGCGCTACAGGGAGATAGGACGAACAGCTGATCGTCCTTGCAGTGGCAGACCACGTGTAACAACACCTGCACAGGATCGGTACATCCAAACATCACACCTGCAGGACAGGTACTGGATGGCAACAACAACTGCCCGAGTTACATCAGGAACACATAATCCCTCCATCAGTGCTCAGACTGTCCGCAATAGGCTGAGAGAGGCTGGACTGAGGGCTTGTAGGCCTATTGTAAGGCAGGTCCTCACCAGACATCAATGGCAACAACGTCGCCTATGGGCACAAACCCACCGTCGCTGGACCAGACAGGACTGGCAAAAAGTTATATTCACTGATGAGTCGCGGTTTTGTCTCACCAGGGATGATGGTCGGATTTGCTTTTATCGTCTGAGGAATGAGCGTTACATCGAGGCCTGTACTCTGGAGCGGGATCAATTTGGAGGTGAAGGTCCGTCATGGTCTGGGGCGGTGTGTCACAGCATCATCGGACTGAGCTTGTTGTCATTGTAGGCAATCTCAACGCTGTGTGTTACAGGGAACACATCCTCCTCCCTCATGTGGTACCCTTCTTGCAGGCTCTTCTTGACATGACCCTCCAGCATGACAATGCCACCAGCCATACTGCTCGTTCTGTGTGTGATTTCCTGCAAGACAGGAATGTCAGTGTTCTGCCATGGCCAGCAAAGAGCCCGGATCTCAATCACATTGTGCACATCTGGGACCTGTTGGATCGGAGGGTGAGGGTTAGGGCCATTCCCCCAAGAAATGCCCAGGAACTTGCCAGTGCCTTGGTGGAAGAGTGGGGTAACATCTCACAGCAAGAACTGACAAATCTGGTGCAGTCCATGAGGAGGAGATGCACTGCAATACTTAATGCAGCTGGTGGCCACACCAGATACTGACTGTTACTTTTGAATTTGACCCCCCCTTTGTTCAGGGACACATTATTCAATTTATGTCAGTCACATGTCTGTGGAACTTGTTCAGTTTATGACTCAGTTGTTGAATCTTATGTTCATACAAATATTTACACATGTTAAGTTTGCTGAAAATTAACGCAGTTGACAGTGAGAGGGCGTTTCGGTTTTTGCTGAGTTTATATAGCATTGTGAGAATCCCAATACATATCGTATCGGCGCGTAAGTAAAGTGATAATATCGTAAGGTCACTGGCAATTTCCCAGCACTACTAGTGATGTGCCTTCTGCAGTGCAATTAGACTGCAACCTATATACAGTAGCTATTAGAACATAGTGCAAATGCACAGCTGGTGTTACCACTTCCATTTCAGTGTGTTTAGGTTCATACTGACTCACTGTTCGTCTTTACTCAGTCTTCCACACTAACCAAACCACAGTCAGCATCAATCAAAAGCAATATTCCAATGCAGGGGATGTTTCCTAAATCTGAACTTTTTTACCACTTGAGTGGTCGGGCATCAGTCATCATCATGAAAGCAAATACTCTCGAACGTCTCAGACTTGGGTTGAATCAGTGGGAGAAAATGACTTTTTCCCCCACTGATGACTAAGGCTGGAATCACTGTCAATATTACGAATTCCTAGTAACGGAATATAAAGGGTGCCTATCTTGTATTTGTAACTCAGTACAATTAAGTCATTCTGGACAGGATGTACGGTATGTCTGCACCCTCTACCCGGTTGCTACTAGGGGATGATATAGTGCACAGCCACGCCAGCATGTATAGACCCCTCGGAAAGAGCCAAATATCCGTCTTGAATTCCAATGAAATGAATAAGTTGTAATGCCAGCCCACATAAGTTACCCATGTGCTTCTCCCACTTGAGACACAGAGGAGATGGCTTTGTCACGGCTGCATGGGGCTATGGGAGGCTGTTAATAAATGACAACACTTTTTCATGTGGGAAAGATGGGTATATTTTTAGTGCTGTGTATATTTATTTAACCATGGGCTCATAGCCGAAGAAACCCACAGAGTATTATATCTGTGCTCTGTAAGCAGAACCCTTAGTCACCACAGTCTGGCCAGCAGTCTGCCATGCATACACAAACACACACACAGTGTGAATAATCCCTCCGCCTCCCCACAGCTGTTTAGCCTCTTGTTTCTCTGACAGGTGAGCTGAGCATTAGTGAGGAGCAGGGGGGACTGTGGCCTCTTGGCACTTACTGCCTAGAGTAGATATGAATAACCTGCTCCCAGCTTTCAAATACAGCAGTTCTGTATTTCTATAAATGCAGCACATGTAGCTTTGTTTCAGCACACATACAGACTCTGATGCCTTATTGAGGGGATTTCTCTTCCATTGTAATATGACTAAAATCAGTATTTGTGTATTTGTGGTGCTGACTTCTGTCCTAGTTATCAGCTAAAGGTCACATCTCCCCAACCCACTCGTCTGCATTCTCAACCACATCAGACAGACATACAAACGGACATAGTCAGAGTTTTTGCATGTGTGTGAAACTATTATTATACTGAACAAAAATATAAATGCAACATGCAACAATTTCAAAGATTTTACTGAGGTACAGTTCATATAAGGAAATCAGTATTTCACATGAACTGCGAATACAGATATGCATCATTGGCCACAGATACCTTAAAAAAATGTAAGGGCTGTCCGGGATGACCAAGCAGGCAACGAGAGACAACTTATTAGGGTGCAAACAATATTAGGGTCAGTAGCGGTGTGTGGGTAAATTCACTGGGGAAGCCAGAAAAAATAGCATATTATAACATATGTGTTGTGATAATTGCGTTGTTTGCTCTATAACCTGTTAATTAATATGCCTAAAGGCAGACAATAAGAAGACACAGTGGCAGAATAAATTCAACCATACCTTTTATTTTGTCACAAAACCGGAAAGCAACCTCTGTCTGGTTTAGTCCTCAAAGCATATTGCATGTAACAGACCGTTACATGACCTACAGCTTGGTCAAGCAAGTTAATGTTTCCGACATTTTTGGACCACTAAACAACTATTGATTTAGAACCACAGAGAGTTACCTCAAGTCTCAAAGAAAACAGGAGCTGCCTCCACTATTCCAGCTCCATTTCAACTTCAACATTTCAACATCATCAAATCACCTCTGCTTCATCTAATACAGTAATAACTAAAAGGTACCAAAAACAATTTAGTCCAATCAACGTAAGCTAAATATGATGTGGCTGCCCATGGTTCTGATTTCTGTGTGTGAACATGTGTGTGTGTGTGTGTATTTTAACGTTGACGAAACGGTCATTAGGTACACACTTTTATTTTTGTTGTCCTAGGCTACCTGGTTAAAATGCTTGCTCGCTAGCCTAACTTAGATTCATGGGCAATGTTAGCTAGTTAACATTAGCCTTCTACATCTAGCTACATATTGAACTTCCATCCTCTCAGGCCAGGGGCACAACAATGTATGAATTAATGGCTGGATCAGAATAGCAGTTATAATCATTGGCCAGTTTGGAGAATTAAGTAAAATCACAAGTCCAAATCCCTATCAACATCCATGGCTAATTTAGGAAAGGGCCAATTTTAGCTAGCTAGCTGGTCACCGGAGGACAACAACACAACATGATGCAACAATTAAAATGGTTTATTTCAATGGCGTATGCTCTCAATGCGATTTGATAGGAGTGACGCCAAAATCCAAGCTGGCTTCCCTTGTCACTTTTTTTGGTGTGCCAGGACCATTCACAGTTGAGCTCGCTCAGTTTAGCTCAATGCTGATTTGATCATTTTTTATACTTTTTTTTAACAAGGGAGGACAAATGCTCACTGGCTTCCCTTGCATCCCATTCAATGCTACTGGGAGCAACAAGGTTATACTAAGTTGGACCAGACCGCATCAGATAGATGGCCTACACAGAGACAGTGGGGCACTGTTTGGCTCGCTCGGATGCTTTCTCCGGTGAGATACATTAAGCCTCTTGCGAATTGAAGAAAAATTATGAAATACATAGAGATACATTTTTATTTTCATTTTTTATTGGCACATTTTTTAGGGAAGCATGGCTTCCCTGGCATCCATTAATACACACCACTGACAAAGGTTTTATTTCTCAAAACTTAGAAAATACAAATTATGTCAAGGAAATAAACCAAAGTGCTTTAAAATATACAAAGGGATACGTTATTTGAAATGAAAAACGGACTGTCCTATACAGTCTTAACTTAAAAAATAACTTTGATCCAACGTGCAGGAACAGAACGTACACGAACAGAACGTACACAAACCAAAAATCAACTACCTGAAGGCAGACTATAAGGAGAGTGGCCAGTTCCATTCCCTGGTCCAAGGGGAGTCTGCAAACCATCAAGTTTACATTATAACAAGAATGATATAACGTTTAGATCATGTTTTTAAATACAATAATTATTTTAACAATAACAGTACACGATATCAATGTATAACTGTACTTCACTATTTTAAACTGAACAGAGTGTTGTCATTTCCCAACGCCCCACCGGAACCCTATTTTAAGCCTGAGATTCCGTTTGGGCCTCCTTTACCAGAACACCGCGGCATCCCATGCTGCAGACATGAGGCTGTAAAAGCCTATTTATGTTTGATCCAAAAATGTGGTCGGAGACCGTGTGGATGGTGTGACGCAATTGCGGAGCCTCGGTAGGCACGCAAAGGCCAAATCGAGCTCTCTACCGCATCGCTGTGCGACCTGGCCCAAGAGAAAGCGTAGCAATTCGACACATACAAATACAGATGGAATAAACAAAACATACAGTCAATAATACAGTAGAACAAAATAAAACAAAAAGTATATATACAGTGAGTGCAAATGGGGTAAGTTAAGGAAATAAATAGGCCATGGTGGCGAAGTAATTACAATATAGCAATTAAACATTGGAATGGTAGATCAGCAGAAGATGAATGTGCAGGTAGAGATACTGGGGTGCTCCCACAGTTGATTTCTTCAAATCAAGCTGCTTACCTATTGCAGATTCAGTCTACCCAGTCTGGTGCAGGTCTACAATTTTGTTTCTGGTGTCCTTTGACAGCTCTTTGGTCTTGGCCATAGTGGAGTTTGGAGTGTGACTGTTTGAGGTTGTGGACAGGTGTCTTTTATACTAATAACAAGTACAAACAGGTGCCATTAAGACAGGTAACGAGTGGAGGACAGAGGAGCCTCTTAAAGAAGAAGTTACAGGTCTGTGAGACCCAGAAATCTTGCTTGTTTGAAGGTGACCAAATCATTATTTTCCACCATAATTTGCAAATAAGTTCATAAAAAATCCTACAATGTGATTTTCTGGATTTTTTTTTCTCATTTTGTCTGTCATGGTGTACCTATGATGAAAATGACAGGCCTCTCTTATCTTTTTAAGTGGGAGAACTTGCACAATTGGTGGCTGACTAAATACTTTTTTGCCCCACTGTATATAATATATTATATGTATCGCCATATACAGTATATAGTGCAAAATGAGGACATAAAATGAAAGGGATATTTGTTAGGCAGGGGGTTTTATTGTGTGGCTCGTGGCACGGCTGTCACGGGCGTGGATCAGAAACCTGTCAATATCTGGTGTGGATGTCGATTAAGGCAGACCCCGCACCTCTCAGATTCAGAGGGGTTGTGTTAAATGCAGAAGACACATTTCATTTGAAGGCATTCAGTTGTACAACTGGCTAGGTATCACCCTTTCCCTTTTAATGGCTGTACGATGTTGCTGGATATTGTCGGGAACTGGAACACGCTGTCGTACACGTCGATCAAAAGCATCCCATATGCAGGCCATGGAAGAACTGAGACATTTTCAGCTTACAGGAATTGTTTACAGATCCTTGCGACATGTGGCTGTGCATTATCATGCTGAAACATGAGTTGGTGGGGCCGGATGAATGGCACGACAATGGGCCTCAGGATCTTGTTGTGGTATCTTTGAATTCAAATTGACATCGATAAAATGCAATTGTGTTCGTTGTCCGTAGCTTATGCCTTCCCATACCATAACCCCACTGCCACCATGGGGAACTCTGTTCATAACGTTGAAGGCTTCAAACTGCTCACCCATATGACGCCATATACAGTGCCTTCGGAAAGTATTCAGACACCTTGATTTTTTCCCCCACATTTTCTTACGTTATAGCCTTATTCTAAAATGGATTAAATTGTTTTTGTCCCTCATCAATCTACACACAATATTCCATAATGACAAAGCAAAAAGTGTTAAGAAATTGGAGCAAATTTATATAAAATAACACATTTACTTAAGTATTCAGACCCTTTACTCAGTACTTTGTTGAAGCACCTTTGGCAGTGATTACAGCCTTGAGTCTTCTTGGGTATGACACTACAAGCTTGGCACACACAGTTGGGGAGTTTCTCCCCTTCTCTGCAGATCCTCTCAAGCTCTGTCAGGTTGGATGGGGAGCATTGTTGCACAGCTATTTTCAGGTCTCTCCAGAGATGTTCGATTGGGTTCAAGTCCGGGATCTGGCTGGGCCACTCAAGGACTTTCAGAGACTAGTCCCGAAGCCACTCCTGTGTTGTCTTCTCTGTGTGCTTAGGATCATTTTCTTTTTTGGAAGGTGAACCTTACCCCAGTCTGAGGTCCTGAGCGCTCTGGAGCAGGTTTTCATCAAGGATCTCTCTGTCCTTTGCTCCGTTCATCTTTGCCTCAATCTTGACAGGTCTCCCAGTCCTTGCCACTGAAAAACATCCCCACATTATGATGCTGCCACCACCACTGTAGGGATGGTGCCAGGTTTCAGGCCATCTTGGTTTCATCAGTCCAGAGAAACTTGTTTCTCATGGTCTTGAGAGTCTTTAGGTGCCTTTTGCCAAACTCCAAGCGGGTTGTCATGTGCCTTTTACTGAGGAGTGGCTTCCGTCTGGCCACTCTACCATGAAGGCCTGATTGGTGGAGTGCTGCAGAAATGGTTATCCTTCTGGAAGGTTCTCCCATCTCCACAGAGGAATTATAGAACTCTGTCAGAGTGACAATCAGGTTCTTGGTCACCTTCCTGACCAAGGGATTTCTCCCCCGATTGCTCCATTTGGCTGTGCGGCCAGCTCTAGGAAGAGTCTTGTTGGTTCCAAACTTCTTCCATTTAAGAATGATGGAGGCCACTGTGTTCTTGGGGACCTGCAGTAATGTTTTGGTACCCTTCCCCAGATCTGTGCCTCGACACAATCCTGTCTCGGAGCCCTACGGACATTTCCTTCGACCTCATGGCTTGGTTTCTGCTCTGACACACTGTCAACTGTGGGACCTTATATATGTGTGCCTTTTCATGTCCTATCAATTGAATTTACCACAGGTGGACTCAAATTAAGGTGTAGAAACATCCTCAAGGATGATCGATGGAAACAGGATGCACCTGAGCTATTTTTCAAGTGTAATCGCAAAGGGTCTGAATACTTATGTAAGTAAGGTATTTCTATATTTTAGTTTTAATACATTTTTGAAAAATGTCTAAAAACCTGTTTTCAATTTGTCATTATGGAGTATTGTGTGTAGATTGATGAGGGGGGAAAAAATATATTTAATTCATTTTAGAAAAAGGCTGTAACGTAACAAAATGTGGATAAAGTCAAGGCATCTGAATACTTTCCGAATGCACTGTATGTGATGATGACTAATCGTGTTGGTGTTTCTATGCAGCTCCTGGAGGTGGTGTCGGAGCTTGAGCGCCAGGGCCTGGTCATCCTGGTCCTGGGGAGGAAGCATATGCAGCGGCCCTCACGCAGCTGGGACAGACATGACATGAGCTTGGTCCAGCAGAAGGCCCACTGCTTCTTCACTGACAACATGTGAGTTCAGCCCTATGTGTCTTTCAAACCATAGCTTTCTGGTAGATCATTCATATCCATATTATAAGAGTACAGGTCACTCTTGCAAAAGAGACTTTATCTCATTGAGAATAACTAAAGGAAAATATATGTTTTTGTGCAATACATTGGGTAAAGTAACCAATGTGTATTCTTTGGGTTTGTTTGGATGTTGACACCTCTGGTTGTTTGTCAGTTCTGAGGATGACCCTTTCCTGCTGTATGCCACACTGCACTCTGGGAACCACTGCAACTTTGTTAGCCGGGACCTGATGAGGGACCACAAGGCCTGCCTGCCAGACGGTGCCACCCGACGCCTCTTCTTCAAGTGGCAGAGAGGCCACCAGCTGGTGCTGAGCAGCTACACCCCGGGAAAGAGAGTACGATTCCAGGTGAGAGTAACAGGGAGATAGAGCTTGCTTATTTATTACACATCAATGCATAGTATCTGTTGTCTACATGAGGACCTAAAAGGCATATTGATTTTTTTTTAAATATGGCCTGTGTATGTTTATTACAATTCTTGTGTTCTGTACATTTTTTCCAGAGGATATTAAGTTATGACACCATTGTCCAGACAAATGGAGGCTCCTGGCACATCCCCTATGATGAGAATGGGGCACAGAGATGCACTTATGAAGTTCCACAGAAGTGGCTGTGTCTCACCAAGGCAAAATAAGGACCCACTTAGAACTGGTTGATCTTCACAGACCTGTCAATACAGTGTTCGTCAATGAAACTATAGCATGTGAAAAAGAATAAAAGACTGAAAAAAAGCTTTGTACTTTTCTTGTAGTCCTCGAATATTTTTTTTTCAAAATGCATTCAGTAAACCAAGAGGTGTCTTAAAACAACGTTTGTTGGATTGACCCGGACATCAACTACTGTTCCTTAAACCAATTCCGGGGTCATTATCTTGCATGTTTTTTTTCCTCAGACAGTTCTTTTTTCAGTTTACAACTTTTATACAAATTTACTTCTTTGCCAACACAATGTCCCGAGGGTCGAGTGCAGGATTTGACCGATATATTACCATCTTCTCTCCGGAGAGCAGACTAACAAAGTCGGTTAGTATGGGATAGTTATGAAGAAATTAAAATACCAACTTGCCCAGTCATTATTGTAGCCAACTATAGTAGGTAGCTAACGTTAATGTTATCTAACCTGGCCATAGCTAACGTTAGCTCAGTTAAAACATATTAAAGCTTAACTAGCTGCTTTACAATGTCAGTGAATGGATAAACCTAGCTAACTTTGCAAGCTGATCACATTCAAATCTGCCAGCCTTCATGCTGTTTTTGAAACAGTTACTATAGTAAGCTAACTTTTACAACTAGCAATTCCTGTCAAGTTATTTGACAGAAGTAGACCGTTACACCATGGCCATGGGAGGCTAACTTAGTAGCAACTAGCTATCCAGTAATGAGTTGTCATTTGTTGAGTGTCTTGGCACAGATGCGTTCATGGTCTGAGCCCGTCAATGTGGTGAATAGCCTTCATCATGACATGCAGTGACAGCTTTGAAGCTGTTGATCTCTCACCTTAACAAAAGTCTGGAGTGATGCATAATTTTCCCCTGTTCTGTTTATTTTCCCAGAATATGCATTCAAGGCTATCAACCAAGGTGGCCTTACCATAGTAGCTATCAGAGGGCAAGACTGTGCAGTTGTCATCACACAGAATTCCAGTAAGAACACCCTTTATGACTCTTTCAGTACTCAGTTATCAATATGCCTATGTGATGTTATATGCAGTCATCAGATGTACTCTTCAATCTCTCCCATAGGACAAGCTTGTTGATACCATCCACAGTCACACACTTATTCAGAATCACAGAAAACATTGGCTGTGTCATTTTGGAATGACGGGTAAGAAACATGTTAATGTTGAAATATCCACTACACACTAAATATGAACCTTATGAAAGGCATTAGTTAATGTATGTAATAATGACTGTAATCGTGACCGATTCATTTGAGTTCAGCTGACAGCAAGTCCCAAGTCCAGAGGGCTCGTTACGAGGCAGCCAACTGCAAGTTGTACGGTTATGAGATCCCAGTGGATATGCTGTGTAAGAGGATGGCTTACATCTCTCAGGTGTACACACAGAATGCTGAGATGAGACCTCTTGGTTTCTGTAAGTGTTACACAATTGTCAAAAAAAAACACCAGTGTAGCTGAGAAGTTTCAAGATATACAGTACATGTCAGAAGTTTGGACACACCCACTCATTCCAGGGTTTTTCTTTATTTTTACTATTTTCTACATTGTAGAATAATAAGACATCAAAACTATGGAATCATGTAGTAATTGTTAATTGTAATTGTTAAACAAATCTAAATATATTTTAGATTCTTCAAAGTAGTCACCCTTTGCCTTGTTGACAGCGCCGCACACTCTTGGCATTCTCTCAACCAGCTTCACCTGGAATGCTTTAAAAACAGTCTTAAAGGAGTCCTCACATCCTGAGCACTTGTTGGCTGCTTTTCCTTAATTCTGGGGTCCAACTCATCCCAAACCATCTCAATTGGGTTGAGGTCAGATGATTGTGGAGGACAGTTCATCTGATGCAGCACTCCATCACTCTCCTTGGTCATATAACCCTTACACAACCTGAAGGTGTGTTGGGTCATTGTACTGTTGAGAAATAAATTATTGTTCTACTAAGTGCAAACCAGATGGGATGGTGTTTTGCTGCAGAGTTCTGTGGTATACATGCTGGTTGTGTCTCTTGAATTCTAAATAAATCACTGACAGTGTCACCAGCAAAGCACCATCACACCTCCTCCATGCTTCATGGTGGGAACTACATATGCGAAAATCAACCATATACCTAATCTAAATCTCACAAAGGCACAGCAGATGAAACCAAAAATCTCACATTTGGACAGATTTCCACCGGTCTAATGTCCGTTGCTCGTGTTTCTTGGCAAGTGTCTTTTTATTGGTGTCGGTGAACTCGGTGAAGCATTTATTTGGGCTGAAATTTCTGAGGCTGGTAACTCTAATGAACTTTTCCTCTGCAGCAGAGGTAACTCTGGGTCTTCCTTTCCTGTGGTGGTCCTCATGAGAGACAGTTTCATCATAGCGCTTGATGGTTTTTGCGACTGCGCTTGAAGAAACTTTCAAAGTTCTTGAAATGTTCCGTATTGACTGACCTTCATGTCTTAAAGTAATGATGGACTGTCGTTCAGGCAAAGGGTGGCTACTTTGAAAAAAGTAAAATATAAAATATATTTTGATTTGTTTAAACACTTATTTTTGTTTACTACATGATTCCATTTGTGTTATTTCATAGTTTTGATTCCTTCACTATTTTTCAATAATGTAGAAAATAGTAGAAATAAAGTAAAACCCTTGAATGAGTAGGTGTGTCCAAACTTTTGACTGGTACTGTATATATTTAAGAAAAGTTGTGTGTTACGGGGAAGACATCCTCCTCCCTTCCTGCAGGCTCATCCTGACATTACCCTTCTGCATGACGATGCTACCAGCCATACTGCTTGATTTCCTGCAAGACAGTCTTCAGTACTTAATGCAGCTGGTGGCCACACCAGATACTGACTGTTACTTTTGACCCCCCCCCCTTTGTTCAGTGACATATTATTAAATTGCTGTTAGTCACGTCTGTGGAACTTGTTCAGTTTGTGTCTGTTGTTGAAACTTATGTTCAAACAAATATTTACACATGTTCAGTTTGCTGAAAATAAACACAGTTGACAGTGAGAAGAAGTTTATTTTTTTGCTGAGTTATATATATATATCTTTGCAGGATCCTGACAGAGACTGAAATTGATGTCCACCTTGTGTCCCAGTCAGAGTGAGATTGAGTGTTTCCTTGTGTTCCAAACTAGAGGGGAGACTACCCTAGAGAAATGAGCACTACCACAGATCTTCAGAACAAAAGCTCTGACTTGCTGTACATTTACGCTGTTCAGTACATGTTTTTGAGATTATTTTCCCATATAGTTTATTTTCCCATATAGATATGGTGCATATATCCAAAGCCTAATGCTGACTATAGAAATCTCTGAAACTCCTCTGTTACTTACTTATACTCCAGAGTGACACAGCTGTCTAAGGCACTGCATCTCAGTGCTAGAGGCTTCACTACTGACCCTGGTTCGATACAATTGGCTCAGCGTCGGGTTTGGCCAGGGCAGGCCGTCATTGTAAATAAGAATTTGTTCTTATCTGACTTGCCTAGTTAAATAAAGGTTCAATTAAACTTACTAACCGACACAAGTGGTTTCAGCTCTTCTGGAATAAATTGTGGGCCACTAGTATTAAGCATGAGAGATACTCACCAGCTCAATACATTAGTGATGCAACAACACAAGAATATTATAATTAATTGATTGCTACTAGCTCCTATCAGTACAGCAAAAATGTCAAACAAGGACACAAATAATAAATCAAATGTCAGAACGAGTCCAGTTAACCCAAATAACACTTTCAGTAATCCAAATGCAATCTATTCGTATATACTGTTGAAGTCGGAAGTTAACATACACCTTAAACTGAGTTTAAATGCATTTGGTTTTCACAGTTCCTGACATTTAATCAGAGTAAAAATTATCTTAGGTCAGTTAGGATCACCACTTTATTTTAAGAATGTGAAATGTTAGAATAATAGTTGAGAGAGTGATTTATTTCAGCTTTTATTTCTTTCATCACATTCCCAGTGGGTCAGAAGTTTACATACACTCAATTAGTATTTGGTAACATTGCCTTTAAATTGTTTAACTTGGGTCAAACATTTTGTGGAAACTTCCACAAGCTTCCCACAATAAGTTGGGTGAATTTTGGCCCATTCCTCCTGACAGAGCTGGTGTAACTGAGTCAGTTTTCTAGGCCTCCTTGCCAGCACAAGCTTTTTCAGTTCTGCCCACAAATTTTCTATAGGATTGAGGTCAGGGCTTTGTGATGGCCACTCCAATACCTTGACTTTGTTGGCCTTAAGCCATTTTGCCACAACTTTGGAAGTATGCTTGGGGTAATTGTCCATTTGGAAGACCCATTTGCAACCAAGCTTTAACTTCCTGACTGATGTCTTGAGATGTTGCTTCAATATATCCACATCATTTTCCTACCTCATGATGCCATCTATTTTGTGAAGTGCACCAGTCCCTCCTGCAGCAAAGCACCCCCACAACATGATGCTGCCACCCCCGTGCTTCACGTTTGGTATGAGGTTCTTTGAGTTGCAAGCCTCCCCCTTTTTCCTCCAAACATAACGATGGTCATTATGGCCAAACAGTTATATTTTTGTTTCATCAGACCAAAGGACATTTCTCCAAAAAGCACGATCTTTGTCCCCATGTGCAGTTGCAAACCGTAATCTTGATTTTTTTTTATGGCGGTTTTGGAGCAGTGGCTTCTTCCTTGCTGAGTGGCCTTTCAGGTTATGTCGATATAGGACTCGTTTTACTGTGGATATAAATAATTTTGTACCCGTTTCTCCCAGCATCTTCACAATGTCCTTTGCTATTGTTCTGCGATTGATTTTCACTTTTCGCACCAAAGTACGTTCATCTCTCGGAGACAGAACGCGCCTCCTTCCTGATTGGTATGATGGCCGCATGGTCCCATGGTGTTTATAGTTGCGTACTATTGTTTGTACAGATGAACGTGGTACCTTCAGGCGTTTAGAAATTGCTCCCAAGGATGAACCAGACTTGTGGAGGTCTACAATTATTTTTTTCTGAGGTCTTGGCTGATTTCTTTTGATTTTCCCATGATGTCAAGCAAAGAGGCACCGAATTTGAATGTAGACATTGCAATACATCCACAGGTACACCTCCAATTGACTCAAATTATGTCAATTAGCCTATCAGAAGCTTCTAAAGCCATGACATCATTTTTTAAAATTTTCCAAGCTGTATAAAGACACAGTCAACTTACTGTATGTAAACTTCTGACCCACTGGAATTGTGATACAGTTAATTATAAGTGAAATAATCTGCAAAGAATTGTTGGGAAAATGTGTCATGCACAAAGTAGATGTCCTAACCGACTTGCCAAAACTAAAATGTGTGGAGTGGTTGAAAAAACTAGTTTTAATGACTCCAACCTAAGTGTATGTAAATCTCCGACTTCAACTGTAGATGGGAGGGATTGAGGGTAGCTGAAGGATGTGACTGGATGGTCTTCAGATATAGATGGGATGCGTTGAGGGTAGCTGAAGGCTGGCACGAAAGACCAACAAAAGATAACTAATGTAAGATACAGTGTATTCGGAAAGTATTCAGAACTCTACTCTTTCCACATTTTGTTACGTTACAGCCTTATTCTAAAATGTATTCAATAGCCCCCCTCAATCTACACACAATACCCCATAATGACAATATCAAAAACAGGTTTAGAATTTTTTGCAAATGTATTAAGAAAACCAACTACAATATCACATTTCTGTATGTATTCAGACCCTTTAATCAGTACTTTGTTGCAGCGATTACAGCCTTGAGTCTTATTGGGTGTGATGCTACAAGTTTAGCACACCTGTATTTTGGGAGTTTCTCCCATTCTTCTCTGCAGATCAAGCTCTGTCAGGTTGGATGGGTCTCTCCAAAGATGTTCGATTGGGTTCAAGTCCGGGTTTGGGCTGGGCCACTCAAGGACATTGAGACTGTCACAGTGACCATTGGGTTCCTGGTCACCTCCCTGACTAAGGCTCTTCTCCCCCGATTGCTCAGTTTGGCTGGGCAGCCAGCTCTAGAAAGAGTCTTGGTGGTTCCAAACTTCTTCCATTTAAGAATGATGGAGGCCACTCTGTTATTGGGGACCTTCAATGCTGCAGACATTTTTGGTACCCTTCCCCAGATCTGTGCCTCGATGCAATCCTGTCTCTGAGCTCTACGGACAATTCGTTTGACCTCATGGCTTGGATTTTGCTCAGACATGCACGGTCAACTCTAGGATCTTATGTAGACAGGTGTATGCCTTTCTTAATCATCTCCAATCAATTGGATTTACCACAGGTGGACTCCAATCAAGTTGTAGAAACATCTCAAGGATAATCAATGGAATAAGGATGCACCTGAGCTCAATATCTTTTCTCTGTAGACATCAATGATGTCACTCTTGCTTCTGGGGATTCTCTGATCCACCTCTACGCAGACGACACCATTCTGTATACTTCTGGCCCTTCTTTGGACACTGTTAACAAAACTCCAGACGAGCTTCAATGCCATACAACACTCCTTCCGTGGCCTCCAACTGCTCTTAAATGCAAGTAAAACTTAATGCATGTTCTTCAACCGATCGCTGCCCGACCCCGTCCGCCCATCTAGCATCACTACTCTGGATGGTTCTGACTTAGAATATGTGGACAACTACAAATACCTAGGTGTCTGGTTAGACTGTAAACTCTCCTTCCAGACTCACATTAAGCATCTCCTATCCAAAATTACATCTAGAATCAGCTTCGTATTTCTCAACAAAGCCTCTTTCACTCACGTTGCCAAACATACCCTCGTAAAACTGACTATCCTACCGATCCTTAACTTCGGTGATGTAATTTACAAAATAGCCTCCAGCACTCTACTCAGCAAATTGAATGTAGTCTATCACGGTGTCATCCGTTTTGTCACCAAAGCCCCATATACCACCCACCACTGTGACCTGTATGCTCTCGTTGGCTGGCCCTCGCTTCATATTCATCGCCAAACCCACTGGCTCCAGGTCATCTATAAGTCTTTGCTAAATAAAGCCCCGCCTTATCTCAGCTCACTGTTAACCATAGCAGCACCCACCCGTAGCACGCCCTCCAGCAGGTATATTTCACTGGTCATCCCCAAAGCCAACTCCTCGTTTGGCCGCCTTTCCTTCCAGTTCTCTGCTGCCAATGACTGGAACAAATTGCAAAAATCACTGAAGCTTGAGTCTTATATCTCCCTCACTAACTTTAAGCATCAGCTGTCAGAGCAGCTTACTGATCATTGCACCTGCACACAGCCCATCTGTTAATAGCCCACCCAACTACCTCATCCTCATATTATTATTTTTTTTGCTCCTTTGCACCCCAGTATCTATACTTGCACATCTATCACACAGCGTTTAATTGCTAAAATGTAATTATTTTGCCACTATGGCCTATTTATTGCCTTACCCCCCTAATCGTACTACATTTGCACCGCACCCACTGTATATAGATTTTTCTATTGTGTTTTTAACTGTACATTTGTTTATCCCATGTGGAACTCTGTCGCACTGCTTTGCTTTATCTTGGCCAGGTTGTGGTTGTTCTCAACTGGCCTAACTGGTTAAATAAAGGGGAAATAAAGTAAAGAAGGTATTTTATTTTTAATACATTTGCAAACATTTCTAAAAACTTGTTCTCTCTTTGTCATTATGGAGTATTGTGTGTAGATTGAGGGAAAACATTTTAAACATTTTAGGCTGTAACAACAATGTTGAAAAAGTGGAAGGGGTCTGAATACTGTATATTCCCCTTCATGAAGACAGTCCGGATTTTCCATCCGAAGGCTTTGTCATTTCTCCATGTCATGCTGAGTCATACAAGTCCCTCTTAACCCCCATTGGGGCGCTTTTCTGAATTGCCTGACTGCCCCTCTGTGTTTCCTGCTCACTTAGGGCTTTGAGGGAGTATGCTATGACTAAATCATTTGCCTTTACTTGCAGAGGTTTCTTTGAGAATATACCACTGAAAAGTAGAACGACGGGGGCAAAATGACTCATCTTTGTAGTATCAACACTAGTAGCTCTATGGTAGAATCCCGTGAGAATTTTAGCTTGTACAACCACACTGGCACTAGTATCAGATTTCTAGCACGCAGTTAGTTATGCTGTATCTTCCTCATCACGTGACCATAATTACATTGGAGTATCCCTTCTGACTAATTGTAAGAGAGGAATTCCGTTAAGTTCCTCATGTCTGGAATACCATGTCTGGGAACTATGACTCCCCAGCGGAATTTTCAACGCTGCCCATCTTGGCCCTTCCCTTACAGGAAATTCCATTTTACTCCGCTATAATAATAATATAGATACAGACCTCTACAAGTCTATGGATATATATGTTATGGCTCTTCCTGCCTGCGACTCATTCTGAAGCCTGATCACCAGCATCCTTACACTTCAGTCCCTTATTCTGTTCAGGCATTTGTGGTTTGCCATTATATCTTCATAATAATGTGTGTCTTGAACACTGACCTTTCAGGATCTGTTTGATATATTTAACATAATTAAATAATTCAGTCTCAGAGATGGTCACATTCTAAATAGTCCATTGGGCATGTTGCCTGCACTTTCAAGTACTGGAAAAATAAAAAAGCTATTTTTTTTTCATCACTATCTCCCACACTGATGGAAAAACACCAGAAATCAAGGCGAAGTTAAATGTCATGTTTTAATTTACTGGAGTTTGTGGTTTGCTTTACCTTTCCACACGCAATGGATAACATTTACAGTAATGTCAAACTTTATACATTTACAGTTATAAAAAAAAATATGTATTTGTATTCACAGCCATTTACAATATAATACATGCTGATGCTATTACATCGTTGGTTGGATGTAAGCTTTGTGATAATGAGTATCTACCAGAGAGCCATAAAGACCATTATTTATTGGCATCTTCTCATTGGTTCACACTGTCCATCATCACTATGTCAGTCCTAGGGTGTACCCCAGCCTTCTGCCATCCTCAACCTCTGAGGTTGGTACCACTGCTGGGCATGCCACTGTACCATAGCTAGAGCCTGTGGGCAGCAGAGCTTCTCCCGGTCTGTACTACTGTTCTCTACAGGTTCTTTGGTCGACTTCCTACTTGTGCATATTCCATTGAATGTCATCATACCAACATGTTACCTGCGAAAGGAAAGAAGGTGGATTAGAGCCAAAGTTTATGACTAATCTAAAACATCCAATCTGCTAGGTTCACTCATGACGTACAGTTAGATATGCTGAACCGTTTTCACAGCCGTTTCAACAGAGAACATGGAAAAACCCTACGCTGCATAAGCAATCACACACAGTAGAGATGCCTCACACACACCTACCTACAGTCCACATACATCAGTTCAGTCACACTCACCTCTTCCTCATCAGACTGCCCCTCTTCCTCACTGTCTTCAGACTCACTGTCTGGCAGTTCTCTCAACTCCTGAGCCGTCAGCTCATACAGTTCCCTTTGGATGGCGGCGTTCTGGCGACCGTAGGTCAAGTGGTACGGCGTGTGACCTCCATAGGTCAGGCTGTTGACGTTAGCCCCGTTACTGACCAGGAGCCGTACCAAGTCCAGGTTCTGTAGGTCCACAGCCAGGTGGAGAGGGCTGCGGCCATTACACTGCTCCTGGAATGCCAAACAAGTGCCAAATAAGTTAATGGGAAATGCACAGCATTTGGGTGCTTTTTTAGGAAATGTGAATGACATAATCAAATGGACTATTGTGAGGGTGGGGTTGAAAAAAGGCTAACTTGCTGCATAGCCCACCTGTGCATCGATGTCAGCTCCGAGAGCAACAAGGCTCTCCACAAGTGAGAGGAAGCCATGGATAGAGACCAGATGCAAACAGTTCTGACCTGAAACAGAGAAAGACCAATGGTCAGAGAACAGGGTAATAATACTTTACATTAAGTTGATCTTATACCTGTGTAATTACTACAGTAACATTGTTGTTAAACATTTGTGTAATCGTTTAGTTCCAGTAATGGCCACAGGTTCCCCACAAGCTGAAATAAGTAACAGAAAATAAACTGTTTTTCAGTATCTTACCACTGTAGTTTGGTGTGGCCATGATGGCTGGGAGCTGGGTAGAGCAGCCCTGGGTCTGGGTGAGGACACTGAAGCAGGTGAGAGAGCCCTTCCTACAGGCGATGTGGAGGGCTGTATTGCCACTGTCGTCCACTAGCATTGGGTCACAGCCAGCCCTCAGCAGACGCTCCACTATCTCAGCCTGCTCTGTGATCACAGCCAGATGGAGCGGAGTCTGTATAGGGGAGCAGGACGGGTATGGTTAGGAACTGGAAGTACGAGTCTCTCGCTGCCCCACTCTCGATCTCTCGCACACACACCTTTTATTGTATTTGTGCATCTACTTCATTCCCTCTCATACACACACCATGTATTCTATCTAAGCATTTACTGTACTTGTGCAGGTTAACTGTATGTACCTGTCTCTGGTAGTTCTGTTGATTGAGGAAAGGCTCATTGCAGGACAGCTCTATCAACTTCCTTGCACAGTCCTTGGCTTCATGGATAATGGCAAGGTGGAGAAGCCTGATTAGAATAAAAGGGGGAATTATTAACTGCTCAGACTACTCAAAAATAAGTGAACATGATTCATGAATACGACATAAGGTTAAAACGTAGAATGAAAAACAGGCAGCACTTCAGTCGTCACACCTTTCCCTCAAGCTATTTCTACTAGTGGTGGCTTGAGGCACTGGCGCACGTTGCAGCGTATCTGGTTTCTGGCACGAGGCCCGGGACTTTCCAGACCAGCGGAGTGTGAGCGCCGCCTACTTTGACCCCCAGCCATAGTACATTCCGTTCTGAAAGGTTTGTTTACGTAAAGCCCACAATGGCCATAATCACTCTCCCCAATACCTTCCTTGTGCATTGTTTACATTGCAAATGCAACTTTTGCACACAGGAAGACAACCATAATTGCGCTATAATTAGTCGACTACAAAAATGAGCTTATTATGTAACCGAGAAATAAGTCGATTTAACTCGAAACAAAACTTGAATGTATTGATTTGATTAAAGTATCTCAACATACGTGTCTCCGTCCTCTAAAACGTGTTCCTTCCAGGGTTCATTGCCGCATTCGTCTCTCTGCGGTGAGGAACAATCCACACGAAGACACTCGAGCTCACTGGCGACAACTTCATATTCCTCGTCTTTGAGAGAGTCAAGGCCGCTGTCCAGCCGCTCTTCGTTGATAGATTGCACTTTCCTATCCTTAGAATGTCGAGCATCAGTGTTATAATCCATGTGGTTGAGGATACTAGCTCGATGAAGGTCCATTGTTGACACTGGCTGCAGTGCTGGTAGTAATTCGGATCTTGACATACACCAGCGTTAAATTATCAGTAGTGCCGGAGGGGGAGGAGTCAACACAGGGTGGGGGATTTCCAGGCGGGTACGCAGGACTCCAAACGGTCTCCATGGGGAAATTTGGGCCCCACATATTTCAATTCTGCATTTTCATACTTGTGGCCAACAGATTAGGTTTATGGTAGAACACTGCAAAGGGGATTGGATATTTTTGCATAATCCTACATAAAAGCAAAGAATAGCCTAAGTGAAAAACAAAACATATACATTCACTCATGAAAATAAATTGTGTCAAGAATACAAAATGTGATTTTGTGCATGAAGATTATAGGCTATGATCTATTCGGCTAGTAGCCTACTGGCTGAGTAGACCTATCAAAATGTTTTTATTTTTAAATATTTTGTCCCTTTGCAATGAGATATATATATATATATATATATATATAGTTCAAAAATAAAGGGAACACTTAAACAACACAATGTAACTCCAAGTCAATCACACTTCTGTGAAATCAAACTGTCCACTTAGGAAGCAACACTGATTGACAATACATTTCACATGCTGTTGTGCAAATGGAATAGACAACAGGTGGAAATTATAGGCAATTAGCAAGACACCCCCAATAAAGGAGTGGTTCTGCAGGTGGTGACCACAGACCGACCACTTCTCAGTTCCTATGCTTCCTGGCTGATGTTTTGGTAACTTTTGAATGCTGGCGGTGCTTTCACTCTAGTGGTAGCATGAGACGGAGTCTACAACCCACACAAGTGGCTCAGGTAGTGCAGCTCATCCAGGATGGAACATCAATGCGAGCTGTGGCAGAAGCTTTGCTGTGTCTGTCAGCGTAGTGTCCAGAGCATGGAGGCGCTACCAGGAGACAGGCCAGTACATCAGGAGACGTGGAGGGCAACAACCCAGCAGCAGGACCACTACCTCTGCCTTTGTGCAAGGATGAGCAGGAGGAGCCCTGCAAAATGACCTCCAGCAGGCCACAAATGTGCATGTGTCTGCTCAAACGGTCAGAAACAGACTCCATGAGGGTGGTATGAGGGCCCGATGTCCACAGGTGGGGGTTGTGCTTACAGCCCAACACCGTGCCGGACGTTTGACATTTGCCAGAGAACACCAAGATTGGCAAATTCGCCATTGGCGCCCTGTGCTCTTCACAGATGAAAGCACGTTCACACTGAGCACGTGACTGATGTGACAGAGTCTGGAGACACCGTGGAGAACGTTCTGCTGCCTGCAACATCCTCCAGCATGAACGGTTTGGCGGTGGGTCAGTCATGGTGTGGGGTGGCATTTCTTTGGGGGGGCCGCACAGCCCAAAGGTAGCCTAACTGCCATTAGGTACCGAGATGAGATCCTCAGACCCCTTGTGAGACCATATGCTGGTGCGGTTGGCCCTGGATTCCTCCTAATGCAAGACCTCATGTGGCTGGAGTGTGTCAGCAGTTCCTGCAAGAGGAAGGCATTGATGCTATGGACTGGCCCGCCCGTTCCCCAGACCTGAATCCAATTGAGCACATCTGGGACATCATGTCTCGCGCCATCCACCAACACCACGTTGCACCACAGACTGTCCAGGAGTTGGCGGATGCTTTAGTCCAGGTCTGGGAGGAGATCCCTCAGGAGACCATCCGCCACCTCATCAGAAGCATGCCCAGGCGTTGTAGGGAGGTCATACAGGCACGTGGAGGCCACACACACTACTGAGCCTCATTTTTACTTGTTTTAAGGACATTACATCAAAGTTGGATCAGCCTGTAGTGTGGTTTTCCACTATAATTTTGAGTGGGACTCCAAATCCAGACCTCCATGGGTTGATACATTTGATTTCCATTGATCATTTGTGTGATTTTGTTGTCAGCACATTCAACTATGTAAAGAAAAAAGTATTTAATAAGAATATTTCATTCATTCAGATCTAGGATATGTTATTTTAGTGTTCCCTTTATTTTTTTTTGAGCAGTGTATAATATTTCCTAATTGTAATGCAGTTCTAAGGGAAAGTCCTGTGTTTGCTTATTTATCCTGGGTGCCAATTTACTTTACTGTTCAAATTGTGCGGTTCTGAACAACACAGGGTATTCTAGGGATCTTCCTATTTGTATAACACAGGGGATGAAACACAGTCACACATATCAAGGTACATTTCTCTTCAAAGCAACAGAAACACAGCAACTATCTCCATGTTACCAGACCACACTGGCAGGAACATACGCACTCTAGTGGTAACCACTGTTCATCTGACTTCATAGACTGACAAAACATGACTTATACCTCTGATAGGACCCAACTGAACTGGGGGAAGAAAAGAAGAAGAACCATTTGTTGACATTCTAGCCCTGTGTATACCTGGTGCTAACATGGGTCCTGATCTACTCTTACATTCTGATTGTGCCCACATTTCCAGAAATGTGTCTACATATGGTATTAAAATGTGTCTTATCTACTGGGTCTGCATTGTGACCCGGTTTCCTGGTTCATTCCTTTATGCAAATTATTTCATAACTATTCTTTCTAAATCCTATTTATTGTAAGACGCATTTATGTTATCAATCAATGGTGCCACCTGTCAATGATTTTAGAGAACCGAATAATGATGAAATATTCTCTGTTCAGTTCTGTCTACACTTGTAAGATATCCAGACACAATGAGCGTCTGACTACTGTACCTCGGGAGGTGTGAAAGTTGAACATTTAAACAATGAGATCACAATGTTCCTTTTGATTGTCTACCCCCGTCTAAAAACGTGGGCACAATCAGAATGTCGACAAGATCAGGACAAAAGACACAACCAGTTATAAATGGTGCTTTTGAGTCTGTCTGTTTGACTATGGTTGAACCATAACCAGTATAACAAAACAACTAATCATTTGACAAGGAAGGTGGCAGAAAAATACCTGATTTGCAATAAAGGAAATAAGTCATGTTTACTTCCCTGTGACACAAGACTGTTAAATCTGACTTTAAAGGTCTAGGTACGGGAGGCCATCACGTTTTTTATCTCCTATTATGAGAGGCCTTGTATGGAATGTTCTCTTGAGAGATTCTATTGAGACACATGACTGGGTGGACTAGACGTGGTAGGAAACTCCCGGGACATGGAGTACTTTTTGAGGAACAACAAGAATGGTCTGTCTCTTGCTAACTGTGTGTAAACAACAAGGGGGATGGGAGACTCTCTTGTTACACTAATGAGTGTGCACGCAGAAACACACACACACACACACACTAAGTATAAGAAATGCAGTATATTCATTTTCAAGAGAAAATGTCTTACCTGACTTTGTAATAGAAACACTTAACAACAAGCGTTGCTGCAGGAATAATGTATGGATGGGAGTTTCCAAGGAAACTCAACCTTGTAAAAAACAATGACATAAAATACACTTAATATACCAAGGAAGGAGACAGAACACGTCTCCTTCCTGAGCGGCATGACGGCTGCGTAGTCCCACGGTGTTTATACTTGCGTACTATTGTTTGTACAGATGAATGTGGTACCTTCCGGCGTTTGGAAATTGCTCCCAAGGATGAACCAGACTTGTGGAGGTCTACAATTTTTTTTTGATTTTCCCATGATGTCAAGCAAAGAGGTTTGAAGGTAGGCCTTGAAATACATCCACAGGTACACCTCCAATTGACTCAAATGATGTCAATTAGCCTATCAGAAGCTTCTAAAGCCATGACATAATTTTCTGGAATTTTCCAAGCTGTTTAAAGGCACAGTCAACTTAGTGTATGTAAACTTCTGACCCACGATTGTGATACAGTGAATTCTAAATTAAATGATCTGTCTGAGAACAATTGTTGGAAACATTACTTGTGTCGTGCACAAAGTAGATGTCCTAACCGACTTGCCAAAACTATAGTTTGTTAACAATAAATGTGTGGAGTGGTTGAAAAATGAGTTTTAATGACTCCAACCTAAGTGTATGTAAACTTCTGACTTCAACTCTACCTCTGCTGCAGAGGATAAGTTAATTAGAGTTAACTGCACCTCAGATTGCAGCCCAAATAAATGCTTTACAGAGTTCAAGTAACAGACACATCTCAACATCAACTGTTGAGGGGAGGGCCTCCTGAGTGGTGCAGTGGTCTAAGGCACTGCATCACAGTGCTAGCTGTGCCACGAGGGATTTCCAGTCCAGGCTCCGTCGCAGCCAGCCGCGACCAGGAGACCCGTGGGATGGCGCACAATAATTGTCAATTATTGGCCCAGCATTGTCTGGGTTAGGGGAGGGTTTGGCCAGCAGGAATATTCTTGTAGTGACTCCTGTGGTGGGCCGGGCACAATGCACGCTGACACAGTTGGGCCAGGTGTACAGTGTTTTCTCAGACACATTGGGGTGTTTGGCTACTGGGTTAAGCAGCATTGTGTCAAGAAGCAATGCGGTTTGGCTGGGTTGTGTTTCAGAGGATGCATGCCTCTTCCGAGTCCGTATGGGAGTGGATCGATGAGACAAGACTGTAACTACCAATTTGATACCACAACATTTCAGAGAAAAATGGGTAAAAGTAAAAAATAAATACAAATACACACTGTTCAGAGGAGATTGTCTGAATCAGGCCTTCATGGTCGAATATGCTGCAAAGAAACCACTACTAAAGGACGGCAATAATAAGAAGAGACTTGTTTGGGCCAAGAAACACGAGCAATTAGACCAGTTGAAATCTGTCCTTTAGTCTGATGATTCCAAATTTGAGATTTGTGGTTTCAACCGCCATGTCTTTGTGAGATGCAGAGTAGGTGAACGGATGATCTTAGCATGTGTGGTTCCCACTGTGAAGCATGGAGGAGGAGGTGAGATCGTGTGGGGTTGCTTTGCTGGACATTGTTGGTGATTTATTTAGAATTCAAGGCACATTTAACCAACATAACTACCACAGCATTCTGCAGCGATACGCCATTCCATCTGGTTTGCGCTTAGTGGGACAATCATTTGTTTTTCAAAACACACCTCCAGGCTGTGCAATTGGCTATTTGACCAAGAAGGAGAGTGATTGTGCTGTATCAGATCACCTGACCTCAACCCAATTGAGATGGTTTGGGATGAGTTGGACAACAGAGTGAAGGAAAAGCAGCCATCAAGTGCTCAGCATATGTGGGAACTCCTTCAAGACTGTTGGAAAATCATTCCTCATGAAACTGGTTGAGATAATGCCAAGAGTGTACAAAGTGGCATCAAGGCAAAGGGTGACTACTTTGAAGAATCTAAAATAGTTGTGATGTCTTCACTATTATTCTACAATGTAGAAAATAGTAAAAATAAAGAAAAACCCTTGAATGAGTGTCCAAACTTTTGACTGGTAATGTAAGTGTCGCAATTAATAGTGTAGAAAATGTACTTTTTTGGTCTATCTCGAGACAGACCGCTCTGAACTCCTGACAGCATGTGGTACTGTGTAACCATAGCAACGCATGTAAGCAAATGTCCATGTATGCTATTCTAGTTTACAAAATGATAGCATTGTTGATATGATTAAGCCTGGATGAAGTGGTGATACATAACAACGGAACTGTTCTTATGGATTTTGTAATAGTCCTTTCACAACTGTTGGAACAAATAGTGCATTGGCAATGAATGTAGTTAACGTTAGCAGCAACCTAGCATGAAATTATGTATACAAAAAGGCCCATCAGTGAAGTAAGTGTTTTTTACAGTCTGAGTGAACCGTTTATTGTATTAAGAGTCGTTTATTGATCTTATCTAATGCAATTAATGTTTTACTGGCTTCACCGGGGAGTAACAATATGGATCTTAAATTGGTCAGCAATATTAAAAACATATTATTTTGGTATAATGCATTAACTTCTCCAGCTGTACATGACAGTAATCTACATTGTGTTGCTTTGTAGTGTATGAGCTACATGTTTTCGTTTCAACAGCTACAGGTTTTGGAAGATGAATACGTTGTTTTGTTTTTAAATTCATTACAGACACTGTAACACGTATTTCTTAAACAATACATAGTACTGTATGAACTGAATAGAAGCCAATCCTTTCTCAAAATAAAATATTTTTTATTTTTATAGAGTTCTTATGTTGCAGTCCAAACTAGATCAAAAGAAATGCATGTGTTTTTGTCCTTGAAACATTACGTTGAAATACTGTAAAATCCCATAAAACCTATGGAGGTTGTTCCTTATGAAGAGTTTCGTAATGGTGGATGGCGTCTTCGAACAGCGCCCCCTGTCAGTCATCTAGTAAATACATATCATTGGTAAGAACCTATAATCTGCATCTCACTGGTAGAGGAGGAAAATGATGGGGGTGGGCATCGATGGAAATACCTAAAACTCCGCAGGACAAGAGTTTCTGAAACACTGAGCAAAGGCCGAGAGCAGACAAGAATGGTGACTCATAGTTAATACTAGTGAATTACTGAATCAAAATACAAAGCAAATTGTACAGTCGTGATGAGTGTGCTGCCTTGTCAAACATTAACCCAATACAACCCAATGCAAAACAATAAAGTGTGTTAATGAAATGGATGACTGTGTATTTTGTGTGAACTTTGTCTTTACAGATTGCATTGCTTTCTGATATAATTGTGGCATGTTAACAACAGTGACCAAACATGTTCATACCATCAGCTCTCAAGTCGGACATGGAATAAGTGGAAATGCTTCATTTTCTTAATTAAACTTTATTTTAATAGGGAGGACATATTGAGACCTAGGTCTCTTTATCACATGTTTCCTGTATAATACAACATACCAAAATATATACAGTGCCTTCAGAAAGTATTCACACCCCTTGACTTTGTCCACATTTTGTGTTACAAAGTGGGATGATAATGGATTTAATTTTCATTTTTTGTCAATGATCTATGCACAATACTCTAAGTCAAAGTGGGAGAGAAATTATAATGTAAAAAATTGATGAATAATAAACTACTAATATATCTTGATTACATTTACATTTAAGTCATTTAGCAGACGCTCTTATCCAGAGCGACTTACAAATTGGTGCATTCACCTTATGACATCCAGTGGAACAGCCACTTTACAATAGTGCATCTAAATCTTTTAAGGGGGGGGGGATTACTTTATCCTATCCTAGGTATTCCTTAAAGAGGTGGGGTTTCAGGTGTCTCCGGAAGGTGGTGATTGACTCTGCTGTCCTGGCGTCGTGAGGGAGTGTGTTCCACCATTGGGGAGCCAGAGCAGCGAACAGTTTTGACTGGGCTGAGCGGGAACTGTACTTCCTCAGTGGTAGGGAGGCGAGCAGGCCAGAGGTGGATGAACGCAGTGCCCTTGTTTGGGTGTAGGGACTGATCAGAGCCTGGAGGTACTGAGGTGCCGTTCCCCTCACAGCTCCGTAGGCAAGCACCATGGTCTTGTAGCGGATGCGAGCTTCAACTGGAAGCCAGTGGAGAGAGCGGAGGAGCGGGGTGACGTGAGAGAACTTGGGAAGGTTGAACACCAGACGGGCTGCGGCGTTCTGGATAAGTTGTAGGGGTTTAATGGCACAGGCAGGAGCCCAGCCAACAGCGAGTTGCAGTAATCCAGACGGGAGATGACAAGTGCCTGGATTAGGACCTGCGCCGCTTCCTGTGTGAGGCAGGGTCGTACTCTGCGGATGTTGTAGAGCATGAACCTACAGGAACGGGCTACCGCCTTGATGTTAGTTGAGAACGACAGGGTGTTGTCCAGGATCACGCCAAGGTTCTTAGCGCTCTGGGAGGAGGACACAATGGAGTTGTCAACCGTGATGGCGAGATCATGGAACGGGCAGTCCTTCCCGGGAGGAAGAGCAGCTCCGTCTTGCCGAGGTTCAGCTTGAGGTGGTGATCCGTCATCCACACTGATATGTCTGCCAGACATGCAGAGATGCGATTCACCACCTGGTCATCAGAAGGAGGAAAGGAGAAGATTAATTGTGTGTCGTCTGCATAGCAATGATAGGAGAGACCATGTGAGGTTATGACAGAGCCAAGTGACTTGGTGTATAGCGAGAATAGGAGAGGGCCTAGAACAGAGCCCTGGGGGACACCAGTGGTGAGAGCGCGTGGTGAGGAGACAGATTCTCGCCACGCCACCTGGTAGGAGCGACCTGTCAGGTAGGACGCAATCCAAGCGTGGGCCGCGCCGGAGATGCCCAACTCGGAGAGGGTGGAGAGGAGGATCTGATGGTTCACAGTATCGAAGGCAGCCGATAGGTCTAGAAGGATGAGAGCAGAGGAGAGAGAATTAGCTTTAGCGGTGCGGAGCGCCTCCGTGATACAGAGAAGAGCAGTCTCAGTTGAATGACTACATTACATATGATTACATATAGTGGTGCAAAAAAGTATTTAGTCAGCCACCAATTGTGCAAGTTCTCCCACTTAAAAAGATGAGAGAGGCCTGTAATTTTCATCATAGGTACACTTCAACTATGACAGACAAAATGGGGGAATCCAGAAAATCACATTGTAGGATTTTTTATGAATTTATTTGAAAATTATGGTGGAAAATAAGTATTTGGTCACCTACAAACAAGCAAGATTTCTGGCTCTCACAGACCTGTAACTTCTTCTTTAAGAGGCTCTGGTCTGATGAAACAAAAATAGAACTGTTTGGCCATAATGACCATTATTATGTTTGGAGGAAAAAGGGGGAGGCTTGCAACTCGAAGAACCCCATACCAACTGTGAAGCATGGGGGTGGCAGCATCATGTTGTGGGGGTGCTTTGCTGCAGGAGGGACTGGTGCACTTCACAAAATAGATGGCATCATGAGAAAGGAAAATTACGTGAATATATTGAAGCAATATCTCAAGACATCAGTCAGGAAGTTAAAGCTTGGTTGCAAATAGGTCTTCCAAATGGACAAATACCCCAAGCATACTTCCAAAGTTGTGGCAAAAATGGCTTAAGGCCAACAAAGTCATGGTATTAGAGTGGCCATCACAAAGCCCTGACCTCAATCCAACAGCCCCAAAACATCACTGCTCTAGAGGAGATCTGCATGGAGGAATGGGCCAAAATACCATCAACAGTGTGTGAAAACCTTGTGAAGACAGAAAACGTTTGACCTCTGTCATTGCCAACAAAGGGTATATAACAAAGTATTGAGATAAACTTTTGTTATTGACCAAATACTTATTTTCCACCATCATTTGCAAATTTTTTTAAAATTCAAATTTTGTCTGTTATAGTTGAAGTGTACCTATGATGAAAATTACAGGCCTCTCTCATCTTTTTAAGTGGGAGAACTTGCACAATTGGTGGCTGACTAAATACTTTTTTGCCCCACTGTAAGTATTCAACTCCCTAAATCACATTTAGCGACCATTACAGCTGTGAGTCTTTCTGGGTAAGTTTCTAAGCTTTCCACACCTGGATTGTGCAAAGTTTTCCCATGATTCTTTAAGCTCTGTCAAATTGGTTGTTCATCATTGCTGAAGAAACATTTTCAGGTCTTCAAATAGATTTTCAAGCAGGTTTGAGTCAAATCTGTAACTCGGCCATTTAGGAACATTCACAGTCTTCTTGGTAAGCAACTCCAATGTAGATTTGCTGAAAGGTGAATTTATCTTGCAGTGTCTGGTGGAAAGCAGACTGAACCAGGTTTTCCTCTAGGATATTGCCTGTGCTTAGCTCCATTCTGTTTCTTTTTTTAATTCTGAAAAACTCCCCAGTCCTTAATGATTACAAGCATACATATAACATGCCACCACTTTGGTCAAAAATATGGAGAGTGGTACTCAGTAATGTGTTGTATTGGATTTGCTCCAAACATAACACTTTGCATTAAGGAGAAAAAGTGAATTGCTTTACCACATTTTTTTTATTGCAAACATGATGCATGTTTTGGAATATTTGTATTCTGTACAGGCTTCCTTCTTTTCCCTCTGTCAAGTAGGTTAGAATTGTGGCGTAACTAAAATGTTGTTGATCCATCCTCAGTTTAATGGCTACGATAGGAGAAAACTATGTAACTGGTAAAAAGTCACAAATGGGCTCATGGTGAAATCCCTGAGTGGTTTCCTTACTCTCCGGCAACTGAGTTAGGAATACATTTAAACTCAGTTTTTCAGAAGTTTACATACACTAAGTTGACTGTGCCTTTAAACAGCTTGGAAATTCCAGAAAATTATGTCATGGCTTTATAAGCTTCTGATAGGCTAATTAATAATTTGAGTCAATTGGAGGTGTACCTGTGGATGTATTTCAAGGCCTACCTTCAAACTCAGTGCCTCTTTGCATGACATCATGGGAAAATCTAAAGAAATCAGCCAAGACCACCATTTCTCACATAATTAGTTGTGCCGACACAAAATGGTCCCACCATGTCAAGTGAACAAATAATCTGTCTGCATTTATAAACTCCTACCGAAATGTTTTTTTTTTATGTTTTTTTTTTTTCTCACAGCTGTCGTCATTTAAAAAAACATTTTTTTACAGGTATGACTGTACTCGCATGAAAAACAACTGTGGATGGAAACATGGTTTAAGTCTCAGCTTGGCAACCCTTTAAGCCCAATTATACGTTTTTACAACACTTACCTCTCTTGCTGTAGCTCAGAATGTTTGTTTCTCCATCTCTTCAGCCATCTCGTTAAGTCATGTACTTGGCATGGATGGCTTACAACATATGCTTGTGTAGGGGACCAATGTGGTGTCAGACAAGTGGACAGGTTCTAATGTTTCAGAGGCTACTGATGCCACAATAATCATATTGACACACAACAAATATTACTAAGAGATACATCTGGGTCAGAAGAGATGCACTATGTAGTGTTTGACATCATTTTTTAGTTTAGGACCTGTACGGAATGCAGTTTAGGACAAATGCAACCGTGGGTCACACAGGGTTAAAGGCAGTCTGAAAACACCTGATTTGGATACATGTGATGTATTGGGTTGAAACGATATCACTAGCTACACAACAGCAACATCTCAGTTCAAGCACAGCACAAGAAACATAAGAATCTGACATTCTGAAATAAAGTGAAAAATGTAACCTACATGCACTAATTTGAGAACGAACTAATCACAAGACACCAGTAGATGGCGACAGAGGGGAGACATATTCCTTTAGTTCATGAAGAAAAAAAAAAGCCTATTCTGTAGACTTTGATTTACCAGTCGACCTTTACATCAGTAGTTCTATATTATTCTAGCTAGGTAGGACTACATGTAGACAGAGAGGAATAATGTAATCATGAAAAAAAAAGAAAGAACGAAAGATGTTTCCGTTTAAGTCATAAACAAGGTTGTCCATGTCTTCTTTCTAGCGGGCTGAGCAGAACATGAGTGCTAATTAAGAACAATCAAAAATGTAATTACTGAGCAATCTGTCGGTCAGGGAGCTGCCAAATCTTGCAAGGCTGGAGCTGTCCGTCTCCCGCGGTGCTGAAACACCACCGCACCACGCACTAACAAGAGAGCCGACCCTGAATCCAACACACACACTTAAACATCATATAATGCTTAGTAGTACGAGGTCCCCAACATCGATTAAATAAAAACAAAAAGCATAAGAAAAAAATGCATATTATTATAAGGACTAAGCGATTATAGGCTACTGTGACCACATGCCAGGCTGTAGTCCAGTAATACTTTAAAACGGATGAAAAAGAAAAATCAATAAATTCATTTTCAGCAGTCTGTGGGATTAGAGGAAGGCATTGATCACACAGATGACATCTCAATAATCTGACATCGGGGCTAATCTTTTCAAAGCCGTAAGTATATCTAGCAAGAAGAAACGTTCAAAAATCCGGCCAAGGTCGAAACAAATTTTGTTTACATTTTGACAATGAAAAATATTTCAAAAGTTCAATTTCTGAACGAAGTAGCATAGGCCTATGAGTGCCATGAACAAATATTGTTGTAAATGTTTCCCTAATGTTGATTAGATTTATTTCATTAAAAAAGGCGTAGGCTATGCATGACATAGCCTGCTAAAATAGACTAGAATAAATAATGCAAGCGTAGGCCCACAATTAAAATATATTAGATGTTTTTAATAATACTTGGTGCAAAGCCTAATTGTGATTTCCACTGAATTCGCATTAGATGTTATAACACTCTGTACAGAGACACCTCTTAATTCCCCAGGTGGCCCTTGTCAAGCGCACGTCAAAAGGAAGTGCCGGTTCTCACGCTCATCCGCTTTGATTAATTTCCAGGGACGCCCCCTAACCACGAACCAACTCGGCACAACATATTGTAAACCACCAGGGCCAGAGCGATACGCTCCCCCGGGATAAAAATGTATTTGCTTCTCTGATCTCTTATCTGCGTTCCCAGCTTCGCAAGGAGGGCAGGAGAAACGTAAATGCCCTCTTTCCCGCTGGCAGGTTACGGGTGGGTTGGGTCTCCGCCACCAATTATCTTCTCTTGTCAGTGCCGTGAGCATCACTAACCTTCTGCAGCGGAGATAGCGCGTTGGTCTCACTAGGGAAAACGGACACGGAGATATTCTGTTAGATATTCCCATCGATAACGCAACAAAAGAGAGAACAGATAGGGTGCTACGTCCCTAATGAAAAAAGCAATGGCACATCTCATTATCTTATGACCTTAACTGATAAAATAGCCAACAAATAGCCAATAGGCTGGTTCTGAATGCTGACAAATTAGGATGGCCATCTGTAAAAGCACAGTAGACCTAAAGGCTGAATAAATGAACATGAAGGACAGGCCTAACGATTAACGTAGGTATACTTACCATCTTAGGCACTACCTAGGCTATATCAATATGATAAGGGGATCTGTTTGAATCAAAAACCATCTGCATTCAGGCGACAGATTAAAAGGTGTGGAGAGATAACATCTGTGTTTTATTGTTGATAGGCCTACTTGGGCTCCTCCAATCCGTGTCACTGTACCCAGTTTTAATGACAGTTGGTAAAATCACGCACACATGTAAAACATGAGGATGTCTGTCAAGGAGACGTATATAGGCTACTCAAGGGGAGCATTCGTAAATCTAATGGATATTTCTGTAACATTGTTGGCATAGGTTAGGTCCTACTAATGGCTGTTGAAAGATTGCATCTGGAAGAGCTGCCTCTCAAATTAAACGGCTTAATCGCGCGGTTACATTCATTACTGCGCGCACAGCTTGCAGCCCCACAAAACAAATGAGAAAGCAGGTAAAGTGCATCAAATGGACAGATTAAGACAACAGACTTTTCATAAATGCTATAAATTACGCGGCATGCCAACAGAACAGAAAACCAAAACAATCATGTCATCTTAATTGCTAGTCGCTTATCAACAGCAGGATAATTCAAATCCGAATAAAGAATTCCCAGAAAGGTTATTCGCGTGAGGAAGCAAATCATTCATTCATTACGCACTTTGCTTGGAGAGAGGGAGTCACTCTATTATAATCAACATGATTTAGGAAATAAACGACCTATCCTTGTTGTATTTGTGGCATAATATTAATATTAGTCATATGCAATGACATTATTAGGATTAAACTAACATTTTATGGGCTATTTTTCATTGTCATTTCAACAATATTTGATTCAAATTCTGGAGGTCAGTCTGCTTTTTCGTGCATTTGGCTAGTTTATTAAACACATGCTGTCCATAAAGGACATTAATTAATGTATTTGCAGAAACTTGACTGTCTACGAGATAGTATATAGTATTACGCATCTCTGTATCACAGAGAAAACGTTGAAAAATCACAAAACATATCGTAATTGCATGGTCAGTTTTTTTCATTCTTATACATTGACATTAGTAATGTAATATGGATAGCGTAACATTTAAGGTTAGGACATCTTCTGATTCGATCGTGCAAATCGTGAATCACTAGACAAGTTGTAACGTTATTGATGGGTTATTAAGAAGAACATGGAAAACCAATGGGATGATACAATGTTAAGTGTGTAACTGATTTATAATAATCCACTCCACATTAGTAATGCCTTTGTAACTGGATCGTCTCTTAAACGCACGAGCGTCGCCCACTCCACTGTCCGTGCTGATTGGACAGGGCTTGGCCACAAACGGTGACTTCACAAAAAAACAGAAGGCGACCCCAAAGATAAAAAACAAGCCACGCTCATCGATGTGGCAGTGTCCTCCGTCCCTTCCACCTGTCAGTAGTCACCTCGCCCGCGCGCCTATCAGAAAGCTACCGCGAGCGCTCCTTCACGAGTAACGGCACTTCAAAGTTGACCCGGGAACCTTTCCGTTCCGGCGTTAAGATGCCCAGAGGATTTTTAGTGAAGAGGAGTAAACGCGGCTCAGCGGCTTCTTACAGAACTCGTAATGACAACGAACTGCTAAAAGTGGACATGCCTGTGCATACACCGGAGGAGCGAACTGGGGTGCCAAATGCGTGCCCAATTGTGCCGTTATCCGAGGATGGTACATTTGGAGAGCCATGGACCAGCGACCCGGCTGAAGCGGATCAGGTTCAGCTGCCGGAGAGCGCAGGCAAGGTGGAGATCAGGGAGGACTTTGGGAAATACCCCCTACACTATCCCCTCACTGAACCGGACCATGATGGGTCTCCTGGCCGGGCTGACCTCTCCTATAGCCCGATAAAACCCGTTGGCACCGAGTTGGAAAAATCTTTCTTCGACCGGTGTATGAGTTCACCAACCGTGACAGAGACGTTCGCGATGAGCACGCCCGTGTCCTCAATAGAGAGACTTCTACAAAATCACGCGCCCTTTGGACACTCTGATATGAAATTCGACCCACCTGTGCACCTCTACCCATCTCTCCATCATGCTATGAAACGCACGTACATGGAGCCGGAGCGAAAGACCAAGCCAACATCCAAAAAGCCTAAAGTGATCAGGAAGCTCAGTTTAGAGGATGAAATCTCCACCTCACCAGTGCTTGGGCTGAGAATTAAGAAGGAGACCCCTGAATTTAAAGCAGCAACAGCATCTTCTGGTAATAAGAAACCGTTGGGAGAATTCATCTGCCAGCTCTGCAAAGAGGAATATCCTGACCCTTTCTCCCTCGCGCAACACAAGTGCTCCAGGATTGTGCGCATAGAGTACCGCTGTCCCGAGTGCGACAAAGTTTTCAGCTGTCCTGCCAACCTAGCCTCTCATCGCAGGTGGCATAAGCCTCGTCCGGTTACCAACGGAGAGGCACAGAGCGCAAAAAAGTCACAACCAGAGGCACAGTTGCACGAGAGGACATCCGTGGAAGGGAAAGAGAATGCGAGCGAGTTGAGAGTTAACAATCAGCACCACGTCTCTCCGGACAGCTCCATTTGTCAGCGGTCCATCACGGTGGACAGCTCCCACAGACAAGAGCAGGTACTCAGAAGGGCACAGGAGAGCCCGCCGCCCTTCGATCCGCGCTACCGGGTCACAGAGAAAAGCATTGACCTGCACATCAGAGCGGGTGACAGCTCAAGCACAATGCATTGTCCGGAGACTGACGTTGCCTCTCCCTTCTTACAGAACTCCGGGACAGTTGAGGAGATTTACGAATGTCGCTATTGCAGCAAGAAGTTCCGAAGACAAGCGTATCTGAGGAAACATCTTGCAGCGCACGAGACAATCAAAGTCTCGCCATATAACCAGATAGAGAGTGGGCAAATCACGTTTCCCTGTCACTTGTGTGGTGCCCATTTCCCATCCGCTGAAATTCGGGACAAGCACAGAGTTTGGCACGCAATGAGAGACGACATTCTAATGAATCCAGGGAAGATTGCGGGTAGACCAGAATTAATAAGACCAGACCTCACACAGGGAGATCAACAGATATTCACCTGTAAGCACTGCCCCTCTACCTTCTTCAGTTCTCCTGGGCTCACGAGGCATATCAACAAGTCTCACCCTACAGAGAACCGGCAGGTGATGCTGCTACAGATGGCAGTCCGGCCCGGCTGCTAGTAGCCTCGTCTACTGTAACACTGTAACCCATGAGCAACAAGTGGATTCATTCATTACTACATATGAAAGTATGAATGCATTTTCTTTGTACTACATGTGATTGTATTGTAACTTATTATACTACCAGATCAGGTCAAAAACATTAGCCTATTTTCATCACAAGATAGTATTTTTTTGTTTTTTGCAATGACAGATGAGCCTGCCTTTCCCAAATTATGTGCTGCCCAAACACCCACACCTGTTCTGTTTTTATTCCTTTAATGTCCTTGTTTTTTGAGGTGGGAGTTGAGCAGGGTCTGTGTTGTGTTTACCTCTGAATCAGAAGACTGACTATACCGGCACACTTTACAGTGACAAAACAAGGGTTATGACACATTTTTTCATCTAGGACCACATTTTAACGCTTGCTTTTGGCCTATATTCACGAATGTACATTATTGATTGATTTACAGTGTAATGATTGTTGAAACATTTTAACAGTGAAAATGGGTATATAAAATGTTTTAAATAGTCAAGAGCTGTAATTATAAGCATGTAATGAAAATAAGAGGTTGATCCTGTGAATGGGCCATCTGAAGAGTACCAGACCTCACCACCTTTATGTTAATGTAGTTCCTATGGAAATTGAATGTGCTTGTTCAGTATAGTTGTGGAATTGATTTATAAACCAGCAAGGCTATTAAGATGTATTTTCCTACAGAAAATCAAGCTTACCTGTTAGAGTATAAAACTGTTTTAGTGAGTTTAAAAGTGTATTTATTCTATAAAATGTAATTGCTCAATAAATTCCTTCATGGCGACGATGGTTATAATTACGTTGTATTTTGATATGTAGCCTAGTGAACATGGAGAAAAAAAATACGTACTTTGATTGTCAATAAACACAAGTCTGTGTGCATACGAATGATGGCTACTATACAGTATTTGATGAGATTTTCACAAGAGCTATTCCAATAACAAGCAGGTGGTAAGAATACTTTTTATTGTCAAATTCCATTGCACACCCACTCTCTTTCTGGACAGCCATTACAAACGTATAGATACAAGTATGCCAATACCATTTCATTTTGTGTGATTGTGTGTGCGCGTGTGTGTGTAGATGTTATACCAACACATGCAGTTAGTAGGCTTACTGGCATCATGCAGTATTTGGTCAGTAGTAACATACAGTATAACTCCATAAATGAGCAAGTCATTTTTTAAAAACTTTACAGTATGTACACGTTTCAGTCCCGTCTGAGTGTAGGGAGAGAGCAAACCAATCTTATCCAATCTCCTCAGCTTTAAGTAAGGATGCAGCATGATTTCCTCACTCTCTCTGGCAAGTTTTTAGTTCTCATCCTTGGTCATCTTATAATAATAATAACTATCGGAACGGACTTCAAGCTCATATATTCAAACGTAACACAAAAATAACATGGATTTGACCTTAGACATGGCAGCAGTTTTTAAAAGATATTACAACCAAAAAGGTCCAAAAAAAGGTATTTACAATCCCTTTCCTCTCTAGCAGAGAACCTATAGCTGAAAGCAAATAACGATAAAGTATAACAAAAAATAATAGCAGTATTCAAAGATAAAAATGCAGTGTTTGCTCTGTTAGTGTCGTAAAGTTGGACACAGTTGGCAACTGGAGTGACAAAGGGGTGGGTCGTTCTTGAATTGCAGTGGGATTTGCCTCCCTTGCCTTCGCAACCACGAAACACACTTTAAAATGACAAAAAGTTACACATCATACATGTTTTTGTTTATAGGGAACAGTTTATCTATACTAAAACATTGTAAGTCCTTTATACTGCAAAACGTTATGTTTATGCATTGTTTAAAGTACTAAGGATAAGCAAATGGGCTTTTTCCAGTAGTGATGTAGAGTTGTATTGACATGTTTTGGGGATTTAGTGATCGATTATTTTGAATACTAGATAGTGAACAAAAGTATTTAATAGATTGTATAGATCAGGGATAGGCAACTCCAGTCCTCGGGGGCTGGAGTGCTGTCACACTTTTCCCCCATATCTAATATCTGATTAAACTAATTGCATTCTAAACTGAAGATCATGATTCTTTGATTAATGGAGTTAGGGGTGGGGGCAAAAGTGTGACACCAATCAGGCCCCCGAGGACTGGAGTTGCCCATCCCGGGTATAGATCAATAAAAACAGGCTATTTAAAAAGAAACTGTCCATCAGTTTTATGTCATTGGTGTTACCGCCTTGAAAATCACTCATTGCAAAGATATACAACGACCTTGAGCATTCCCTCCAGTGGCAAACTTATCAGGGAGGGGTCTGTATTAACGAAAATGTTTAGCTAATCACACCCTTTAAGTACGTCATACATTTGAGGATTTCATTGATCATTTGGTGTTTAAATCCAACAGGTGTTACTCAATTTAAATGAAGGGAACTTACATTGTGAGCAAAATTAGTAATCATATCACTTTAGTAAATTATTTATATTTTTAATGACTTTACAAGAAAATCCTCAACCTAAAATGTCTCAGTGTTACTACTCCTACAGGTGGCACAATGCTATCATAATGGTAAACATGATTTAAAGTCATTAAGCTGCCATATTAGCTGATTTAGACAGGAAGATGTACCCAAATACATGTAAATAAAAAATATAAAAAATTATCCCCCCCCAAAATGCCATCGTAACTCAAGAACGACCCAGGTACAGGTGTTGTTGGAGAAGCAGGCCAGGGTGGAAGACCACGATGAAGACCTGCTACAATACATGAAGGGGACAGTAGAGAAGTGTTCACGACAAATAGCACATTAGCTTGATCTGAAGCCCACCTGCAGAGACCCTAGCTGGAGTTTCAGAAGAACCCAAATAAATAACAGTGGTGTCAAACTCATTTTGCCCCAGGGACGGCATTCGGTCTTCAACGAGGTCCAGAGGGCCACACTGAAAATGTTTTATATTCCCTCGAAGTCCAAATTTGCAAAAAATAGACAACCGTCTAGCTAATTGTTTCGATACTTCCTGACTGTCTAGATTTAATTTAGGTGATTATTGGCGAGCTGGACAGTGAAGAAACGGTATATGGTTGTTTAAGCTCCTATACAGTACATACTGTGTTAATACCAATACTTTACAGGAGGGAATTTCTCCATATCATAGGAGATGGTCCTCTTTCATTTGTGTTGTTGCACAGACAGACACACAAACCTTAACAGCAATGAGCTTTTTCTAGCTGTGGACAAAGCTACAGTACAGTGTTGTATAGGCCAACTTCAGCAGGCAAGCTTTGTGATGACGTCCGAGGCAGAAGACCTCTTATATGAAACAAGCAGAAGATCTGATCACACATCCAACCGTTGGTCTACGTATCTTAAAGTTAATAGACGTCTAGTTTTTTTTGGGCAGCTATATTCAAATCTGTACACAGACCAGGTATGGTCCTCAACACTATACACCTTAAATATGTATTCTCATATATATAATATAGTCATCATAAGTGAAAAAAGGGCTGGTTCAATACAACACATTGTATATGAACAAAACTAAATCATCAGTAACATTCTTTATCAGGTGAAAAACAATTTTACAATCTCGATTAAAAAAAATACACGTGACCCTCAAAAGAACAACAGTAGTGTGAACTCAGAAAGTCAAACTCAGTCGCACGTTTAGCGTGAAAACCAAAACCAAAATGTAAGTGCTTCACTTTAACCAAACAATTTCCATCTCAGAATTCTAGAAACAAACTTTTCCAACTTCAAAACGTTCATCTCATCTTTGAACACTTGCTGACATTGCTTCAGTCCAAGCATAAAGAAAGTGACAACTCCTGTATATACAGAATATAGTACAAATATATATATATAAATTTGTCTCACGGTGGACACAGTGACCAAATATGACAAATTAGCTTTTCTTACTTTGTGTTTCTTTGTTCTTTCTTACAAACTCTTACAATCCCTTTCCTAGTGGGTGCAGAGTCAGGTGCCCAGAGAGCAGGGAGATCAGGATATTAGCCACTCTGCTCAGCTACAACAGCAGAGAAAGACCACACTATAGTTCATCATCTCAGTCTAATATCAAGTGATTTCAACCATCAACAATGCTACTTACAATGAACACACATCTCTCATGTTGCCTTTATGCTTTCTGTACAAAACCAACCCATGCTGCTTCTTTTATATATCTAAGTATATTATATTTTGTGTAAAGTTTGAGGTGGTAGTGAGCATAGATAGCTAACCTTGACCAGGGGACTTGTTTATTCTGTTGGAGGCCCTGCTACCACAAGCTGAGTCCTGGGGGCCCCTGGGCTGGCACCTGAGGGTCTGGCTCTGTTGAAGGCCTTATCCTGCATCTTGGAAGGATGGTGCAGTAGGGTTGATGCTGATTCTGACCCTGCAGGGCAGGCGTGTCCATGTCCATATAGTGGGGGTACATAACATGCGATGCAGCGCTGTTAGCAGGTAAAGGCTGGTAGTTGCAGTGCAGTCCTAGCTATACAGTACAGAGAGTCAGTCGGTTTGTCTGAAGGCTGTGACCTCATGCAGGGCGTTGCATGGAGGACGATCAGCGGAGGGAAAGTCCGATCAGGTCTTATTGGCCGAGCCGGAGGAGCGTCGGAGCTTCATGGACATGCGGCTCTTGCTAGTACGAGGGGACATTGGCGAGGCTAACTGGTCGGCCCCGTCTAGCTGCACTGCTGCTGGACTTTCTCCCTCCTGACTCTCGAGGCATGAGCCTGTGGAAGGAGAGAGAGGGAGGGATGAAGGATAGGGGAAGAAACAGAGGGAGGGAAGGAGAGCACAGGTATTAGAGTACCCCCGTACCTGCCCAGCCAACCCACTACATTCAATAATAAAACAGAAATGCTGAAGCCCCCCCCCAATACTACTGGATCTTACTCCTCCAGTCTACACCCTGCCTTTCTGAGGTTAGTCCCCAGCTCATATTAGCCTTAGTCTAAGGAAAGCGAGGGGAAAGTCAGTACATGCACTTCAATTTCTACTATAGTGGTAGAGGTGTTACATCTCTTTGAAAATCATTGTTTTGACTTGTGTTTTAGTGACTGTATTATACAGACAATACAGTTAGCTCTTTTTTTAACCGTGATGAATCAAAGCATCAATGTGCATGAAATGAATCCAAACAACTATGGTGGTAATATTAAAACACAGGGATATGACACCTAGACCGCCAGAGAACAATGCACAGGACACTAAAGAAGAAGGAAACAGGGTAAGAAGGAAAAAGAAAAAAGGTACTTTGCCGTGTTCATGTTTCAGCGTACCATTCACAGCTAGCATGAAAGACCTTCCGTTTCAAGCCTTTGCCCTTTACCTTGCCGAGCCCAATGTTTTCTACTGGAGTTTTGGGAAGGAGCAGAAATATCAAGCTCTCTTTGGTGGGGAAGATGAAGAGAAGCCACAAAGCCACAGGGGAGAGAGAGGGGAGGAGAAGAAAGTAGAAGAGGAGACAACAGGACAACGGAGGTCAGTAGAGGTGAATTGGAAAATGGGTAAGGAGAGGAAAAGGGAAGAGGAAGTAATGAAGCAGTTTGAAGGAGTAGGCAGGGAAGGAGCGGTACAGCGGGGTGGAGCAAGCAAGGAAAGGATTGGAAAAACGCAAAAAGAAGAAGACAAAGACCACAGGAGAGAGAAAAGATAAGAGGTGTGAGCAGAGGGGGAATCAATAGAAGGTGCACAGAGAACAAAGACAGCAGAAGCACCACCTAAACATCATCACACACACACACACACACACACGTTTGACTGGCGCATTAATGCAATGATTACACTTTACTTACCAACGTTTATGCTGTTTAAATATTGATCTTCAGGGCCAGCCATCTTCAATGGCTACATAACGTGTGTGCGTCTGTCAGTCCATGAGTAAAGAGAGCAACTGTACTGTGCTCTGACTGGGCTCATAAAACAGACTTGACTGCCTAACATTTACTGAACACATGTAAAGAGGTAAAGGAACAGAGCTCCAGTAAATTCATGCTCAGGAACACACAGAGGAAGATGGTGGTTAGAATCAAACACAGTGGGAGTGATGAGGAACAGAAGACGACACGAGAAAAGGCCTGTTATGGTGGAAGCATGCAAGGTCTGAGGTTCAACGTTAAAGTTAAGACACTCATCTGACAACATGATGGAGAAGAAACAAGAAACGGGGAACGATTGAAATCAGCAGATTTGGTCAGTGGAGAGAGAGAGAGACAGATAGGTATGGGTGCTCATAACATTGTTACACGTGAATCAGAAGGGAGCGGGGGTTTCCAGGAGTCTTACCTTTAGATATACACAAGTGATAGATTATGATCTAAAGGGGGAAACATAAAGGAAAATAAAACAAAAAAAACAAAAAAATGGAAAAAAGGGAAAAAAAAAAAATCAAAAACAAAGAAACAAAACAGAAATATGATCATTTGGGGTTAAGAGGAACAGAGTCCATCGTGGACTGGTGTTATCAACACAAAGGCAAGAATTAAGGCAAGGTTTTAGGGCTGAAAGATACTCATCACATTCTGTACTAGGAGGCTAATGTTTGCTGAAGCACAGGTCAATGACATAATTACATTTCCCTAATATTTATTGGGGTATTTTTCAGCCACAAAACATGCTTATGCTTCTCACTGTGCGGAACAAAAAACATGTACAATACACATGCATCTTTTCACAAATGAAAGGGTCACAAATTCAAACTGTCAAAAAGCAACGTCATGGACAGATTGAAAATCTTTAGGGATTTTTGAAAAAAATTCTAGATTGTATTTATTTTACTCTCTTAATGTAAGCTACTGCTTTTAATAAGCACACACCTTCTTACATCTGTGACTAACATTAGAAAGAAGAGGACAGAGAGAACTGCTCTGTGTCACAGTTAGAATGCTCTCCTTTAAGATTGGATATAAGGACAAGTCTTCCGGGTGACTGACCCTTTCATTTCCGGCATGCATGTGATGTAGCCTGTCGCCACAGAGCAGAGACAATGAAGCTGGAGAGAGAATCACTGTGATGTAGCCTGTCGCCACAGAGCAGAGACAATGAAGCTGGAGAGAGAATCACTGTGATGTAGCCTGTCGCCACAGAGCAGAGACAATGAAGCTGGAGAGAGAATCACTGTGATGTAGCCTGTCGCCACAGAGCAGAGACAATGAAGCTGGAGAGAGAATCAATGTGATGTAGCCTGTCGCCACAGAGCAGAGACAATGAAGCTGGAGAGAGAATCAATGTGATGTAGCCTGTCGCCACAGAGCAGAGACAGTGAAGCTGGAGAGAGAATCAATGTGATGTAGCCTGTCGCCACAGAGCAGAGACAATGAAGCTGGAGAGAGAATCAATGTGATGTTGGACCATGAAACCAGGTGTGTCAGCCAAACAAGCCCAGGTCCTGGAAGAGCACTTATCACTCCACAAGGGGCCCTAACTGGGGAGGGAGAGAGGGCACTACGCTATGTAGGGGAGTGTGAGACGTGGCTAAGTGCTCCATATGCGTGTGTGTGTGTGGGGGGGGTCTATCCAGGGGAAACACAGTGTGCATTGTTACAAGAATACAGAAAGAAATGACAGGTGCATCGACAGAACTAGTGCGGTTAAGGTTATTGCAGTAAGTGAAGGAGGTTCTCAACGCCAATACCGCCTAACTCATAACTACACAGACGAATTTGCGGATAATTTCTCAAACAGGCCAAACTTCTCTACTGCCAACTGAGATTACAAGAGTACTTAAGTAAAAACACTTTAGTATGTATATTTATCACAACTTTTACTTCACTACATTCCAAAAAAAAAAAAAAATGTACTTTTTACTCCATACATTTTCCCTGACACCCAAAAGTACTCGTTACATTTTGAATGCTTAGCAGGACAGGAAAATGGTACAATTCACACACTTGTAAATGATGTCTGAGTGTTGGAGCGTGTCCCTGGCTATCCGTAAAATAAACAAAAAAAAACACGGAAATTATGCCGTCTGGTTCGCTTAATATACGTAATCGGAAATTATTTATACTTTCACTTTTGATGCTTAAGCATATTCAAAACCAAATACTTTAAGACTTTTATTCAAGTAGTATTTTACTGGGTGACTACTTTTACTGCAGTATGACATTTGGGTACTTTTTCCACCACTGGTTGCAGTATATGAAAGATGGACTGTGATGGGCTACAGACCGAGTAGAGAGAGTGTCATACCGGGGTCTGAGAGGTGGTGGTGGTAGGGGGCGGGGCAGAAGACCCTCGCTGCGTAGTCCTCGAAGGTGGTTGGCTCCAGGTGGTGCTGGACGATGGTCTCCAGGTAACGGGCTCTCTCCTCGTAGCTGGTCCACAGGTCAAGGGTGAAATGTCATTCAGTATGGAAGACATTAGGGCACAGGACCTCTCTCTCAAAAGGGAGGTACAATCTTATAGAAAATGTGAAACTGACCAGGAGGAAAACATAAGGAGGTTGGCGATAATGCCCTTCGGGACTGCATTACCTGTGCAGCATTGTACCCACATACTTATTCGACAGAGTTGTGATCAAATCTCCCCCTCTCTTCCCGTGTGTGTGTGAACCAAATAAGTCTCCCTAATCAGAGACTCTCTGGTCATTATGACAATCATCCACTACCATTAGAAGCTCCAAGGTAAAATGAGACGAAAGACACAACCATCTTCGTCCAACCCATACTATCAAAAGTGTGCTAGGAACCCAACATCGGCTTTTCAATATCATGACATTTGGCAACAGTGGCCTTTTTACTGTCTCTATTATCCAGTTAGGTAAAAATGATGATATTCTGTTAATGGATAAGATTGGATTAGTTAGGATGTTGCATATGGCTTTCCCACATGAATATGGCAGGCAGAGGGGCTAGAGAGAAGTGGAGAGAGAGGGAGGTAAAGACAACCAGAGAGAGAGAGAGAACGTGGGAGAGAGAGAGAGCATGTGACAGAGAGAGACAGAAAGGGCGAGGACCCTCTTCTGCTGGAGTGAGGAAGGGGACAGGATATTTTGGGAGCAGCCGAGTGTTTCACTGCGCAGGGTGAGGAGCCACCTGGCAAACGCTGACACAAGGAACAGCAGCAAAACATTGTTAAACGGTAACACACACACAGTTTGACGTCTAACATGGTAAAGTATGATAGGCTGCACAGCAGGGGGAGGACAGCACTCCAGTGGATCTGCCACCTGCCTTTTCCCAGCACCCCACTTCCTGCTCACAGTTAAAGCTATCAAAGATGCCGCTCAGGGCTGTGAGAAGGCCTTGGAGCACGGTGTGTGTTCTGTGTGAGCGCCTATGTGTGTCACAATAATAATGAAGGAACAAGTTAATGCAGCCAGCAGCCACCAGATGAGACGTCAACACCTCACCTCTTCATGCCACTTAAGAGAGAAAGACGCCCCACACGGCTCCAACACAACACGTCACTCTGACACTAGGGCACACAAACACTGGGAGGAAAACAACACAACCAATCACCACTCTGGATGGATGTCTGAGATGGAGGGACAAGGCAGATTCTGCAACACAGCGCTTCATCAAGTCAACAGGTTTTCTACAGTTTACCCACGCCAATGAAATGAAAAACATAGTGCGTGTGTGTCAATTGGGTCTTGATATCAGTGCATCATCCTGACTCATTCAACGACACCCAGGCAGGTTACTGTATGAAGTACGTTCCAACCCAGGAGCAGAGCCTGTGTTTCTTAGGACACATGCCTGTCTGAGTGTATAGTATCAGTACTGTACATAACCCTCATTCACTGCACACACGTTACAGTGTGAAGTACTGAGTTGGGGGACCTGTATGTAGGTAGCCCAACATGCATTGTCGGACAACAGTAGCTGTGGCTGACCTCAGTTTTGAGAGGAGGAGCGAGACATAGAAGCGCCACTGCTGCGTTATTTAATGTAATCATTTCAGCCTCCTTGTCTCCTCTTCGCCTGTCCCTGCTCTGCGTGTGTCCGCCAACTCACCCTGGTGTTGCGTCACTAATGCCACCCTGTCACCACGACAACTAATCCTCTGCACTGTTGACTTGGAGATGCTCTTTTGTGTCTTCAAAAAAAAAAACAACGAGGTGAAGAGAAAAACAGATTTTTGCATTACACATCTTTCAACCATCAAACATGCCCTGGCCGGCTACAAATATACTGTAATTGAATTTGATGGGCATTACTTTTAACAGCTTGTTAAAGAAGAAAAGTGTCTTTAGAGAATGTGTATGGTTCTCTCTCCAGCCTTCCAGTCTCTCGAGAGGGGAGTGGAGCAGGAGAGGAGAGAGGGGGAAAAGAAAGGGGGCTTTTGTGTATCACCAGAAACTCATTTTCCCTGTGGATGAAAGGCAAAAAGGCAACAAGGGAAAAATGCACCTGGCTCCCCCCTTCCTACCGAGCTTGTCATTGTCACCGCGCTCAACTCCCGGCTCTCGGAGGAAAGAGGACAAATTGCCAGTGAAGAGACACCAGAAGCGAGCTTGTTAGCACATTATCAGTGGTGGAGAGTGTGTGTGCGCGCGTGGAGGAGGCTGTGTGTGTGTGTGTGTGTGTGTGTGTGGGGGGAGTGGTGGGCTACAGGAACAGTTCCCTGGCGTTGTGTTAATTCAGCACACAGAACATGCTGCTGCTGATAGCCTCCAAATTGATCACTTTTTGTTGTTGTTGTGCCCTGCCTCCCTCCCCCTCTGTTATGAAGGAGTGAGTGTGCCAGGAGGAGGAGAGAGCTGCCAGCCTCCCCAGAGCACTGTGTTGCTCTAAACAAGCCGCTGCTCTCCGCTCCATTTGGAGATTCAGGGCCAAGAGCGTCGGTCTCTCCACTGAGCAGAGCAGAGCAGCACTCCAATCACTGACCTGCTACACAGAGAGAACTCAGGCTCATCACTGACCTGCTACACAGAGAGAACTCAGGCTCATCACTGACCTGCTACACAGAGAGAACTCAGGCCCATCACTGACCTGCTACACAGAGAGAACTCAGGCCCATCACTGACCTGCTACACAGAGAGAACTCAGGCTCATCACTGACCTGCTACACAGAGAGAACTCAGGCTCATCACTGACCTGCTACACAGAGAGAACTCAGGCTCATCACTGACCTGCTACACAGAGAGAACTCAGGCTCATCACTGACCTGCTACACAGCGTGAACTCAGGCTCATCACTGACCTGCTACAAACCTCAGAGCTCATCACTGACCTGCTACACAGCGTGAACTCAGGCTCATCACTGACCTGCTACAAACCCCAGAGCTCATCACTGACCTGCTACAAACCTCAGAGCTCATCACTGACCTGCTACAAACCTCAGAGCTCACACACAATGACAATTGAACATGAAAAAAAGAAGAATCCAAAAAATACACTTCATCTGTAAAAAGAAGAGTCGTCGGGAGAATTGACCCATCAGTTAATGCAGACAATACGCATGAGCTGTACAGAGGGCACATATCAGACTTTCGTGCCCAATGAGTCAAATAGCTAACATTGAATTGTTTTAACGCGGCACTATTCCAAACCGTATGGACCCGAGAGGGGAGACGTGTACGCCTAGCTAGGGGACCGAACTGACACCTACAGGGTGTCAGACACACACAGCTGAGAGATGATTTTTTAAATTGCACACTTGCTCATTCCTCCTCTCACACCACATCGAGCTCTATTATTTTAACCTAGCAGTCCTCCGTGGGGTGTTGCACTGCTGGCATCTTCAGAAAGAAAATGCATGCAGAATGTGGAGAGCCCACTGCTCTATTGTGAGACAAGAGCATAGCTACAGAGAGAGAGGGGACACATTTCCCAATGTCTCAGTGACTGTCCCTCCACACTGCCTCAATTACATCTCTGCAATGTGCCAGCCAGGCCACTGGGGCCCCACTAGAATAGGAGAGACAATATGGACATGATCATCAAACCAGTTCAGAACGCACATTACATTCAACATCGACTGACAATTAGGCTCATTGACTGAAGCATCCCGAACAGTAAAACGGCCCAACAATAGGGTTTTGGTGAAGGTCGGGGTTAATGACACTACATTTCCTCTGGGCTCTGGTCAAAAGTAGTGTACTATATAGGGTATGCCATTTTGGACGGAGCTCCGGTACTTTGAAATAACCACAGACACCTGCGTGATGAGCGTTAGTCATCGGACCAGCGACTACAAGAATCCTAGGACTCCACTGCTTATCTCACAGCACCAGAATTATCAAATTGAATGATGGTAAAAAAAAAATAATAATATGGGGTAGCAGAAATGGGCCCAACATCAGTGATTCTGACTGGCAGCGTTCGATTAGCTACCTGCTTTATTCTGCGCTACAGGGCTACAGGGCAATGGTAGAGAGAATAGAGCAGAAAGAAAGAAAAAACATCACATAAATCATTTCATTTAAGGACTTTTACAGACTATGATTACAGAAATCTGAGTGTGCCCTGAAGTGCAGGGTAATCGGTTTATTCCCCCATCTGATGGCTGTGATATCGAAGCCCTAACAGTGATTTTATTACTGGGAGGAGGACGGAGGGAGCTGCGGCTGGCTGCCATAGCCCTCCTTGTCATTACAGCCAATGCACCCCTCGCTCCATCCCCAGCCACCAGATGAGAGGAGAGATAGCCCAGCTAATGCTTCTCCGCCTGGGGCCACACAGACATAGATCTGGGGCCCTCTGGAGTCAGATCCACTCCTATTAATCTCCTACCAAACCCAATTGGAGGCCTGGCCTGCCTGTGAAATATTGCTTGCGGACCTGACCTGCAGCCCTGATTTATCTGTCGCCCGTTCTGCCCCTTTCTCTCCACCCCGTCCGATGGTGAGACGGTGCTCACTGCTCGCGCCGTGTGCCTGTTGACGCAAATTCAACGATTATGTAACATTTAAAGGCACAGAGGGAGTGTTAATGTTATCCCGGGCATGAACAAATGCATATACACGCACGTACCTGGAAATTATGATTCATGAATTTGCAGAAAGCGGGGCAGTTTACATGCTTTTCTGTCAATCGTTTTCCCCCCTGGACTGTGCTCTGTATGTAGGAGACTCAGTTATAAATCGTTTTATACAGCCAATACACGTATGTATTCTATTAATTTGAACTGTACAGCCATAGATCAGATGATACATTTCCTGATTATAGTGCAGTTCTCTATTGGTTTAAAAACACATTCCTAAAGGATGCAAGAGTGAGGACTCAAGGCAGTCACATTAACCTTTTGAATTATTTTTGTTGTTGAGGATTGAAAGCAACTAAGAGGAGATGTGTGCTCTTAAAAAGCCAGTCTTTATAATGATCGAGGACAGTCAGCTCTATAGTAGCAACAACAGCTCTGGGTGAAGACTGGTTCTGTTCTGATGTGGTTCTAGTGTGTTTATCCAGGCAGCTGGTGGTCTTGGGCCTAGATGGGTCCACAGGTAGTTTGCATTGATTCAGGCTGTGGGCTACCAGTCAGACAGCTCATCTACGAGCATACAGCATGCAACTGACCCGTGGCCAACACACACACCTCATCTTGGCGCCTGTAGCCAACCTGCGGCGAATCCTAAACACCTTGTCAGAGAGCCCGCTCTCCACATCCGTGCCTCCGAGCCCCCCGAGGGGTTAGCTTGTTTACCCACTTTCCCCAACAAGGAGGGGGGCTGAAAGAACAAGCCTTCTTATAAAAACAATCCCCATTATGCCTCTAGCTTATGTGTGAGCACAGTTCTGATGCTGAGGCACGAAAGAGACAACACAACAACATAGCTGGAAAACCAGAACGTGATTAACTAGGAGATAAAACAACAAGGTTGAAGACGTTCCATAAACACTGACTGATATCAACTGTATAAATAGTAACGGGCATTAAGAAAATAATTATGCATAGGAAAATAATAATGTGCTCATGGATGCGTCTTGATATATAATTTCACATTAGAATGCAATTAGATCGATAACCAGATCTACTTCTTATCTAAATTCAATTGGCTGACAATGTACGAGAGAGCACGGTAGTCGAGAGATGTATCCAAATTAGTGTACAGATCATGTCGTCTGTGCTAAATTAATAAATAAGTAGATTTCCATGCAGCCAGAGTCATCATCAGCATCACGGAGGTCAGGAGGACAGAGCAGCTAGGGTCAAAGGAGAAGAGGAGTGGGAGAAAGCAATTAGTTGTGACCCCGCCTATGTTTCTTTATTTACTCCCCCCTTTTACACGTCGACAGGAAACAATTAGCGAGTAGCTAACCCCCTCCCCCCATCACACACACAGTCCAGCAGGCCGCAGTGCTACTGGGACACAATGGGGCCCATTGTGGGAGCTAGCTGTGTGCGGCTGCGCTGCTCGTTAGGCGTTTGGCTGGGCCTGGTTGTGTGTGGGGGAGAGTGAAGGGACAAAAGGAGCCCAAGCCCAAAGCTTTCATCAGCTCGGTTGCCTTTGGAAAAGGCAGAGTCAGAGCAAAGGGAGGAAGGCACTGACCCAACGCTCCCTCTATCCCACCACTATCACGATCCACCATATGCTGACCCCAGCAGCAGGGCAGTGATTGCTGCCAATCAGAAGCCAGTGTGTGTGTGTGTGTGTGGCTGTCCCTACTGCCATACTCTCACTGGCTCGCACACAAACCACTGGACTGGCAGGGCCAATAGGGAAGCCGCTTAGCAACTCTCCTCTCTCCCCCCCTCCTCCACAACCAACATTGTCTCCCCGGCTCCACAATCGGCCACTGACAGATGGAAGATGGCCGTGGCTCACACAGTTACATTTTAGTCTGCCTTCCAAACAGCTTGACAGTCCCCTATTCTCCTAAACACACATACCAGATAGGCAAAAACAGAGGGAGACCAGAGGCTGTGTTGTTGAACATTATCAAGGGGCCTTTACCTCGGACAGACCACATGGTCCACCGGCTGTAGAGGTGGTCTAGAGGGGAGATGGTCGAGCTCCTGGCCCTACGGCCAGAGAGGTCAACCTAGCTCTAATCACACTCAAACATTTAAAAAACTAACCAACCAGCGTGGTCACGCGGTTTGCCGCGCCGCTCAGGCATATGGTTAACTTATCCTGTGCAATGCGAGCTAACAACTTTCCAAGCCGGTACGCTAAAAGCATTTTATCACACTGCCCCCAAACACACTGGGAGGGAGTGCATTTGTGTGTGTGTGAGAGACTGCCACAGAACAGATCTCCAAACTGGCTGTTTGAATGACCCTTGGATTACTCTTAGCGATGTAGCAACAAAAGCCTGATATCTGCGATAGGATAGAGGCCTGGGTTATGCTGCCTGTGTTACCCTGAGCCTCTCTCTGGCTGTGTTTGCCCAGTAGCTCCATGACGTGCCATGATTCGCAGCGCTGCCTGACGCCAGGTACTGTAGCAGCTATCTGCTATTTGAGTCCACCAGACATTAAGACCAGCAGCAGAGAAAGGGGGCCATTTTTCCCTTCCAAGCACTGATTTCACAGTCATGGCAAATGAGGGATCAGTGAGTGGAGGCAGATGGACGAGCCCCGGGGCCAAGAGCATGAACCGAAACTTAGTGTGGAGGAGAGCGGGGTCGACGGGCACGTGCAGGAGGAGGGGAGAAGAGGCAGAGGAGAGAGAGAAAAAAAAGAGGTAAAGGGATAGATGGCGGACAGAGAGTGTTTGCAACATCTGAAACCACAACTCAAACAAAAAGGCGCTGCTCCGTTCAGTAAAAGGTACGCAGAGGACGAAGAAGAGAAGAATAAGAGGAGAAAAGGCTCTTTTGATGTGGTTTCACAAAGCAAGGCGGTCGGCAGGCGGGCAGCCTCTGGAGGAGATAAAGAACCCAGTGTTCTCCTTTATGAACAGGATCACTTAGCCGCTCCGGGGTTGGGCACCGCTGCACTCCAGGGGGAGTGTGGGGGAACTAACCTACGTCACACCATCACTACAAGCTCCAGTTTGCTGCTGTAACGCAGTTTGACCTGATTTCAAGTCCACTCACAGAGATCATACATTATTAAATAGGGACTCAATATGTAATTCTATGAGTCCACTATTCAATAGTATATCGGTCGAGTCTTCAATTTCCAATCCGCGCACCCTGTTTCCTAATCGAAAAAGGAAAATGACATCACTGAAAGCTAAATTTGTTCCATAAAACAAAACAAGGACTCATTCCAGAACACAGGAAATAACCAATCATCCTTAGAGGAAGACAGGAAATCCTTTTCGCCAGTGGATTTCACTAACAACGCCATTACAATCATCATAATCAATCATGTTGTTTGGTCACATTGTACAAGAACGATCAGTCAGAGGTGGTGGTGTGGGGGGTGTTGTTGCAGAACCATTGTACACCTACTGTTGAGGAATGAAAGGAGAGAATAGCCCGCCCTCCCACCCACCCACCCACCGACCGTTTACTGGCTGTGCTCTGCTGCTCTATCAACAGGTAACTAAGTACTGCTCAGTGTCACAGTGTTGCTGGTCCAGTGGGGCCACTCAATTTTTTCTGCCTCAGTGCTCCCTAAAAGCCCCTCAGTGGAAGGCATTTAGAGAACATCTCCCTTAACACGCAAACACGAAAGCAGCAACAGCGGGCGCACACACACACACAGGCTTAAAACATCGCTATGAATCATCCCTTACACAGACTTCAATTAGCTGCCTGCTGAAAGACAAGATCTCTCTGTCCCCCTCGCTCACACATTTCGTCAAAAGAGTAAGAAAACCTGAAGTAAAAAGACATTTTTTAAAAAGAGTGGAAAGAAACAAAACAAAGAGGGTCTGGAGGCAGATAGAGAGATAGTCTGGAAAGACATCCGTCGATAATGACAGATTACTGTAATTCTGGCTGTCAGGCCCATCGACCGGTGCAACTCACGCCAATCAATAGCCCAGTCCAGTATCGAGCCCTGCTCTGCCCCCCCCCCCACACACACACACACGGGTGAGATTGCTGCGAGCAGTCTCAAGCCGAGCCAAACAATCATTCCCTCCGAGGACATGGCAGATGCGAATGGCTTTTCACCCCCTTATTTTTTGCTTTGTTTTCGAGCAGTATTATCCTTTTTTGAAAAGAGGAGAGCTTGAAAAGAGGGGTTAGAGGGTTGAGATATTTAGAGGTGGGGATTGAAGCATGTGAGCTTGAGTGGTCAACATAGTAGCACTTTCCAGGGAGGAATAAAATAAATGACAAATGGGGAAGAAAGTATAGGTGAAATTACACATTCACTTCAGTACCTAGAAGCAAACTGGACTGGAGGGCAAAGTGGTACTTGGTTATAGATTTGAGTTTATTTCTACATGGCATAGAAACTGCTGGAGGCTTTTCCTATTGAGTCAAGGTATAATATACTGAAGCATTAACGTTCATACTGACATTACATACATTGTTACAGCGATATTATTATTGGACAATATTGAAACTATTTGGCAAAAATATGCTACTATTCAAAAGGATCAACATAAGTGATGGACTGAGTTTAAAAGCCATGTTATTAGTGATGGACTGAGTTTAAAAGCCATGTTATTAGTGATGGACTGAGTTTAAAAGCCATGTTATTAGTGATGGACTGAGTTTAAAAGCCATGTTATTAGTGATGGACTGAGCTTAAAAGCCATGTTATTAGTGATGGACTGAGTTTAAAAGCCATGTTATTAGTGAGAAGAAAGAGGAGGCCACGCGAAAGAAACTGCTACTGAAGCATTTCATTATTGGAAAACATTGAAACAATTGGGCAAAAATTAAGCTACGTAATCACCCCAAAAATGTGCCATTCAAAGGGATCAAGTAAAATTCATGTTTTTAAGAGTAGCCATGATATTGGCGCTGGTGTGAGTCAAAGTAGAGGAGGCAAAATAAGACTACCAAACCACTACCAAACCATTTCAAAAGCAAATTGCTCTGAATCATCGTTAGGAGACGATGGGCAATGATCAGAGGCTCCTGCGGTCTATTGGAGAAAAATGCTGTCACCTCTTTGCACCAAGCAGAATGTGAAGCTCTACATGTTGAAAATACAGTGCAGAAGGTGATGAGACATCGATAATTATCGAGCGAGAGAGACGCAGTGCAGTCTCTTTAGCTTGCAGTGCAGTCAGGAGCTGGTCTGTCTGTCAACCTATTTCCATTGCCCGTCGCTACAGCAAGTTGACACACACACACACACACACACTACTGATTTCCCTTGCTAGTGAAAAATTACAAGCTCAACAAACACGTTAACGTGACAGCACTAGCCACAGGCGAGGATAGGCGTAACAGATCACGCAGTGTATTGTGGTTTTATCTCCCCCCTACAGGCAGTGTGCTGGACGGCTGGGGTAGGCAGAGTCAGGGTAGAGAGATGGAGAAGGATACAAGTTCTGGTAGAGGGGGATGAGGGATTTTAGAGCCCTGCTGGCATTGAGGGCTGTAGCCCGGACCATGGTGGGAAGGATCTTCTCATCCACTATGGCTCCATCAAACAGCGGCCCGAAAAATGGGACCTAGAGGGGGGATGGGATAGAGTGAGAAAGAGGGATGAAGAGAGGGCAAGAGAAAACAACTATGGAAGTTACCATTGATTAGATAAAGCCAAAACGATATAAGAAACTTTATAAACCAATAACAGTAAATAGTGGTCTTCATCTATCAGATCCCAGGGAATGCAATGTTCATTTGATAAAATAACATAAAAGCACTTTATGGCTGATTTCGTTTCAGTGCCAGAATTGACTTTCATGAAAGCCAGACCTCTTTTTTTGTCCTTATCTGGCCATCTTTCCACATTTCCCCAGACTCTGAAGGGACAGACCCATCTTCTAGCCATATCCATACCACAATTTAATTCTAAGAATCCTGTTGACCCGATTAGTCCGGACATAACTGAGCAGGAAGCAGGAGTGCCGCGAGACATGTTAATTTGGTTTATATATATATATATAAAAAAAAATCGAACACTGCAGCAGGAATAGCTGTTATTGTCCATTGTCGTTTTTCAGACCAAAGACATTTGTATTTTTTTGCTTTTAACCCAACCCCCCATGAGAAACACAGAGAGAGGTTTGGAAGCCAGGGTCATTCAAGATGCAGCACCCCTGGAACAATTTGACAGTTAATTAAGTGCCTTGCTCAAGGGCAATGACAGGAAATGGAATCTAGGATACCTTAATGTTAATGTGATGAAGAAAACATCTACAGACATGGGAGTTCCGGGTGGATGTGGGACAGATCTGAACCCACCTCTGGCTTCTTGAGGATATGGATGCTGTACATGTGGTTCTTCATGGGGTAGATGATGATGAGGACATCTCCAAACTCCGTGGGGATGATGCCTCTCCTGTAGTCTCGGGAGTGCTCCGACCACACGATGTGCACCTCGTCATTCCCAAGATGGCGTAGCTAGGAGGACATAGGTGAGAGGAGGAGAGGGGAAGAGGAGAGAGCAACAAGGTGAGTGTCCCAGTCTAGTCAATGTCAACGTTTTCAAAAATAGTGTTCAAGTTCATGTAATTCATGCACATGGCAGAGGACGATTGGATGCAGTCACACTTTAAGTGAGAGCCTGGAGCTTGGCATCCCCGATGAATGTCAAATCTTAGGCCGTCTTTGTCTGATACTCATTCTCTCAGGGCCCCCTATTCAAAAAGCATCTCAGAGTAGGAGTGCTGATCTAGGATCAGTTTCCGCCCCCTGTTCATATAATCTTTTTCATTGTGTTCTAAAAAAGCAACTCTGAATACAGTGTCTAAGGCTCCTTCATTCATCCAGGATCTTCTAACATATTGTGTCCTGTGAGGTCGCTGGATGCCTAAGACTCATCTATCATTAACCTTGAAGAGTGACTGGAGCCGCCCCCTGCCACTTTAGACCACTCCATCTTCTCACATTCACTCAATCTTTCCAACGTTTTCTCCATCTTACCGTTCACTCAATCACTGAGGGCCACAGTGTGTTCACTAGGTACAAAAACTGCCAAAAACAAGAGGGACTACGTGGACTTATCTAATAAGAAAAGCTCATAAAATGTTTGTTGTTGTGTGCCCTAATGAACATGACCCTGGCCTGTATAGCACCTTGTTCTCATCCTCTGCTCTCAATAAATAGGAAACTCTTTTTCCTCCCAGCAATTCATAAAATTTAATCCTCATCCATTGCAGAGCAGATCGCTGTTAGCTGCTGCATGAAACATCTCCCTCTTCACATTTCACATCAGCAGTCCTCATTCATAAATCTTAAGACCCAGAGGGTGTGGATGTATTCTCAGCCTTCAACCTTTGATATGCCTGTCACTGTCTGTGGGGAGATGGGGGAACGGTACTAGTCAAACAACAAACAAATAAATATGCGGGGCTGGAGTGTGTGTGTGTGTGTGTGTGTGTGTGTGTGTGTGTGTGTGTGTGTGTGTGTGTGTGTGTGTGTGTGTGCCTGCTGGCCGCTCTCTTGCTGGCTGAGCTGACACGCTTTAGTGTCTGGTTAACATGGTTTAGTGTCTAGCTGCAGATTGCTCTGTTGGATAGCATCTCCTCCAGCCTCTCCAAATCCAATCAGTTGCTGAGGAGTCATGATATGAGTTTAACCAGGGGGACAGCAATGGCCAGATCGAATTTGGCTACATTATGGCCATGTGCAGCGTGGACCGCCGGGTGAAGGAGGAGCAGGAGCGAGAGCTACGCTCCAGGCCCCTCACTATGACAGACATGTTATGGGTCCAAAATGGCACCCTATTCCCTATATAGTGCACTACTGGGCTCTGGTCGAAAGTAGTGCACTACATAGGAAATGGGTCGCAATTTGGGACAAAAAGGGGGTTTGGGGGGGCTCACCACCCAAACATACATGACCAAAAGTATGTGGACACCTGCTCATCGAATACCTCATTCCAAATGATGTGCATTAATAGGGAGTTGGTCCCCCCTTTTCTGACATAACAGCTTCCACTCTGCTGGGAAGGCTTTCCACTAGATGTTGGAACATTGCTGCGGGGATATACTTCCATTCAGTCACAAGAGTATTAGTGAAGTCAGGCACTGATGAAGTCAGGCACTGATGTTGGGCAACTAGGCCTGGTTCGAGGTCGGCGTTCCAATTCATCTCAAAGGTGTTTGATGGGGTTGAGGTCTGGGCTCTGTGCAGGCCAGTCAAGTTTTTCCACAACGATCTCGACAAACCATTTCTGTATGGACATCGCTTTGTGCACTGGGGCATTGTCATGCTGAAACAGGAAAGTTTCCCCAAACTGTTGCACAGAACCGTCTAGAATGCTGTAGCATCATTGTATGCTGTAGCGTTAAAATGTCCCTTCACTGGAACTAAGGGGCCTAGCCCAAACCATTAAAAACAACCACAAACCATTATTCCTCTTCCACCAAACTTTACAGTTGGCACTATGCATTGGCGTAGGTAGCATACTCCTGGCATCCCAATAACCCAGATTCGTTCATCGCACTGCCAGATGAAGAGTGATTAATCACTTCAGAGATCGTTTTTCACTGCTCCAGAGCCCAATGGCGGCGACCTTTACACCATTCCAGCCGATGCTTGGCATTGCGCATGGTGATCTTAGGCTTGTGTGTGGCTGCTTGGCCACGGAAGCGAATTTCATGAAGCTCCCGACAAACAGTTCTTGTGCTGACGTTGCTTCCAGAGGCAGTTTGGAACTCTGTAGTGAGTGTTGCAACAGAGGACAGACGATTTTGACGTGTAATGCGCTTCAGCACACGGCTGTGACATTCTGTGAGCTTGTGTGGCCTACCACTTCATGGTTGTGCCGTTGTTGCTCCTAGGCGTTATCACTTCACAATAAAAGCACTTACAGTTGAAAGGGCAGCTGTAGCAGGGCAGACATTTGACGAAGTAACTTGTGGGAAAGGTGGCATCGTATGACGGTGCCACGTTGAAAGTCACTGAGCTCTTCAGTAAGGCCATTCTACTGCCAATGTTTGTCAATGGAGATTGCATGGCGGTGTGCTCGATTTGTCTGAAATAGACAAATCTACTAATTTGAAAGGGTGTCACATACTTCTGGCCATGTAGTGTACAAACCTTGCTTTGATGCCATACATACCCACCTAAATTGCAGCTACGAATTATGAGTAGAGCGGTGAGGACTGGTGCAGTACATGAAGATAGACAGGCGTTTTGGGGGCTGGAGGATGGAATGAGCGATTTGAGCAATGAAATGGGAGGCTCTTATGTGAGATACGGTGGTTAGAATTTTCCTTCATTTTAGGGTCATATCTTAAGAGGTCATCTGACGGACTGGATGCATGTTAGTTCACATTATCAGCAGTGTGAGTGAGGAACCAGACAGTGCTCACAGGAAGCAAGCAATCAGTGGTGTTTCAGGTCGTTATTCAACCCCTCAAATCAGACTGTGATAAAAGACACTCCTATCTCTCAACCGCTCATCTAAGCTGCTGCAGAACAAAGGGAAGAACATTTAAAAACTCACAGCTAACGATCCATCTGCTTATTACAGGTCATTATACACCACAATGTTCCTCTGGTACAATCCAAATCCTCTCATCTACTATACTCAATATGAAAACACTGCAGCTATGCGTGTGTATTATTGGCCATCACTGTAAACCAATTAGAACGCCCCCCCCATGAACGTCTTTCTCAGGTCAAACCAAGTTCCTCCCAAAACACACACACACCCCATTTCAATATTCCCCTCCTGTCGGTCTGCGTTCATTAATGAGTCTGTTGTTGGTATTAGCAGCACCTTAGTGTCTGGCCAGGGCTGTGTGTGTAATGCCAGTGTTGAAGACGAATGCTAGGGGAAGTGAGGGGACAGCTCTAAGAGATACTTCATTGTTCATCCTGCATCGCCGCGGACATCTATGGCTACAGGCTGCATCATGAGCCGGCCTCACAGACAAACTCATTACAGCCCAAGCCCTCTGCGCTCTTATTCCATTTCTGCCTGCTGAAAAATAATACCAATGCAGATGGACTTTCGTAGAAGAGGACAAAAACAACAGAGAGAGGTGAAGTCTGAGGTAAAAGTGACGGAGGGGGAAAGAGAGAGAAACGCTGCCGTGTTCCAACGGGAAGGAGAAAAGATAAATAATTAGGTGCGTGAGGTAAAGGGATAGGAGGCTAGACGGAAGGAGAAAGGGCTTCATGAGGACATGAGAGAGAGGGGGATCTCGGTGAGAATATTGTTTCTCCCCCATTCCCCCTGTTGCTGGAAGGACATTTCATTTCCACTACTCTTCTGTAGCAAAACATGGCATGTTTCTCTGTGGAGCTCAAGTTCACACAGAAACAGCTCTCTGCAGGTAGAAATGTGAGCCACCTGAGAGAGCTGGTCATATAATGGTTAGTAGCGGACTACGAACAGCGCCGTCTGAGACTGTCTTTTGTTCTGCATTGTAGGAGTCGGGTGGTACAGACAAGCACTACAGAGTGACGTCTGTGTAAGAGACACAGAGCAGACATTGGGTCTCGCTCTCTGTAGGGGATCAGTGGTCATCTAAGGTGGCAACACAAAATAACCTACAGCCTGCTGACTGGGTGAAAAGGGATTGAGCGGTACAGACAGATTGTGTGCATCTCAATAAGAGAACATAACAGGGTTGCAGTCGGACATGACTTTTTTCCACAAAGACGTCAACTGGTATTTCCTGGAACATCATAACAGACCTTTTTGGTGAGTGAGTCGTCAGAGTCGGGAGGCATGCGTGTGGAGACGTGGAACATGACCTCGACGGTAGAGGTGGCGAAGTAAGGCGTGGTCAGACCCGTGCTCTTGTTCCTCTGAAGACCTCCCATGAAGCCACAGTGACTGGTCAGATTCACCTGTTACACACACACACACACACACACACACACACACACACACACACACACACACACACACACACACACACACACACACACACACACACACACACACAGGACCATCAGCACTGGACACAACCATATATTAACCCTAACGAACCACGTCACAAAGTCCCTCCAAGAGGCAGAAAACAATACAACGTAATATTAATATAACTCACTATTAATGATACATATAAGGCTTATATAAAGTGATGCTGAAAGGTTGTAGTGCAGAGAGCAGGGGTCTGTCTCACCTCCCAGCCCAGCCCAGAGACAAAGTCCTCATAGGCCTGACTACCACTGGTGTTAGACAGGATAGAGTGCTTGTCCTCTTGCCCCTCCGCCACGTAAAACACGGCTATCTTGTGAGTCTCTCGACTAGAGGAAAAGAGGGGCATTGGAAGAAAAAGACAAACAAGAGAAAGATAAGGACATATTTTTGTTGTTCCCTAAAAATAAAAGTCACTTTTTCAGTCTGAAAGAGAAACAGTAACTTACCACTGCCTGGAGTCGAGGTTCTTCAGCTCTCTAAGCAGTTTCTCGTTCTTCTTCAGGAGATGGAAGTTGCTCCTATGACCGAAAACAAGTGTATATGCCATTGGCATAAATAATTGTGGCATAGATTCTACATAGCCTACAGATTACATTTACAACACCGTGAGGTCTTGGTATAGATTCTAAAGATCTATCAAGCTTGACTGCAACAACAACACGGAGTATGGACAAAGTATCTATTCTAGTCTATTCTACAACAACAAGGCCCTGCACCCTCACTCCCTACAGGCAGCCAGTGATCAGGTGATTAGGGCTGTAGTCCACATACATTCACTAAATAGCCCCAGACCTCTCCCTCCAGACTCTCTCTCCAACATTAACAGGCCCACACTCCTAAATGGCCACCACTTTGTTTTAGTCACAGTATTTCCTGGAAAATCAGACCAATCGAGTCAAACCACAGCCAAACAAGACACATGCAGTGGTGGCAGTAACTCTGAGAACCCCCCCAAAAGAAAATCATCATTCAAATTATTTTAGCTAAAAACACAACTACTCTGCTACTTTATAGCAAGCAACGCACAGATGATCCTGAGAAATCAATAAGCTTAGATCTTGGTTACCAGCATCACAACATGAGATATGGAGTTTTTAAGATTGTGCATTATGTTCGCCCATCTGGAGCTTGAACATTAGCAGTTTAGTGTAGGCGAGAGGTCCTCAAGTGGGGGGTGTAAAAGCCACGACTACTTTCATGAAAGGACTTTGTTTCGTGGTGTTTTTCCTCCTCCCACCCTTTCACCATTTGAGTATGGGCCTCTTTATTAGCTTGTTACAACGTAATGGTCTTCATTTTCTCCATTGAAAGTGAGCCATTTCAGAGGCGGCAAGCGGGAACAGCATGAAAGGCCGTTCTTGCAGGCACTGTGTAATCTCGCTACCCCCAAGAGTGAACTGCAATATATTAGTCTAACGAGGAATAAACGGCAGTGTTTCCACTATAGTCAAAATCATTTTCAGGATGGAAAATGCTGTCAGTGTAAACTTTATCTGGTTTTAGTAGTTTAAGTATGTAGAAAATATAAAAGGGAGCAATATATTTTTGATAAGATCATCTTTGAAAACTAACAAATCACCAATAAAAACTAGACAGTTAGAGTCTAAAGGCGCTAACAGACAGCGGCAACTAGAAAGGCTGGCCCATTCATTTTCAATGAAGCCTAGACGGGGGCAAAATTCTACCCAGGCGGAGCGGTCAGTGGTGCTCGTGCCCGTGGAAGCAAAGCAGGCGAGGGGGAGAAAATAGGATTCTGCTCTATTTTTGAAGCAGTGCTGTCGTTGTTGACCAATCACAGTAGAAAACGTTGCCTGCGTGGTGATACGCATGTCCAACAGCAGCACCAGCTCACTTTACCCACTCTAAGCTAGCTAACACTATCAGTTTACAGAGTCACGTTTGAACAAAAATATTTGTTTTCTAATCCATTTGGGATGAACAATTTATGTTACATGTAAATACGTTTTCATGCATTCTTATACCGATGATTTATTCGCACGTTGATAATGTTTGTTTATTTTGTTGCTATGGTCACCGGTGGCTGTCGCCCTCGTGTGTGAAGGCACTAGCAGCTTTGACGAGAGGGACAAGTGGTGTACTACGCAGGGTACTCTAGGTGATATTCCGCTGGCTGTCTGAAAATTGTTAAAAATGATGATTATTTTTAAATAATGCTTGAACCACTCATTTTTTCAGGAAATTAGCTTTAAAACAGCAAATAATAAAATATCTGCAGCCAAGAGGGACTTTAAAAACTTTAGTTAAGACCCCGCAATTGGCCACGCCCACTACCGCCCCTACGCTAACCATTTTTATTTGACCTATATTTAACTAAGGCAAGTCAGTTAAGAACAAATTCGTATTTACAATGACAGCCTTGGAACAGTGGGTTAACTGCCTTGTTCAGGGGCAGAAATACAGATTTTTACCTTGTCAGCACAAGGATTTGATCTTGCAACCTTTCGGTTACTCGTTCAATGCTCTAACCACTAGGCAACCTGCCGCCCCAACATTGCCACAGCTGCTGAAAACAACCCAAGGGGAAATACTGAATGTGGTATGAATGCCAGAAGGAAAGTGATGCATTTTTTTCTCATTTAAAATCATGACTTAATCAAATATTTTTTTAAAGGAGAGAGAGGCAGGGTTTTTAAAGGTCTGTGTATTCTCCCTTAGTATGATGGGAGTACGCTAATAAATGTATGTTCTCTTGCCTGTCCCTCCATTCAACTCATAAGATAAGAGATCTTTCATATAAACCCCCCCTCCCCCATTCAAAACACAAACCTGTTAAAGATATATTTTCAGACGAGTAATGAAGGGGAGAAATGAATGGAAGGGGCTATTTTTATGTCGAGCACCGCTCCTGGATAGATGGATGGAGAAAACATGTGCTCACTGATAAACACGGCCATTAGGGCTCGATGTGATGCGCGGTTTCCATTTAGCCCAATTAGTTCTCATCAATAAAGACCCAGCATCCATCTCTCATAATACAATGAGATAATACTTCAAAGACATCAATGCAATGGGAAAAGCCATCAGAAATAGCTGCTTCGGAAATGAATCTAAGTAAAGTAATTTAAGTGAAGTGTTGTGAAAATGAGGTGGATGAGATTATATATATATATATATATATATATATATATATATATAGAGAGAGAGAGAGAGAGAGAGTGAGATAGCTGGACTATCTAGTCTAAGCTGATTATACTAAATCTGACAGGCTGAGAGACAAACAAGGCTTGTGGTAGCAGTGACACAGAATGCAGTTTCCCACTATCTGAATTTAGCACAGTACCTAGAACAAGCCAAAGCCGACAACAAGCTAAAGTTAAATCATCACATACCCATCCTCTACCTGAATCTACTGGATTTCTAAAACATTGTCATAGTTCTCTAAACTAATACCTACAGAATAAAGCTATTTCATTATAACTTAAATCAACTGTAAACTATGATTTTGGTTGTTCAGTAGGGCACACTGTAGCAAAACATTTTGAAACGGTTTGAAATGGAAACTGAAAATGGGCTTTTCATTTTGGACAAGGTAGTACAGTACCTCGCTTTCACTCAGTTTCAAAAAGTTCTCTCCTGCTTCATGCCCTACTGAACAGAACCCTAGTTTGTGGTGTGGTTGGTCTTTCTTTCACCTCTTCTCCCAGGAGTTCATGCCCAGGATGTTGAGTAGCAGCCTGCAGTAGTAAAAGGCGGACTGGGGCCTGTGGGGCTCCGGCTCCCCCTGCTCCACAGCCCTCATGTTTAGCCCATTCCCCCTGTGCACCGCAAAGTCCCTCTCCTCAGCACACTGCTTCAGGATGGCATTGATCACGTCGTTCTCCTGCTTCTCCGAGACACAGACAGGGGGCGGGGCGGGGATGTTGAGGGGGGCACCGGCACGCTGCAGACACTCGGGGCTGGAGTAGCCCAGGTACTGCAGCATCTCATCTAAAACATCATCTTCTAGTAGGGAGTCCCAGGACGGAACCACCTCCCGACACACACGCTTGGCCTGCGGGGCCATCAGCTCCAAGGCACCTTCCTCCTCCCCCTCTTCTTCCTCCTCCACAGCCTCCTCCTGCTCCTCCTCTCCCAGCTCATCCTCTCCCAGCACCACAACCACCGCTTCTTCTTCCTCCTCCTCCTCCTCCTCCTCCAGTGCAGCCCCCTCTTCCTTCTCTCCAAGCTCCCCTGCTCGGTTCTTCTCCCCATCTGTATTCGTTCTCTCTGTAGGTCTTTTACTGTAGAGGTGCAGGGGCTGGTTAGGAGCACCACAGTGAGGCGGGCCGTACAGTACAGCCGAGTCCCACGAGTGTTTGCCGGAGATATCCCTAACAATAACCCTCACACAGGCGCTGGTCGTGGTGAGGCCTGCAGACATCCCACCTCCGGGCACACCGTCCTCAGCCCGGATCTGGAGACAGGACAGGAGGGTGGTACCGTTCAGGACAAAGAACTGTAGGTTGGGCCCGTCGAAGAGCTCTGGGGCCAGGTCAGGGCTCTCGCTGTAGGGGTTGTCCATGTTCTCACAGACATGGCTGGTCAAGGTGGCAGGGCCTCCAGACATGGGGTAGTGGCCAAGGTGGTTGACAAGGTGGGTGATGACTGTCCTGGCTGCGATGGAGATCAGACCATGCTGGATACGGCTCCGCACTACAGGAGAGAGGAAGAATACGGAGATAAAGGGAGGAAGAGCTCCACAATTAGAACAGGGGTATGTATTGGAATCTGTTTGATGTTGACATTTCAAGGCCAGTGTCAATAAACAGAGAAGAGATAGAAAAAGAGAAGTCAGCCAGTCAGTCAGCCAGTCAATAACATGTAGGTATCAGCTCATCCCAGTGGGACCAGGTATTTGTAGTGTCAGAGTTTATCTCCAACAGAGTGTAGAGGGATGAGGGAGAGGACTCTGTCTGTGGAATCTAGCCAATCAAAGCGCATTTAGGGTATGATGAAGAAATCAAGGTCTGTGTAGTAGAGAGCTAGATTCCAGTTAGAACACTAGATACCTCAATGGCGCCAACTGTGTGGCACCATACAGAGAACAAGCCAATGCCATCACACTCAGTGTGCTAGCAGCCATCCCTTTGCAATAAGCATAATTACAGTCCCACAGAGCTGCACAAACCCTGAGCGAGCCATTACAGGGAAAAAAAGAATGTGCTTATCGACAGAACATGATGATAGGTTTCTCTCCAACAAAATCGAACGTGCCCTTTCAGGTACAGGTCTCTCTTGCATAAGCTATTTTGATCTCAATGGAGGCAAGCCTGTGTAAATAAAAAGCTAACATCTTCCCTTCCCTCTCTCCATCCAGCCATCCTCGGCCACACCAAAAGAAAAGGAGTGAAATAAACAAATAAATGGATAGATAGAGGACCGGAGAGAAAGACAGTTAGTTGCTAACAACTTTGGAAGGAAAGCAGCATGCCTCACAAAGTGCTCCAATGATTAGTCATTTTCTACTGATGGAAAAAGCTGCAGGTGCCCAGGTACAGAGGCTCCCTGCTGCTCTGAATCTAACACAGGAGTCAGGACACAGAGGAACCTAGCTGCATTCACATCACATTCAGTCCTTAGCACTGCTACCTTTAACAAGCCAGGCCACACCTAGCACTGATATAGTGGTACCCTCCATTAGACACCATGATGAAGAAGGCTACAGACATAACATGGCTAGCCCAGACCTGAGGCAGAGCAGCCACACTGACTGGACTCAGCTCATCCATTTTCCCTCTCCTCATCAGATAGTTGGTATGATTTCAGTGGGGCAAAAATGTCAGGATCGGAATAACGGTAATAACATGGTTATAGTTACTCTGTAGTGTAAAGTGCAACCAAGACATCTCTAAAAAGGGGCTTTTGAATATCCACAAGGTTATATGGACTGAAACATGAACGAGTAGGATATGTAGAGATGACAATGTGACTGAGAAAAGGAGAAGTAGCAACAGAACAGGTAGTGTTCTTACCCTCGGTGACCGGCTGTAGTTTGGAGGAGCGTTCTGAGTCTGGGGAGTGGAGGGGCTCTGGTTCCTTCAGACTCTCCAGCAGCAGGAAGGGGTTGTAGTCAGGACTGGTCAGGTCTGACAGGTTCATGGGGAAATACCTGGGGCTGTTGAAGTTCTGGGCCCCATACACACAGCCATGCAGCACCTGAGAGTAGAGAAGGGAAGAAAGGGAAGATTGGAGAAAGCCCCAAGAAATCAATCAATTAACACTACTGTATTTCACACGACTGTAGTTTTCTATAGAGAGAGAAAGAAAGAGAGAAAGTAATTAAATTATCTGCCAATCCCGTCACTGTGCGTTTCCATGGAGACAGAGAGGGTGGTAATGGGAAGAGAGAATGCTGTGATTGAGTGCTGACTACCGAGGACTGACTACTGAGCAGTGAGTGAGCCTGGGTGCACTGAGTGCCAGCTGTGGCATGCATTAGGAAGGAGTCCCCCCAGTCTGTATTAAAGATGTAACGAAGCGGTCCTGAACTGTTCCACCATTAATGACTTCAGAGAAAGACAGACACCCTGCCACAGAAAGCCTCTGCTAATAGCTCCATTACTAAAAAGAAAAGGAAAAAACTAAACACAGAGAAATACTACTATGTGTTTTGTGTTCGACACCCACACTATATGCTGCTGTCAACGTGAAGCAGAGATCCCTGCTAGCATATGTACAAGTAAAATCGCATACGTCGACATTACAGTTGAATTCGGAAGTTTACATACACTTAGGTTGGAGTCATTAAAACTCGTTTTTCAACCACTCCACACATTTCTTGTTAACAAACTATAGTTTTGGGAAGTCGGTTACTTTGTGCATGACAATTGTTCTCAGGCACATTATTTCACTTATAATTCACTGCATCACAATTCCAGTGGGTCAGAAGTTTACATACAAGTTGACTGTGCCTTTAAACAGCTTGGAAAATTCCAGAAAATTATGTCATGGTGTTAGAAGCTTCTGATTTACATAATTCAATTGGAGGTGTCTCTTTGCTTGACATCATGGGAAAATCAAAAGAAAATCAGCCAAGACCTCACAAGTCTGGTTCATCCTTGGCATTTCCAAATGCCTGAAGGTACCACATTCATCTGTACAAACAATAGTACGCAAGTATAAACACCATGGGACCACGCTGCCGTCATACCGCTCAGGAAGGAGATGCGTTTTTTCTCCTAGAAATGAACGTACTTTGGTACGAAAAGTGCCTTACGAAGATGCTGGAGGAAAACCGGTACAAAAGTATCTATATCCACAGGAAAACGAGTCCTATCGACGTAATCTGAAAGGCCACTAAGCAAGGAAGAAGCCACTGCTCCAAAATCGCCATAAAAAAGCCAGACAATGGTTTGCAACTGCACATGTGGATAAAGAGAGAACTTTTTGGAGAAATGTCCTCTGATCTGATGAAACAAAAATAGAACTGTTTGGCCATAATGACCATCATTATGTTTGGAGGAAAAAATGGGAGGCTTGCAAGCTGAAAAACACAATCCCAACCGTGAAGCACAGGGGTGGCAGCATCACGTTGTGGGGGTGTTTTGCTGCAGGAGGGACTGGTGCACTTCACAAAATAGATGGCATCATGAAAAAGGAAAATTGTGGATATATTGAAGCAATATTTCAAGACATCAATCAGGAAGCTTGGTCGCAAATGGGTCTTCCAAATTAACAATGACCCCAAGCATACTTCCAAAGTTGAGGCAAAATGGCCTAAGGACAACAAAGTCAAGGTATTGGAGTGGCCATCACAAAAGCCCTGACCTCAATCCTATAGAACATTTGTGGGCAGAACTGAAAAAGCATGTGCGGGCAAGGAGGCCTACAAACCTGACTCAGTTACACCAGCTCTGTCAGGAGGAATGGGCCAAAATTCACCCAACTTATTGTGGGAAGCTTGTGGAAGGCTCGAAAACATTTGACCCATGTTAAACAATTTAAAGGCAATGCTACCAAATACTAATTGAGTGTATGTAAACTACTGACCCACTGACAAAATAAATAAAAGCTGAAATAAATCACTCTACTATTATTCTGACATTTCACATCCTTAAAATAAAGTGGTGATCCTAACTGACCTAAGACAGGGAATTTTTATGAGGATTACATGTCAGGAATTGTGGAAAAACTACGTTTAAATGTATTTGAACTGTATATATTGTCTTGAAGTCAATCAATTCACAATGCTACTTCAGAAAGCTCAGATAGAAAGTTACATTTTTGGATTGGGCATACCTTATAGATACAGCTGAGGACAGACTTGTCCGGCTTGTCCTTGTCAGGGCTGAGTGTTTGGACAGGCTGCAGCAGAGTCTTAGGAGGCAGGGCCATCACCCAATCCAGGAGGCACAACAGCAGAGACACCACCAACTAGGGACAGACAGGCCACAACAAATACAGTTTGATTACATCAATAAAGCAGAGAACAAAATACTGGATCATGATAGAAAATGAATTGTGCTTCTGCAAAAAACCATGTCAGGCCTGTACTGTAAACAGAAAACTAACAGTGACGTTGTATTATTAATAGGTCTCCATTTGATGAGGAGAGTTGTGTATGAGGTGAGGTGACATACCCTCTTGTCCAGTTCATGAGGGGAAGATTCTGTGGTGGGGAGCAGGTGAGTTACGGTCGCTATGAGGATCTGAAACAAGAGTTAAAACAAAATTGAAAGCAAAAAGATACTGTATTGTTTTGTAATTTAAAAAGGATACTCTTGAAAAGCTCCAGGAATAATTTACATACCTTAACGCATAAATAAAATGGACACGCAAATTTACCTCAACTATTTTCTTTGGAGTGTCTGGGGGAATTTCTGAAGGTCATCGACATAGTTTATGAGCAAGTGCAGAATGTCGGAGGCCACCAGCGCAACAGTTTTATTTGGAAACTGAAAAACAAAAAAACAGACAAAAACACACACTGACTACTCTCAGCAGATGTAGAGTAGTGTAGAGCAGGGATGGGCAACTTGTGGTCCGCAGCCCCCGCAGCCCCCCCCCCCCTTTGTAGTTCTGCAGATCAATCCCCCGCCAAAAACACATAAAAAACATCTCAACTTACTGTTGAGAGTTAGAATAGTAGAATACACCATGTGCCATTTCGAAATGTGGCTGCATCAGCATTTTTTCGCTTGTTTTGTCAGTAAATGACAGCCACTTAATAAGCCCTTGTCAGCTAACATTTTGTAGATTGTAGTGAAAATGGTTGAATTAGTGAACGGGGGGCAGCCATTGATTTTGTTAGTCACTCACTTAGATATCATATTAAAAACTGCAAACATTTCTCTCCACCCTATTGGCATAATTTCTAGAATTGCATGAAATTAGTTATAAAATTGCTAAATCTTCTTTCCGCTCCATGGCAAAATGGTAGAATTGCAGCTAACTTGCTATAAAACTGCCTCCCCCAACACAACTTGACTTAGGGCCCCCAAAAGTCTAGGACTCTGACTGCATGTGTGGGTATGGATGTGGCTACGCAGACCCAGTGCAGCCCCTCATGATGAGTTAATTTTTGTGGCCCCCACCCCCCATCAAAGTTGCCCATCCCTGGTGTAGAGCCAAGCTGACAGGAGAAAAACAGCACATTGTGTCAGAGACTGTCTTGATCTGTGATCAGGATTAAGGTGTGGATGAGCCTAATTCTGCTGACTGGAAGAGGCCCAAACACTCATTGAGAGGGAGGGTGGGGGGCTCGACCCTCCTCTCGCTGTGAGAGGTGTAGGCTGAAGGGGCTCTGCTATTCCCTCCTCCTCTCTCTGGCACCATGTTAATTGCTTAAAAATCTCCTCCCTTTCATCTTCACCAATTGGAAAAGACTTGATAGGTGAAAAGGTGACAGGCTTTCACCTGGTCAGATATTTCAGATCAGTGCAATAAAGGAAAGGAGGTGGAGAGGACGGACATTTTAGACAATTGAGCAAGAGCCATTGTGACTGTGTGAGGGGTGTGTGAGGGGCTCAGGGAGACGACCCTCCTCTCCTTCTCATTGTGACCCTGGCTCAGGAAGACTGCAGAGTGCTTCTCCAGACCAGCAGTGCCAATGCCCACACAAAACAATGGGCCGGATCACCAGCCATCCCATTTGATTGGACAACAGTATGGACAGGAGGAGGGAGAGAAGGGGGGCCCGTTTGGCAAGCGCCCTCATTTCAGACGATAGAAATATAATAATTCCTTGAGGTCGGTGGAGCATGCATTCTTCACTGGATTAGCCTTCTGTCTGAGGAGAGTGGAGCGCAGTGGAGAAGCCAAACATGTTGACAGTCGGGCCAGATTTAGCTGGGTTAGAGTTGGGTGGTGTGAGTGTGTGGGGGGGCCCAGACCAGACGGTACTGTCAGTAAGCTTCTTCTGGCTACTCAGTGCAGCACATCGCTCTCTCTCCAGGCAGGCTAAAACTAAGTGTGCCAGTAAACACCACACAGACCAGGGCAGGCCACAGGGAGACTGCTGCTGCTGTTCTACTTCTAACCAGGGACTGCAACAGAACACTTCCCATGGCAAGGGATGAAGGAAAGGCAACACATTTCAAAATTCAAGTCACTGTGCATGGCAGATGATGCCAAAAGCACCAAGGTTATGGGTTCAATTCCTGCAGCGATCACATCACAGAACTATTAGTCACTTTAGACAAAAGCGTCTGCTAAGTAAAGTGGCATATTATATATAGCTACCTTCAGAGTGACACAGATGACGTTGAGGGCTTCTTTGATCTGAGTGTGTTGGGTGCCGTGGACCAACTCCTCACACAGCCAGATACCCAGACTGCACAGGGCCACACACCTGACGGGGGCAAACAACACGACACCTATTCATTCATTCATCTTAGCCCATTATAAATTATGTCACATGTTAAAGTTGGTAACCCATAAACCCACATTAACACATACATTTGGAAAGTATTCAGACCTCTTGACTTTGTCCACATTTTGTTACGTTACAGTCTTATTCTAAAATTGATTAAATCGTTTTTTCCCTCTCAATCTACAGACAATGACAACATTTTTTTTATAGAAATGTTAGCAAAAGTTATAAAAAAAACTGAAATATCACATTTACATAACTATTCAGACCCTTTACTTGGCACAACTGTATTTGGGAAGTTTCTCCCATTCTTCTCCGCAGATCCTCTCAAGCTCTGTCAGGTTGGATGGGGAGCTTCGCTGCACAGCTATTTTCAGGTCTCTCCAGAGATGTTCGATCGGGTTCGAGTCCGGGCTCTGGCTGGGCCACTCAAGGACATTCAGAGACTTGTCGCGAAGCCACTCCTGCGCTGTCTTGGCTGTGTGTTTAGGATCGTTGTCCTGTTGGAAGGTGAACCTTCGCCCCAGTCTGAGGTCCTGAGTGTTCTGGAACAGGTTTTCATCAAGGATCTCTCTGTACTTTGCTCCGTTCATCTTTCCCTCGATCCTGACTAGTCTCCCAGTCCCTGCCGCTGAAAACATCCCCAAAGCATGATGCTGCTACCACCATGCTTTACCGTAGGGATCGTGCCAGGTTTCCTCCATACGTGATGCTTGGCAATCAGGCCAAAGAGTTCAATCTTGGTTTCATCAAACCAAAGAATCTTGTTTCTCATGGTCTGAGAGTCCTTTAGTGCCTTTTGGCAAATCCAAGCGGGACATCATGTGCCTTTTACTGAGGTGTGGCCACTCGACCATGAAGGCCTGATTGGTGGAGTGCTGCAGAGATGGTTGTCGTTCTGCAAGGTTCTTACATCACCAAAGAGGAACTCTGGAGCTCTGTCAAAGTGAACATCAGGTTCTTGGTCACCTCCATGACCAAGGTCCTTCTCCCCCGATTTCTCAGTTTGGCCGTGCGGCAAGCTCCAGAAATTGTATTGGTGGTTCCAAACTTCTTCCATTTAAGAATGATGGATGCCACTGTGTTCTTGGGGACCTTCAATACGGCAAAAGAAATGTGGTACCCTTCCCCAGATCTGTGCCTCCACACAATCCTGTCTCGAAGCTCTACGGACCATTCCTTGGACCTCATGGATTGGTTTTTGATCTGACATGCAATGTCAACTGTGGGACCTTATGTAGACAGGTGTGTGGCTTTCCAAATCATGTCCAACCAATTGAATATATATTAAGGTGGACTCCTATCAAGTTGTAGAAACATTTCAAGGATGATCAATGGAAACAGGATGCACCTGAGCTCAATTTCGAGTCTCATAGCAAAGGGTCTGAATGCTTATGTAAATAAGGTATCCGTTAATTTTTAATACATTTGCAAAGATTTCTAAAAACCTGTTTTCACAGTCATTATGTGGTATTGTGTGTAGATTGATGAGGAAAAACATTAATTTAATCCATTTTAGAACAAGGCTGTAACGTAACAAAACGTGGAAAAGGGGAAGGGGTCTGAATACATTCCAAATGCAATGTAAACGCTTAATCAACTGGTAATGTCATTGTCAGTCTGACCTTGTATGAGACGAACAGGGACAATGTGCTGTGTAGACTACAGTATAACCAAGGACTGTTTTAAATGTCACCACAGACAAAACAGTGACACCCTCCTCCCCATTCCCTCACGTCCAGCCCCCCAGGTCTCTCAGTATTTAGCTGTCTAACACCGTGGCACGGACACCCAAACTAGCACCTCTTTCACAGAGGGGGCCCGGTCCTGCAGAAGACAGAGACTGTCCACCAAATAGAACCCTGTCCACCAAATAGAAACCTATTCCATATAAAGTGTCAAATTTCTAACCAGGGCCCATAGGGCTCTGGTCAAAAGTAGTGCACTATATAGAGAATAGGGTTCCATTTGGGACACAGAAGGCAGCAAGGGGAGTACACTACTCCTCACTCCCCCATAAGCCTACAGTCAGTGGATTACTTCAGATGACACTTGTCTTAATCTGTCTGTCTGGCTAGGTTATAGTATGGATGACCAGACAAATCTGACAGCATTGATTATTTCCCCCTCCAAAACCCCAGCTCTCATGGCCTATTGTCTGCCACAACCATTATCACCATTATTATTACATTAATCTACTGGGCAGATGTCTTCCTCAGGTCAGAGAGACAAAGACTGCTTTACTGTCATATGCTAGTAATCTACCTCACAACTGTCTATGTATGTTTTCGTATAATCTATGTCAGTGATGTAAATGTTGATTGTCGTTTAATTCAAGAGCTCGAGACGTGAGAAAAATACCTGGCTGGGGCTGAAGGCTCATCTCTTGCTGAACTCAGGATGTGTTTGATGATGTGTTCCTAAAACAGAGAACAGAGTCAATCAATCGACAGATGAATGTACGAATCAGACGGTTTTATTCCCCGGGCTCCAGCAAAATCTGTAGGTCTGCTGAAAACACAGATGCACACACATACAAAACAGACTCCCTATTGGCTGAATTAACCAGTGCTTTGTCATTCATAGCCAGACCCAGGCTATCAGATGCCATCGTGTGAAATTCTCTGTCCAAATATGAAACGCTCTCATGCATGGAATTAGCTCTTTAACCAGCAATCAACCAAAAGCGGCCCAATAACAACAAGGTCCTGTGAATGGGCGCCTGTGGCATAGCTAATCACCCATTAGAGAGTTAGCTAGGCTGGCGTTGATGCTCCCTCAGCACCACAGGGATAGAAAAAAAAAAAAAAGGTAATTAGGTTTAATGTGTGTTTGATACAACATCAAACAGTATGTGGGTTAGGTGGTCTAACGGTTACTGGTGATTAGTGATGCCACCTCCAGGTCATTAATGCCCCTGTCAGTATTGGTAATAAACTCAACGCCCACTTCCCTTTGACAAACTCTGTCCCCCTCCTATATTTTCAATATACCCCTCTCTCTGACCATCTTGTAAAATGGTACAAAATGACCACTTCTCTGGAACCGGTTACTACAGGTTGAAGCAATAGAGTAAAGCAGGTTGAAGACAAGAGTTAAGCAACCACCCTACATGAGGACAGTTACCTTGACGTCTCTGAACTTGGTCATGACCACGTCAGCGGTGGTGGGGTGCAGGGCGGGCAGCTCCTCATACAGGTTAGGGAAACACACCAGAGAACCCAGCAGGATCTGAGCCTCCACCCGCGGGGCCTGACAGACGGACAGACGGGGTGTCAACTCACATCCACTGTTTAAATCCATATCACAACACTATCCTTTGCAATCCAGTCATGGGCAAACAGAAGATGACGGTGTTGAAACAGACTATCGAACTGTACTGGGGGTCAGTGTAGCGTGGTGCATTCAGAAGTGTGTCAAGATCACTTTCACAGTCAAAAAGCAAGCCGAGATCTACCAATAATAATAATAATAATATATGCCATTTAGCAGACGCTTTTATCCAAAGCGACTTACAGTCATGTGTGCATACATTCTACGTATGGGTGGTCCCGGGGATCGAACCCACTACCCTGGCGTTACAAGCGCCATGCTCTACCAACTGAGCTACAGAAGGACCACTCAGATTGATATATTTTTTCATATATACTTAAAAGAAATGTAACATGAACCTAATAGAAACAGTTCTGTAGGAATGAGGTTTGGGCAGTAGGCCAAATAGATTATCACAGCATATTGGCTATACACCTGGCAATATTGTTATTCTCAAACCATATTATATTTAAAAACTAGAGCTTCGATAACAAAATAGAATTCCCAGTTGGATCCCATCACAAGCCTGTCAATCTACTACCACCAATCTACCATGCTGAAGCCTGCCTACGGTTGACTATGCACTTGAATGAGAAGCGCGCTTCAATTACCAAAAATTGCTCTACTTAATTGTGGCCAGCAAAACTGTTTTTAACACGCGATTGCCTTTAGAATTGTTGCGCAATGATTGGGCTTATAAAAGTACGTTTCACTTCACAATAACAGCACTTACAGTTGACCGAGGCAGCTCTGGAAAGGTGGCATCCCATGACGGTGCCATGTTGAAAATCACTGCGCTCTTCAGTAAGGCCATTCTACTGCCAATGTTTGTCTACGGAGATTGCATGGCTGTGCGCTTGATTTTATACACCTGTCAGCAAGAGGTGTGGCTGAAATAGCCCAATCCACTCATTTGAAGGGCTGCCCACATACTTTTGTATAAATAGTGTACTACATAGCCTACTCCGGCTGTAAAGTGGTGCCATTAACTCAAAATTGAGATGTGATAAATTATATATTCACAGACAGCTGTAACTCCCCTCTCTGTCAGAATGTCACAATAATAATGTTTTGTATTTTTATTGTGAACCAAAAACTAAAGTGACCAGCTAAAACAATTCATTGGCGCCCAAGCTAAGACTTAAAAACTGGTGTCGCACTGCCAAGTCAAAGGGTCGCAAATGAGTATGTTTTGGTGACAGTTTTGCACCCTGATAATTTGTGTGTATATGGAATCAGAGAGGGTGAATGGTGGTGATGTTCTCACGTTTAGCGAAGAGCAGGCTGTGACTCTGCTGGCTGCGATGATAAAGTCCAGGATGAGCATGGTGGCCCCGGGAAGGCCGACGCAGAAGAACCGAGGAGAACAGTGCTTAATGATGGTATTCACTATGTCCTGAGAAACACAGAGAGTGAGAGTGTTAGAGAGAGAAGGAGACCAATATTCACCATGACGCGCGGAGATTGGCAGATTGCCACACACAAACACACCTGGTCGACATGCATGAGGCCACAGTGCATGATGTTGTAGAAGTGTGTGAGGAAGTCAGAGTTGGGCGATACGTCCTGCCTCCTCTTCATGATCTTACAGATGAGCTTGTAGGCGTGCAGCTTCCCCTGTTTGTACCTCTCAGTCAGCATGGTCGCCTGTACAGTGAACAACAAGCAGTCACAGATACAAGAGTAGAAGTATAACTTTGTCCACTTTTACATCAGGGTCATGGTAAAAAATAATGTTCGCTGGCATCTGCGCATTTGTTTCCCTGAAATCCAGAGGATAACGTGTGAAGAAGTGAAGTGACTTTTCCAGAACGGATTATATAAGGGAACGGTGAGAGGTACGAACTTTGAAGAGCCAGGGGGTGAGGATCCGAAGGGGAGGGATGAGGACCGGGGGAGGAGGAGACGACTGGTTGTCCAGAGAGATCCCCAGATTATCTCTGATCTGATGCGAGAAAGAGAGAGAGAGAGACACACAATGAATGATAGAGGCGGAGAGAGAGAGAGTGAGTGAATGTCATGAGTGAGTGTCTTGTGTGAACCAGTCTGATGTGTGACGCGATCTAAGGGCCTGTCAATGTATGGAATACACAGTCGGATTGGCTCCCATGATTCCCTACCTTGGCCAGGTTCTGCCACAGCTCACAGAGGTAGTCAAAGACCTGCGCGTGGATCTCTGGGTCCTTAATGGTGTTCACATCTCCCAGAATGCCTAGCATTCTCCGCCACATCACCGTGGCAACGTCAGCGTGCCAACCGGTCAGCGAGCCACCAGCCATCACACTGGAGTCCTCTGTAGGGAACTCACTGGTTTCTGAGAGGATAGAAGAAGGATGGCACTTTTAGTATCCAAAAAGGCTGAGTGTGTTGTGCGTTAGGTGATGAGAGCAGTGTGTATGTGTATTACCCAGGTCATCTGGAGTCTGTCCTACAGAGTGATGTAGTTTCTCATCCAGCTGCAGGTCCTTGTGCTGCAGTGCTACATGTTCAGCGGTCAGCGTGGCTGGGGACGGGGTCTGAGAGCGGGAACCCCCCAGAGAATGCATCGGTGACGCACTCTCTGAACCTGGAGGGAGTCACAAACAAAGGAATATCATTAATTAGGTAGTAATAATAGTTGATTGGATTTAATCCATATTTTTCCAGATGATTCAAGTGATTTTGTTAAGTAGGAAAGTCACTAAGTTGTAGAAAAGGATGAGAGATGTGGACATTGAAAGGTCATGCATTCTGATTTGTTGATCTGCAGCTCTGACCTGTGATGGTGACGGTATCTGCAGACAGGCCAAGCTGGCTCAGACTACTGGTCTCTGAGTCAATGTGCAGGGTGGTGAGGCTGGACAGCTCCTGTTCCTCTGCAGTCTGGGGTACTCCTCCCAGGCTAGTGTTATCCTGGTCCAACGACCCCGCACCAACGCCATCTGGACCAAAGCTGAAATCTAACAGCGCCACAACGGTCAGAGAAAGTAGTCCTCCTCCAGCATGTCAAGAGCAAGCTACAATCCACTCTAACACACTCCACTACTATGTTACTTAGTTACACCGCCATGTTTCTTTACACTGTGAGCGAGCAGCAACCGTGGTGATGTCAGACTTACTTTCAAACTTGCAGTTGGCATACTGGAAGGCGTTAAATGAATCCGATTGGCTGTCGGAGCTGATTAAGTCGCTGCTGCTGCCACTGGCGGGGGAGGTCCACTCGGAGGGCACGCCGGGGTCGTCCACGGGTCGTGTGGAGTTCTGACGGTTCAGGAGTTCTGGCAGGTCCTTAGGGATCTCCAGACTACCGGGGCTGCTGCCACGCCTGGTCATACCCTGCAAAGAGAGGTAGACAGGACATGTGAGTGAGAGAAAGGGGTAGAGCGAAGATAGTACTCTGATGTTAGGAATAAAGTTAACACTCAGGGAGCATGAGATGAGGACATTCACTTACTCACTCAGCTGATAAACTAAGTGTGCGTGTGTGAGAGCATGAGCTAAATCGAGAAAATAGAGAATAGAACGGCGACTTACAGAGGTGCCTCCCGCTCGCAGACGCTCTTGGATAAACTCGTCCATCAGGTCGCCAAAGTTTTGGCTGCTGTTGCCTGCGTCACTGGACACAGGCCGCATCTTCTGACAAGTTTCCTCTTTGTTGGCTGTGTTCAGGCAGAGAGCAAAGGACATGCACGTCACCCCACCGTTCTAGATACAGACGCACACAGCACGACAACTACTAGCATACAGATCAACACAATAGCATTGGGGGGGAAAACAATCTTGAACGCATGTTCTTCCTATAGGCTGTGGAGAATGTTAAGTTCAGAAATGTGTGCCTGTGTAAAAGTATCAGTCCATACAGTAAGGTGACGGTGGTGTTGTATGTGATGTTATATAGAGAATAAGAATTAAGGTAACTGATGCACAAAGCTCAACAGAACAACCTTAAAGAAAAGCCAACCAACACAACAGGGTACAACCAGTGAAGCAATGCAGGAGTTACTCACATGCATTCCCAGAGAGAGAGGCCATGAGTACAGCACACCACAGAACAGAGATTAGTCAAGCTACGTTAACTCAACTGTGGTTAGGTGAGAGGGTAGCCAGTGTGTTAACTGGGTAGCCAAGAGGTACTGAAAGATGAGGCAGCATACACAGAAAAAGGCCATGACACATTATTAAAACAGAGTGGTAGTGGTTATTATATGTACTTTTTCTCTCCGTTGGGCTGGATTGTCAGAGAGAAGCAGAGAGCAAAGAGTTTGTCCCCATCACGCACTGAGACTTTCTCTGGTTAATCTGAGCTTCCAAATTGGTTCTAGTTCTAGTGACCTGACATTTTTTTTTAAAGTGTCTACTGCCCTAAGCCACTAAATCTTTGCGTTAACTGTTAAAATAGTATCAGTAAAACCAAGGGGAAGAAAAAAGAAGAGACATGGGACTTTGCAGTAGTGTGTCATTGAGGTGACTCAAGAGGACCCAGCTTAAAGCTTTCCTGCCAGTTGGTGGTGCTGAAATCCTATTCTCCATCAGAAGGGCTATACTGCCTCCACCTGGTTGGAGGTAAAATGACATGTCAGAGCATCAGCGCAGACTAGAGGACAGACACATTTCCCAGGCTAATGTTCCTTGTATAAATGAAAGCAATGGACTTCAGAGGACATTATAATGCTACACTGTGTGTGTTATATGTCAATGTATTATTGTAAATTAGTTAGCCTGTTTTGGCCTGATGAGATTGTAGAATTGACCAGTGTGTGTGCGCAGTGAATGTGTTGTGCTGTATGGTGTTGTGTGATCTGAGGAGGACATGTGAGGCCGCATGCAGCATCCAGGGAGGGAAGGGGAGGGGCAGCAGAGATTTAGTCCCAGAAGCTGGAGGAAGAAGAGGAGGAGGGGGGAGCCGTCCCAGGAGAGGAAGGGGGGCCTTCGGTTCTTTTTTTGGATTGTGTCAGCTACAGTACTTTAAAACAGGAAACACAAAAAAAAGCTTCAATTCAATCCACATTCAGCAAAAAACTGTTAATTAAAAACGGAAAAGACGGAGGAGATAGAACGGTGATGCTTTGTGTTTTTGTTTTGTCGTTTTGTTTTCCATGTTGTGGTAGTGCCTTGGAGCACAGCAACGCAACTGAAGTCTCTCACCTGGTGCTTTTCTTCCAAAATAGCCCAATACATGAGTGTACAGGTCCCTCAGGGGCGCCTCTGTGGCCCCGCCGGGGGCTTTGCTGTGCCGCTGGGGAGACGCTGAGCCGGAGGCGTGGGCCTTGGGCTTGGAGAGAGCATGGACCACAGATTTATACACACCGCCCAACAGAGCCCCCTGCTGCTGCCGAGAGGGACTGATCCCCGATTCCGCATCCTGGGATCTGGACCGGGTCCCACGGGGCCGAAGGGCAGAGCGCCCAAGACGGACACGCCCTTGCCCTGTCGCATGACCCCCCACTCCACTGGCCTCCCCATCAGGCTGCTCCCCGTTTCCGCTCACCCCCTCCCCTCCTGACCTCTCTTTACCCTTTGACCCACCCACTCCTGCCCCTCCAGACCCCCCCACTCCTACAGAGTGGCTGCTGAAGTGGCTGAGGCGGCGCAGCCTGGTCCTCCAGTGGGCCTCCTTGGAGTCTAGAGGGTTGTGGAACTGGACAGACTCTGTGGAGGGCCGGAAACTGACGTGCACCCCTCCCCCGTGGTGCTTTTTGAGCTTGCCCCGGACCAACCTGGGCTTGAGGGAATGGTGGAGAGAATGGGACTGCTGCCGGGGCTGAGGGGCTTGTAGGCCTGAACCTCCTGTCTCGTTATTATACTCACACTCTGTGGCATCCTGCCTAACCAAGTGGGGCTCTCCCCTATTCTCTGTGCTTTGAGGAGTTACCTGCTGGTCTAGACTAGAGCACCCCCTGCTGGCCAGCTCCCAGTCATCACTCTGCTCCAGACACTCATAAATGCTCCTCTCAGGAGGCTGCTGCTCTGCCTCTGCACTGTCCTCCTCTGCTGAGTCCAAGCTGCTCTGCTGCCTTACCTGGACCTGTCTCCTGACCTGCTGTGACCCTGACTGTACCGTCACAGCCACAGTGCTACCTTCCACAGCCTCACTAGGGCCCCTCCTCTCCCCCCCTCCACCTCCCTCCTCCAGGCTTCTTTGCATCAGATACTCCCTGAGAGAGCTAAGCAGGTCCTCCTCCCCCTCAGTCTCCCCCTCCTCCTCTCTCTCAGAGGACTGGGTGAGGGTGGAGGAGAAGGAGGTTCCACCACACGTCCAGTCAGGGGCAAGGGGGCGGGGGCCTATCATCTGCCACAGGTGGTCATAGATGCTATCCCCCACCTCCAGAGAGGCCACGCTGCTGCCTAGGGTAGTGGGGGGTTTGGGGGGGTGCAGGGCGTGGTGTTGGGGGACAGAGACAGCAGTGGTGGGGTGAGAGGGGGGACTGTCAGGGACAGGAAGTGCACCTTTGACCCTCTCGGCGATGAAGGGCTCCATGATGTCGGAGGCGCTGCTGCTACGGGGGAGCGTGGACACCTGGGGATCCAGGTCGCAAGACGCCGAAAACAACTCCGAAGCCGGGGTATCCTCGCTCTGGGAGCAGTGGCGGATCCTGGGGGTCCGAGATGCCATCGGGGGATCGTCCATGTCTGGACAGAGAGAGGGGGGCACAGAGCACAGCTCACTGGAGATGGGTCCTACTAACTCTACATGCAGGAAATACAGCGATGGGAATGGAAACAGTAACATACACAACAATGTGGTCCAGCGATATGATCTTATATAGTTTGCAGACATGTCCATATGCAGCTTCTGTGGGCATTGTCAAATCAAATCAATTGCATGTCTATAATTGCCTATACATCTAATATATGTGTATAGGATTAGAGGATCAGATGGTAGAAGGTAGGTGAGCTTGTATCAATGGTTTATTCTAACCCAATATCGCTGGAACCAGGAGCACCAAACGTGTTATGTATGCATGTTCACGGATACAAAAACAATGGTACACAAAACATGGCAAAAACAGCATTCCTTTTCATGGTTAACAAATGAATATTTCAGTTGCATCAAATAATATCCATATCAAAAGACAAAACAGCTGCCACAGAGGAAAAAGACTAATTAGAATACATCAATAATAGCAAATGAGAATTCATCCAAAAATCAGCTCAGGGTTGACAATATCTGTCATTTGGAGCAGATGTCATCAAAACCATACAATGATAGGGAATAGGGAGGCACCCCAAACCACATGCAGAACAAACACTTTTTTTTTTTTTTTTACTTTAAAAACACCCCCAGATTCTTGGCCTGAGAGAAATATCCTTTCAGTTGTTTATGAAATGGTGTGGCAGCAAACAAGAGCCCCCAAGACGAGCAGGCTGTGTGGAGTCGCAAGCATAGAAAACATTGCATACACACATATGCAAAGGCAGACAAGAAGTACACACAGATAGTGAATGAAGAAGTGAAGTTGGTAGAGATGCAGATAAAGACACAGGTACAGGCGTAGAGTAGTGGGCTCTACCTGCCAGCTTGTCAGCTAGGGGAGTGAGGACAGAGTCAGGCAGGAGAGGGTGGTGGTGATGGACGAGGACAGGGGCACTTTTAGCGCTGCGGATAAAGGCTTGGGACAGGAGGCTGTCGCCCGTAGAGCAGCTACGCAGGGCTGAGGGACGGATGGCCGCCAAAGAGAGGAGAGAGAAGGGAGGAGAGGAAGGAGAGAAAGGAGGGAGAAGAGTTGAAAGAACGGGGGGGGGGAAGAGAATAAAAGAACAGTAGGGGTCATCAAATAGAGGGACAGAGGAAATGGATAGAAAAGGGTGGAGTTTAGAAACAAGGGGAAGTTAAAAAGGGGGAAAGGAGGAAGGAGAGAAGGTGAGAAAGTGAGGGGAAAAAGTGAAGACGGTGACAGCAAGGTAGAGAGCAGTGACCTTCAGAGAGAGGAGGACAAGGAAAAGGCAAAGGTGACAAGCTGCTGTGTGGAGGCAGGTGGCTGTCTGTCTGTGTGGTTGTCTGTCTGCTTGTCTGTCTCTCAGGAGCCAGGTCACAGAGCCCTCCGTAAGCCAACGAAATCCTCCTGCTCAGTTTAACGATTCTTCACTGGAGGACGCCTACACAGTACCGATTTCCCATTTCAATGATTATGTATAAATATCTAAAATAGGAATAACTTGCCTTGGTCAATTTGACGACAGTTAAATGGCAACATTGATCATCATACCAAAACCGTACAATGTACCATGTATAGATATACTGGAACCATTACATACAGCATTTTAAACATAAACACCTTGACACGAGGTTAAGACAACCAACCCTCCAGTATATAGACATGTAGTATGATAAATATGATGGCTGTGACACTAACCCCCAGTCTTCTGGCGTATGGTGTTCCTGGCCTTCTCCATGCCCGGAGAGCCAGCGGTGGTGGCACTGCGCTGCCTCATGGCTGCTGCCTGGCCGCTCCCACTCCCAGGCTGGTCCCTGCTCCAGCCCTTAGAGAACGAACGGTCCACAGCCATTTTCTGGCCCTCGTGAGCTCCCCCTAGTGACCCACACAGAAGGGAAAGATCGGGTACAGGTTGGTTCGTCTCTGTGGTGTTAAATAGAAAGGGAAAGAGAGGGAGAGCTAGAGAGAGTGGAAGCAGTGTGTCTCAGAGTGTAAAGCAGTGATAGAGTTCTACCTTTCCCTTTGTGTTTCTTCTGTTTCTGTTCGCTCAGCTTGTCCAGCGGCAGCTCGTTGAGGTCCAGACTGCAACATTTAAAAGGGGCCAGCACTCACTTAGATTCGGTTACAATTTCAACCTCTATTTTAATATTATTTTATTTTCAACGTGTCTTTTAACAAAACCCTTTGGCTTTTGCCTTCCTCAGTGCGTGTGTGCGAGCACACGTTCTCTTCTGTTTTTACCTGTACAGGTTGCGGGCCAGAACCTTGGTGAGTGTCTCCATGGTGAGGGACCACTCTGTGACCAGTTCCTCCCAGCAGGTGAGCGAGGACAGCACGGCCAGCAGGTCGTCCCACAGCTCCCTGGAGATGTACACGTTCAGGTTCCCCTTGATCCACGCCACTATCAGGGTCTACCAGAGGAAGAGGCAGAAAGACGAGCATGAAAAGGAGAAACGTCCTTCGCAAACTTCCCTTTGTTAGGTTTCATGCGGAGGACGTTTGTGGAGGTACCATGGCTCTTTCTCAAGGCTTTGCTCGATTCCTTGTGTCCTCCTCTTCCGTCATTTCCCAAATTATTTTCAAATTGTCAGTGGGAAGCAAGGTGAGGATTCAAGGAATCAAGAGAAGACCATTGAGAAAGCACCCTCATGTGGTTAGTCAGAGTGTGTGTCCCAAATGGTTCCGTCTTCCCAATATGGTGCACTAGTTTTGACATCAGCCCCATGGGCCCCTGGTGAAAAGTAGTGCACTATATAGGGAATAGGGAGTAATTTAGGGCACACACATGTATGTTGTGAGTGCTACGCTGGGTACCTGAAAGACTGCCCCGGCCAGTCTCCCTGAAAGGGTCATGTTCTTCTTGCCGTGGGGCATGATTGAGGGAGGTCTCTTCATCACACATTCGGTTACCCTCAGCAGGACCAGCAGGATCTGTTCCCTGCACAGACAGACGCACAGATAAGCAGATGCACCACAAATAAGAAGTGGTCACATAAGGATATGTTGCACAAAAAGTAGAAAGGCCCTACCTCTCCACCTTGGCCCTAACCCTTCTGTAGGTATAAGGAAAACATTTAAGCTCCCCCAATACACTGCTTATACCTGTCTAGACCCCTTAGATATGCAAACATTGAAGGGTTAGGGCTTATGGGAGTTGTGGGGAACAAATTGTGTCTGGCCGTAAATGTATGCTATGCTTCTTCATTAAAACCCATGGGCTGCTCGGTGTTGTGCTCTACCATGTCTTCTGGTCCATGGTTTCATGCATGACCAGGCTGCGGTAGATGTTAAGGACTCTCTTGCACATGTCAACATGTTCCTCTAGCAGCATCTTCAGCTCGTTGGCTGGTTCCAGCAGAAACACATTGGCCGAGTTGGTGACAAACACCTGGGGTGGAAGAGAGAGGGAGATGACGGTGTTGAAGAAAGGCATGGAACTGGACAGTACCGGATGGAAGTTAGTGATCGTTACATAATTACTTAATATGGTTGCCTATTGTGCATAATGTGTGAGTTGGCCAATAGAACATACCTGAAGAGTGGGCTGAACACCTGCATGCACACTGTACTCCAGCAGCTCTTTCTCAGACACTTTATTCACCCTCTGAGAGGACACAGAAAGAAGAGCAAATACACGACATATGTTAGACTGAGAGACCATGAAGACATGATGTAGCCTGTCTCCTTTGTCTTGAGGGTCGTGTTCATTACCAAATGTAAGAAAACGGGACTGAACCATGAGTGACTACCTGGACTCATTTTTTGTCTTTACTGTGCCCTAATTAATAGGTCCCTGGTGCATCCATCCTCACCCACCCATAGCCCTACATCTCCAGCCCTCACCTCTTCCTTCTCTGGGCCCTGCTGGGGTACAGGCTCCAGGTTAACCTCTCCGGCGGTGGAAAATATCCTCTCCTCCTCCGGCTCCTTCATAAACAAAGGTTTGTCCTCCTGGGCAAACCACTCCTGGTACACACGCACCACCTTCCTCATGGCTGCAGCCTCACACATTGGCAACAGGAAGGCCTGACGACAACACAACAACGTCACTGTGCTGGATTCAAATGGAGCAGACTTGTTTATCCTAGTGGCTCTCTGTGGAGCATACTGACCCACAATAACAGACTTTTACAGGGATATTTAGTGTGTGCTAGTATATGTAGGGTCGTTCCACAAAATGAGTCCCTTTTGTGTAGTGTAACTTTGATTTCACCTAATTTCAACATTGTCATGAACAGCACGTTCAACTTATTAAGAAAACATGTTGATTTCCCAATCTCATGAGGTTAAATAAATACAAAAATATAATATGTGCCTATTAAGTGTCAAATAAAGTAACCGGGTTGGCGATTTCATCTTAAATCTGCCATAAATCCCCTTGTGACATGGAAATGAAGCTTGTGTGCAACAGGGAGGGGAAATTGAATGCAAGCTTCACAATAGCTTTAATTTAAATTATTTTTTTTTACATTTCTAGCCTGTCTGTCTATCTATGAGTAATATGCTCGACCCACTCGGTTTTCCACCACCAAGAAAAAAAACTAAGACTAAAACCAGCTAACCTGCTTTTACACTATGATTTGACTATTAATGTTCAATGTTTTTTTGAAAACATATATTTTTTTAAATATATATATTTTTTAATCAGTTCATGTAACCTTAAAATGAGGGACAGGTTTTTGTGACCCTACAATGAAGCACGAATCACATTAAATAAATCTTTAGAAATTACTTTGTCAAAGCAACAAACAAGGGCTTTCCACTAACCTCGTTTCCATCCAGTTTTTATGCGAATAAAGTCATACCGAAAAAAGAAACAAATCTGTGATGGAAACAGGAAGTTTCGGTACGATTGTATAAATGCTGACAGATAATTTGTTCGTTCGACATGGTGGGATCTTTTTGTATCTGTAAAATGATTAAGTGAGAAAAGGCGGTGGCAACACCTTTATGTGCAAATATTGATATAAAAACAATCATATCAAAGTTAACCTGGAGTCACGCGATATGGTGTGTGGCCCTCCCACTACAACTTGGGAAACCATGCAGTTTATTAGGCTACAGAAGAAATAATTTATGATGAACTTCACAGTGTGGTGAAATTGCACAGTGATCTTGATGCTCATTTGCAAAAAAAATATTGAGGGTCTGATTCTGGTGACATGCTTGACTGACGATTGACAAATAAAACCCCATAATAATATAATCATCTTATTATGGAGACAAACCTACCTGCACAGCATTCTCGCACTGCATCTGCGAGCTGTTGCCTAGAGCGCACATACCAAGACCAAAGCAGGCACATTTGCTATATGCAGATTAACAAATCACGTACAGATTTTTCTTCTGCAGCAAGTCAGTTTGGTGGAAACAAACCACTGGTGGGAAAATGCACATATTTTCTTTATTTGGATTTTAGAATAGTCGCATGAAACCTAGCTAATGATTGTGTACATTAAGACATTTGGGGGTTAAGTATCTTAAAACCTTTCTAGAAGTCACAGAAAGGGCACAGAGGTACATGTCAAACTGCTGAATTTTGGCACTTTCGCAAGTTCTCATTCATATAAAGAAATCTGACTTACTGAATTTTCCATGTGGTTCATATTAAACGGCACTTCATTTAAAGCTGCAACATCTAACTTTTTGGGTGACATGAACAAATTCACATAGAAATGTGAGTAAAAGATCTGTCGTTCGCATTGAAAGCAGGTCTAAGAAGCAGTAAATCTGTTCTGTGCGCTATTCCTATGCTTCCCGTTCATAAATAGATTTTTTGCATCTTTTACTTTCAGTTTTGTACACCAGCTGAAAATACAACATTTTTGGTTTTGGGAAATATATTTCACAGCGGTTTAGATGGTACAATGATTCTTTAGACTGTCACGTAATCTGAAATTAGGGGAACAATTACAATTTTAGCAACCAGGTAATGGTCGGAGCTATTTCGGCGTAGTGCAGCTTTACTATAACAGGCTTTTACAATTCAATATCGGTGCACAATTTCTACTTAAAATATAAACAAGGGACCAAAACGGGATTTTTTTGGAATGACCCAGTAGTAGAAGAAATGTATTGATCTCAAGGACTAAAATTTTTTTTTTTTTTTTACAAACAGCATCAGCCAAACACAATGTACTGTGTGAGTAGGTGTGCTGTACCTGTCGGAAAATCTCAGTGATGAAGTTGACATTGGTCCTGGAGGAACAGAGGACTCTTCTCACAACCTCCATGTCAGTGAGGTGCTCCTCGTCCATACTACACAGGCTGGAGGAGCTGGGCTCCCTCTCTGTCAGGGTGGAGGTGTTGGAGTGGGACTGCTCCTTCTCACAACCTATCCCTCCATCCAGGCTGTCTGCCCTGGGGCCCAAGTCATCCCCTAGCCCATGTCCCCGCCCTGCCAGCCCAGCTGCTGCCCTCTTGGAGACAACCAGAGAAACACAATCATCAGTGACCACCGTACAGCTTCGATAAGGCCTGGCAAATATATATGTAACACAATGCATGTGTTGGAGATTCACTAGTATAACCCACAGACCGAGCAATATCACAACTGAAAAGCTGTCCCAGAGCCCGCGTTTAATGTGACGATATAATTATGCTAACTCTTCATACCTCTTAACTTCCCTCAAGTGTGATGCCTGCATGACCTACATAGATGTTTTTTGGCACACTCTCTCTATGATAACTAGACAGGGATGGAAAATATCGCATGGCATCAATTGTGGACCCGGGCTAGTAGAAATTGTTGTCCAGTAGCCCGGCTGCCATGTGCCCAAACGTTCCATCCATGTGCCTTGATACTATACATTGTGCTAACCCTGGCGAACTCTCCCCTCGGGTGTATATATAGTGATTACCTGGATGTTCTTTGGCACGCTCTCCCTCTCTCCGTCCACCCCGGGGATGTGTGTTCCAGTGTTGGAGCGTGGCTCCAGCCAGAAGGACACCAGCCAGCGGATGAAGATGACCCGGGCGTTGAGGAGGCTCTCCTTGGTACAGTACACTGCCTCGTTGGTCTCTGGGTCTTTCTTCACCACACTGTAGTAAGGCTTTGGTCTCATTGATGGAACGTCTGAGGGCGGACAGACAGAGAGGGTGAATAGAGAATAAGGATGTAACGCTAGTCCCCTTCTCACACCATTGTGCCACCCGTACTGTGCTGGCTCTGATATTTTCTTTCCGGCATGGTTTAAGCACATGGTCATATCAAATTGTATTGGTCGCGTACACGTATTTAGCAGATGTTATTGCGTTTGTCGCAAAATGCTTGTGTTCCTAGCTCCAAAGGTGCAGTCAAATCTAACAATACTCAACACATAAAGCTAAAATGAAAAGAATGAAGAAATATAGAAGTATTAGGACGAGCTACGTCGAAGAATGTATGTAACACGGCTCAGTAGTGTCAAAAAGGGTATCAATTGACTTCTATGCACACTGCACCACTATAGTATAATGCAAAACTAAAAATCAGTTTATGTTTGTTTCTCTCATACTAACTCAGATGTTCTCCTCACCCAGTATGGGATGGTACAAACTGGTCTCCTTGGAAAAGTTAGGGAATATGTGCGGCAGGTAATATTTTTTGAAGTTTCCAAACAGGAATGCGAAGCCCTTCTCGTGGTTATCTTTGCACTTCCACTCCAGACTCTTGGCCTGCAGGGTGTAAGACAACAACAGGGTGATTCTCATGAAATTGGCACTTGACAACAACAAAAAAACAAAAATAAATTCCTACCATAATACCTCGTGGATCACGATCTGTATTTATCGAATTCATAACTATGGTTATGTTTGCTGATCAGATATTATGCATTTTACAACTATTTCTACAACTACCGACGCCAAAATTATCATTACCACAAGTTTTTGAAGTCCAAAAAAGTTATCCGAATCAATTTCTAATATTTTTAACTTGTGATGGGGACATTAAAAGGCCAATAAAATGCGCAGCTGTCACACAGTATACTGAGGAGTATGTCTGTCTGTAATAAAGCCCTTTTGTGGGGAAAACTTTGTTATTGGCTGGGCCTGTCTCCCCAGTGGGTGGGTCTATGCCCTCCCAGGCCCAGTCATGTGAAATCCATACAGTGCATTCGGAAAGTATTCAGACCTGGACTTTTTCCACATTTTGTTACATTACAGACTAATTCTAAAATGGATTAAAGACAAACATTTCTTCATCAATCTACATACAGTACCTCAAAAAGACAAATCGAAAAAAGGTTTAGAAATCTTTCGCAAATTATAAAAAAAATAAGAAACAGAAATACCTTATCTACATAAGTATTCAGACCCTTTGCTAAGAGACTTGAAATTGAGGTCAGGTGCATCCAGTTTCCAATGACCATCCTTGAGATGTTTCTACAACTTGATTGGAGTCCACATGTGGTATATTCAATGGATTGGACATGATTTAGAAAGTCACACACCAGTCGATAAAGTCCCCCAGTTGACATTACATGTCAGAGCAAAAACCAAGCCATGAGGTTGAAGGAATTGTCCGTAGTGCTCTGAGACAGGATTGTGTCGAGGCACAGATCTGGGGAAGGTTACCAAAAAATTTCTGCAGCATTGATGGTCCCCAAGAACACAGTGGCCTCCATCATTCTTACATGGAAGAAGATTGGAACCACCAAGACTCTTCCTAGAGCTGGCTGCCCGGCCAAACTGAGGAATCAGGGAAGAAGGGCCTTGGTCAGGGAGGTGACCGAGAACCCGATGGTCACTCAAACAGAGCTCCAGAGTTCCTCTTTGGTGATGTAAGAATCTTCCAGAAGGACAACCATCTCTGCAGCACTCCACCAATCAGACCTAAATGGTAGAGTGGCCAGATGGAAGCCACTCCTCAGTAAAAAAAAAAAAAAAAAAAAAACTCTGACCATGAGAGACAAGATTCTCTAGTCAGATGAAACCAAGATTGAACTCTTTGGCCTGAATGCCAAGTGTCACACCTGGAGAAAAACCTGGCATCATCCAAAAGGTGAAGCATGGTAGTGGCAGCATCATGCTGTGGGGATGTTTCTCAGCGGCAGGGACTGGGAGACTAGTCAGGACCAAGGGAAAGATGAACAGAGCAATGTACAGAGAGATCCTTGATGAAAATCTGCTCCAGAGCATACAGGATCTGCAGAGAAGAATGTGAGAAACTCCAAATACAGGTGTGCCAAGTTTGTAGGATCATACCCAAGAAGACTCAAGGCTGTAATCACTGCCAAAGGTGCTTCAACAAAGTACTGAGTAAAGGGCTTGAATACTTATATAAATGTGATATTTCCGGGTTTATGATTTGTCATTATGCGGTATTGTGTGTAGATTGATGACAGGAAAAAAAGATTTAATCCATTTTAGAATAAGGCTTTAACATAAAATGTGAGAAAAGTCAAGGGGTCTGAATACATTCATTAGGGCCTAATGAATGTATTTATATTGACTGATTTCCTTAAATGAACTGTAACTCAGTTACAATTTCAAATATTTTAAATTGTTGCATGCTGTGTTTACATTTTTGTCCAGTGTACATTTAAAATGTATTTAGCCATTTCTCTATTTACAAAAACCTTTTGTGATTCTTGTCTGTTATAATAGCTTGTGTATAGATGTCATTTTTAATGGTGGGGTTGCCCTTTGCTGAAAACACAAACTCTAGATTGTGGCTTTATGTCAACTAAATGGGGTTTAAATACCCATATTTATTCACAACCCTTACTTAATCAAATTATTTTTTACAAAAAAATCTATACAATAGGCGTAAGCAGTTCTAGTAAATAATTGAGGTTACCAGCACAGTACACCCACTGATTATACCTTACTAGAATTAGCTTATTATCATTACCGAAATGAAGGTACTTATTACCAAAATTTACCTAAAAATGATCCAGTAATGAGAAAGTTGTGTTTCGGTAATGAGAGGCCCTTAGCTCAATCCGAAAGTAACAGGAGACAGCCATTATCAGTCAGCAAACAGTTGACCACATTACTAAAGCCCATTCATGCCTCCATGTTGGTAAGGTAATGGTTCTCTTTTTCCCCAAGTGGGTGTTTGAAAAAAAGATACTCATTCTGGAGACATATAAGTGAAGAAATGACATTAACTTGTGCTCATCTAAGGACTACTTCTCTAGAAGATGCATCATGGATAAAACTTTATTTATAAAAATAAAGCAACTTGTAAAAGTGTTACGGTATTGAGAAACATGACCAGACTTTTTTTACTTAAAAATTATAGTTTAATGTAAACTTCAACTAGTATACAATTTCTATGATTTATGGACAAACCACAGCAACATTGTGTTTTTCTAAAGTAAAATTGTATAAAATAACTGAAGAATTTAATCCGGACGCATTTCGTTAATGAGAATTTGGGGTGGAAATTTACAAAATTGGTGTATTTAAAATAAGACACTGTACCATAAACTAAGCACCTTAGCCTTCAGAATGATAGTTTTCTTAATCTATTTGCTACTGCCATGGTTACAACTGGTTTCATGAGAACACCCTCAACACAACAAGAGACTACTGTAAACAAAGAATAACAGACAGGATAAGAGACATGCAGGGAGAGGAGGCTTTGTCTGGGGAAAGCCACAGAGAGAGAAAGCAGCACAGCCATTAGCTCAGTGAGTGTGTGTCAGCGTACAGTACACTGCAGCGAAAGCATGCAGATGCAAAATGTAATGGTGGTCAGTGTGTTGCTTATTCCACTGTCCAACCTCCCCAAACTGAGGTTGAACCAGTGATCCTCTGCTTTGCAACACACGTGACCGTGCTCCTTGACAACGTTGTAATGGGTTGAGCCACCCAAAACGGTACTGATTGGATGGCTCCATCCGCAACATTTCAAGCTAGCAGTAGCAGGCCCTTACGGCAGGTTCTTAACTCCGTTACACAAGCTTATTTCAAATGACACAAGCTTATTTCAAATGACGTAAGCCACTTTTCAGGGGGTTACCACCGTTTGCGCTTGCAAACAGACAGAAGGCCATGTCAAAAGGCTTGCCGGTCAGTAGTAGGTAATGCTGCATCCACGCCAAGCATGTTAGCAGTGTTAGTAATAAAGGGAAGAGTACCTGGTTTACCATGTATTTCAGAAGAGCCTCCAGAAAGTATCCTGTGAGGTCTTCCTGGCCCTTATCCCCTGACTGTGGAGGAACCAGGGGACTGATCTCTTCTGGAGTCACTTGAGCTGAAGGAATGGAAGAAGGGAAGAGAAAGGAACAAATGCAGCAGAATCAACACCTTGAGAGGTACACCCACAGTTACGTGTTCAATAGTTTGGTACATGTATGACCATTAAATTTGAAATTGGTCATATCAGTTTGAATATGAAATAGTTGTTGGGTTGCCCTCAAGCTTCTTCCTAATAACATGTCACGAACAAGGTAACAGGTTTAGAAACAAAGCATTAATACTGACTCTCCTGAAGGCTGAGAGGAGGGTTCACCAGGTTGTCCAGGGTACGGGGTCCCAGCTCTGACTGAGGGGATGGGAAGCCTGGGATCAGACAGGCAAATATCCATAGCTGCTCTCTCAGTGCGTTACCCTGCAGGGCCTGCATCCATAACAGGAACAGACGCACACCCTCCCTTCGGATCTACAGGGGAGAAAGAGAGAGACCGTCAGGGACATACTCATAGAAATCGACTCTAGCCAGTCTATTTCTATGAGCATACCATTACCAAATGCCCACAGCAGTCAACACCATTGCAAAATAGGAAGAGAACAGAAAAACAGGAAGACTATTACAAAAACAAAAGTTGTACATCAATCAGAGGCAAGTTGGCTACTGGCTATGCTACTGACAAGTGAAGGACCAATCTGATATACCTTTAAAGAGTTCCCAGTGTGCAACAGCTTCTTTAGGATGAGGCCTGTGAGGGAAGAACAATTCACATCAACCAGAATATGAATAACCAGCAAGCCCCTCCCCCCCCAGTACTACAGCACATGTCAGAGTACTCGGTCAGACCTAGGAGACCCTAATCCCCAGGTCCATGGCATTCTCTGTCTTTCTCTGGGTGGCCTTTGTATCCAACTGCACAATGGTCTCAGTGCAGTGGAAAAGGAGAGACCACCTAGTGGAGGGGTGAGGAGAGGGCAGAGCTGCGCTGCGCTCTACTCTCCTTCCGTTCTCACTCCAAACGCATGTTACAAATCATGTAGGAAATCAATTTGCTACAGCCAGAACTAAGAGACATTGGCAAGGGAGGAGTGCGTGGGCCCAATACCCATGTAACTGGCCTAACCTGATTTCAAACACATGGGACAAAATGCCTGATTAGGTCAACAACAACAAAAAACACGCACTCCCACACACGGTAGCTGATAAAAACGTCCACACTCCCACACACGGTAGCTGATAAAAACGTCCACACTCACAATGGCACAACATGTACAAGGGCCTAGTATAAATGTACCTATGCTGTGGAACTGCCATCGTCCGTGTATTCGCTCTGGTAGGAGTTGCAGAATCTTCTGTAAACAGAACATAAATTACAACAGTCAGAAACGGTATTTAGGCCAGTGTCGGTATTACTACCGTGTTGAAACAAAATAATCCATCTTCGTTGTGGAATATATGGGCAATTATCCAAGTAGTCTGTCAGACGCCTCGCCTCTCCGTTATGGATGAGGTAACCAGCTAAGCGGTAGATATCTCAAGAAGAAGACAATGAGGCAACCTGGGAGAGGTGAGTTGAAGACACACCTTCCCATGGCCATCTTTGAAAGAAAGACGAGGGAGGGGTGAACATAAACCTACATTACAATAGTTTGTCTAATCCCACACATTTCAACACTCGAAACAGGCAGAGACCAGGACAGTAACTGAAAGGTTGCTGGTTCGAATCCCCGAGCCGACTAGGGGCACATCTGCTGATGTGCCCTTGAGCAAGGCACTTACCCCTAATTGCTCCTGTAAGTCGCTCTGGATAAGAGCGTCTGCTAAAAGACTACAATGTAAATGTACTTAAGTCCTGTCACTCTGACACTCAATTGGCAGTGATCTTAGTTGTGAGGTTTGTGTGTCATGTGCACATGATACAGCAGGTGTAAAACAGCACAGTGAAATGCTTACTTGCAAGCTCAACTGCAGCATGTGGACTTGGCCCTCCCTGTAAGGAGACTATGAAGATGTAATGCCACATGACTCATTCACACCCCATGTCAACTGATAAAAGGCCATTTGCGTTTTGGCAAACAGACCCATTTTGTTGGGACCAAAAACCAGCCTCTCAGTTCAACGCATGAGTCTATAAATATCACACACGTGCCTTAAACAACTAAGTCATCTTAAATACTTATTGTCAAAGTGTAAGATGTGAGATCATGTAGATCCTTGAAATCTAAATAGAATATCTCGCTACAAGCCTCGAGGCCTCAGTGAATGTAGCCTCCAGTCTAATAACATCCCGTGGCCAGGCATATGCCTGTATATGTGTGTTTCAATGGCTCCACACTCAAGGTCTGGGGGAGATTTCACACATGGGTATTGAGGAGTTGACAAACCAACTTTAGAAAACATTCAGAAGCACCCTAATCTCTGATTTACAGTAGCCTACACAATCACCTGCTTAGGCTAACCCTCCGTTACACCTACTCCATTCTACTTTCTAGGAATTCTGTGTATTCTGTGTATTATCGACCAATCAAATCAAATGCCATCACTCTCAAGAATTGTGACAGTAAGGACTACTATCCTAAATATTTCAGAAGTAACAGTCTTACCTCAAATATGAATAGAATGGAGTCAAGTTCTTCCCTTTGCGATTTGTGACCTACAAAAGAGAAGTGAATGTGAGGAAGTGGCTGAAACAATACCTGTGTCAGGCCAACCAACCAGAGTATTCTTGACCTGGTATTCTCACCTTTTTGTTTGAGACTGACTTCAATGGTGACAAAGTTCTCAAAGAACACATAGTAGATGTGAGAGTAGTACTGGTCAAAGAAGTGCTTCAGATCCCCCGACTCAGCATTTTCTGCAGAGAGAGTGAGAGAAAAAGCAAAAGAGCGCGATAGGGTCAGGTCACATGGTCAGAACAAGCTTGTGGCCCTACTGTAGCTATAACTTTACTTCGAAGTGGAGTCAGCCAGTCACTGCTTATTCTCAGTCATTTTCCCGCCCATTATCAATTACGTCAGAGCTATCCGCCTCGAGGGGCTATTAACCCAAATAAAGAACACAACACTTCCACAACAACGGTAGTGGTGGACAAACACTTAGCAATGTGACCTTGACATCGTAAGCCAAGGCTCAGAGAATACCGACTGACCGACGACTGTTTATGGTCTCATGTGACACACACAGACGGTGATAATAGGGGTGAACGCTCAGAGGCACCGGACCCCTGGCACTGTCCTGGCTGAGTGGGCACACACACACACACATCAGGGTTTCCATTAGCCGGTAATAGCTGGCTTTTGGACAATATTTTTTTTATGGAAAAGTCGATAAATAAAATTGCCGCCAGCAAATTGTCCGAGAGAAGAAGAAAAACATTAAATTGCGAAATAATATTTTTGACCTATTCATTGATGGAAATACATTTGACTGGTCATGCTTATCAGTTCATTTGCATAATTTGGGGGAATTAAATTGCCGTGTCTATAGACTACATATTCGTTATGTAGGCCATTTATCACATTTGTACAAAATCAGACAATTTCCATGGAGGCAATTATTTTACCATCCAGTAGCCAAATGCACAATCCTAGTCATATTAGCAACCCATGCTAGTTGTTACATATTGTATCTCACTTCTTTCTAAATTACTATTGGATGTTTTCATCTCTGTCACAGGAAACCGCTGACATGTGCCTGCGCTTTGACAACTGTGTTGTCCCATTAATTGCATTATGGAACAAACATTCATGCAAAGCCTACTGCCTTGTGCGCTTATGTGAAGAAATAATTTATCAACATTTTAAGCTAAATATTCCAATCTTGTGCATCCGACTCGTCGCTTTTTAACTTCTCTTTATGTAGCCTAGGCCTACTGGTTGTATGCTTTTGTCCCAGAGTCTGTTTGGAATTTCTTTCTCGACAAGCTGACCAACAGAATAGATACACTTTTCTACTATGGGGCATAGTCCATTGACAGAAGCTAGAGGTCAACCGATTATGATTTTTCAACGCCGGTACCGATTATTGGAGGACCAAATAAGCCGATACTGATTAATCGGCCGATTTTCTTTACTTGTAAATAATGACAATTACAACAATACTGAATGAACACTTATTTTAACTTAATATAATACATCAATAAAAACCATTTAGCCTCAAACAAATAATGAAACATGTTCAATTTGGTTTTAATAATGCAAAAATAAAGTGTTGGAGAAGTAAGTAATGCGCCATGTAAAATATGTGCCATGTAAAAAAGCTAATGTTTAAGTTCCTTGCTCAGAACATGAGAACATGTGAAAGTTGGGGGTTCCTTTTAACATGAGACTTCAATATTCAAATGTAAGATGTTTTAGGTTGTAGTTAATATAGTATTTATATGACTATTTCCCTCTCTACCATTTGTATTTCATATACCTTTGACTATTGGACGTTCTTATAGGCACTATAGTATTGCCAGTGTAACAGTATAGCTTCCGTCCCCCTCCTTGCACCTACCTGGGCTCGAACCAGGAACACATCGACATCAGTCACACTCGAAGCATCGTTACCCATCGCTCCACAAAAGCTGCGGCCCTTGCAGCGCAAGGGGAATAACTACTCCAAATCTAAAAGCGAGTGACGTTTGAAACAGTATTACCGCACACCCTGCTAACTAGCTAGCCATTTCACATTAGTTACACTAGCCATTAGGCTGATATGCTTGAAGTCACAAACAGCGCTGTGCTTGCGAAGAGTTGCGAAGTGCTGTTTGAATGAATGATTACGGGCCTGCTGCTGCTCAGTCAGACTGCTCTATCAAATCAGACTTAATTATAACATAATAACACACAGAAATACGAGATTTTGGTCATTAATATGATCGAAACCGGAAACTATCATTTCGAAAACAAAACGTATTATTTCAGTGAAATACGGAACCGTTCGGTATTTTATCGAACGGGTGGCATCCCTAAGTCTAAATGTTCTTGTTACATTGCACAAACTTCAATGTTAGTCATAATTCCGTAAAATTCTATCAAATTAGTTAGCAATGAGCCAGGCAGCCCAAACTGTTGCATATACCCTGACTCTGCGTGCAATGAACGCAAGAGAAGTGACACAATTTCACCTGGTTAATATTGCCTGCTAAACTGGAATAGTAAGTTATAACTAGTGATTATGATTGTTTTTTTATAAGATAAGTTTAATGCTAGCTAGCAATTTACCTTGGCTTCTACTGCATTCGCGTAACAGGCAGTATACTCGTGGAGTGCAATGGATAGAGCGTTGGACTAGTTAACTGTGCGGTTGCAAGACTGAAACTCCTGAGCTGACAAGGTGAAAATCTGTCGTTCTGCCCTTGAACAAGGCAGTTAACCCACAGTTCCTAGGCAGTCATTGAAAATAAGAAAGTTAAGAACACAGACTTGTCTAGTTAAATAAAAGGTCCAAAATGTTTTTTTTTTTATTATATTACACTAGAAAAAAATCATCGTAAATCGGCGCCCAAAAATACAGATTTCCAATTGTTATAAAAACTTGAAATCGGCCCTAATTAATCAGCCATTCCGATTAATCTACCTCTAACAGAGGCTACTTATTTTTCTGTTCGTAACTCATCTTGTTGGCTGAGAAAAAGTTAATGTGGACAGTTATTCTATTACCTTCAAAGTGCGCATCAGAATTCGGTAAGACGGATCGAACCGTACATTGCTGCATCCTCGACTTGCATGTTCTGTTAATATGAATTACTATAATCTAAATGTGATTTCTGCCATTCTGAGTACAGTTGGTGGATGCCGTAATCTGGTTATGGGGTCAGGTACATTTCTCAAAATGTCCAGTAAATTAAAATGCTGTCTGTCAAATGTCCGGTGCCACATTTTGCCAACGGAAACCTTGACACACATATACACACAGATCATAGGGAGAGAAGCCCAGAGGCTTCTGGCTGAGTGTCAGATGGTCAGTATAACAACGAATTAGCCTTGAGGATCTGCCTGCTGCCTATCCAAAATTAATTTACACACTAATCAGCCAGGGAGGGTCTTGTGGAGGACGTTGCCAGGACAGTGTTGAGAAGCTTGCCAGTGGGAAAACACTACAGGAAAAGGGAGACACATGGAAGCATCCGTACTCCCTTTCTTTCCAGTCTTACGGAACACTGGAGAATCTCAGCGAAGAGGCTTTTAAATCCCCCGTGACATGATTTTCCCCTGTAATCCTGAACAGACCCAGAGAGGAGAGGATGGATGAATCAGGAAGAGAGGATGTGTGATTTAGCTAACCTTTTGTAAAATGCTTCCAACAGTCATTTTTTTCCTCGTCCGAATAATTAGAAAAATACTAGGCCTACAGCAGTGACTCAGGAGTTGAGAACCAATTTTTCTTGAGGACACATTTTGGAAACGCTCTCACTGGTGCCACATGCACAGACACATCAACAGGCTCCAAGAGCTCTTCTCTGACCTCTAAGGGATATATGGCTCATATCACACATAACTGATGGGACAGACTCTGAACTGAACAAGTTAATATGTGTAGGCTACCATTATAGTAACATTACACAGAGCTCAGACACTTCTACTAAACAACCGAACCCCAACGCCACTCTCTATGACAGTCTATCTCCATCCCTGCAACACCTCTCTGCGCATCCCATAACCAGCCTGCTGTCGCTTCCTCTGGGCCATAAGCCTTTCGTTCCTTCAGAGAAAAGCCAGGACAGACGGAGGTCCAGCTTGAAACGGGTGCAGGGCAAAGAACTAGAGGTTGACCGATTAATCGGAATGGCCGATTAATAAGGACCGATTTCAAGTTTTCATAACAATCGGAAATTGGTATTTTCGGGTGCCGATTTTTATTTTATTTTTATACCTTTATTTAACTAAACAAGTCAGTTAAGAACACATTCTTATTTTCAATGACGGCCTAGGAACGGTAGGTTAACTGCCGTGTTCAGGGACAGAATGACAGATTTTCACCTTGTCAGCTCGGGGGATCCAATCTTGCAACCTTACAGTTAACTAGTCCAACGCAATAACGACCTGCTTCTCTCTCGTTGCACTCCAAGGAGACTGCCTGTTACGCGAATGCAGTAAGCCAAGTTAAATTGCTAGCTAGCATTAAACTTATCTTATCACTGATAATCTCCCTCGACCTGGGGCTCCCCGCAAGATCTCACCCCGTGGGATCGAAATAATCACAAAAACGGTGAGCAAAAATCCCAGAACCACACAGGGGGACCTAGTGAATGACCTGCAGAGAGCTGGGACCAAAGTAACAAAGCCTACCATCAGTAACACACTACGCCGCAAGGAACTCAAATCCTGCAGTGCCAGACGTGTCCCCCTGCTTAAGCCAGTACATGTCCAGGCCCGTCTGAAGTTTGCTAGAGAGCATTTGGATGATCCAGAAGAAGATTGGGAGAATGTCATAGAGCTCCTCGATCGACCTATTTTTCCAACTTAATTGAGGAAAATAAGAACAATCCCAAATGTATTTTTGATACTGTCACAAAGCTAACTAGAAAGCAGTATTCCCCAGTGAGGATGGCTTTCATTTCAGCAGTAATAAATTCATGAACTTCTTTGAGGAAAAGATCATGATTATTAGAAAGAAATTTAAGGACTCTTTAAATCTAGGTATTCCTTCAAAGCTCAGTTGTCCTGAGTCTGCACAACTCTGCCAGGACCTAGGATCAAGAGAGACACTCAAGTGTTTTGGTACTATATTTCTTGACACAATGATGAAAATAATCATGGCCTCTAAACCTTCAAGCTGCATACTGGACCTTATTCCAACTAAACTACTGAAAGAGCTGCTTCCTGTGCTTGGCCCTCCTATGGCGAACATAATAAATGGCTCTCTATCCACTGGATGTGTATCAAACTCACTAAAAGTGTCAGTAATAAAGCCTCTCTTGAAAAAGCCAAACCTTGAGCCAGAAAATATAAAAAACTATCGGCCTATATGGAATCTTCCATTCCTCCCAAAATTTTTAGAAAAGGCTGTTGCGCAGCAACTCACTGCCTTCCTGAAGACAAACAATGTATACAAAATGCTTCAGTCTGGTTTTAGACCCCATCATAGCATTGAGACTGCACTTGTGAAGGTGGTAAATTACCTTTTAATGGCATCAGACCGAGGCCCTGGATCTGTCCTCGTGCTCCTAGACCTTAGTGCTGCTTTTGATACCATCGATCACCACATTCTTTTTGGAGAGATTGGAAACCCAAATTGGTCTACACGGACAAGTTCTTGCCTGGTTTAGATCTTAACTGTCGGAAAGATATCAGTTTGTCTCTGTGAAATCTCTGACAAATCAACTGTAAATTTCGGTGTTCCTCAAGGTTCTGTTTTAGGACCACTATTGTTTTCACTATATATTTTACCTCTTGGGGATGTCATTCGAAAACATAATCTTAACCTTCACTGCTATGCGGATGACACACAGCTGTACATTTCAATGAAACATGGTGAAGCCCCAAAATTGCCCTCGCTGGAAGCCTGTGTTTCAGACATAAGGAAGTGGATGGCTGCAAATTTCTACTTTTAAACTCGGACAAAACGGAGATGCTTGTTCTAGGTCCCAAGAAAAATAGATCTTCTGTTGAATCTGGCAATTAATCTTGATGGTTCTACAGTCACCTCAAATAAAACTGTGAAGGACCTCAGCGTTACTCTGGACCCTGATCTCTTTTGACGAACGTCCTATTTCAAGGACAGCTTTTTTCCATCTACGTAACATTGCAAAAATCAGAAATTTTCTATACAAAAATTATGCAGGAAAATTAATCCATGCTTTTGTTACTTCTTGGTTAGACTACTGCAATGCTCTACTTTCCGGCTACCCGGATAAAGCACTAAATATACTTCAGTTAGTGCTAAATACGGCTGCTAGAATCCTGACTAGAACCCAAAAATTTGATCATATTACTCCAATGCTAGCCTCCCTACAATGGCTTCCTATCAAGGCAAGGGCTGATTTCAAGGTTTTACTGCTAACCTACAAAGCATTCCATGGGCTTGCTCCTACCCATCTTTCTGATTTGGTCCTGCCGTAACCTACCTACACGTACGCTACGGTCACAAGACGCAGGCCTCCTAATTGTACCTAGAATTTCTAAGCAAACAGCTGGAGGCAGGGCTTTCTCCTATAGAGCTCACATTTTATGGAATGGTCCGTCTACCCATGTGAGAGATGGAGACTCGGTCTCAACCTTTGAGTCTTTATTAAAGACTTATCTCTTCAGTAGGTCCTATTTTTTATATTTCACCTTTATTTAACCAGGTAGGCAAGTTGAGAACAAGTTCTCATTTACAATTGCGACCTGGCCAAGATAAAGCAAAGCAGTTTGACACATACAACGACACAGAGTTACACATGGAGTAAAACAAACATACAGTTAATAATACAGTATAAACAAGTCTATATACGATGTGAGCAAATGAGGTGAGATAAGTGAGGTAAAGGCAAAAAAAGGCCATGGTGGCAAAGTAAATACAATATAGCAAGTAAAACACTGGAATGGTAGATTTGCAGTGGAAGAATGTGCAAAGTAGAAATAAAAATAATGGGGTGCAAAGGAGCTAAATAAATAAATAAATAAATAAAATTAATACAGTAGGGAAAGAGGTAGTTGTTTGGGCTAAATTATAGGTGGGCTATGTACAGGTGCAGTAATCTGTGAGCTGCTCTGACAGTTGGTGCTTAAAGCTAGTGAGGGAGATAAGTGTTTCCAGTTTCAGAGGTTTTGTAGTTCGTTCCAGTCATTGGCAGCAGAGAACTGGAAGGAGAGGCGGCCAAAGAAGAATTGGTTTTGGGGGTGACCAGAGAGATATACCTGCTGGAGTGCGTGCTACAGGTGGGTGATGCTATGGTGACCAGCGAGCTGAGATAAGGGTAGTCTGGCCCAGGAGTGTGAAGGTGAACAGAAAGGCACTGGAGCAACGAATCGCCCTTACTGTCTCTGCCTGGCCGGTTCCCCTCTCTCCACTGGGATTCTCTTCCTCTAACCCTATTACAGGGGCTGAGTCACTGGCTTACTGGTGCTTTTCCATGCCGTCCCTAGGAGGGGTGCGTCACTTGAGTGGGTTGAGTCACTGACGGTCTTCCTGTCTGGGTTGGCACCCCCTCGGGGTGTGCCGTGGCAGAGATCTTTGTGGGCGATACTCGGCCTCGTCTCAGGATGGTAAGTTGGTGGTTGAAGATATCCCTCTCGTGGTGTGGGGGCTGTGCTTTGGCAAAGTGGGTAGGGTTATATCCTACCTGATTGGCCCTGTCCGGGGGTATCATTGGATGGGGCCACAGTGTCTCCTGACCCCTCCTGTCTCAGCCTCCAGTATTTATGCTGCAGTAGTGTGTGTGACGGGGGGATAGGGTCAGTCTGTTATATCTGGAGTATTTCCCCTGTCTTATCCTGTGTCCTGTGTGAATTTAAGTATGCTCTCTCTAATTCTCTCTTTCTTTCTTTCTCTCTCGGAGGACCTGAGCCCTTGGACCATGCCTCAGGACTACCTGGCATGATGACTCCTTGTTGTCCCCAGTCCACCTGGCCGTGCTGCTGCTCCAGTTACAACTGTTCTGCCTGCGGCTATGGAACCCTGACCTGTTCACTGTGATTACTATTATTTGACCATGCTGGTCATTTATGAACATTTGAACATCTTGGCCATGTTCTGTTATAGTCTCCACCCGGCACAGCCAGAAGCGGACTGGCCACCCCTCAGCCTGGTTCCTCTCTAGGTTTCTTCCTAGGTTTTGGCCTTTCTAGGGAGTTTTTCCTGGCCACCGTGCTTCTACACCTGCATTGCTTGCTGTTTGGGGTTTTAGGCTGGGTTTAAATACATTTGGTTTGACTTGATTTAAAACGGATCCCCGCTCTCAAAATCCAGCTTCCTCAGCTGGCCCAGTTGTGTGCCAGAACTGTTCCGCCCTGAACAATAGCCAAGCTTGGGGAAGGAAGGGGACATGTTCTTGTTGACTTTCTCTGCTGAGATAGCAACAGGCAGAACCACTATTCCACCTCCAAAATAGAACACACGGAAGAGAAAAGTCTCCTTATCAGATAGGCTAGTGACTGCATCTAAAATGGCACCCTATTCATAACTTTTGACCTAGAACTCTGGTCAAAAGTAGTGCACAATAGGGAATAGTGTGCCATTTGGGAAGCACACAGTTTGTGGAAGAGAGAAGCGTCAGGCACTCAGAACACTTAGGAGAGACTAATGGCCCGCTCTCTCCTTCTCTCTCCCTGGTCATGTTTACATGAAGAATGTAGTCAGCAGCACTAAGCTATGCCAAGCCTTTGTCTATAGCACAGATATACTACTGTGATTAGGAACATTGACTCGGTCCAACCATACACATTGTCTGTCGGGATTTGTTCTTTTGACATGGTGGTAGTACTAGTACCATGGGCCATTCAAACCTAAATGATGCATTCAGACCAGTGCCTGGCTCCGACACAACACTATGGCTGCACCCAAATGTCCCCCTATTGCCTATACAGTGAACTACTTTGACCAGAGGCCATATGGTTCTGCACTGTATAGGGAATAGGGTGACATTTGGGACACAGATTATGGTAGTTACATATACAACAGAAGAGGGCCCGGCCCCAATTTGTTTTATGAAATAGCAAAACTTCAAGATATCCTAATAATAATAATAATCTTGAGCTCATTGGATTGTTTGTTATAGCCTCAATTTGGTAGCGTGATGTCCACTGTTGTCTAGAGCTGCTGGCTGATAGGCTAATAGAATTAAACAGCATCTGACTGTATATAAAAGGCAATAAAGGACAGGGCATTGACTTCACATTATCAACTCCTCATTCCCAAAGACACAGACAGGCAGATGCTGTTCTGAGTTAGGCTACCACTTGCAAGTTACCATAATGTTTAGCCTACTGCTGCTTGAAATTATCGACATTTGATAACTAGCCCCTCACCCCTCTATTAGTTTCTTTCTATTGAAGATTTTGGTTAAAGGAACTGTCCTGTTAAAATCTCACTTTTATGTTGTTGACTCATCCCATACGCATGTGGCCAAAGCATGAATTCGAGAACAAAAAAAAAAACACTTAAAAGTTCCCCACCTCAAATTTGTATCTCAAACAGAGAGATTCTAAAAAAGCTTGCTATTTCCTAAAAGGATGATGTCATCCTCCTGAAGAGGATGCAGTCTGATTAGCAGTCCACTTGCAAAAATATTTTCAATGACCGATATACACCCTAACCATTCCAACACAGAAAAACACATTTTTAAACATAGTTAATTGCAATATTTTGGAAGGAAAACAATTTCACTCACATTGTTATTTATTGTAGGTTCATATTTCATAGAAATCAGGAAACGCTGGACAGTTACTTTAAAGAAGCCCTGGATGTGGATTAAGCTACAGGAAACACTGACATAGGTTACACATTGTGTGGCGTCATGCCCGAAGCTTGCGCTCTGTTGCTCAGCTGCCATTATGGTCAGGTAGCCACGCTTCTCTCTATTAGGCCGAGCCTATATCCTCAACATGATTGCGTGATTCTTATCTGGGCCTGAAATTCCCCATGGATAGTGTGCGTGTCAGGGCACACAAATCCCACTCTCCAGAGTGCAGTTCCTAGCCTACTCCCTCCTCCTTGGCAAACTGAAGCCACTGAAGGTGTACACTGTGTGCAGCACAAAAAAATAAAAAATAATAATCAGGGAACAATACCTCTACTTTCTAAATAAAATGTGCATTTACAGTTACCTAGCTAAAGCACAGCACTCAAGTCATGTCTTTAGACTGTCACGATTAACGTATTTTTGCTAGATACTACAGTTGTGATATTAGCCTTTAGTTTTACATGAATTAACCTACACAATGTTTTCTTAATTCATCAACAACCAATAAGATGAAACGCTAGGCCGAACATCTCATTTAAAACATTACATTATTACACAGCATGTGGCTGTTGTTTCTCAGCAGCACACACGCCTCTCCAACCTCTGCTATTGGCACAGCAGCACAGTTACACGATGACATTCTGTGCTCCCACAGTAGTTGCTGTACTGGGGGACAATGGAAACAGGAAACCTGGTAACGGCATTGAACACAATAGAGGAAATGGGTTCATGAGATGGAACTGCAATGTTTCACTCACCAGTCACAATGCCATGAAGCTTTCATCATTTTCAGAGCTACTGCAAAACCAACATCATTCAACCATCTACTCATTTCCACTCAAGAGCATATCAAAAAAGGCCTTGCAACATGCCATGCAACAAAGGGGATTGTGGCTTTAAAATCAGGACCCTTTGAGAATATAGTATTGCAATTCCACGATAAGAGTGATTCTGGGACTTGAGCTGTGTTTGAATACTCATACTAACTGCACTAACTGTTCTATTTGTGACGTGGATTGAGTACATGGTATGCTTATTGATCATAGTATGTCAAAAGTTCCCGGATGCCATACTAAATTAGTCAAAATATGAAGTATACACGCAGGCTTCACATTGTTTTTAGATTTGAAGAAATTGGTGGAAAATATGCAGCCGAAGAACAACAAGAGTAGATATAATTACTTAAAGCAATGAATTTGTGACAAATGTTAAGAAAATATTAAGTAATGTAATGACGTTATGTTGGCTTACAATTTGTTTGCAACTTCGTCTTTACGAACCACATAACATATCATTACAGCAGTATGTACCGTTTGCTAGCTAGCTACCTCATTGGCTACTTATACATCAAACTTGCCAGTATATTAACTATAGGCAAACTAACTACTTAACGTTTATTGACTTGATTATTCCTATCATTCTTAGCTTAGCTAAATGGTATAATCTTTGTGCGTTCTCAATGGACATTCGGGTGCTTTCGTAAATTCATTCTGGCTATCTACTCCGATTTCAGAGCACACGTCTGAGTACAAGAGCGCAGAATAATTCATTTACAAGCGCTCAACACCCGTTGAATATGGCTGGGGTCAGTAAACTTCGCCAAAAGGAATAATGAAATGGTTGCAAGCAGCACAGTTACAGTCATCAACGCTCTGGCTAACATGAAAACTGCTTAACTAGCTCTGCTAGGGCGAGTAACATGATCAGAGTGTTCCCATTGTGTTCTCATTGTGTCCCTCCTGATTCCTGCTTACAAGCAAAATTAAAGCAGGAAGCACCAGTGACTCAGTCTATAAAAAAAGTGGTCAGATGAAACAGATGCTAAACCACAGGACTGTTTTGCTAGCACAGGCTGGAATATGTTCCGCGATTCTTCCGATGTCATTGAGGAGTACACCACATCAGTCATTGGCTTAATCAATAAGTGAATCATTGACGTCGTCCCCACAGTGACTGTACGTACATACCCAAACCAGAAGCCATGGATTACAGGCAACATTCACACTGAACTAAAGGGCAGAGCTGCCGACGAACCATCAACCAGGCAAAGTGTCAATACAGGAATAAGATCGAATCGTACTACACTGGCTCCGACGCTTGTCGGATGTGGCAGGGATTGCAAACTATTACAGACGACAAGGGGAAGCACAGCCGAGAGCTGCCCAGTGACACAAGCATACCAGACAAGCTAAATAACTTATATGCTCGCTTTGAGGCAAGTAACACTGAAACATACATGAGAGCATCAGCTGTTCTGGACAACCGTGTGATCACGCTCTCTGCAGTTGATGTGAGTAAGACCTTTAAACAGGTCAACATTCCAAGGCCGCAGGGCGACGGATTACCAGGACATGTACTCCGAGCATGCGCTGACCAACTAGCAAGTGTCTTCACTGACATTTTCAACCTCTCACTGTCTGAGTCCGTAATACCAACATGTTTTAAGCAGACCACCATAGTGCCTGTGCCCAAGAACACTAAGGTAACCTGCCTAAATGACTACCGACCCATAGCACTCACATCTGTAACCATGAAGTGCTTTGAAAGGCTGGTCATGGCTCACAACACCATTATCCCAGAAACCCTAGACCCACTCCAATTTGCATACCTCCCAAACAGATGATGCAATCTCTATTGCACTCCACACTGCCCTTTCCCACCTGGACAAAAGGAACACCTATGCGAGAATGCTGTTAATAACTGACTACAGCTCAACACCATAGTGCCCTCAAAGCTCATCACTGAGCTAAAGGCCATGGGACTAAACACCTCCTTCTGCAACTGGATCCTGGACTTCCTGACGGGCCGCCCCAGGTGGTAAGGGTAGGTAACAACTGGGTCGACCAATTAATTGGAATGGCCGATTAATTAGAGCCGATTTCAAGTTCATATAACAACCGGAAATTGGTATTTTTGGGCGCCGATTTATTTATTTTTATCTTATACCTTTATTTAACTAGGCAAGTCAGTTAAGAACACATTCTTATTTTCAATGATGGCCTAGGAACGGTGGGCTAACTGCCTTGTTCAGGGACAGAATGACAGATTTTCACCTTGTCAGCTCAATCGTTGGACGACTGTACCTAACCATAAACACCAATGTCTTTCATAAAATGAATACACAGAAGTATATATTTTTAAACCTGCATATTTAGCTAAAAGAAATCCAGGTTAGCAGGCAATATTAACTAGGTGAAATTGTGTCACTTCTCTTGCGTTCATTGCACACAGAGTCAGGGTATATGCAACAGTTTGGGCAGCCTGGCTCATTGCGAACTAATTTGCCAGAATTTAATGTAATTATGACATAACATTGAAGGTTGTGCAATGTAACAAGAACATTTAGACCGATAAAATACCGAACGGTTCCGTATTTCACTGAAATAATAAATGTTTTGTTTTGGAAATGATAGTTTCCGGATTCGACTATATTAATAACCAAAGGCTCGTATTTCTGTGTGTTATTATGTTATAATTAAATCTATGATTTGATAGAGCAGTCTGACTGAACGATGGTAGGCAGCAGCAGGCTCGTAAGCATTCATTTAAACAGCAATTTCGTGTGTTTTGCCAGCAGCTCTTCGCAAGCACAGCGCTGTTTTTGACTTCAAGCCTATCAGCCTAATGGCTGGTGTAACCAATGTGAAATGGCGAGCTAGTTAGGGGGGTGCGCGCTAATAGCGTTTCAAATGTCACTCGCTCTGAGACTTGGGAGTAGTTATTCCTCTTGCTCTGCAAGGGCCACGGCTTTTGTGGACCGATGGGTAACGCTGCTTCGAGTGTGGCTGTTGTCGATGTGTTCCTGGTTTGAGCCCAGGTAGGGGCGAGGAGAGGGACGGAAGCTATACTGTTACACTGGCAATACTATAGTGCCTATAAGAACGTCCAATAGTCAAAGGTATATGAAATACAAATGGTAGAGAGAGAAATAGTCCTATAAATACTATATTAACTACAACCTAAAACCTCTTACCTTGGAATAATGAAGTTTCACTTTAAAAGGAACCACCAACTTTGATGTTCTCATGTTCTGAGCAAAGAACTTAAACATTAGCTTTTTTACATGGCACATATTGCACTTTTACTTCTCCAACACTTGGTTTTTGCATTATTTAAACCAAATTGAACGCGTTTCATTATTTATGGCTAAATAGGCTAAATAGATTTTTATTGATGTATTATATTAAGTTAAAATAAGTGTTCATTCAGTATTGTTGTAATTGTCATTATTTCAAATAAATAAAAATAACAATTGACCGATTAATCGGTATCGGCTTTTTTTGGTCCCCCAATAATCAGTATCGGTGTTGAAAAATCATAAATCGGTCGACTGCTAGTATATACTCATTAAGTATGTAGTACACAGTATGTTAGCATGGGTATACGAACACAGCTTCAGACTTTTCACCTTAAAATGCATACCAAACAAAAACCTGATTATGCTGTTGGTGCCATCATATGCTAAACCAAACTTTTGATCTGCACTGTTCAAGTAAATGCGTTCAAGTAAAATTGTGTGGAAATTGTTGAAAGTAGTCCTTGTGCATAGAATTGTATGGTTTGTTTAACTTTGTAATCATTGGTTTTTGTTCGACAGCATCACTGTTACCGTGGAATTGCCCAGGTGGATTCTGCACTCTCGAATACTCATACTAGCTGTGTTCGAATACTCATACTAACAGCACTATGAAGTATGAGTATGCAGTATGATTACAGGTCATGGACATACAGGTATGGATATATGCAAAAAGTTCCCAGATTTCACACTATATTTGCCAAAATACGAAGTATACAAGCAGTGGAAACTATTTCCTTGCAGCAGTCACCAACGCTCTAGATAACACGAAAACAGCCTAACCAGCTCTGCTTGGCCAAGTAAAATGGTCAGAGAGAGGTGTTCTCTCATTTGTGTCTGGAAGTAGCTGGCAAGCTAGCCAACTTTAGCAAGTCAGCTTGGATGTTTGACTGCAGTTGTGGGGTCAGGATGCTCAGCTCAACCCTACTCCTTGTCCAGAACGGGCAGTGCTCGCTCTGAACGGTCTGAACGTATGAACGGACAACCTGACAACTCTCTGAATTTACAAACACACAAAGTCGTAAGATGTCTAACAAGTAATTTATTATGCTAACCATCTAGCAAGAGGTTGCATAACAACAGCATCAACATCTGGACGACAGGTGAAGTGCTAGTATGCTCAACTGAAAGAATACAATTAGTTTAGCATGTGCTTCATCTGACCACTTTTTTACAGACACTGTCACTTCCTATGGGGATGCTTTTCCCACAGCAGGGACAGAGACTGGTAAGGATAAAGGGAACAAAATGAATGGAACCAAATGCAGGCAAATCCTCAATGAGAACCTGCTTCAGAATGCAAACAACCTAAGACTGGGGCAAAGATTGAAGTTCCAACAGGACAATGACCCCAAGCTTACAGCCAACGCAACGCTGGAATGGCTTCAGAACTAGAAGTCCTTGAGTGGCCGAGCCAAAACCCAGACTTGAATCCCATTGAAAGTTCGAACATTTCTAAAAACATGCTTTCACTTATCCATTATGGGGTAGTGTGTAGATGGTTAAGATTTTTTTTTTAATACATTTTGAATTCAGGCTGTAACAACAAAATGTGGAATAAGTCAAGGGGTATTAATCATTTCTGAAGGCACTGTATGTCCCATCTTTAGTCCACAAATAGAGAATAAGACAAGTGGCAAAACAGAAATCAAGGACTGCTGACAAATGTGATTAACGTATATCAAAACATGGATGACGTCTCGATTTCTTTGCAGAAAAGAATAGATATGGACCATCCTAAACCACTGATTACAATCGGTATGCAACCATATTGTTTTGACATAACTTGTACTGTTTGCCACACATTTCAGCACAGCAAATTCATTTCAAGCGTTGCAATACAATAAAATATGATATTATATAATGGCTAGCTACAACTGTACGCTTCCAATCTGTCCAATGATGGGAGTAGAAACAAGCCAATGCATGTTAGCTACTCTGCATCAACAGAAAAAGTCGCGAGCTCGCTTCGGTCGCTTTGATTTAGCTGTAGCATCAAGCTACTGTATAGCCTAGCTAGCTAGTCGACCAAAATGTCTCATTTCGACTTACCACTAACAATCCGCAAGTGTTTCAGACGTGTCAGGACATCTTTTTTTGGATCCAACACTTTCTGTGTAGATTTTTTGACGTCCCCATGAGGCTTTTTGGAAAACATTCCGAAAGCAGGAGACGAAAGAATTTGTAGGGAGCAAGCCCCTTCTAATCTTCTTCAAACGATAGCTAACCACAAGTGAGCTGTGGGACCGTTGTCATTTGATGTAACGTTACTGCGACCTAACAGTCTTATGGACGATAAAATGTATATAAATAGATAAAATTAGTTGAGAGGTGTGCATTTCCCAGACGAAAAGCGTATGTAAAATGTTGCTACCCTCTCCGTAACCCAACCAACACACCTCTCCGCAAAATCTCAAAACATGGCGGAGTTTGAGATATGAAAAACAAGGTAATGGAAATCAGAGCAATTCAACTACGTTATAGGGTAGTGAAATAATGTAGTGGCTGGTTTGATTCATTAAAACATTGTACATGACATTCAGAACCTAATAAATGGCATTATGTTGCCCAAGCAAGAAAGCAATCTATAATTGTAATTTCAAAGACCACTCAATTAAAACGCTAAAGTTTCACATTATATGGAAAATTGAATCGATGGCTTTTTCTTCAAGTGTTTATCATGTTGATCTGTCAGACTTCTGTCTGTGTTCTGTCTAACAAGAGGCAGAGGGAGATCTGTGTCTCAGAGAGAGATATATTATATATTTCACTTGCTTTGGCAATGTTAACATATGTTTCCCATGCCAATAAAGCCCTTGAATTAATTGAATTCAGAGAGAGAGAGTTGTTGCTTTCATATTTTTATGTGTATCATTCCGCTTTGACAACATTGACCGTCATTCATGCCATTAAAGCATATTGAATTTGATAGAGGAAGAGTGACCAAAGTGGTGCCAAAAGCTTGACAGTGGAGGCAACAGTAATTAGGAGGTGAGGGAGTGGATGGAAGAGGGTCCCTGACTCCCTTTCTCCAAATGCACTGATTTGATTGGAACTGGACAGGTAACAGCACATTACTGAAGCCATGCAACACATTGCTTTCCCTGTTCTGTGATTTCAGTGGTGATCTGAAAGCTAATTTAGCAAAGTGAAAGTGTAACTAGATATTTACTTATATCAGGTTTCGCGTAGGCTTGAATTATCAGCATATTAATAGAAAATTCGAGACAATTTTCTCATCTAAACTTTTCTTGATTTGATTTGTATGGTCTAACGAGGTGCGCTGCTTTGTCAAACCCTGCGGAGTGTAGTTTGATTCCTCCCTTTTTGTTCGATTACTTAATGGTGAAGTCGTTGTAAAAAAGACTACAATTCCCTAGCATCGCAGTATACGTCGATTACTTTAGGGGGAAATCGTTTTAAAGAAACTACAATTCCCTAGCATCGAAATCTCCGTCAACCACAGCGACCGTAAAAAGAATATGATCATGTCATATTCTTTGTTGTTTAATTAGTTAAAACCTGCATTTCCCCCTAGCATGGATTTGTTTTTGCATGTTTCAGTGCAACAACAAAAAATTGTCACCTTTTTGGGCCCTCACCAGTTTTCATCAATTTGATGAGATGGGTGTGTGTCTGTAGGTGTAAATATAACTAGAGTGAGCTCCAAAAGTATTGGGAAGGTGATACATTTTTTGTTGTTTTGACTTTGTACTCCATCACTTTGGATTCAAATCAAATGTATTTATATAGCCCTTTTACATCAGCTGATATATCAAAGTGCTGAACAGAAACCCAGCCTATAACCCCAAACAGCAAGCAATGCAGGTGTAGAAGCACGGTGTCTAGGAAAAACTCCCTAGAAAGGCCAAAACCTAGGAAGAAACCTAGAGAGGAACCAGGCTATGAGGGGTGGCCAGTCCTCTTCTGGCTGTGCCGGGTGGAGATTATAACAGAACATGGCCAAGATGTTCAAATCTTCAAAAATGACCAGCATGGTCAAATAATAATAATCACAGTAGTTGTCGAGGGTGCAACAAGTCAGCACCTCAGGAGTAAATGTCAGTTGGCTTTTCATAGCCGATCATTGAGAGTATCTCTACCGCTCCTGCTGTCTCTAGAGAGTTGAAAACAGCATGTCTGGGACAGGTAGCACGTCCGGTGAACAGGTCAGGGTTCCATAGCCGCAGGCAGAACAGTTGAAACTGGAGCAGCAGCACGGCCAGGTGGACTGGGGACAACAAGGAGTCATCAAGCCAGGTGGTCCTGAGGCATGGTCCTAGGGCTCAGGTCCTCCGAGAGAGAGAAAGAAAGAGTGAATTAGAGAGAGCATACTTAAATTCACGCAGGACACCGGATAAGACAGGAGAAATACTCCAGATATAACAGACTGACCCTATCCCCCCGACACACAAACAACTGCAGCATAAATACTGGAGGCTGAGACAGGAGGGGTTACAATTTAACATTATACAATGAAGTGCTGACTGTCAGATTTAATTTGATGGTATGTTCATCCATATCGGGTGAACAGTCTAGAAATTACAGCACTTTTTGTACATCGTCCCCCCATTTTAAGGGACCAAAGGTATTGGGACAAATTCACTTGTGTATTAAAGTAGTCAAAATGTTTGTATTTGATCCCATATTCCTAGCATGCAATGATTACATCAAGCTTGGGAATTTACGAGCTCGTTGGATGCATTTGCTGTTTGTTTTGGTTATGTTTCAGATAATTTTGTGTCCAACAGAAATCAATGGTAAATCATGTATTGTGTCATTTTGGAGTCACTTTTATTGTAAATAAGAATTGAATGTTTATAAACACTTCTACATTAATGTTAACTCTACCATGATTACGGATAGTCGTGAATGATGAAAATGTTAGATGAACAAACATACATGCTAACCTCTCACCATCACAATAACTGGAGGTTAGCTTTTCATTGGGGGGGGTTAAGATATTTCTCATCATCATTATTCACGATTCATTCAGGACTATCCGTAACTAAATTAAAGCTGAAAGTCTGCACTTTAACCTCATAGTCATTGTAGAATTTAAAATCCAAAGTGCTGGAGTACAGAGCTAAAACAACAATAAAAATGGTCACTGTTCCAATACTTTTGGAGCTCACTGTATGTTCCACTACCATTTTTAGTGGGCAAGATAAAAACAGATATGGAGAAAATGAATTTACAGACTCTGATTTTCTACAGGGTTGCCTAAACAGTAGCTCAAAGCCATAGGATAAATGTACAATATAAATGGACCAACACTGTTAGATCTATAGAAAGTTACAGTATATCAGCCTCCAATGTACTGTAACCTTGCCAAATATCCATTATTCTCTCTTGCCATACCTGTCTCTGCCAGTTCTACTTCTTGTATTTTTTGATCACCTATTATATTACTGGTAGGGTACCTGAAATGACTGTCTATATCTTTAAGTTGGCTAAATGTCTTACACCTTCCAATGTAGTATTCATTTGTTTCTTGCTGTCTGTCTTAATGACACTCATACTGCACTTCCAGATGCTGTGTGTGGCCTAGAGCAGAACCAACATGTGTCTTAAAGATGTAGTCCGGGATCTTAAGTGGATGACGTAACATACAATTGTGCACAATTTTCAGGGACCTTTTGGGTTCATGAGAACTACTTTTAAAACTACTGGCTCAAATTATACAAAAGCTCTGGAGCATCATTTTAATGTACAAAATAAAGTGGGCCTGCATGTTTTAACCTTTAAATTGAGCAGGTTCTACTAAAGATATGCTCCTAAACCATAGAGAGCTGGAGTAGTAGCTGGAGTAATTTGAAGATTCAAATAGATAAAGGTTCTAGCAATACCATCACCATCTACCACAGCCAGTTTCTTCTACCTAAACAGCCAAGTGTTATTATTCATATGACTTGGGTTAGAAAGCTTTTTTACTTGCCCAGACTCTACTGCCAAGAATAAGCTCACTATTTTAAATGTGAATTGTAGGGCACCAATGTGAATGTTGGTGTGAAAATAATTAACTGTTTTGTTCTTAAAACTGACATGGAAGGGATATGTTTGGGAGCAAGATTTCAGCATGTAGTCAGTAGTCTGTTATTGTCCTAAAGCCTTTTGGGATAAAGTATCAATATGAATGTGTGGTATTAAAGTATTTATATTCCATCATGACTGCCTGGTTGCACATTGTAAACATTAGAACAGTTGGCTAAACAAAACAAACATGGTGATATAATACATAGCTATGAATATGTCCTTACATGCGTTTTTGAAAATGGCAATAAAACCTGAATAAAAACATTGACAGTTCAACATCTGACAGATGTGAGTGACAGCTACCGGGGGTGTCGCTGTTTCCATTCCAACCCGTACCGCAGCTGATGATTCGTGGCTGTCGTGTTTTGGTCTCTGCTAACGCCGGAGTCTGAAGATGACAGCGAGAAAGTCTGGGTCACGACTCGAGACCGAGATAGAACGGTGCCGTTCGGAAGGGCAATGGGACAAGATACCAGAGCTTGTACGGCAGCTGTCTGCTAAACTAATATCAAACGGTAAGAAATATGTCTGCGATTCGTGATTTACTTTTGCTCTGCGGTTCATTCAGGGTTTTGGGGCCTGGACAGGGAGCAGAATCCAAGGGCTTTCTTAACCACGTCAACGTGAATGCAATTTCCATTGCGAGTCGGTTCCAGCTAGCCAGCCATTTCTAGGTCATCTGTAAAAACGAAATAATTATCTTTGAACACCGTAATGGTTTATAACTATTTAGCGAAAACACCAAAGCTCATTTGAGTGTGCATACGCGCTCACTTCCTATTTCTTGTTTTGACAGTTTTCTATAATTTAAGGCAGGGCTAGCCAGCCTAGCTACCACCGTGTGCCTAGCTAAACTTGTCTTGGGCAGAGAGTATTCCCGGCGCTATGCATACTGGTTGAACGTTTTCACCCAGGAAAATGTTCTAAAATATTTTACTGAGCTAGCTTAACGTTAGCTGTCTTACCAGTTGCATAAGGTAGGCTCCATAAATATAGTTTAATAATCTAACGTTACTTGTACTCCTGGCTGCATAGCAATAACATCGGGCGACTAACTACTTAATGAAATGAACAAAAACTAAATTGAAATCTTTGAGCAGTGAGTATCCCTCAAGGAGGTGAGAAATATTTGCGGTCTTTGCAGATTTGGGTTCCGTTGGTGTTTGTTGGTCGTCACTAGTTACCCCAGCCACAAAGATATGAACCTGCCGATTCCTAAAATGTATCATCTTAAAATCTCATTTGAAACCTTAACCACACTGCTAACCTTGTGCCTAACCCAAAACGAAGACTAAAAAGCACGTTTCTGCTTTCATAGATTTTACGAAATAGACCATTTCTACTTTGTGGCTGTAGTAACTAGTGGAAAACCTGTAAGCAGGAAGTCACTGAGATGGTATGATGATGTCATATTGCTGACTTCACCTTGAAATATCTAATTTTGGAATTAATGTATGTTTGTTGATGTAAACTGACAGGCATATCTATGTCAGTCAGACCAGAGGGTCACACTCTCCTGTCATGCATAATGGGCCAGTTAAAATCGTAACAAACTGGATTAGCCAACAAGTCCCCTTAAAAGTGTGGCATTGAGGGGTTGAATAACACTCATACTACTAATCTTGTACAAACCTAGGCCTATAATCTTCTTCTAGTCTTAAAAACATTGCACCACACCAGGCTTCTCAATGTGTAGTGAGTTGTCTTTTTGCATCAAGGAGAATGAGAGAGTTCGCCTGCCCAGTTCCAACCAGCAGTTTTGGTACTCCCTATTTAGAGCTCACCAACTTGTAGTCCTAATAACCGGAAATGAGTTACTTCTGGTTCGTTAAGCCATTCCCATGGGAAAATAACAGGGTTTTAGGATCAACGGCGAAAATAATGTCTGAGGTTAACACAGGCTTAAGAGATCTTATACGTTTTGTTCTTTGCTATAGTATCAGTCAGTTAACATGATATTCATGAATGAAGCCTTTATGTGCTTAGTTTTTAAAATTTGATTACATTACAATAAATGCTTCATAATTCACAAAAAGTGAGGTTTGCTGATGAAAGTGATCTCGTAGAACAAAACGTGTAAGATCTCCTAAACCTGGGTTCAACACAGACCTTATTTTCGGCATTTATCCCAAAACCGTACAAAAACTGCATTCATTTCCCGTTTGGCTTTGTCCAACGAACCATGGCGAAGTTAGTGCCTACAAAAAGACGCCATTACTATTTCTCTCCCTTTGCTCTTATCCCTGAGTCATTCCACCTCAAAAAGGACAAGCGAGAGGATTTCGACACCCACCATCTTAAGTCATTTCTGTAGTTAAAAAACGGATAAGATTAGCGTTCCTGAAACATATTATTTTGTTGAAATATAATTTGATCTCTAAGAAATGAAACTAATTGATTGCCCCCAAATTGGCCATTTTAATATATAGGATTCATATAATCTTCAATAAGTATAGGACCTAACATCCAATTTGGACCATAATTCCTCCTAATAATGAAGTAGCCTAGTGGTTAGAGCGTTGGGCCCGTAACCGAAAGGTTGCTGGATTGAATCCCGAGCTGACAAGGTAAAAATCTGGCGTTCTGCCCTTGAGCAATGCGGTTAACCCACTGTTCCCCTGGCACCGAAGACATGGATGTCAATTTAAGGCAGCCCCTCGTACCTCTCTGATTGAGAGGGGTTGGGTTAAATGCGGAAGACCCATATCAATTGAAGGCATTCAGTTGTACAACTGACTAGGTACCCCCCTTTCCCCGTAAGACATGAGGAATTCAATAAAATTATCAAAACCCACTGACCCCCACGACAATCCTACACCAAGAACCTATATACAGTTTCAGTTTTCTATGTCTGACAAGTAGTATGGAGATGCTGATTGTAGTATTGCTTCTTCATTTTTTTGTAATTTATTCCCTGTGAATCGAGTGATGGGTTTTTTCCCTGTTCAGAGAAATTAGCCATTGAAGTCGCTTGCACTATTTACTATAGTGTGAAAGTACTGCGTTATGCCCACTAGATGCCACTGTTCATGCTACTGCCACCACATCCATTTTACTGGTCTCTTGTGTTTATTAAATGGATCATAACATTTTCTTTGCAACTGGGTAGAAAACCAATAGCTTTTGCTGACGATGAAAATAAATTGTATGGTCATCCTCACAATTCAAGCCAGTCCGCCCTGAAAGCAATTCAGTTTGTCCTTCTCTTAGGCTTAATTTATGTCCAGGAAACGACCCCTCTGTGTGTGGTTTATTCCGTTAAAAACAATTGATCTGGATAAGTTAGACCATTCCTTGCATACAAGCAAACCATTAGGCTATAGTTCTAATGGTAGCAATGTTATGGTCTCTAATGGTCTTCAAATAGTGAAAGTCCCAAACACACACTGTATAGCAGGGATCATCAACTAGATTCAGCCGGTGGACAATTATATATATTTTGAGTAGATGGTTAGGGAGCCAGAACATAATTACAGAAAATGTGTAGACTCAGACTGCAAATTGAACGCAAGAAGACCAAACAGAATATTTGACTAAAACGTAATCATTTCAAACCTTGCTTACATTTGTATACAGTCACATATATCTCTGTATTATGTGTGGCAATGCTTTGGAACAGAGGTCCTAAATTAAAACCACTTGGAGCTGATTTTCTGGTGTTTTTACAACAAAACAATTGAAATAATGGCTTTGGGCTGGGTTTAATGGTAAATGTCACTAATCACACTACAAATATAGCTGTTTTCTTATTGAGTATCATGTTACTGCCATGCAATGTTTTCTAATTGTATTATTTTATGAGGGTTGTCACAACATTTTAGTCACCCTAAGGTGGCTTTTGACCATTTTACTCAATGATAAGAATATGTTTGGTCCAAATTGGATGTTGGGTACTGTATTTGTTGAATATTATGTGAAGCTATCAATTAAAAGGGACCGTTTGGGTGAAATCAATTAGCTTGATTTCTCAGAGATCAAATTAGATTTTTGAACAATCTGCGATGGTGGGTGTCATGGCTTGCTGAAATTATGACCCCCCCCCATAAACTTTTCTGAATACTGATGCTATAGTAATGTACAGATTGTTTGAGATTCTGCATATTAGTCAGGGTTGACTGATCTGTCTTTACTGTGATATATTATTGGCACATGATGTGTGTTGTCATTCCACCTATGAATCTGGTAGTTAGCCTAGTTGGTAAGAAATCAGTGGCTTGTTCTAGGTCATATTCATTAGTGAACATTATAGAAAAACATAGCAAACTTTTTGCGCTGGAAAACAAAAACACGTTTGTTATTGGACAAGGTCAGGAAGTCCTTCCCGGTTTCAATCCATTTCCTTACATTTGGTGCATATTGAATCCAAGACCCTGTTGAACTGGGAGGGTAGTCTGTTACATGTTATGAAGCATACTGGAGGTGTAGTCTAAACTGTGTTTCAGATGACCTGGGGGAGCTGCTGCTGGGGGAGGCCAAGCTCCAGCAGTACATCAAGGAGAACCCCATCAAGCAGGGGGCCAGCCCCAGGGGCCCAAGACCCAGGCTAGTGGAGGTCCACAAACACCTGACCGCTGCCCTGGACCGAGGGAACCTCAAGGTAGTTGATGTAACACAGTAGACTTCACCTATGACCATTATATTAGTATACATCATCTGTCTACTTTTCAGTCTAGTTCAGTCTTGTAATAGTGTTGTAACAGTCTAGTTTAGTCTTGTAATAGTGTTATAACAGTCTAGTTTAGTCTTGTAATAGTGTTATAACAGTGTAGTGCAGTCTTTAATGCTGAGCGATTAGTGCTTTTTGAGGTCTGTTTCGGTTTGATTATTAAAAAGTAATCACGGTTTTCCATTTTGGTTTAGATTATTTGGATTGAATGATTTAACAACACAGAATAAAACAATTATTAAAGGTCCTGTGATGGTAGTGACTGCCCATTACTGCTTGTCACTTAATAACCATCATTTATTCACATAACTTGAATAAGATATTTTATTTGACGACTTTCTCATTTCATTCCAAGTCATTGTCTAATCGCTATTGAGGTCCTGCCTATGCTGCCTGACAAAATCAAAGTAAATAAGGCATACATTTATGACTGATGAATACCAACTATCGATCACTCAGATCATGTATTTTACCTCGCGAAGCAACAGCTGCTCTATATCCACGATTGCGCATTCTTCTCTTTTCTGAAGCGTGTACATTTAGCTACACGTCTTTGTCTGCAGGAGAAAACAACACTATCTGTCTCTTCTCTTTCCTTTCGTGCCCAGCCGGACTACATGCAAGAGGCCAGCATGTTAATGGCCAAGCTGTCCTACGTGGAGGGAGACTACAGTGAAGCCATCAACCAGTATGGCAAAGTGACCCTGGACGAGCTGGCGCTGGTGGGAGCCCCTGTCTACCGTCTCTCCATGATCGCCGAGGCATACGCTACCAAAGGTAAGAGCCTTGGGTACCAATTGTAGTATGCCTTCACATTACACCAGTCCGGGTTTTTTCAGGCTAAAAAAGAGGCATAAGGTGGAGGGTGTGATCAAACCTCTGGGTGGCCCGCCACAAAATACCCTGTGCATGAAGAACCCTGCAAGTATTTCCCAAATCAAAGTCTAGACACATATTTTTGTTTCAAGGCGACGTATGAAGTATGGTTTGGGAAGCTGCATAAACAGTGTTACCCGTTAATACATGGTGTAGCCAGCCAAATAAAAAAACGAGCCAGCCAGGAAGTTCCGGGCTGGGGGGGTCCGTTTTTGTTGTTGTTGCAGAATGTACTCTATTTTGATGGCCTCTGGTACATTCTAATGCCTTGATTCCGTCCGAAATACACAGGTGACTTACTGAATACTTTAACGACTTTACTTCACAGATTGGTAAAATTAGTTGTGGTATTGAGTAGAAAGGCTTTACAATAACAATTACTGAAAATGTATGAATTCAGTGTGTTAGTTGTTTTGGATATCGTTTAGACTTATATGATCAGGACTATTTTCTAAGTAAAATAACCTTTTTTTTAACATTTCAATCTGTCTTCTCTTGAGATTAAAGTCTTTTTTACAGCGTTACCACAAAATATGAATTGCCACTGATGTTTGTTCCTCAAATTATGTATTTTATGGTCTCTGCTGCTGTGGACACAGGAAAACCAATGTAATTTGCTTGAACTATCCCTTAGAGTTTAGCCTGTCAATCAATCACTGTGGGCGGGATTGTCAGGGGAGGGGGCAGTATGTTTGTGAGTCACAGCGTTTCAGACCTGTCAATCAATCACTGTGGGTGGGATTTTGGCGGAAGGAAGGCTGTAGATTAGTAATCTATTTATAAATATTAGTGTTATCTTTCAATTTAGTTTATTGTGGCAAAGACCTAAGAAAAAAGGTAAGTAAACATGGATTCCCTGTTGAGAAATAATATAGAATTGCAGTAAATTAGTTACCCCTGCCAGATTGTGCAACCCCAATTCTAGTTAAATAAAGGTTAAAAAATATATATATATATATGTCAGGTACCCAAGAATAAACATACAGGTATGATTTGAAGAATGAAGCAGGTGTTAAACATGGGCTTTGCTACTCAGAAAGCAGCAGTTGACTACTCCATTGTCAACACTTTAATAAAATCAGAAGCCTATATCAACATCTATAATACCATATAAGTTTCATGCCATTAGCTTTTATAAGCTTCAATCTGTATTCTTGTATCATATTTTGGACCAGAATGAGGCTCTCTCTCCACTACCTATTGTTCCTGCAGTGAGGATTCAACATCTTCATCAAATGTTTTCATTATTTATCGGCAGATAGTGACCAAAAAGCAGTAATAGCCTACCAGTATTCAAATTAGTGTGCCAAATGAATGGCTCTCTCACCGATGCAATTTGGTTCCATTCACCCAAGAAGAGCCGAACAACCCATCACTCGTCTACACTGACGAGTCACTTTAGCGGACACTGGCAAGTCTCGACATGGTCTTTGAATCCTAGGAAAATACAAACAACATCTTTTTAGTTTACTTGTCCCGACACGATACAATAGACATATAACTACGTTGTATGATTTATGAAGAGCAAAGGGATATAGGAGATGGACTTTATTCAGTTCGTTCGTCACCTCTTAGAAACGAGTCAACACAAGCAACAGTAAATAGCCTATGCACCCCGAATCCGTGGTTGTCTGTAGGCCTTTGAAACACGCAAAAGAAAATAAATGAATGTGCCACAAAACAATAATGAAGTGGATTTCCACTCATTGCCAGTTGCTTGTAAATTCACTCACCAGGAGTCAATGAAGCAACATGCGCTCCTTCTGTGAAAATAAAATTGACTGTAGCCCCACCACAGTGCACAAAAATAACACCGGTATTGAGAGGCAGGACCAACAACAGACTGACAAACCAGCAGTGTTTCTCTCTCATCGCTTGCTTTGTGACTGACAGGCGCCTGTCCTATCAATATACTGTATAACTAGAAGATGCGTATTGTTCATTCTAGTGGGAGAAGGCTATACAGACTTTTCTGACTAGCAATGTAATGTAAACTTTTTTAAATGAAAAGTGGAAGAAGGAGCCGGCTGACAATTAGTCTATCAGCTGATTAGCTGACCTCCAGCGCTTATGGAAAACACTGCATAACCCGAGTTTCTATTCAACCGCCAAGCCTCAGCTCGATCTCAACTCTGCTTCAGTGCTTTACTCTACTTTACACATTCCATTCCAGTCATTTTGGTGACCAGCTTGATAGGAAGTGTCATCTGTCAATTCCCAAGGACGTTGAGCCTAATCTGAAACCAAGGCTGAGGACAGGAACAAGCACAAGACGACCTCCGCGGAGTCATCAAATGAGTAAAAGGACAATCCAGGAATAAGGTAGAATCCTATTACACAGGCTTCCGACCCCCGCAGCATGTGGCAGAGCTACAGTCCGTTACAGATTACAGAAGAAGACCCAGCTGTGATCTGCCCAATGATGCTTCTCTCCAAGACAAACTCAATGCATTTTGTTTTGCACGCTTCGACAATAGCAACATCTTGTCGGGTGTGAGGGCCGCCACCGACCCCTTAGGATTGGGTAATCTTGCGCTCCGAGGCTGTTGTGAGTAAGGTCTTTAATCAGGTTAACATCTACAAGGCTGCGAGGCCCGGCGGTGTTCCAGGTAGTGTTCTCAGAGCATGTGAGAACAGCTGGCAGGCATATTCACTATAATTTTCAACCTCTCCTTGTCCCAGTCTGTAACCCCCACATGTTTTAAAATGACCACCATCATTCCTGTTCCCAAGTACTCTTAAGGCTTCATGCCACAATGACTACTGCCTTGTAGCACTCACATTTGTGATCATGAAGTGCTTTTAGAGGCTGGTTATGCCACACCTCAACTCCATCATCCCAGACCCACTCCAATTTGCATACCGCCTCAACAGATCCAAAGATGACTCAATCTCAATTGCACTCCACACTGCCCTCACCCACTTAGATAAGAGGAATTCCTATGAACAGCATTTTCACATTGACTACAGCTTAGCGTTCAACACCATTGTCCCCTCCAAGCCCGTCACCAAGCTTAGGGTCCTGTACTCCCGGTTCACCCACGACTGCGTAACCACGCACAACTTCAACAGACGTCATCAAGTTTGCTGACGACACGTCGGTGGTAGGCCTGATCCCTGGCGATGAGACAACCTACAGGGAGGAGGTCAATGACCTGGCAGTGTGGTGTCGGAACAACAACCTCTCCCTCAACGTCAGTAAGACCAAGGAGCTTCTTGTTCCTCGGTGTCCAAATCACAAAGGACTTAAAATGGTACACACGCATACAGTTGTGAAGAAGTCGCGACCGCCCCTTTTCTCTCTCAGGAGGTTGAGAAGGTTTGGCATGGGCCCTCAAACTCTCAAAAAGTTCTACAGCTGTACCATCGAGAGCATCTTGACTGGCTGCATCACTGCTTGGTATGGTAATGGCACCGCCCTCGATCGCATGGTGCTACAGAGGGTGATGCGGACAACCCAGTACATCACAGGGGCCGAGCTCCCTGCCATCCAGGACCTCTATATCAGGCGTGTGAAAGGAAGGGCAGGGAAATCGTTAGACTCCAGCTGCCCAAGCCATAAACTGTTCTCTCTGCTTCCAGTGCATCAAGTCTGACACCAACAGGATCCTGAACAGCTTATATCCCCAAGTCATAAGACTGCTAAATAGCTAACAAAATGGCTACAAGGACTCTAAGAGTTGCCCCTTGTATTTAATATGCACACTCGCATGGCCCAACACACTCGTGCGCGCTTTCACTTCAACACACACACAAAAACACTCACTCCATAATTTGCTTACACACACATAATATGCACATACATTTATACTGACTCTACACACACGCACACCCACTCACATACAATCACCATATATGCCGCTGCTACTCTACATATTGTACACTACATGACCAAAAGTATGTGGAACATCTCATTTCAAAATCATGGTTATTAATATGGAGTTGGTCACCCCTTTCCTGCTATAACAGCAACCATTCTTCTGGGAAAGCTTTCCACTAGATGTTGGAACATTGCTGCGGGGATGCTTCCTTTCAGTCACAAGAGCATTAGTGAGGACGGGCACTGATGTTGGGCGACTAGGCCTGGCTCGAGGTCGGTGTTCCAATTTATCCCAAAGGTGTTCGATGGGATTGAAGTCAGGGCTCTGTGCAAGCCAGTCAACTTCTTCCACGCCGATCTCGACAAACCATTTCTGTATGGACCTCGCTTTGTGCACTGGGGCATTGTCATGCTGAAACAGAAAAGGGCTTTCCCCAAACTGTTGCCGTATAGTTGGAAGCACAGAATCATCTAGAATGTCATTGTATGCTGTAGTGTTAAAATGTCCCTTCACTGGAACTAAGTGGGCCAGCCCGAACCATGAGAAACAACCCCAGACCATTATTCCTCCTCAACCTAACTTTACAGTTGGCACAATGCATTGGGGCAGATAGCGTTCTCCTGGCATCTGCCAAACCCAGATTCGTCAGACTGCCAGATGGTGAAGTGTGATTCATCACTCAAGGGAATGCGTTTCCACTGCTCCAGAGTCCAATGCGGCGAGCTTTACACCACTCCAGCCGATGCTTGGCGTTGTGCATGGTGATCTTAGGTTTGTGTGTGGCTGCGAGGCCATGGAAACCCATTTCATGAAGCTCCTGACGAACAGTTATTGTGCTGACGTTTCCAGAGGCAGTTTGGAACTCGGTAGTGAGTGTTGCAATAGAAGACAGACAATTTTTATGCGCTTCTGTGAGCTTGTGTGGGCTACTACTTCGCTGCTGAGCCGTTATTGCTCCTAGACGTTTTCACTTCATAATAAAAGCACTTATAGTTGACCAGGGCAGACATTTGACGAATGGAATCCTTGTTGGAATCCTATCACGGTGCCACGTTGAAAGTCACTGAGCACTTCAGTAAGGCCATTCTACTGCCAATGTTTGTCTATGGAGATTGCATGGCTGTATACTCGATTTTATACACTTGTCAGCAATGGGTGTGCCTGAAATAGACAAATCCACTAATTGAAGCGGTGTGCACATACTTTTGAATATATAGTGTATTTTCTGATACCTAGTCACCTTACCCCTTTACATATTTACCTCTATTACTCCAGTATGCCTGCACATTGTACATATGGTACATACAAACAGTCAGTTCCAAAAGTATTGGGACAGTGACATATTTTTTGTTTTCTGGCTCTGTACTACAATAACAGGGTAGGTAGGTTAGCATTTTATATCATACCCCCAAAACATGCTTACCTCTCACAATAACAGGGGAGGTTAGCATTTTATATCATACCCCCAATACATGCTAACCTCTCACCATTACAATAACAGGGGAGGTTAGTGTTTTATATCATACCCTCAAGACATGCTAACCTCTCACCATTACAATAACAGGGGAGGTTAGCATTTTGGGGTGGTATGATATCTAACTTTCTCTCTCCTCATTATTCACGATTTGTTCAGGATGATCTGTAACAATGCTAGCGTCCACATTAATGTAGTAGTGTTTAGAAACATTATGTTCTTATTCATAATAAAAGTGACTCCATAATGACAATACATTATTTACCATTAATTGTTATTGGGCACAAAATAGTCTGAAACACAACCAAAACAAACAGCAAATGTGTAGAGTCACAAGTCATTGCATGTGATGAATATGGGACCAAACACTTCCTTTTTTAATACACCTATTAGTGAACACATTTGTAGTTCCACAATGTTATTGATTACTGCATTGTTAGGTTTGGAGCTGTTGAGAAAGGCATTTCACTGTACTTGTGCCTGTGACATTAAAACGTTCAACGTAATATGTGGTGCTGAATCCCTCTTCATCTCCTGTCATTGAGAAAGTGCTGAGGCTGGGGTGACTGTATTAGCTAGCTCTGCTGGTCTGGCCAGTCCGAGTCAGGACTCGCGGCTTGACCTCGTATCCCCTGCAATATGTTGTTTGGCCATGTGGTGGCGGTAGAGGTTCACTGTTGTGGCGAGAGGAGTCCTCCGCTCTAATGCAAACACGCACACCATACATACCGCACACTCTCGCTCTCTCAATTTCTAATGCAGAGCACAGTGAATGTGTCAGCCAGGACTGCAGAGCTTTGATCAGAGTTCTGACAGACCAGCAGCGTTACGTTGGCTGTGAGCTGAGAGAAGAAGCACTGCCGTAGTGTGGAGCCTCAGCCTGTCCACCTCAATACAGCAGCCTAGTGTGCACACACACACACACACACACACACACCTGTCCCCCTCTATACATACACCAACATACCCTAGGGTTTACACAGACCATCCAACGATGCAAGCCAAGCAGTCGCCCATACACCACATCATCGGAGTTCATTAGTCAGTTGTGTTACTTTGTCTGGACCAGCCATTTTGTTTGTCCGATGGGGGTTAATGGGAAGACTTTAGTGCTGTAAAAATTTTATGAGCGTCCTAATCGAGAGGGGAGGAGGGGCTCAGGCCGGGCCTGTTTAGAGCAACACAGGAGCCCATTAGGCTGTTAAAGTGCCACAGTGGAATGAATAAGTTATGTGTGGCACGGCAGCAGAGCCCCACAACGACAAGAGGATCCACAGTCTTTAACCCACCCACCCGCACCACCACAAGGGTATATCTTTATAAGGCAAAGACAGGCCTGGCTGCTGACGCCCCTCTGCTGCTGTCTTTCTGTCTGTCTCTCTCAATCGCTCTCTCTCTCTCTCCCTTGCCAGAGTGGGTGATCGAGCATTTTCATCTTTCCATCTCTCTGTCTCTGCCGGCTCTCCTGTTTTTATCTACGTATACCTCTCTCTCCATCTCCCTCTCTGCCTCCATTTATCGCTCTCTCAACACACAGCCGTATTCATGTTCCAGTCATGTCCTATAATGAGAAGACGTCTGCACCTCTATGGTACTGGAGGTTTCAGGGTGTGTAAAGCAATCATGGGGAGTTGATGGATGAACCGTTTGGCTTGTATTGTTTGGACCCTGTTAGTGAATGGCTCTATTTGAGCGCCACACGGTTGCCGTAGTCTTGTGTAATTCCAGAGACGAGAGCTATTTATAATTAATTAGTTATTAAGGCTATCATCTATTATTAATGTTTGTTTTAAAAGGGGGCTTCGGAAACTGCAGCTTGGATTTCATAACAATGAGGTGTGTGTAGCCACAATGGAAGTGTTGCTTTCCTCCATATTATCTCATTACATACAGAATGGTCTGGTGATTGACAGAGACACGGCCCAATCTACCCAGAGGTCAGACAGGGATACTCTTCCCGTACCAAAGAGTATCCTTTTAGGGCCCCAATTTATTTATTTTCCTTACCACGTGAGTATACAAATAAAACTCTGCCTATAGCGAGGGGCCCAGGCTACAACAAAGCCCCAGTTTTTTTGTTTCCTTGCAGGTTACAAAATCAGGGAAACCACATGAGAGAAAATAGTGAGAGCCTTAATTTGTGAAACCAAGATAAGCAGCAGCCAGAAGTGGAAGATGATTGTTGTCCCAATGTCCTCTAGAAGAAAGGAAGGGGACTGTTATAAAATAAATCTGTCTCAGGTATCTCCTTCAGTCCTTGGCTGATGTGAGGTGTCCTTTACTCAGATCCCATACACTGGCTCCTGGAAGCCCCAGTCAGCCCCAGGGCCAGACAGAGCAGGACGGTGAGACACTTCCATTGCTCCTAGAGGCCCCAGACAGAGCAGAGCAACGAGACACTTCCATTGCCACCTAACCCTGAGTTTCTGGTTGCTCCTCCAGACGTCTGTCAGGCTAGTGCGTTGTCCTCTGAGCGTGTGATAAAACATTCAGGGGCTCTCTGCTGGCTGTCTGGGAGCCTTGATCACCTACTGATTCATATTGCAGCAGGGGCCCAGCCCAGGTGTGTCACTTTTTCCGTGGCTGAGGACGGGCTTGAAGTGGCCAGAGAGGAGAGATGAGTGTACACTACGCACGCACACAAGTGCACACAAATACACACACACTAAAGCTTCAGCATGAACTTTAACCCTTGGTAGGCTGCATTGTGGCCACAATGTGTGTACAGTATACAGCATAATGAACTTCCTCTCTCTAGGTCTGTGTCTAGAGAAAGTCCCGGCTGCGTCTCCGTCCCTGTCCAATCGTAACGTGGACAAAGACCAAGAAGTGATTACCTGCTATGAGAAGTCTGGAGACATCGCCCTGCTCTACCTACAGGAAGTAGAGAAGGTAACCTAGCAACCGGCTGACATTGGCTTTACTTCTGGATGTGTTGACAGGAGGGAGAAGCTGGAGATGCTCTAATAATTTTGACCAAACCAAATCATTTTTAGGGGATCTAGGCTAATACTAACAAAATAACCAACCCTCTTTTAAAATTACAGTTAAGTTGCAATACAAAATACCAAGACCAGCCACCAGCAACTTAATTAGTGGGGCGGCAGGTAGCCTAATGGTTAGAGCGTTAGACTAGTAACTTGAAGGTTGCAAGATCAAATCCCCGAGCTGACAAGGTGAACATCTGTCATTCTTCCCCTGAACAAGGCAGTTAACCCACTGTTCCTAGGCCTTCATTGTAAATAAGAATTAGTTAAACAAAGGTCAAATAAAAAATGAATGTTCTCGAATAGTTTCTGTTTGACCTTTTTAATGAATAGCTATCCATTATTGTTGTCCTCAATAAGCTGATTGCACATGGCTGTAATTAATTAATTAATTAATTGATTGGATTTATATTGGGCTTTTTCAGTCCTCAAAGCGGCAACCATTTTGTGCCAGAACACTCACCACACATCCACTAATGTTTGGGAGTTGGATCTGCCTGTGTACTATTGCAGTAGGCCTATACTCCATCTGTAGTGCTGGTGTCTGTAGTATTAGTACCGTAGTGGTGGACGGGGACCAGGGCCACCAGGCAGGCAGGTCCTGGAGTAGCTACAGTCTCCAGCAGCATCGACAGACTGCCCCATGGTTTGATGATCTTGTTTTCTGACCTTGGCTGCTGTTTTAATCAGCAACTTTTTTCTCCACTCTGATTTGTTCTGCCAACATGTTTTTACATTTACATTACATTTAAGTCATTTAGCAGACGCTCTTATCCAGAGCGACTTACAAATTGGTGCATTCACCTTATGACATCCAGTGGAACAGCCACTTTACAATAGTGCATCTAAATCTTAAAGGGGGGAGAAGGATTACTTATCCTATCCTAGGTATTCCTTAAAGAGGTGGGGTTTCAGGTGTCTCCGGAAGGTGGTGATTGACTCCGCTGTCCTGGCGTCGTGAGGGAGTTTGTTCCACCATTGGGGGCCAGAGCAGCGAACAGTTTTGACTGGGCTGAGCGGGAACTGTACTTCCTCAGTGGTAGGGAGGCGAGCAGGCCAGAGGTGGATGAACGCAGTGCCCTTGTTTGGGTGTAGGGCCTGATCAGAGCCTGGAGGTACTGAGGTGCCGTTCCCCTCACAGCTCCGTAGGCAAGCACCATGGTCTTGTAGCGGATGCGAGCTTCAACTGGAAGCCAGTGGAGAGAGCGGAGGAGCGGGGTGACGTGAGAGAACTTGGGAAGGTTGAACACCAGAGTGGATGAGTTGTAGGGGTTTAATGGCACAGGCAGGGAGCCCAGCCAACAGCGAGTTGCAGTAATCCAGACGGGAGATGACAAGTGCCTGGATTAGGACCTGCGCCGTTTCCTGTGTGAGGCAGTGTCGTACTCTGCGGATGTTGTAGAGCATGAACCTACAGGAACGGGCCACCGCCTTGATGTTAGTTGGATCACGCCAAGGTTCTTAGCGCTCTGGGAGGAGGACACAATGGAGTTGTCAACCGTGATGGCGAGATCATGGAACGGGCAGTCCTTCCCCGGGAGGAAGAGCAGCTCCGTCTTGCCGAGGTTCAGCTTGAGGTGGTGATCCGTCATCCACACTGATATGTCTGCCAGAGATGCGATTCGCCACCTGGTCATCAGAAGGGGGAAAGGAGAAGATTAATTGTGTGTCGTCTGCATAGCAATGATAGGAGAGACCATGTGAGGTTATGACAGAGCCAAGTGACTTGGTGTATAGCGAGAATAGGAGAGGGCCTAGAACAGAGCCCTGGGGGACACCAGTGGTGAGAGCGCGTGGTGAGGAGACAGATTCTCGCCACGCCACCTGGTAGGAGCGACCTGTCAGGTAGGACGCAATCCAAGCGTGGGCCGCGCCGGAGATGCCCAACTCAACTTTTTCCCCTACAGTTGTTTTCTCTCTTTCTGGGTGCTGTTTTATATATATATATATATTTATTTTTTTTAATTTAGAGGATGGCTTTAATATTAATATTAGCTTTAATATTACAGATTTGTGCTTCCATCAATGTAATTGTCTGCATCATTTCCAGTCCCCTGTATATGGGAAATGAAGCAGACAATGCTCTGGTTCTTCTTCTCTGTCTCTCTTTCTCGCTCTTGCTCCCCCATATTCTGGCTTGTCACAGATAAAATAGTTTGTCACATTTTGCGGAGTCATCACTTGCCATTGACTACAATGCATTATGAAAATGTGTCTAAAGCTTGGTGAAAACGCTCCAAAACAATCCCAAACAAACTCATATTACATCAGAATCTCATTCTGAATGATGTCCACTGTGCCATAAATCCATGTATGAATGATGCTGTTTACAAAAACAAGATGCAAATATGAAATTCTTTCTAAACATTGAGTGCCAAGACATTCAGAATGGGATTCTTAATGGCAAGTGATGACTCGACAAAATGTGACAACTGAGTCTTCTCTAACAAAATATTTAAAAAAAACATGATGGCCTGTGTCCTTAGTTGACTCATTTGGCCCATTTTGGGCTCATGGTGTCATTTTAGTGACCAAGCCTCTGGATAGAGCTGTGTTGTTGCTCCAAAATGTCATGAAACTGTATCGGCTATTTGAATTCAATATTGAAACTCTAATCTAGTGGCATCGATTCACTCCCCCAAATAGACCCCCCCTCCCCCTCTGCCTCCCTGTAACTGAACCAGCAGCTGATTCCATACAGCATGCAGAGAGACACTGGTACAACACCCAGGAGATGAATAGGGCAACAGGCCCTAGATAAACACCTGGCTGTAGTGCTATCTATCACTCCTCCTCATCTCCACAGAACCAGGCTAGTGCCGCTTTGTTCTGCTCTACTCTGTTCTTTTGGCTTACATAAGGCCAGGCTGCTCTGAGCGCTCTGTCTGTCCTGTCTGTCTGTCCTGTCTGTCTGTCCTGTCTGTCTGTCCTGTCTGTCTGTCCTGTCTGTCCTGTCTGTCTGTCTCTGTGTGTCTGTCTCTGTGTGTCTGTCTCTGTGTGTCTCTGTCTGTGTGTCTCTGTCTGTGTGTCTCTGTGTGTCTCTCTCTCTTTCTCTCTGTGTCTCTCTCTCTCTTTCTCTCTGTGTGTGTGTCTCTCGCTCTCGCTCTCGCTCTCTCAAGGTACTGTGAGGACACTAGCTACCTGCTGCTGGATGAAATGATTTCATCTGTTTGACAGACAGGGATGAGAGAAGAGTTGGAACACAATGGGGCCCGTCTGGTTGGACTGATGGAGAGAAAATAGGGAGAGGACAGGGATAGGAGGGGGAGGAGAGGGATGGTGAGAAGAGAGGAGCAGCCAAGGTTCTTCAATCTGCCCACTCTCCTCTCCTCTTCTCTCTTTCCTTCTAGTCCTATTATTACCTCATGTTGTCTTGGTTGTGTTTTCTTATCTCTCTGATTGGAGCGTTGCAGGCTGATTTTATGTATTGTGTATACAGTGTGATAATCTATTGTTGATGCCCAGTGTGAACACTCGGCTGACTTTGTTCTCTGCGTCTTCAAGCGTTCACAGCAGACTGTTCCTAGACCAGTGTGTTGCCTGTGCTGTGTGTTCTCAGGTCTGTTTTGTGTGTTTCAGGCCCTCAGTGCGGGGATGCAGAACCGCAGTCCAAAGCCAGGCCCAGTGGCACAGGAACAGGAGCTGGGATACTTCCTGGAGACTGGACTTCAGAGGGCACATGTCATCCACTTTAAAAACGGGTAGGAGAGAGCGTGTGTTGTGTCTGAGAGAGACAGTGGGTGTGTTTGTGGGCGTGTTTGTGGGCATGTGTGTGGAATACACCTACATCTAGGCTGGTAATAATCATCACTAACCCACTGTGTGTGTTGCTGCTCCACTGTCACTCTTCCCTCTCTGCTCCACACTCTTTCATCCAATCCAAGGGTCCATTTGTCTCAGGACAGATGGTAGGTATTCCTCCACTCCTCTCTGCCCCTCAGCCCCCATAGAGATGAATGCCCTTGTAGTACCATAGAGACTCAGGTTGACTTGCAGCTCAAAGCCAAAATGCTAAGCCTCAAGCCTGCCTGAAGAAGAGTGATTGGACTCAGCAGGCTCAATGGCTTGAACATGGGATTTGAGACAGGGTCCATAGCTGCTGTGGTTTGATCTAGTTAGCCATAGTTTGGTACCTGCCGGTTAGCTTCCCTGTAGGTTAGAGAAGTAGTGTGTGTGACTATCTAGATCTTATGATATGAAAGTGTGCTGGCTGCGTGCGCGTGCTGGCTGGCTGCGTGCACGTGCTGGCTGGCTGAGTGCGCGTGCTGGCTGGCTGAGTGCGCGTGCTGGCTGGCTGAGTGCGCGTGCTGGCTGGCTGAGTGCGCGTGCTGGCTGGCTGAGTGCGCGTGCTGGCTGGCTGAGTGCGCGTGCTGGCTGGCTGAGTGCGCGTGCTGGCTGGCTGAGTGCGCGTGCTGGCTGGCTGAGTGCGCGTGCTGGCTGGCTGAGTGCGCGTGCTGGCTGGCTGAGTGCGCGTGCTGGCTGGCTGAGTGCGCGTGCTGGCTGGCTGAGTGCGCGTGCTGGCTGGCTGAGTGCGCGTGCTGGCTGGCTGAGTGCGCGTGCTGGCTGGCTGAGTGCGCGTGCTGGCTGGCTGAGTGCGCGTGCTGGCTGGCTGAGTGCGCGTGCTGGCTGGCTGAGTGCGCGTGCTGGCTGGCTGAGTGCGCGTGCTGGCTGGCTGAGTGCGCGTGCTGGCTGGCTGAGTGCGCGTGCTGGCTGGCTGAGTGCGCGTGCTGGCTGGCTGGCTGGCTGGCTGGCTGAGTGCTGGCTGGCTGGCTGGCTGAGTGCGCGTGCTGGCTGGCTGGCTGGCTGAGTGCGCGTGCTGGCTGGCTGGCTGAGTGCGCGTGCTGGCTGGCTGGCTGAGTGCGCGTGCTGGCTGGCTGGCTGAGTGCGCGTGCTGGCTGGCTGGCTGGCTGAGTGCGCGTGCTGGCTGGCTGGCTGAGTGCGCGCTGGCTGGCTGGCTGGCTGAGTGCGCGTGCTGGCTGGCTGGCTGAGTGCGCGTGCTGGCTGGCTGGCTGGCTGGCTGAGTGCGCGTGCTGGCTGGCTGGCTGGCTGAGTGCGCGTGCTGGCTGGCTGGCTGAGTGCGCGTGCTGGCTGGCTGGCTGAGTGCGCGTGCTGGCTGCTGGCTGAGTGCGTGCTGGCTGGCTGGCGTGCTGGCTGGCTGGCTGAGTGCTGCTGGCTGGCTGGCTGGCTGAGTGCGCGTGCTGGCTGGCTGGCTGGCTGAGTGCGCGTGCTGGCTGGCTGGAGTGCGCGTGCTGGCTGGCTGGCTGGCTGCTGGCTGCTGGCTGGCTGAGTGCGCGTGTGCTGGCTGGCTGGCTGGCTGGCTGGCTGGTGCGCTGAGTGCGCTGGCTGGCTGGCTGGCTGAGTGCGCGTGCTGGCTGGCTGGCTGGCTGAGTGGCTGGCTGGCTGGCTGGGACTGATTGGGCGTGCTGGCTGGCTGGCTGGCTGAGTGCGCGTGCTGGCTTGCTGGCTGGCTGAGTGCGCGTGCTGGCTGGCTGGCTGGCTGAGTGCGCGTGCTGGCTGGCTGGCTGGCTGGCTGAGTGCGCGTGCTGGCTGGCTGGCTGGCTGAGTGCGCGTGCTGGCTGGCTGGCTGGCTGAGTGCGCGTGCTGGCTGGCTGGCTGAGTGCGCGTGCTGGCTGGCTGGCTGAGTGCGCGTGCTGGCTGGCTGGCTGAGTGCGCGTGCTGGTGCTGGCTGGCTGCGCGTGCTGGCTGGCTGGCTGGCTGGCTGTGTGCGCGCTGGTGTGCTGGCTGGTGAGTGCGCGTGCTGGCTGGCTGGCTGTGAGTGAGTGCTGAGTGAGTGAGTGAGTGAGTGTGCTGAGTGCGTGTGCTGGCTGGCTGGCTGGCTGGCTGAGTGCGCGTGCTGGCTGGCTGGCTGGCTGAGTGCGCGTGCTGGCTGGCTGGCTGGCTGCGTGGCGTGCTGGCTGGCTGGCTGGTGGCTGAGTGCGCGTGCTGGCTGGCTGGCTGGCTGGCTGGAGTGCGCGTGCTGGCTGGCTGGCTGGCTGGCTGCTGGCTGGCTGGCTGGCTGGCGGGCTGGCTGGCTGGCTGGCTGAGTGCGCGTGCTGGCTGGCTGGCTGGCTGGCTGGCGTGCGCTGGCTGGCTGGCTGGCTGAGTGCGCGTGCTGGCTGGCTGGCTGAGTGTGCTGGCTGGCTGGCTGAGTGCGCGTGCTGGCTGGCTGGCTGGCTGAGTGCGTGCGTGCTGGCTGGCTGGCTGGCTGGCTGAGTGCGCGTGCTGGCTGGCTGGCTGGCTGGCTGAGTGCGCGCTGGCTGGCTGGCTGGCTGGCTGGCTGCGTGCTGGCTGGCTGGCTGGCTGAGTGCGCGTGCTGGCTGGCTGGCTGGCTGACTGATTGGGCGTGCTGGCTGGCTGGCTGGCTGAGTGCGCGTGCTGCTTGGCTGGCTGGCTGAGTGCGCGTGCTGGCTGGCTGGCTGGCTGGCTGCTGGCTGAGTGCTGCGTGCTGGCTGGCTGGCTGGGTGTGTGCGCGTGCTGGCTGGCTGGCTGAGTGCGCGTGCTGGCTGGCTGGCTGAGTGCGCGTGCTGGCTGGCTGGCTGGCTGAGTGCGCGTGCTGGCTGGCTGTGCGCGTGTGTGCTCGTGCTGGCTGTGTGTGTGTGTGTGTTGGCTGAGTGTGCGCGCGTGTGCTGTGAGTGAGTGAGTGAGTGAGTGAGTGAGTGAGTGAGTGAGTGAGTGAGTGAGTGAGTGAGTGAGTGCGTGTGCTGGCTGGCTGGCTGGCTGGCTGGCTGGCTGTGTGTGCGTGTGCTGGCTTTGTTTCAATCAGACCTGAAGGTGGATGATGACCTCTTCCTTTTCGTAGCTCCGCCCCCATACTGACGACATGACCTCCACTATCCCAGCATGCTTAGAGCTCAATGGCCAAGAGCCTATAGGGTTCTGGTTGAAAGTAATGCACTTTAAAGAGATAATTGTGCAATTTAGAATGCACACCATTATCAACCCTTTTCTTAATCGCTCTTTTTGCTATTGCCAATTCCCATACATTAATTATTTATCTCTCATGGAAGTTATGCGGAACTTGATCTTCTCATTTTAATACAGCTACATATTAAATTCTCCTCAAGCAACCATTTGGACTGGTTGGTTCTCCTGGGAGGACCCATCCTTACCACAGTCTGCCTGGGAAACACTGGCTGTGTCCCAAAGGGCACATTATACCCGCTATAGTGCACTACTTTTGATGAGGGCCCATAGGGCTCTGGTCCAAATGTAGTGCACTACTGTATATAGGGAATAGGGTGCCATTTGGTACACAGACACTGTTCTAGAGCAAGGTCGATTTTTCCCAAGGAAAATAGAGAGAACTGTTTCCCACTTCAAAGCACGAGAGAAGAGATAAAAAGAAAAGGCTGCTGCTGAAGCTAATAGTTAATAGATGATGCAACACAGTGTCTCTTTCATGTTGAAAGCTACATATCTTCACCTACACTCAGCCTCCCCCTCCACACAGCTCTCTCCCTCTCTCACTCTCACTAATGAAACAACTTGGGACACACACACTGGTATAGTGGTATAAAGACATATACACTACATAAAAACACCCTACGTACAAATCTCTCACACAGTCCACACACAGTTCCCACATTATTTCAAGTGGGAAGGTGCTTTTCCTATCCTCGAGAATGCCAACGCTAAAAAGGAAACGTCTTCAGTAAATAGCCAGCTGCGTACATGGCTAATGTGTAGGCTGAGAGTAGCGGTAATTTTCTGTGGCTAAAGGTGTCTGCTAAGCTCATGAATAATGCAGCAGCGTTCCTGCCTGTGAATCTCGTGCTGCTCTCTCTGCTCGTAGAGTTTGTCGGATCGGAATGGTAAAATAAATGTGTTGTAGTTCATGAGGAGGAGGCATTTGTGACTGGGCATGGACCAAGCCAATTCTTCAAACTATGCCTTTTTAGTAATATGCATTTATTGAAGTGTCATGTTAAATAGAACAGATTGTCTTGTTGTGAAATCTGATGCATCTTGTCCTTGGTCAGGGAGTGATTTCTGATTTCCAACGGGGAAAGGTTTGATTGGTTGGATAAGAGTTTGTCTAGCGTACAAATGAACCAACTGGATGGATGCAAGGGGTGAGTCCCAGATGGTACCCTATATAGTGAAGAGGCCTGTGGGCCCTGGTCAAAATTTGTGCACTACATGGGGAATAGGTTGCTATTTGGGATGAATACTTGGTCTGTGCTTCCTCACTTCTTATTATCAAATCAAGCCACACACGCATTCCTTCCTGCCTATCTCCTTACTGTCAGTGCTACATTGATTTGAGTTGATTTATGAAAATGAGGCCTGACAGCAAATACGAATTAAGCATGTGATGATGCCCTCATTTACAAACCCATACGCACCACCACGTTACACACAACACACACACAAGCCACCAATGATTCTGATGTACTCCCATGTAATGAACAGCTGGGCCAAGCTGACCAATGAAAGACTGCAAAACCTACCCACCACATTAACACACACTATAAGAAATTGCCTAGTTTACTCATGCCACACACACACACACACACACACACACAAAGACGATCAACCAAAACCAAAGCTAGCTTAGCGGCTGTACATGACCCCTTCAGAAGTGTACATTGGGGTTCTAGTGTGAGCGGTGGTCAAGCTATCGGTTAGCTCTACAGAGATGTGACAGTCAGTAAGTGATGCTGACACTTTGCTCTCTCTTTCCCAGCATCACCCCCTGTTCACCACACATTTAGATGGAGCTATTTATTCAGCATTTTTCTGCTTCGATTTGCGTTTCCACCTCCGTAGCCTGGGGCTGTATACCGTTTTCTGCCCCTCTCTTCTATTTGGTCATTGGGACAGGGAGATGGGGGAGGAGAGGAGCCGCTTGGAGCTCTCTCGTCTGGTGTTACCGGGCAGTTTAGCACTCTGATCTGAACCCTAGTCAGCAGCTCTCCAAAGTTACAGTGTGACTCATCAACAACATGCTCACGGGCACATAAGATACTTTCTTGCGTTACGCACATAAACACCATCCCATGATGGTGTGATGCAGTCAGAGAATGCATGTGAAAGGTGTGTGTGTGTTGTCAGTTCAGCGGGTGAGTGTTAGCTGAGTAGGTGTGTCAGTATTGCTGTGTGTCTGATCCATAGAGAAGTGTTGAGCCAGGGTATTGACACCTACCATCAACTGACTCCCTCAGCTCAGTGACACACACACTGATGTGGGCATATTCACAGTATTTATAGGAAATCTTTAGATTTTTTTTTTTATTGCTTGTTTGTACAGGTCTATAATTCTGAGAACAGAGATTTTCTCAGAATAATCTATTTTCTGCTTGGTCTGTATCCGACAGGGGTACAATATGTATCCACACGATCACCACTATATATCATCTATCTACTATCACCACTATAAACTCAGCAAAAAAAAGAAACTGTCAACTGCGTTTATTTTCAGCATACTTAAATATTTGTATGAACATAACAAGATTCAACAACTGAGACATAAACTGAACAAGTTCCACAGACATGTGACTAACAGAAATGGAATCATGTGTCCCTTACCAAAGGGGGGTCAAAATCAAAAGTAACAGTCACTATCTGGTGTGAATTTCCTCCTCATGGACTGTACCAGATTTTCCAGTTCTTGCTGTGAGATGTTACCCCACTCTCCCACCAAGGCACCTGCAAGTTCCCAGACATTTCTTCGGGGAATGGCCCTAGCCCTCACCCTCCGATCCAACAGGTCCCAGACGTGCTCAATAGGATTGAGATCCGGGCTCTTTGCTGGCCATAGCAGAACACTGACATTCCTGTCATTCAGGAAATCACAGACAGAACGAGCAGTATGGCTGGTGGCATTGTCATGCTGGAGGGTCATGTCAAGATGAGCCTGCAGGAAGGGTACCACATGAGGGAGGAGGATGTCTTCCCTGTAACGCACAGAATGGAGATTACCTGCAATGACAACAAGCTCAGTCCGATGATGTTGTGACACACCGCCCCAGACCATGACGGACCCTCCACCTCCAAATCGATCTCCTCCAGAGTATAGGCCTCGGTGTAACGCTCATTCCTTCAACGATAAACACGAATCCGACCATCACCCCTGGTGAGACAAAACCACGACTCGTCAGTGAAGAGCCCTTTTTGCCAGTCCTGTCTGGTCCAGCGACAGTGGGTTTGTGCCCTTAGGTGACGTTGTTGCCGGTGATGTCTGGTGAGGACCTGCCTTACAACAGGCCTAAAAGCCCTCAGTCCAGCCTCTCTCAGCCTATTGCGGACAGTCTGAGCACTGATGGAGGGATTGTGCGTTCCTGGTGTAACTCGGGGAGTTGTTGTTGCCATACTGTACCTGTGGTGTGATGTTCGCATGTACCGATCCTGTGCAGGTGTTGTCACTGCGAGGACGATCAGCTGTCCGTCCTGACTCCCTGTAGTGCTGTATTAGGCATCTCACAGTACGGACATTGCAATTTATTGCCCTGGTCACATCTGCAGTCCTCATGTCTCCCTCCAGCATGCCTAAGGCACATTCGCGCAGATGAGCAGGGACCCTGGGCATTTTTCTTTTGGTGTCTTTCAGAGTCAGTAGAAAGGCCTCTTTAGTGTCCGAACGACCGTTCCACAGGTTCATGTTCATTAATTGTTTATGGTTTAGTGTTGAAACCCTTTACAATGAAGATCTGTGAAGTTATTTGGATTTTTACGAATTATCTTTGAAAGACAGGGTCCTGAAAAATATGTTTCTTTTTTTGCAGAGTTTACTATCGCCACTGTGTAGCATCTGTGTCTACTATCGCCACTGTGTAGCATCTGTGTCTACTATCGCCACTGTGTAGCATCTGTGTCTACTATCGCCACTGTGTAGCATCTGTGTCTACTATCGCCACTGTGTAGCATCTGTGTCTACTATCGCCACTGTGTAGCATCTGTGTCTACTATCGCCACTGTGTAGCATCTGTGTCTACTATCGCCACTATACAGTACCAGTCAAAGGTTTGGACACCTACTTATTCAAGTTTTTTTATATATATTTTTTTTTAACTATTTTATACATTGTAGAACAATAGTGAAGACATCAAAACTATGAAATAACACATGGGATCATGTAACCAAAAAAGTGTTACAAAATCCAAATACATTTTGGATTCTTCAAAGTAGCCACCCTTTGCCTTGATGACAGTTTTGCACACTCTTGGCATTCTCTCAACCAGCTTCATGAGGAATGTTTTTCTAATTCGCCATCACGGTTGACAACTCCATTGTGTCCTCCTCCCAGAGCGCTAAGAACCTTGGCGTGATCCTGGACAACACCCTGTCGTTCTCAACTAACATCAAGGCGGTGGCCCGTTCCTGTAGGTTCATGCTCTACAACATCCGCAGAGTACGACCCTGCCTCACACAGGAAGCGGCGCAGGTCCTAATCCAGGCACTTGTCATCTCCCGTCTGGATTACTGCAACTCGCTGTTGGCTGGGCTCCCTGCCTGTGCCATTAAACCCCTACAACTCATCCAGAACGCCGCAGCCCGTCTGGTGTTCAACCTTCCCAAGTTCTCTCACGTCACCCCGCTCCTCCGCTCTCTCCACTGGCTTCCAGTTGAAGCTCGCATCCGCTACAAGACCATGGTGCTTGCCTACGGAGCTGTGAGGGGAACGGCACCTCAGTACCTCCAGGCTCTGATCAGGCCCTACACCCAAACAAGGGCACTGCGTTCATCCACCTCTGGCCTGCTCGCCTCCCTACCACTGAGGAAGTACAGTTCCCGCTCAGCCCAGTCAAAACTGTTCGCTGCTCTGGCTCCCCAATGGTGGAACACACTCCCTCACGACGCCAGGACAGCGGAGTCAATCACCACCTTCCGGAGACACCTGAAACCCCACCTCTTTAAGGAATACCTAGGATAGGATAAAGTAATCCTTCTCACCCCCCCCTAAAAGATTTAGATGCACTATTGTAAAGTGGCTGTTCCACTGGATGTCATAAGGTGAATGCACCAATTTGTAAGTCGCTCTGGATAAGAGCGTCTGCTAAATGACTTAAATGTAATGTAAATGTAATGATCTTGAAGGAGTTCCCACATATGCTGAGCACTTTTCCTTCACTCTGCGGTCCAACTCATCCCATATCATCTCAATTGGGTTGAGGTCGGGTGATTTTGGAGGCCAGGTCATCTGATGCAGCACTCCATCACTCTCCTTGGTCAAATGGCCCTTACACAGCCTGGAGGTGTGTTGGGTCATTGTCCTGTTGAAAAACAAAGGATAGTCCCACTAAGCGCAAACCAGATATTATGGTGTATTGCTGAAGGATGCTGTGGTAGCCATGCTGGTTAAGTGTGTCTTGAATTCTAAATAAATCACACACAGTGTCAAAGGCAAAGCACCATCACACCACCACCTCCATGCTTCATGGTGGGAACCACACATGAGGAGCTCATCCGTTCACCTACTCTGCGTCTCACAAAGACACGGCGGTTGGAACCAAATGTCTCAAATTTGGACTCATCCGACCAAAGGATGGATTTCCACCGGTCTAATATCCATTGCCATTTCTTGGACCAAGCAAGTCTCTTCTTATTATTGGTGTTCTTTAGTAGTGGTTTATTTGCAGAATTTCAACCATGAAGGCCTGATTCACGCAGTCTCATCTGAACAGTTGATGTTGAGATGTGTCTGTTACTTGAACTCTGTGAAGCATTTATTTGGAATGCAATTTCTGAGGTTTGTAACTATTTGTAGCTCCCTCCAGTAACCACGAGCACAACCGTTACTTGATTTGAACTTATTCTGTAGTTTTAGTCAGAATTGTCTCATTCCGTTGTCACGGACCGGCTCGAAGCCCGTAACAAAAAGGCAGACAACGTGGAGATAAGGAATAGCAAAATATATTTATTAATTAAGGTAACTGATGTACTAATAAACAATAGTGTGTCTGCGTGGAGAGAGTCTCCCAATGAATGTGAAAGAGGTCTATTTATCCTGGGACACACCCGGGCCCAGGTGTTTCCCATGTCCCTCCTGGCTCCGCCCACCGGCATCCTAATAAGGAAATGAGCAAAGCGAGAGAATACGGCAGACCGAGTCAGAGGTTCGTCACACCGTGAGAACTATAACGTAAATGAAAATACAGTTAAGCACACTCGTACAACTTTCTTGTCTTACGAGTGACTTATTAGCTTGATATAACTCTGAAGTGCTAACATACATAAACAGTTTAACTGGAGCTATAACAGTATCAGATTAAACGCATGAATAAAGGAAAAATACCTAATTTGCTGCTTATTACAGAAGGGATGAAATCAAAACTTAACACTTATTATTCCTGGCATGAATTCACGCTTCATCCTTAGTTATTATAACGTTTACCATCCTAACATACACACTTTAGCCTTTACGAAATACACCCGAAGACATGAAAACTTGGCTAACGCAGCGCCGGATTGCCTTCACTCCGAAGGTGTGTTGCTACGATAATGATCCCCATTTACAACAGTTATTAGCCACGTAGTTCGGCTTGTCTTATCATTTCCCCCACATAGCGAACACGTGAACAATTCAAACAAAAAACACAACGACATAGACTTGCAGGTTAATTGTCAGTTACACTAATGAACTTATCCTCTGCAGCAGAAGTAACTCTGGGTCTTCCTTTTCTGTGGCGGTCCTCATGAGAGCCAGTTTCATCATAGCGCTTGATGATTTTTGCGACTGCACTTGAAGGAACTTTCTTGAAATGTTCTGCATTTGCTGATCTTCATGTTTTAAAGTAATGACGGACTGTCGGTTCTCTTTGCTTATTTGTGCTGTTTTTTTTACATAATATGGACTTGGTCTTTTACCAAAAAGGGCTATCTTCTGTATACCACCCCTACCTTGTCACAACACAACTGATTGGCTCAAACGCATTATGAATTAAAGAAATTACACCAATTAACATTTAACAAGGCACACCTGTTAATTCAAACGAATTCCAGGTGACTACCTCATGAAGCTGGTTGAGAGAATGCCAAGCTTGTGCAAAGCTGTCAAGGCACAGGGTGGCAACTTTGAAGAACCTAATTTATAAACTATATTTTGATTTGTTCAATACTTTTTCTGGTTACCACATGTATCCATGTGTGTTATTTCATAGTTTTGATGTCTTCACTATTATTATACCATGTAGAAAATAGTAAAAATAAAGAAAAACCCCTTGAATGAGTAGGTGTGTCCTACATTTTTGACTGGTACTGTATATAATCTGTGGACTCAGATTTCCAGAACATTCCTCCATACTTTAGAGACAGATCATAAACTTAAGATATTTTTGTTGCCACAGTAACCTGACCCGGGGAGTGGGCCGCTTCCGGGAGATCCTCCGAGCTGTAGAGACCAGGACCACACAGAACTTACGAATGGTGGGTCCTAGTGTGTGTGTGTGTGTGTGTGTGTGTGTGAGAAAGAGTGTGTGTGCTTGCCTGCACGTGCACCCATGTGCTGTAACACTATATATGTGTGTGTGTTCTGTTTCCCTTTTGTAGACCATAGCGCGACAGCTAGCAGAGATCCTGCTGAGGGGGATGTGTGAGCAGAGCTACTGGAGTCCTCTGGAGGACCCTCCCAGCCAGTCCCCCCTGGATGACCCCCTACTACGCCAGGGAGCACCCTACACCAAGGACTACGCACTCAGCCGCCGGCCACGTGTCTACTCCGGAGAGAAGTATGGACCAACCTCTTTCTGTCTACTGGCTCTCTCTCTTCTCCCTCTCGCTCTGCCGGTCTTTTTCACTATTGTGTTGCATTAAAAAGTCCTGTCCAGATCATAATACTAGCCTGTGTACAGATAACACAATCCATGTGCCAATTCAAATCCAATTTAATTTTTCAGATTTTATGCACCAAATAGAACATGTGAAATGCTTACTTTCAAGTCCTTAACCAACAATGCACTTCAAGAAATAGATGTAAGAAAATATTTACTAAATTAACTAAAGTATAAAAGATAACACAATAAAATAACAATAACGAGACTATATACAGGGGGTACCGGTACTGAGTCGATGTGCGGGGGTACAGGTTAGTCGAGGTAATTTGTACATGTAGGCAGGGGTGAAGAGACTGCAAAGATAACCAACAGCGAGTAGCAGCAGTGTAAATACAAAGTGGAGATGTCAATGTAAATAGTCCAGGTGGCCATTTGATTAATTGTTCAGCAGTCTTATGGCTTGAGGATAGAAGCTGTTAAGGAGCGTTTTGGTCCTAGACTTGGCGCTCCGGTACCGCTTGCCGTGTGGTAGCAGAGAGAACAGTGTATGACTTGGGTGACTGGAGTCTTTGACAATTTTTTGGGGCCTTCCTCTGACACAGCCTAGTATTTAGGTCCTGGATGGCAGGATGGTTGGCCAAAGTGATGTATTGGTCCGTACACATTACCCTCTGTAGCGCCTTATGGTCGGATGCCGAGCAGTTGCCATATCAGGTGGTGATGCAACCGGCCAGGATGCCCTCGATGACTCAGCTGTAGAACCTTTTGAGGATCGGGGCACCCATGACAAATATTTTCAGTCTCCTGAGGGGGAAAAGGTGTTGTCTTGGTGTGTTTGGACCATGATAGTTTGTTGGTGATGTGGACACCAAGGAACTTGAAACTCTCGACCTGCTCCACTGCAGCCCCGTCGATGTTAATGGGGGCGTGTTCGGCCATCCTTTTCCTGTAGTCCACGATCAGCTCCTTTGTCTTGCTCACATTGAGGGAGAGGTTGTTGTCCTGGCACCTCACTGCCAGTTATCTGACCTCTCTATAGGCGGTCTCGTTGTTGTAGGTGATCAGGCCTACCACTGTTGTGTCGTCAGCAAATTTAATGATGGTGTTGGAGTCATGCCTGGCCACAGTCGTGGGTTAACAGGGAGTACAGGAGGGGACTGAGAACCCACCCCTGAGGGGCCCAGTGCTGAGGATCAGCGTGGCAGGTGTGTTGTTGCCTAGCCATACCACCTGGGGTCAGCCCATCAAGAAGTCCTGGATCCAGTTGCAGAGGGAGGTGTTTAGTCCCAGGGTCCTAAGCTTAGTGATGAGCTTTGTGGCCACTATGGTGTTGAATGCTACGGGGCGGTAGTCATTTAGCCAGGTTACCTTTGCTTTCTTGGGCACAGGGAATATGGTGGTCTGCTTGAAACCTGTCGGTATTACTGACTCGGTTAGGAAGAGGTTGTGTGTATCTACATTGGCAAAATGTGACACTCCTAGGCAGTTTACCTACACATGAAAACCCCATGTTACGCTGGCTTGTGAACCAAGCTGAGCTGACAGTGGTGGTTTTCAGGCACTCTCTCTACAATCGGTTGCTAACTTTCTCTCCCTCTTTCTATTTCCCTCTTTCCTCTTTTTCTCCCTCTGTTCACCCTCCTCACTGTCTTTGTCTCCTCTCTCTGTCTCTCTTACTCTGTCTCTCTTACTATCTTTGCTTCCTCCCACCCGCTCTCTTTCCCTCCCCTCAGTCTGTTTTGTCCACAGGAAAACACAGAAGAGGCCCTGCTCCTGTTGCTGATCAGTGAATCTATGGTAAGACACACACACACACACACACACACAGGTATTTTATCCCTCTATCCTGGCAGTTTGATTAATCTTTCAGATCACGCACCTTTTCAACAATAACAACCAAAATCCCTTTGTTCAAATGTTAATGCATTCAAAGTGAATTTATTTTTTCTCTCAGTCACCAACTGTTTCATTCAGTAGAGTTTCCCCATCACACTCCCAAAGCAAAGCAAGGCAAAGCAATGCATTGAAGTCCATGTTTGGAAGGCCTACTTTTTGAAAAATCTTTCTTTCCTTTGGTCCATTAGTTAAATGGGTGTTAGATTTCCATGCTGTTAGTTTTTCCCTTCTAATGGGTGCTTTTAAAATCAGGGGCCCCAATCATCCTGTTTTCTGCCCAGTCAAACACAACACTTGTCTTTCAACTCTTCTCCTCACCACACACACACCACATGTTTTACTATCCTTGTGGGGACCTAAAATTGATTTCCATTCAAAATCCTATTTTCCCTAAACCTCATCCTGACCCTAACTTCTAACCCCTAAGCTTAAAATAGCGTTTGTCCTCGTCAGATAATTTTCCTTGTATACTATCCTTGTGGGAATTTCTGGTAACCATGAGGAAAGTAATACCACACACACACACACACACACACAAGCTCCTCTTTCTATTCTTCTCCGTCACTGTGTGTGTGATATATGATGATGTGTGTGTTCTCCCTGCAGGCCAACAGAGATGCGGTGCTGAGCAGGATTCCAGAGCACAACAGCGACCGCATCATCAGCCTGCAGAGTGCCTCTGTGGTCTACGACCTACTGACCATCGCCCTAGGCCGACGGGGACAGTACGAGATGCTCTCCGAGGTCAGGACACACACACACTGGGCGTGTGTGTGTGTGTGTGTGTGTGTGTGTGTGTGTGTGTGTGTGTGTGTGTGTGTGCGTTGAAGTTGGAAGTTTACATACACTTAGGTTTTAGTCATTAACTCGTTTTTCAACCTCTCTACAAATTTCCTGTTAACAAACTATAGTTTTGGCAAGTCGTTTAGGACATCTACTTTGTGCATGTAATTTACACAATTACACAAGTAATTTTTCCAACAATTGTTTACAGACAGATTATTTCACTTATAATTCACCGTATCACAATTCCAGTGGGTCAGAAGTTTACATACACTAAATTGACTGTGCCTTTTAAACAGCTTGGAATATTCCAGAAAATTATGTCATGGCTTTAGAAACTTCTGGTAGGCTAATGGACATAATTTGAGTCAATTGGAGGTGCACCTGTGGATGTATTTAAATGCCTACCTTCAAACTCAGTGCCTCTTTGCTTGACATCATGGGAAAATCAAAAGAAATCACCCAAGACCAGAAAATAATTGTGGACCTCCACAAGTCTGGTTCATCCTTGGGAGCAATTTCCAAATGCCTGAGGGTACCACGTTCATCTGTACAAACAATAGTACGCAAGTATGAACACCATGGGACCACGCAGCCGTCATACCGCTCAGGAAGGAGACTCATTCTGTCCCCTAGAGATGAATGTACTTTGGTGAGAAAAGTGCAAATCAATCCCAGAACAACAGCAAAGGACCTTGTGAAGATGCTGGAGGAAACGGGTACAAAAGTATTAGTCCTATATCGTCATAACCTGAAAGGCTGCTTAGCAATGAAAAAACTACTGCTCCAAAACCGCCATAAAAAACCCAGACTACAGTTTGAAACTGCACATCGGGACAAAGATTGTACTTTTTGGAGAAATGTCCTCTGGTCTGATGAAACAAAAATAGAACTAATGGCCATCGTTATGTTTGGAGGAAAAAAGGGGAAGCTTGCAAGCCGAAGAACACCATCCCAACCGTGAAGCACGGCGGTGGCAGCATCATGTTGTGGGGGTGCTTTGCTGCAGGAGGGACTGGTGCACTTCACAAAATAGATGGCATCATGAGGTGGAAAATGATGTGGATATATTGAAGCAACATCTCAAGACATCAATCAGGAAGTTAAAGCTTGGTCGCAAATGGGTCTTCCGAAAGGACAGTGACCCCAAGCGTACTTCCAAAGTTGTTACAAAATGACTTAAGGACCACAAAGTCAAGGTATTGTAGTGGCCATCACAAAGCCATGACCTCAATCTTATAGAAAATTTGTGGGCAGAACTGAAAAGGTGTGTGCGAGCAAGGAGGCCAACAAACCTGACTCGGTTACACCAGCTCTGTCAGGGGGAATGGGCCAAAATACACCCAACTTGTTGTGGGAAGCTTGTGGAAGGCTACCCGAAACATTTGACCCAAGTTGAAATATTTAAAGTCAATGCTACCAAATACTAATTGAGTGTATGTACACTTCTGACCCACTGGGAATGTGATGAAAGAAATAAAAGCTGAAATAAATCATTCTAGTATTGTTCTGACATTTCACATTCTTAAAATAAAGTGGTGATCCTAACTGACCTAAGACAGGCAATTTTTACGAGGATTAAATGTCAGGAATTGTTGAAAAACTTAATTTAAATGTATTTGGCTAAGGTGTATGTAAACTTCCGACTTCAACTGTATACACACACACACACACACACACACACACACACACACGCAGTGCATTCGGAAAGTATACAGATCCCTTGACCTTTTCCACATTTTGTTAGGTTACAGCCTTATTATAAAATGGGTTAAATAAACGTTTTCCCTCATCAATCTACACACAATATCCCATAATAACAAAGCGAAAACAGGTTTTTAAAAATGTATTACAAATTAAAAACAGAAATACCTTATTTACAAGTTTTCATACCCTTTACTATGAGTCTCAACTGTTTCCATTGATCATCCTTGATGTTTCTACAACTTGATTGGAGTCCACATGTGGTATATTCAATGGATTGGACATTATTTGGAAAGGCACAGACCTGTCTATATAAGGTCCCAAAGTTGACAGTGCATGTCAGAGCAAAAACCAAGCCATGAGGTTGAAGGAATTGTCCCTAGCACTCCGAGACAGGATTGTGTCGATGCACAGATCTGGGGGAAGGGTACCCCAACATTTTTGCAACAATCAAGGTCCCCAAGAACACGGTGGCCTCCATCATTCTTAAATAGAAATAGTTTGGAACCGCCAAGACTCTTTCTAGAGCTGGCCGCCCTGCCAAACGGAGCAATCGGGGTAGAAGGGCCTTGGTCAGGGTGATGACTGCGTTGTCTTGTTTCGATCACGCGGACTGGGATATGTTCCGGGTAGCCTCCGAGAATAACATTTGACGTTTACATTGACACACAGTGACTGAGTTCATCAGGAAGTGTATTGGGGATGTTGTTCCCATGGTGTCTATTAAAACCTACCCAAACCAGAAACCGTGGATAGATGGCAGCATTCGCGCAAAACTGAAAGCGCGAACCTCTTCATTTAACCATGGCAAGGTGACTGGGAATATGATTGAAAACAAACAGTGTGTTATTCCCTCCGTAAAGCAATCCTACTGGCAAAATCTCAGTACAGAGACAAAGTGACGTCACAATTCAATGGCTCAGACATGAGACGTATGTGGCAAGGTCCACAGACTATCACGGATTATAAAGGGAAAACCTGCCATGTTGCTGACACCGACATCGTGCTCCCAGACAAGCTAAACACCTTCACGCGTTTTGAGGATCACAAAGTGCTACCGACACAGCCCGCTCCCAAGGACTGTGGGCTCTTGTTCTCCGTGGCCGACGTGAGTAAGTAATTTAAGCGTGTTAACTCTCGCAAGGCTGCTGGCCCAGACGACATCCCTAGTTGCGTCCTCAGAGCATGCGCAGGCCATCTGGCTGGAGTGTTTACGGACATATTCAATCTCTCCCTATCCCAGTCGGCTGTCTCCACTTGCTTCAAGATGGCCACCATTATTCCTTTACCCAAGAAAGAAAACATAACTAAACTAAATGACTATCGCCCCGTAGCACTCACTTCTGTCATCATGAAGTGCTATGAGAGGCTAGTTAAGGATCATATCTCATCATATCTTATCATATCGTATTTGCCTAAGGTCTATGTAAACTTCCGACTTCAACTGTTTATACTAGGCGGTGTCAGAGGAAGGCCCAACAAATTGTCAGACTCCAGTCGCCCAAGTCGTAGACTGTTCTCTCTGCTTACCGCACGGCAAGCGGTCCTGGAGCTCCAAGTCTAGGACTAAAACGCTCCTTAACAGCTTCTATCCCCAAGCCATAAGACTGCTGAACAATTAATCAAATGGCCACCTGGACTATTTACATTGCTGCTACTCACAGTTTATTATCTATGTATATTCACTTTACAAATTACCTCGACTAACCTGTATCCCCGCACATTGACTCTGTATATAGCTTCTTTATTGTTATTTTGTTCCTTTTTGATCATTTTTTTCCACTTTAGTTTATTTTGTAAATATTTTCTTGACTCTATTTCTTGTTGGTTAAGGGCTTGTAAGTAAGCATTTCATGGTAAGGTCTACTACACCTGTTGTAATCGGCGCATGTGACATAACATTTGATTTGATGTGTGCATTGAATTCTAAATAAATCACAGACAGTGTCACCAGCAAAGCACCCCCCACACCAACATACCACCTCCTCCTTGCTTCACGGTGGGAACCACACATGCGGAGATCATCCGTTCACCTACTCTGCATCTCACAAAGACACAGTGGTTGGAACCAAAAATCTCAAATTTGGACTCATTAAACCAAACAACAGATTTCCACCGGTGTCATCTCCATTGCTCGTGTTTCTTCGCCCAAGCAAGTCTTCTCTTCTTATTGATGTCCTTTAGTAGTGGTTTTCTGCAGCAATTTGACCATGAAGGCCTCATTCATGCAGTTTCCTCTGAACAGTTGATGTTGAGATATGTCTGTTACTTTTGAACTCGGTGAAGCATTTTTTGATACTGCAATTTCTGAGGCTGGTAACTCTAATGAACTTATTCTCTGCAGCAGAGGTAACTGGGTCTTCCTTTCCTGTGGCGGTCCTCATGAGAGCCAGTTTCATCATAGCGCTTGATGGTTTTAGCGACTGCGCTTGAAGAAACTTTCAAAGGTCTTGAAATCTTCTGCATGGAATGGCAATCATGTTTTAAAGTAATGATGGACTGCTGTTTCTATTCGTTCATTTGAGCTGTTCTTGCCATAATATGGACTTGGTCTTCTGTATACCACCCCTACCTTGTCACAACATAACTGATTGGCTCAAACACATTAAGAATGAAAGACATTCCACAAATGAACTTTTTAACCAGGCACACCTGGTTAATTGAAAGGCGTTCCAGGTGACTGACTACCTCATGAAGCTGGTTGAGACAATGCCAAGAGTGTGCAAAGCTGTCATCACGGCACAGGGTGGCTACTTTGAAGAATCAATTTTTTTGGGTTACTACATGAATGTGTAGGTTTGTCCAAACTTTTGAGTGTGTGTGTGTGTGTGCACTTATCCTACACATCCACACACCTATCCCCTAACCACCCCATCAGTAACCGTGGGAACACTCGAAAAGGCCCACTGGGACCAATCACGGCCTATCGTTGCCCTGGACACCTTAGCTGCCACTCTTCATTTACTGTGTCTCTGGAACCGGGAGCTGTCCTCCGGTCGATGGCCGAATGGATCTAATCTCCTTGATCTGGAGGCCCTCTGAAGTCAATCCCTCCATCCCCCAGCGCTGCTATCTCTCTCTTACTGAACAAGAGATAAAGCACAAAGTCTCACTAACTGCATAGACTCCAAGACACTGCTACTGTTACTGCAGTCATCAGAAACACTAATCCAAAACATTTTTTTTTTTTTTTTAAACCTGTCTTTCTCCTTGAGAGAGAGAGAATTGTGTTGATCAAAGTTGTGATAGCAGAGAAAGCCAATGGTTTGGCTTGTGAATACAACAAGCAGCCTGGGGGAGTATTTTTGTGCCAAGGCTCTGTAAAGTATGGTCTTGAATTATCAACATTGTGTTGTTTGTGTTAGCCCTGTGTCTTAAAATGCTACCCTTAGTCATTTGCCTGTACTGAAACACACTTGGAGCATTATACATATATTGCTTGTCTTCCTCTGTCCTCTGGCTTTCTTCAGTGTGTGTGTGTGTGTGTGTGTGTGTGTAACACTGCCTTTTAATCTGCCTTTGATTGTTCTGCCTGGGCCACCCTGCCACCCTGTTCAATTAAAATGTCCCCAGTAAGCTCTTTGTGTGTGATTAGTCCTAATACCCCCACAGCCTGCCTAGAAACCCTTTCAGATCAGCTCCTTGCAATGCTGCAGACACAGCCTCCTGCTGCCGCAACCTCCTGCAGTCACAACTGTGGCCACAGCCTGCCGTTCTCCAACCACAACATACTGCAAATACACACACTCTGGGTTGATCTAAAAATGTCTCCCTGCCTGGTACTTTGCCTTGTTCCTTGAGGTGATTTATTATTCATATTTGATATACAGTACCAGTCAAAGTTTTGGACACACCTACTCATTCAAGGGTTTTTCTTTATTTTTACTATTTTCTACATGAAGACATCAAAACTAAGGCTCCAAAGGCTGTTCAAATAAAGCCTTTCATGGGTTTGACTTAGACACTCTCAAAATGTATTTACTTTCTTGAGTAACATTGTAATGCCTGAGTAATGTTGAATTCAGATATTTCTCTATTTTAATTGACAGGTAATTGTGATATCAAGTGAGTTATTGATCTTTGTCTTGCGTCTGCAGTGTCTTGAGAGGGCCATGAAGTTTGCCTTTGAGGAGTTCCATCTCTGGTACCAGCTGGCCCTTTCACTGATGGCTGCTGGGAAGGTAAGTCTGACATCACTACTGTGACATCATGCTTATTTCATTTATATACAGAATTACTCTGTCCTTGACCGTGTGTGTGTGTGCGCAGTCGGCCCGAGCGGTAAAGGTACTGAAGGAGTGTATCCGTCTGAAACCCGACGACCCAACCATTCCCCTGCTAGCCGTCAAGCTGTGCATCGGAGCACTCCATTGGGTGAGCGACAACAACAAGCCCAGCAACGGCCCTCGCATATCTCTCGTAGAAATCATGACATTATTTTTCCCATGTGATTTAACTTTCTCCATTATAGGACTCTAATAGTCTCTCACTCGTTCTGTCTAGCTGGAGGAAGGAGAGTGTTTTGCTAAGATGGTGGTGGACATGGGGGAGAAGGCCTCAGAGTTCCGAGCTAAAGGTTACCTAGCCGTCGGCCTGGTGTACAGCCTCAAGGCTACAGACGGTGAGGGACCGCTCCCACTTTCAGCCACTGACATCGTACAGTATTCCACCTAGGTCCAGGGCTCTGTCTCAATTGCTTGAAAACATGTCCTCTCCTCGTCTCCTCCCTTTCATTTGCACTTGATTGGACGGGTAAAAGCAATGGTGGAAAATCAGTAGGATTGCTTTCATTCTGCTCAGTTCTTTTAGATCAGAGTGAGGTAAGGAGGGGAAGGATTGTTAATGTGACATGACCATAACACATTAATGTCCACAGCTATCAGTCACACCTCACCCAGTCACACCTCACCCAGACACACTGACAGCCACTGACTATCTCTGGTGTATGACAGTCCTACATTGCTCTCCTCTCACTCCCACATTCAGCTTATCTCCACTGTAACATATGGCGTACACAAGCTGAATATTTATGACTTAACGAAGCCTAATGTAAGCTCCCTTCCCTTCCTCCTCCTGAACCTAATCACTCTCTCCCCTTTTGTTTCTCATTCTCTTGCCTTCTCTCAATCTCCTTCCTCCCCTCCCGTCTGTTCTTCACTCCATTTCCCTCTCTCTGTCTCTCTCCATTTCACTCGCTCTTAAATGCTCACTCAATTGATGTGGCTCTCCCATCTGCTGCCTTCTCTGTTTTCTGCTCTGTTTACTCCTTTCTCTCCTGCTGTTTGTCCACTTTCTCTTTCCATTTTTTCCCTCATATTTCCTCTCCATCTCCCACACCCCTCATCCCCTTCCTGTCTCTCCCTCTCTTTCTCCCTACAGCGTCCCTACGGGGGATGCAGGAGGAGTATCAGAGGAAGGCCCTGGGTGCATTCCAGAGGTGAGTCCCCGTACCTCTCAGTTTTTAAAGAATGAAGCAATATAGATATCCCTGTCCCACATCCCCTCTCTCGATGTCTCCCTGCCCCTGCTGTCTCTCTAATGGTGGCGTTGTCTGACACCACTCTCCTTGTCCCCTGTACCCCATCCCATCCCCGTGTCTCCTCTTTCCTGCCTCTGTCCCTGCCTCTACTCCCCTCTGGGGCTTCTCGGCCCTGGCTCCCATAATGGAGGTTGAATCTTCCTCAGTCTCCCACCACTCTCCTGACACATTAACTCAGCACTGGTGTAAACGAGCCTGTTTAAGCACAGAGATCGTTTGGTGAGAACCATGTAAGCCCACCTCAAGTGGTTTGGGGCAGGCCAAGACAGGGCAGGGCTTGAGGAGGCTTGTTCAGTAGGGGATTGGATGGATATATACCTCACTCATTCAAGGTTAGTCCCCTGGTGTTTCCAGCATAATAGGACCTGATACTATAGGATAGTGGTTACAAAAAAATCCTGGTGAGTGCATTCATTTCCCTGCTTTATGAAACTGCAATCAATCAGCATTCTCAGCAGCAGTCATGCAAGGGTATATATATATTTTGTAATGCCATAGTGGATCAGTGGTACCTGCTGATAGTATTTGAAGGACACTTTGTACCTACCTACTCACTCACTACTCCTCATCTCTGTTTCAGAGCCCAGAGCTTGTCCCCCACAGACCACCTGGCTGCCTTCTACCTGGCCCTGCAGCTGGCTGTGTCACGGCAGGTAAGGCCACACACATACTGTGGCTCAGAGTTAGGATGGAACTAATGAGGTTCTCTGCGTGTCGGAGCTGGTTTATCAACACTGATACTCCCTGTAGATGGATGTGTGTGTGTGTGTGTGTTTCCGCTCAGTGCCTCAACCCCCTACGAGGTAAAGGTGCTCATCTTTCACACGGGTCAATCTAAGGTCAATGTAAACTTGCTCTTTCTCTCCCTCTTCTGTCTCTTTCAGTCTCTCCGTGTATATTGTCTCTTTCTCAACTCTATACTCCTCTCTATACCCCCCGTGTGTCTTTCTCATTTTTCCTCTGTCTTCTCTCTGTCCTTCCTCTGTAATCTCTCGTCGATCCTCCCATCAGATTGAGGGAGATAGATGAAATCTAATCGCTGATACAGGGACTAGGACTGTTTCCATGGTGATAAAGACCCAAATAAAGTGTTAGTTTGAGACACGGGGAGTCTGGAAATAATGTGACATTAAAATTGATTTAAAAACCATGAGACGGAAATGTCAAGGGTGCATTTCTGACTGGAACAGGTCTGGAGAGGGGAGTGGAGAGGAGAGGATAGAGAGGGATTGTGAATTGTAATTACATTCAGTGATAGACAGCCATTGTACTGTATTATTATAAAACCCCCAGGTGCCTCTAATACCAAATGTAGTCTCTGATTAGATTCCATCTGTTGGCCAGTATTGATTCTCACACACACACACACACACACACACACACACACACACAGCTAACATATACCATTGATTTTCGAAGTGGAAGACAAATGTAAAGGACCTTATATTAGTTATTACCGGGGTGATGGAAGCAGGTGTTAACGAGTAAGCTGTTTTTGAGCATGTATCTACTCCATCAAACGTGTAATTGGTTTTCACAAGATGGGCATGTGGGGGGGGGTTGTATATAAAACTGCTGAGCAAGTACATGAGCTGTTTGCCCTACTTTAGGTTAGGGCAGTGTTTCACATCTCCTGTCCTCCAGTACCCCCAATCGTACACATGTTTTATTGTTGCCCTGGACAAACACACCTCTATTCAACTTGTCAACTAATCATCAGGCCCTCAATGAGTTGAATCAGGCATTTGTCTGGGACTGCTGTTTGGTGTACAGGAGGACTGGAGAAGTAAACCATTGGGTTAGTGATTAAAATGACATTTGTGGTCAGAAAGTGTGTCCTCTCCAGCATGGCCAGATAGCAGCACCTCTGGCTGTGGATGACTGGTGGTGTATGTGATCTGTGTGCTGTAGATCCCGGAGGCACTGGGGTACGTGCGTCAGGCTCTGCAGCTGCAGGGAGACGACGTGCACTCTCTCCACCTGCTGGCCCTGCTGCTGTCGGCCCAGAAACACTACCACGACGCTCTCAACATCATCGAGATGGCGCTCAGCGAGTACCCAGAAAGCTTCATGTGAGTCTGGAATCTTTCTCCACATCGGACTCTCATAGTCAATCTAAACTCCTCATACTCATGCAGGCCATCACAGAGGCATTAGTCTATAGCTTTGGTGTTGGCATGTGAACAAACACATTAACCAAAGGATCAGTCAGCGTGCCACTCTGCTCAGTGTGTTATTAATATTGTCCTGGGCATCAGGGAGATCAGCACCTGGCATCCTTAATTAGACCAGTGATGACTGGGGATGGGAGGGTTTGCTACCAGGAAGGGCAGAGGGAGTGGGCAGTGGGTACGGCATGCCAGCCATCCACACACACACACACACACACACACACAGATCCGCGTGGTTATTTTGGCGGCAGAGAGAGACAGCAATTTGAATTGTGTTTTCGGAGCGGTGTGTTAGTTACTGATAGAAATCAGAGCGCTTTTTCCTTTGTCGTCTCTCCATCTCCTCTGTCTGATGGTTAATTTGTGCACAAACCCTGCCCCTCTCACACCCCTGACTCTACGTAACTCTGAGATCCTCTTTTTTTCTCTCTCTCTTTTCCCTGCTCTGTTTGTTTCCGGTGTTTGAATTTCACAATATCTAATAGATTTAGTCTGCTGTACCCTCAGGCCAGCACAGTATTGGCTTCTGTGCCTCGGTATCTCTGCCTCAGCCACTTACATAACATTAAAAAGAACACGCTTTTTCATTTTCCAATTTTGTATTCTTTTTTTACCCTGTTTTTACACCAGCTTGATTGAGCATCGGCTCTCCCTGGGGGAGTGTGTGTGTGTGTGTGTGTGTGTGTGCGTGTAAAAACATGACGCTGAGGGTGAGTTCTGTGAATATTTACTGTGCCTTGTGTTACAGCCTGAATTTAAAATGGGTTAAATTGACATTTTGTGTCACTGGCCTACACACAATACCTCATAATGTCAAATTGGAATTATGTTTTTAGAATTGTTTTAACTAATTCATGAAAAGTTGAAATGTCTTGACTCTTTAACCCCATTGTTATGGCAAGCCTTTTTATACTTAACAAGTCACATAATAAGTTACATGGACTCACTCTGTGTGCAATATTTGTGTTCAACGTGATATTTGAATGACTACCTCGTCGCTGTACCTCATACATACAATTATCTGTTAAGGTCCCTCAGTAAAGCAGTGAATTTCAAACACCGATTCAACCACAAAGACCAGGGAGGTTTTCCAACGCCTCGCAAATAAGGGCACCTGAATAAGCAGACATTGAATATCCCTTTGAGCATGGTGAAGTTATTAATTACACTTCGGATGGTGTATCAATACACCCAGTCACTATAAAGATGTAGGCATCCTTCCTAACTCAGTTGCCAGAGAGGAAGAAAACCGCTCAAGGATTTTCCATGAGGCCAATGGTGACTTTAAAACCGAGTTTAATGGCTGTGATGGGAGAAAAGTGAGGATGGATCAACAACATTGTAGTTACTCCATAATACTAAAGCGAAAAGAAGGAAACCTGTACAGAATCAAAAATATTCTTAAACATGCATCCTGTTTGTAAGGCACTAAAACTGCAAAACATTGGGCAAAGAAATTAACTTTATGTCCTGAATACAAAGTGTTATGTTTCAGACAAATCCAAGAGTTCCACTCTTAATAGAGTGGACCTCTAGAAGTTTACATACACTCAATTAGTATTTGGTAGCATTGCCTTTAAATTGTTTACCTTGGGTCAAACGTTTTGGGTAGCCTTCCACAAGCTTCCCACAATAAGTTGGGTGTATTTTGTCCCATTCCTCCTGACAGGACTGGTGTAACTGAGTCAGGTTTGCAGGCCTCCTGGCTCGCACATGCTTTTTCTATAGGATTGAAGTCAGGGCTTTGTGATGGCCCCTCCAGTACCTTGACTTTGTTGTCCTTAAGCCATTTTGCCACAACTTTGGAAGTATGCTTGGGGTCATTGTCCATTTGGAAGACCCATTTGCAACCAAGCTTTAACTTCCTGACTGATGTCTTGAGATGTTGCTTCAATATATCCACATCATTTTCACTACTCATGACGCCATCTATTTTTGTGAAGTGCAGCATAGCAGCCCCACAACATGTTGCTGCCACCCCCATGCTTCATGGTTGGGATGGTCTTCTTCGGCTTCTAAGCCTCCCCCTTTTTCCTCCAAACATAACGATGGTCATTATGGCCAAACAGTTCTATTTTTGTTTCATCAGACCAGAGGACATTTCTCCAAAAAGTACGATCTTTGTCCCGGTGTGCAGTTGCAAACCGTAGTCTGGCTTTTTTCTGGCGGTTTTGGAGCAGTGGTTCTTCATTGCTGAGCGGCCTTTCAGGTTATGTCAATATAGGACTAATTTTACTGTGGATATAGATACTTTTGTACCTGTTTCCTCCAGCATCGTCACATGGTCCTTTGCTGCTGTTCTGGGATTGATTTGCACTTTTTCGCACCAAAGTACGTTCATCTCTAGGAGACCGAACGCGTCTCCTTCCTGAGCAGTATGACGGCTGCGTGGTCCCATGGTGTTTATACTTGCATACTATTGTTCGTACAGATGAACGCGGTACCTTCAGGCGTTTGGAAATTGCTCCCAAGGATGAACCAGACTTCTAGAGGTCAACGATTATTTTTCTGAGGTCTTGGCTGATTTCTTTTGATTTTCCCATGATGTCAAGCAAAGAGGCACTTTTTGAAGGTAGGCCTTGAAATACATCCACAGGTACACCTCCAATTGACTCAGGCTAATTGACATCATTTATCAGAAGCTTCTAAAGCCATGACATTATTTTCTGGAATTTTTCCAAGCTGTTTAAAGGCACAGTCAACTTAGTTGAGTTTATTTTATTTTTACAGGGACAGTGCACATGAATCAACGTTTCAGTAAAAGTGCCGGTTTTAGCCAGCCGGCTCATTTTCAACCGCAGTCCCTGGGCAGGTTATAGTGTGTAAACATCTGACACACTGGAATTGTGATGCAGTGAATTATAAGTAAAATGGTCTGTCTGTAAACAATTGTTGGAAAAATGACTTGTGTCATGCACAAAGTAGATGTCCTAACTGACTTGCCAAAACTATAGTTTGTTAACAAGAAATTTGTGGAGAGGTTGAAAAATTAGTTTTAACGACTCCAACCTAAGTGTATGTAAACTTCCGACTTCAACTATGTATTCAATATATGTGTTTTATTTTCATTTTTTTGTTTAACCAATTGGGGGGATTGTGTGTATGTTGGGATGAGGAGGAGATGGAAAGGTGACGGTAAGGTCATGTTGTATTTATATCACAGTGCTGCACTGGGAGGAACGCGTTCGCCTAGGAGAGAAGGGTGGGTGAGTTGGGGGAGGAGTCTATAAATGGGAACTTAATTCACAGCACTGTCCCCACACCAGACCAATGGAATTGTCTCACTCTCACACTACTCTCTCTCTGGGAGAGAATTAGTGTCCACATAGGCTTTCATCAAACGCTACTCTTCTCTTCTCTTGGTGAATGCACCCCTCTGCTATCTCTCCTCCCAGGCATCCTGGAGGTAGAATTCTAATGCTACTCATTGACGATGGAGTGTGTAGCAGGCGGTGAAGGGTGCTCTCCTCTCTCTGCAACCTCACAACATTGTGTACACATAGTTTAGGTGCTGGGTGGAAAATACTACATTTCTCCCACACCACCTGTATTACTACAACGTTTTTATCTGAGTTGTATCATTATAGAGGGATGCAGAGAGTCCACTCTGTAGATAACTGTGTTTTAGAGTGTGTCATCCTGTGTCTCAAACTGGGTGTCTCCCCGCAGCCTGTTGTTCACCAAGGTGAAGCTGGAGACGTTGTGTCGAGGACCTGAGGAGGCTCTGCTCACCTGCAAACACATGCTACAGATCTGGAAGTCCTGTTACAACCTCACCAACCCCAGGTACAGTATAGTAGTACCCATTACACAGGCAACATGTTTTGTCCGCTAGATTGAATGGAACTGTGTATGGAAAGTAGCAGTAAAATATGTCGGACACTCTTCCATTGCAACCTGCGGTATTACAAACCACCTTCAGGAATATTATGCCGTAAGACGAGCGAGTGAGACTGGTCTGAGTTTGGGGCCAAATGTGCATTATCCCGATCTCCTTTTGTAAATATGTGCACCGCCTTTAGCCACAATCTCCTGCAAAACACTGGTATTAACTATCACGAGAGATGGAGCAGCACTGCCTCCCTGATTTTTATCCATGGCTTTTTAACACGCTTTAAAGAGAAACACAGACCTGAGAGCAGAGTACTGGAAAGCACTTTGTAACTACTATTGATATAAAAAGGTTTTTATAAATACAACGTTGATTGATTGAGCTAAATGACGTATACTCCTTTCCTTACTGTTAGTGAATCTCGTCTAGCAATAACCCAAAATCACCAGAGTGTGTGTCCCAAATGGTGCCTATTCCCTAGTTAGTGCACTACACTATGGACTCCTGTCAAGTGGTGGACTACAATATGGATATGGTGCCGTTTGGGACACAGCCCGTCTGCAGCTAATGGTAGCCATGCAGCAGAGAGAGAGAGAGCGCGAGTCAGTGTGGACAGATCAGTCCCTCACCTCCATGTCAGACTCTCGTTAACTGAAGAAGTTTAGTCCACGGAGATCAATTACAAGTAACCAGACTCCTCTCCTCCTGGTCCTCTGCTGCACCCACCCCCCCATAGACAGGAGCCGAGGTTACTGTTGCCCTACTATTCCTATACTGTATTGTCTGTGTATACTCGCTGGTCATTATAGACGGTGAAATAGTGTTTACCTCAGCCAAACCCTACAGGAGGGGAATATACCAGAAGCGAACACATTGCTGTGTTAAAGTTCGTCAGGAGCTCTGTTTTATGGCGGTTCCTCTGTCTCGCATTTTGAGTTTTACTGCCTCTGCGTGCGTTTCCCGTCAATGCTGTTGAAATATACCGTCCCGAACAAACGACAGAACAGAACTGGACTCTGCACTCTCCTTTCGCGCGTGGCTGTGATTTCCTAGATATGACAGAATGAGTAGAAAGATGCAGGAGTTCAGACAGGGACCAGTAATCCACCCAGACCAATACATCAGAATGTTTAACTGTCCCTGTAACACTTGACATGGGGATATCTCCAAATTCGTGACTATGCAGTACATCCTTCTGTTTCATGAACTGGATTTTGCATTAGTCTTTGTAGCAGAGGCAGACCCAGTCTGCTGCCTGGTACCTTACTCCTTCCTAAACTTGGAGCGTTGCTCTCGGTTTCATCACCTATCCCATTGCAGTAACTGTGAAGCTTACCAAAGACAGACAAAAACACAGCCCTTAACCTGCGCAGCAGTCATGCTAAGAGGATAGATGGGCAGGGAGGGTTTTCAGGAAGCTTATAGCTGTCTAGTTGGTGTTTTACCTATTTTCTCTCTCTGTGTGTGTGTGTGTGTGTGTGTGTGTCTCCAGTGATTCAGGTCGAGGCAGCAGCCTGTTGGACAGAGCCATAGCAGACCGAAGGACGCTCAATGCCATGACGCTGCCTGACTTCAGTGATCCAGAGACGGGTAAAGTCTAACCTCACTACCACCACCTCGCAACCATAGAGAAATGGAGAGGAGTTCTAAAAGCAGGACACTAGCTTACCCCAGGACACTTAACATGTAGCCTGAGTGTGTGTCTGTCTGTGCCATCAGGGGCTTGACAGTGACAGCAGTGGAGTTGGCAAGAGAACAAACAGATATGTGACCAGGCTACTTAACATGGTCGCTATCCCATTATGAGGGAAGCAGAAAGCTTCAAATGCCTGTAGGTCATGAAAATGTATTAAAATGAATCCCAGGGACATGCAGGTTAAAGCCTCTCTAGCAGCAGCTACATATATTCAAATGAATCTACTACTGTAACTGTACATCCCTGTCCACGTCTCTGTCGTCACACTGTGTCCTGTCTCAACATGACTACTGTATCTACAACCACACCTGTATATTGCTCTCTGTCTCCATGGCTACAGGGTTTATGGCCATACTGGAGTAAACTACAAGCTGCTGCTGTTAAGGGCTGAACCTCCGAACAACCACTCAGCCTTTTACTGAGTGATCAGAGCAGTAGAAGTGGTGGGTTGGGAGATTCAGCCAAGGAATACCATTCTAACAGCGGAGGCTGGTGGGAGGAGCTATAGGAGGATGGGCTCTTTGTAATGGCTGGAATGGAATTGATGGAATCGAGTTCAACATGTGGTTTCCATTTGTTTGATGTGATTTATTCCATTCTGGCCATTAAAATGAGCCCTTCCTCCTATAACTCATCTCACCAGCCTCCTCAGCAGTCTAGAAAAGAAAAGAAAAAATGTATATATAGGTCTCTTGTCATTGCAGCTAGAAAACGACACTAAAGCAGTCTGTCCAGACATTTTAAACATCACATCTTGTATTTCCCCATTCTGTCTCTGTCAGAGGTGTGAAGACACACCCTGTAGACTACATCCTGTCAAAGTGTGTGACCGTTGATCAACATCTTTCATTTTCTAAATATTCATGTTTTTTACTGCAGTGTTCAATGTCCAACAGCTTTTCCTTCCTATCACAATAAAGGCTTTTATCTGTGTGTTACATCATACCGTATCAGAGTATACTGAAAAATATATATAAACGCAACATGCCACAATTTAAAAAATGTTACAGTTACATATAAGGAAATCATTCAGTTTAAGTCAATTAATTTGGTCCTAATCTATGGATTTTACATGACTGGGTAGGGGTGGGGGAGCCAGGCCCAGCCAATCAGAATGAGTTTTTCTCCACAAAGACAGAAATAATCCTAAGACTGATCAACCGAAAGGTCTCTCGAAGTCAGCTATGCCATTTTCTCTACTTTCAGTTAGCTGTTGCTAAGGAAAGGCTGCAGTCTTCATATGTTCTGTGTTTTATATATATATATCTGTGTCATCTTTTACTTTTCTGTTGTTTCTAGTCTCTGGCTCCTCCTCTCCCTCTGGGTCCGAGCCCGCCTCCCCTTCTTCCCCTCTCTTTCACGCCGGCCCGTCCCACCTCCCTCCACCCATCACACCCCCCAGGGCCGACCCCCCTCTGCACCCCCCGAAGCCGGCCGGCGGCCATCATGCTTTCTGTGACCACACCCCTCGACGAGAGTCCACCAATAGTAATGCTCCTCTGCACCACGTGCGGCCAATGGCATGTTGTGGCGTGCGTTACTCACTGCCCAATCACAACCATGCTTGCTGAGTGTGCGTTTTTTTTAACTCGTCCAAAATGGCACCCTTTTCCCTACATAGTGCACTAGTTTTGACTCTGGTGCAGTGCACAATAGGTAATGGGGTGCCATTTAGAAAGTGACTTCACTGATTAAGCCCTAGATACAGTAGTTGTAGTGTACCAGTGTTCTGGGCTGTGGTGTGTGTTCTATGTATAGTTCCTTAACAATGCTAAAAAACCATGCTGGAAAGGACGAGTTGAAAACCTATCATAGCCAGCCAGCACAGTATGATTTGGGTCGGCCCAATAGTGAGTCGGGTGTGTCCAGTCCTGTGGGCATAACGGGATCCTGTCCTATCGCCACGGAGACACTGAGTGGACGACGTTAAGTCCCTAATCTTCCTGAGAAACAACAACCTCTGACAAACAAGATGTCAGTTCAGTTGTCATGGAGTTTGTATGTTTTGGGGTTAACAGGAAGTGTAGGATACAGAGTGTGAGGAGAGGTTCTGGTTAGGCACTAGTACTACAGGTACACTCTACCGGCAATACAGGTAAAAACCCACCCGCACTCGCTCAAGCACGCTCACTCTCCACACACACACACACACACACACACACACACACACACACACACACACACACACACACACGTCACAGTACTTCCTGTTATGTTCTCTCCTCTATCTAGCTCTGTGTTCCCCTGGCTTTCTCTTTCTATTCATCACTCTGTTCATTTGTCCTTTGGTGTTCTACTATCTTTCCCTCGTCACCTTCCATTGTACCATTTTATGTTTTACTGCTTGATAAAGGGTTGGATTGAGGCACTTCAAATAACCACAGTGTATTTACACCTGCAATAGAGGTCCAAGGTTTTTGTGTTTGCCCGTCATAATGCATGTTTGATGTTTAAATAAGGAACGTGATAAAGGTGATTTTTATGGAAGGAAAAGCTTGCACTGGTGGCAATAGCAACCACAGAAAACGTGCAGGGGCGAAGCAGTTTAGGATGGATTGACACATTGATAGTGAATCATTGTGTGGATCCATTTTCACTGGCACCACCTTAGCATAAATAACTTCAGCAGTCACTAATGTTAGTGTCTTTTTGAAATGTTTCTGTTAAGTATACTTCAGTTTTGTTGAGTGGAAGTGATTTTAAAGTTTTCTCCTAGCTGTGTCTCTTTAATTTTCCCTCTTTAATTAATTTTCTATTTTAAGTAATCTTTGTTCTTTGTTGTTTGTTGATTTGTTATTTTAAAGGCAGCCCTCCAGATGCTAACTTTCATCAGTATCATGGTTTTTACTCCATGTTTTCAGTTTGTAAGTAGCGCTTTTCTCCCTCCGCTCCCTCTCTCCCACTGACGCTGGACTCTGACTGATGTATCACGCCTCCTGGCCTTGGCCTGATTTTTCTTTTCCTCCACAGTCAATGTATCCATCTGTCACCACCAACCCACCTGCCTGTCCCTCTGTCTGTCTGTGCTCCTAAAGTCAGTCAGTCATCCACCACGTGTGGACCATACCGGAGGCTGTCCGGCCGCTATTCGCTAGCTCACCTTATTTTCTGTTTTGTTTAGTTTAATTTATTTATTTTTGTCCTCAGGCCCTTTGTGCTACAGCTAAACAATTAGCTCACTGAGCTTCCTGACTCGGTGGGCCAGCTATGGAGTAGGCAGCTCCATAATTAAAGAGGCAGTATCATTTCCCCTGGCTGGCTGCTCTATTCTATCCACCAGACACACAGCCTTATCGTATGGGCTCCCTCCACCATACAATACAGAGCTCATTAGCCAGACCAATCCCAGACGGGCTCGCGGTGTTTTTGTTTTTTCATTTGTAATTTTATTTGTGTTTAGTTAAAGAGCTATGGACTATGTTGTCCATGACTGACTTGTGTCAGTTAGAGACCAGTTAGTTTCACTGCTGGGCCTCTAGGCTTTCACAGACTATTAATAGGATTCATTTAAGCTTCCCGAACACACACAGGCCACACTCTTGTCATACGTCCAGCCCGGTGTTCTTTGACATTCTCTTGGATTTCACTAGAAACAAAACAAAAAAGGGGAATGGATGAGGAGGAAGCAGCTCTGACCTCTCATGCCCCAGTGAAATGGATACTGTTTCTTTAAGAACATGTAGATTCTTTCTGTGCTGCTGTGAACTGACAACCCACCCTCCACATCGCTCTCCATTAGTGCCTTGCGCTTTGTACCTTGCATGAAGGCTCTTTTGGCTACCCTTTTAGGCCGCTGTGTGTGTGCGTGTGAGAGAGTGTTTGTGTACTTTTTCCTAACTGCATGGATTACCATTTTCACTCATCCAGGTTAAGATTACACCAGTTTAATCCAGGCTTAATTTGACCCTTTCACCTGCAGTGGGTGCCATTTAATTGACTTCATTGGATCTACAGCCTGCTTGGTGACACAGCGGTCTGTCTTGATGGTACAGCTCCTGGTGCTCTTTCTCCATCTAAGGTCCAGGGACCTTTTAAAACAATCAATCAATCAATCCCTCCACTCAACCGGGTGTTCCTTCCTTCTGCGATAAACCTTCTTCAGCCATATCAAGTTGGTGTGTCCATAGAAATAGAATGACTAGAACAGGCAAAGCCCTTCAGACCTTGCCAATATGCTCAATTTGGCTGACGTGGCTGTGTAGTTCCATGGTTGACGCTGGATGCATCCCAAATGGCACCCTATTCCAGATATAGTGCACTACTTTTGAACAGAGCCGGTGTCTCCAGTCTGCATGCTAAATGTGGGCGCTAGGGCTGAGACTTGGGCTCTGTAGGCTTAGTGCTGCTGTGAGGGAGGGAAGAGTATCGATCTCAGGCCCTGAGTCCCAAATGGCATCCTATTCCCTTTACAGTGCACTACTTTTGACCAGGGTACATAGGGCTCTGATCAAAAGTAGTGCGCTATATATGGAATAGGATGCAATTTGGGACACTGACAGGGTTTGTAGGTGCATACTGTGTGACTGTCGCTTCAGTCAATAACCAGGGAGCCAGAGAGAAAGCAAACATGTTATTTTTCTGTTATGAGGAGAGAAGAGTGAAGCAGTTTGATGCGAAAGGCTGCCTGCCTGCCTGTAATCCTGTGGTGTGGGTGTTCAGAGTGAAGGATGAGAATGTGTAGTTGTAGGAGAGAGACTTCTTAGAGGAGCTATTGTGTTCACATCATAGAGCTATAACCATATAGGACGGTATATGTATCGTTCAGATTGTGTTCATCACTCGTGTGTTGAGGCAATAAAAGGAGTCGGTGTTGTGTTTTATGGCCAGTCGGTAGTAATGGTGAGTGACGTGTGTTGAGGAGAAGAGTACATGTTAAAGCATTCATGTGGACCATAGATGGATGCTACTGGTTGTTAAAGGGTCTATAGCGTAAGAATCACTGAGCTCCAGTATGCAGAAAGTGTGTGTGTGTGTGTGTGTGTGTGTGTGTGTGTGTGTGTGTGTGTGTGTGTGTGTGTGAGTGAAGTGGCCGTGTGTGCCTCACCAAAAGCCTGCCATGCAGATTGAGAACCCAGAGACTGATTCCTATTCCCATTTCACTAAATCCTCTTAGCAGCATTTCAGCTTAAACACAAATCAAATCTCTCCTCCCAACTCGCAAGACCTTATCAAAAACATCTCTCTATTGCCAGGGATATTTTCTCTCCCCCCTAAATTCATCACAGGACTTTTCTTTGCCCCGGTGCTTTCACTAGATCTTCTTGACAGGATTTGAAGATAGGGACCATTTGTGCTTTAATCTAAAGCTCTTTAAGGCCAATAATGAAAGCTCTCTCGCTCTTTAGAGCCGGGGAAAGTAGTATCCACTCCAAATAGTATTTTCCACCAACTCCAGTCCCAAATCAGTTGGCCTAGTTTGTACAGCTACAGCCAGGTTATTGTATGTCTATACGTCTGGATACGTGAATCAGTGGTTTGCAAGGATAATCGACAGTTAATAGCTGCTGACTTAGTAACGCTGCCTGTCACTAGTAGCCTATATAACATGAAGCTTTTTGTGAAGGCATGAAGCCATCTGTGTGTGAAGTTTTGTGCAGCTAATGTCCTGAACGATGGATGCAGAATGAGTGGAGTAACATTAGCCTAAAGTTGCATCCTTTTACCATGAGGAGGTGCTGGTGCTGCTGTGCTTACCCCCTCTTCTCCCCTGTCGTCCTCTCCTCCTCCCCCTCTATCTGCAGGCTCGGTCCACGCCACATCCATGGCGGCGTCGCGGGTGGAACAGGCCCTGTCAGAAGTGGCCTCCTCCATGCAGAGCAGCGCCCCCAAACATGGACCCCTACACCCCTGGATGACTCTGGCTCAGATCTGGCTCCACGCAGGTATGGTAGTACACTATAACACACAGCTATGGTAGTACACTATAACACACAGCTATGGTAGTACACTATAACACACAGCTCTGGTAGTACACTATAACACACAGCTCTGGTAGTACACTATAACACACAGCTATGGTAGTACACTACACCACTATAACGCACAGCTATGGTAGTACACTACACCACTATAACGCACAGCTATGGTAGTACACTACACCACTATAACGCACAGCTATGGTAGTACACTACACCACTATAGCGCACAGCTATGGTAGTACACTACACCACTATAGCGCACAGCTATGGTAGTACACTATAACACACAGCTATGGTAGTACACTATAACACACAGCTATGGTAGTACACTATAACACACAGCTATGGTAGTACACCACTATAACACACAGCTATGGTAGTACACTATAACACACAGCTATGGTAATACACTACACCACTATAACGCACAGCTATGGTAGTACACTATAACACACAGCTTGAACAGCCAGAGGGGAGTTAGTATAATGCTGCTGTACTATCCTGCTGTTATTGTATTATACCCTTATCCTACTCTCATTAATTATGTGTACCAAAAATGATATCCATTATCCAGAATGATATCCTGGAGTTGTGTTGTGTGCATGTGCACATGTGTTCATGCATGTGTGTGGTGTTAATGATTGGCAGGGTGTGTGTGGGAGTGGTAATCCATTGACTCAGGGGAGGTGGGGTAGCAGACAGCAGCTTAATGGAATCGATATGTTCCTGTGAGGTGGTCTGACTGTTAAGCGTTAACATATCCCAGGCAGGGCCTCCTGGACTGTTGCTGCTGCCTTTCATTTGCAGTCCTCCTGCGATGGGTGGGAAAGAACACACACACACACACACACTGACTGCTTTATGTTGTCTTTATCCTTATTGCCATCCTTAGATACTTAGATACTCACACTGATAAGAAAACCAAGGGGACGTCACCTCCCAATAAAACTGCCTCTCTTTGAATCAGCTCTGAAAGGGAGATATAAGGATGGATGGGGGCATTGTGAGAGGATAGGGGGGCATTGAGAGAAGGAAATGGGGTGAGAGAAAGAAGGGGAAGTTAGAGAGAGGATAGAGAAAAATGGGGCGAAGGCAAGTAGAGAGAAGACGAGAAGGAGGGGGGGTGCAGGGAGAGGGAGATGAATCCGCTCCTGCTCTCACTGCAGAGCGTTGAAATGCCAGAAGCGGAGGCCAGAGCAGAGCAAGGTCCCCTCCCTCCCTCAGCCAGCTGCTACTGCTTGCCTATCTAGTAGTGCTGCTGAGGCTTTGTGAACCAACCCCAAACAGTCTCGTCCACACACACACACACACATATACACACACACGCTGCTGGAGGGTGAGCAGGGCTGCGCTCCATGAAGATTTTCCAAAATGCCAGAGAATGGAGAGATGGGGGATGGTGTCCTGGATATAACCTCCTTTCTCTGGGACCAACAAATGAGGACAGCACTGGAGGCTTAGCTGGCTGCTCAGAGAACAGCCTGCCTGGAGACAGACAGAGAGACAGCCAGACAGCCAGACAGACAGCCAGACAGACAGCCAGACAGCCAGACAGACAGACAGACACATAGCCAGACAGACAGACAGACACATAGCCAGACAGACAGAAAGACACATAGCCAGACAGACAGATAGACACATAGCCAGACAGACAGATAGACACATAGCCAGACAGACAGACACATAGCCAGACAGACAGACAGACACATAGCCAGACAGACAGACAGACACATAGCCAGACAGACAGACACATAGACAGACACATAGACAGACAGACACATAGACAGACAGACACATAGACAGACAGACACATAGCCAGACAGACACATAGCCAGACAGACAGACAGACAGACAGACACATAGCCAGACAGACACATAGCCAGCCAGCCAGACAGACACATAGCCAGCCAGCCAGACAGACACATAGCCAGCCAGCCAGACAGACACATAGCCAGACAGACAGACAGACAGACACATAGACAGACACATAGACAGACAGACACATAGCCAGACAGACAGACAGACAGACAGACACACAGACAGACAGACACATAGCCAGACACAGACAGACAGACACACAGCCAGCACAGACACGGACAGACACATAGCCAGCCAGACGGACACTCACGGACACTCATAGCACGGACACTCACGGACACGGACATACACGGACACGGACATACACGGACACGGACATACACGGACAGCCACGGACATTCACGGACACGGACATTCACGGACGGACATTCACGGCCAGACATTCACGGACACGGACATTCACGGACACGGACACTCACGGACACTCACGGACACGGACACGGACACGGACACACGGACACACACGGACCACGGACACGGACAGACACACGGACAGACACACATACGGACAGACAGACACGGACAGACATTCACACATAGACATTCAGACACGGACATTCACGGACACGGACATTCACGGACACGGACATTCACGGACACGGACATTCACGGACACGGACATTCACGGACACGGACATTCACGGACACGGACATTCACGGACACGGACATTCACGGACAGACACGGACATTCACGGACACGGACACACACGGACACGGACACACACGGACACGGACACACGGACACGGACATACACGGACACGGACATACACGGACATACACGGACATACACGGACACGCACATACGGACACGGACATACACGGACACGGACATACACGGACACACACGGACACGGACATTCACGGACACGGACATTCACGGACACGGACATTCACGGACACGGACATACACGGACACGGACATTCACGGACACGGACATTCACGGACACGGACATTCACGGACACGGACATTCACGGACACGGACAGACACGGACATTCACGGACATTCACGGACATTCACGGACATTCACGGACACGGACACGGACATTCACGGACATTCACGGACACGGACATTCACGGGACATACACGGACACGGACATACACGGACACACACGACACACACGGACATTCACGGACATTCACGGACACGGACATTCACGGACACGGACATTCACGGACATTCACGGACACGGACATTCACGGACACGGACATACACGGACACGGACATACACGGACACGGACATACACGGACACGGACACACACGGACACGGACATACACGGACACGGACATACACGGACACGGACATACACGGACACGGACATTCACGGACACGGACATACACGCACATTCACGGACAGACACGGACATACACGGACACGGACATTCACGGACACGGACATTCACGGACACGGACACACACGGACATACACGGACACGGACATACACGGACATACACGGACATACACGGACACAGACATCCATACAAATATGGAAACACAGGGACAGTTTCACACAATCAGACTCGCACACACACATCAGTGCCACTATAAGGTCATGTTTGCTCATAATTATTATTATAGTTTTTCAGCTATTTCACCCAAAAGGAAGACAAATAGGAGACATGATATGATCTTTGGATGTAAGTCTGTTTTATTGCTTTTGGAAAACTCACTTTCAAGTCTCTGTCTGTATGTGATCTATGGGCTTTACTTTAAACCCTTATTTACAAAGCAATAAGGTGTGTGTGTGTGTGTGTGTGAAATGTTTATCAGGCTGGCTGCCACCTGCTAGAAGCTCTCATTTCCTCTCTTGATGAAATCATTAAGTCAAAAGACGGCTATCAGCCCTCTGGTCTGCTGCACCTCCCATTACCATAGGAAGTGTGTGTCTGTGGGTCTGTCTGAAACGGTTTCTGTTAGTCAGTCAGTGTAGGTCCTAGTTATTTGTGTCAGTGTGTCACCTCACGGTCCTCCTCTCCCCTATCTACTCTCTCTCCTATCTCTTTCTCTCTCTAGCGGAGGTGTACATTGGCATGGGCAAGCCTGCGGAGGCGACTGCCTGCACCCAGGAGGCTGCCAACCTGTTCCCCATGTCCCACAATGTGCTGTTTATGCGGGGCCAGGTGGCTGAGCTGCGGGGCAACGTGGACGAGGCCAAACGCTGGTACGAGGAGGCCCTCTCCATCAGCCCCACCCACGTCAAGACCATGCAGAGACTGGTGAGTGTCTCTTCTGTTCCCCTCCTCTCTGTCTCCCGCTGTCTCTCTCTCGATCAGCCCCACCCACGTCAAGACGATGCAGAGACTGGTGAGTCCTGAACCTCTACATCCCTCTGTTCACATCTGTTCTGTTCTCCCTCTCTTTCGTCTTCCCTACTACTGCCACGTCAACCATGCAGTCTGACATTCTGTCACTCTTATGGGCCTCCCAGTCCCATATCCATAGTGCCTCTCATAGTCGCTCTCTGAGGTCATAGTCAAGTGGTGCAGACCGAGGGGGGAAGCCCATTGTTACTGTCACTCTGTAAACCTCCATGCTGCTTGCTCATCACTTTGAATGGAGAGACTGCAGGTCTGACTCATGCTGTTAGCAGATTAGCTTTTCGTTCTGTTTATTACAAACGAGACACTTTTGGGATGAAAAGGCTGCATTGAGCCTAATGAAAAGGGCCTTTTGGAGGAGAAGGAGAGAGATACCGAGAGAGAACAAGAACAAGAGACACAGCATCTATCTGATGAGCTCATAGTAAAAACCCAATTATGGAAATTGAAAATGGGAGCTTGTGATTGGTTGGTGGTGAATGCAGAATAAACCCAGAAGAACCCACCACATTGTGCTGTGTCAGCACCTCAAGCAGGGGGGATTGTCCAATCTGTTCTTTTTACATGCTCTCTCTCTCTCTCTCTCTCTCTCTCACACTTTCTTTCTCTCTCTCACACTTTCTTTCTCTCTCTCACACTTTCTTTCTCTCTCTCACACTTTCTCTCTCTCTTTCTCCCTTGCTATTTCTTTCTCGCACTCTTTCTTGCTCTTTCTCTCTCTCTCATATACTGTACAGCTTGGCGCAAAAGTGAGAAGTTTAGAGCTTCTCTACTGTGTTGTGACTGTAAACAGTCTAGCTAGAATGGGATAATGCCTGAGGCTGTAGTGGAGAACTGTCTTATTGTGTGGGCCTGTTCACTCAACTGTGCGCGCGTGCAGATCTGTGTCCTTGCGTCTCTAGGATGAGATGGTGCTGAGACAGGAACAGGATTTGTCCTCTAGCAGCAAAGAGAAGAGCAGCTTTATTGGCTGACTGACTAAAGGAAATAGTCCTTATTCTCCATGACCCGATTTTGTGTTTTCTGCTGATAACTCTTCTCTCTCTGTGTTCGATTTCCCAGTTCAAAGTCTCTGTTTTGACTGTGTTCTAGTAGAAAGGCTGTGTTCCTGTATCCTGCTGAAAATGAAATCTAATAATGTGTGTGTCCGTGCGTGAGTCTGTTTTAAATGCCTTGTTTTGTCTTCTACACTAAGCTAATCACTGGGTGGAGACCTCCTTCCAACGCCTGTTGAATTCTAAATGAGCCTCTTTCTTCTAGAGAAACAGGAGAGCAGTCCTGACTGCTGCCATAGTGGGGACACACACATCCCTTACTGAGCTGAATAGTGGAGCCTCGTCCCTCTGACTGTAGTTTGTGGTGTGATGCTGACTGGAATCGTTTGTGTTGGGATGGTGACTGGAATCGTTTGTGTTGGGATGGTGACTGGAATTGTTTGTGTTGGGATGGTGACTGGAATCGTTTGTGTTGGGATGGTGACTGGAATCGTTTGTGTTGGGATGGTGACTGGAATAGTTTGTTGGGATGGTGACTGGAATAGTTTGTTGGGATGGTGACTGGAATAGTTTGTTGGGATGGTGACTGGAATAGTTTGTTGGGATGGTGACTGGAATAGTTTGTGTTGGGATGGTGACTGGAATCGTTTGTGTTGGGATGGTGACTGGAATCGTTTGTGTTGGGATGGTGACTGGAATCGTTTGTGTTGGGATGGTGACTGGAATCGTTTGTGTTGGGATGGTGACTGGAATCGTTTGTGTTGGGATGGTGACTGGAATCGTTTGTGTTGGGATGGTGACTGGAATCGTTTGTGTTGGGATGGTGACTGGAATTGTTTGTGGTGGGATGGTGACTGGAATCGTTTGTGTTGGGATGGTGACTGGAATAGTTTGTGTTGGGATGGTGACTGGAATTGTTTGTGTTGGGATGGTGACTGGAATCGTTTGTGTTGGGATGGTGACTGGAATTGTTTGTGTTGGGATGGTGACTGGAATCGTTTGTGTTGGGATGGTGACTGGAATCGTTTGTGTTGGGATGGTGACTGGAATCGTTTGTGTTGGGATGGTGACTGGAATCGTTTGTGTTGGGATGGTGACTGGAATTGTTTGTGTTGGGATGGTGACTGGAATTGTTTGTGTTGGGATGGTGACTGGAATAGTTTGTTGTGGTGGTGTGATGGATGACGTTGGGTGCGGTGTTTGGCTGCTGGGTGGTGTGATTTGTTTCACCGTGTGTCGCGTTGGTGTAGCATCTGGGATGCACAATGTTTGTCAGTCAGTCTGTCAGAGCTGATAAAGCAACGTGGTAATGGGTCTTGCACACTGTATGGCATGATTTATACACTCTTTATACTCCTCTCCATCCCTCTCCCTCCATCCACCACTCTTTCCATCCCTCTGCCTTGACAGGCCAGTTTGTGGAGGGCTGTGCATCACTCCACCACTCTGACTGGCAAACGGAAAGAGAGCGGGAGAGAGACGCTGCGAGGGATGGAGCGAGAGAGCACAAGAAAGAACGGAAGGGAGGGAGGGGTCCTGCTGATACAGCTGTGACTTCTAGACTGGATCCAAGAATCAGGCTTATAGATTCCTCTCCACAATTCATCCCTCAAATCTTCCCTCCACTTTTCATGAGCTATTCATTTCCTCTCCGGACTGGCTACGACCATACTGTCCTTGGATCTACTGTGTCTGTCCGTGTGGTAACACAGATTAGTGTTGCACCGTACACCAACATTTCTGTTCTTTTTCGTCTCCGTTCCTGTCTCCGTGTCGTCTCCGTGTCTCCACCGTGTCTCCGCCGTGCCTGCTCCGTGCGTCCGCCGTGCCTGCTCCGTGCGTCCGCCGTGCCTGCTCCGTGCGTCCGCCGTGCCTGCTCCGTGCGTCCGCCGTGCCTGCTCCGTGCGTCCGCCGTGCCTGCTCCGTGCGTCCGCCGTGCCTGCTCCGTGCGTCCGCCGTGCCTGCTCCGTGCGTCCGCCGTGCCTGCTCCGTGCGTCCGCCGTGCCTGCTCCGTGCGTCCGCCGTGCCTGCTCCGTGCGTCCGCCGTGCCTGCTCCTGCGTCCGCCGTGCCTGCTCCGTGCGTCCGCCCGTGCCTGCTCCCGTGCGCCTGCCGTGCCTGCTCCGTGCGCCGCCGTGCCTGCTCCGTGCGTCCGCCGTGCCTGCTCCGTGCGTCCGCCGTGCCTGCTCCGTGCGTCCGCCGTGCCTGCTCCGTGCGTCCGCCGTGCCTGCTCCGTGCGTCCGCCGTGCCTGCTCCGTGCGTCCGCCGTGCCTGCTCCGTGCGTCCGCCGTGCCTCCGCCGTGCGTCCTCCGTGTCTCCACCGTGCCTGCTCCACTTACTCATTGCCAGCTCTAGCCTGTCCTGAGGAGCCACTGCACTCACTGGGAGTCTGGGCTGCATCACCACTTATGCTGCACAAAAGTTAACACACATCAATAATGCAACACGGCATGTAGAAAGGGTAAAACTGTTCATTACTGTTAACAAAACAATGTCCATTACAGGCTGGAACACTATAAAATTCAAGAAGATACCAGTAGCTTCCAGCTTTGTAGGCTAAATTTCCATTAATTCACTACCCTAGTACCTTGTTTGGGATAATATGCAAACTATAATGCAAAATATTGCTGATTTCAAAGCTGATTGTGACCAAAAACCTTTTTCATTCACTTCGTCTCCCCCGCCTCACATCTCTTCCAGTCAAGATAATATTTGCTTGTGCTTCGAACTGTTTGTGTGAATGACGTCATGGGTCTTGAAGAGACAGTACACACTTTTATAAAAGAAGAAATGGCTTATTCTATGCAAATGTTATTGATCAGTACCATTTTAAAATAAGTGACTTCCTCATGTAGCTGGTTGAGAGAATGCCAAGAGTGTGCAAAGCTGTCATCAAGGCAAAGGGTGGCTACTTTGAAGAATCTCAAATATAAAATATATTTAAAAATCTACATATTTTTGGTTACTACATGATTCCATATTGGTTATTTCATAGTTTTGATGTCTTCACTATTATTCGACAATGTAGAAAATAGTAACAATAAATAAATAAACCCTTGAATGAGTTGGCGTGTCCAAACTTTTGACTGGTACTCTGTCTTGATCAAGTTCTATTCTGGCCATTAACCCTTTCTTTTTTTTTTGTTGCCCTGGTATCGTTTTGGTATCCAGTATTGTGATGGTAGCGAGTATCGTGATACTAAATCTGGTATTGGTATTGAAGTCAAAATTCTGGTATCGCGACAACAGTAGCACAGATCCTGTATCCCCCAACTAGCCTGTGTTACTGAGCTCTTTGATAGACCTAGACGGGCTTATCTAGTGATGGCGCTGCACGTCTTCCAGTTTGGTGGTGGTATTATACGGGTAGTGTTTCTCTGCTAATGCTAACTCGCTGCGAACCACTACTTGATCGATCAGGTAGCAGTGGTGTGCCAGCTCTTCGATGCTGTGGGACAGTTATTAGATGTAGTTATCACTGTTTCTACTGAGAAGATGCCAACGATGCGCCGCAGTAGCAGCAGCCAGTGACTTTTTAACAGTTAATGCTGTTAAAGGGGCAATGACTTTTACTCCTTCTTTATTCTCTCTCTCTGTCTCTGTCTATCTGTCTCTAGAAGTCTTCAATTTAAATGGAGTTTGTGTTAATGCAGGAAGGGCAGGGTCCAGACTTCTCCTATTTCTGTGTTCTCTTTCCTTTTCTCTCCATATCACTCTCTCCATCTATGCTTGTGGCGTGTCCCAGGGGTGTCTGTCTCTGGCTACATTGCCAGTCCTGCTTTCCCACACACATTTGACTAATTAAGCAGCGTAGCAGCTCAGAGCAGCTTGCTGTGGCCGGGACCACAGCCACACATCACTCTGTGTCAGTTCTGCTGTATCTGAGCTTTTTCATTTTGGATTTATTTTGGCGTCTGTTTCGTTGGTCCGCAATAAGCAGGCTTGTCACATCTCAACAGCCTGTCAACTCAGGGGAGCGACAGGGGGCACATATATATACACACACACCTCTTTATGTCATTCAGCCAGAGTTCTGTGGAGAGGTACAGGGTGGAGGAGATGGCTCTCCTTGGCCTCTAACTGTGCTGACTGCTCTCTCCTCTCTTGCTCTTTCTCTCTCTCGCACTCTCTTTCCCTGTCTTGCTCTCTTCTCAATCTCTCTCTTTCTCTCTCGTTCTCTCTCTCTCTCTCTGTGTGTGTCTGTCCGTTTGAGCCCTTTTCTCTCCATGGAGCCTTGGGGAAAGAGCCTCAAGGTTGCTCTGTGAATGATATAGCTGTCTACTGTAGCGACAACGGCTGACCTTTTGTGTTAGATTAACAGTTACTTAGCCTGGTTTTTCAAGGCTGACTGCTTTGATAAGTTAATTGAAAGGATGAGATTACATGAGTGTAGGATGTGACTAAATGGAGTGTGTGATTGTACAGTTCTCTTTCTCTCATGTGTGTGTGTCACTAGGATGGAGTCAGCTGGGCAGTGATAAACAGAAGGGTTTAAACTCCTCGCTCCTCTCTGAGTCGGTGTTACAGACTGTATTAACTCTCCCTCTGTTCTCGGGTCTGATCCTGCACCAGCTGCAGCGTTACAGCCTGGCAGAGAACATCGTTCACCCCTCTCTCTCACTCCTTCACTATGTCACTCACTCACTCTCTCCCCATCTCCTAGGGTCTGATCCTGCACCAGCTGCAGCGGTACAGCCTGGCAGAGAAGATCCTTCGGGATGCGGTGCAGGTGAACTCGACGGCCCACGACGTGTGGAACAGCCTGGGGGAGGTGCTGCAGGCTCAGGGCAACGCTGCTGCCGCTACAGAGTGTTTCCTCACCGCCCTGGAGCTAGAGGCCTCCAGCCCCATACTCCCCTTCACCATCATACCACGACAACTCTGACCTGGGAGAGAGAGGCGTGTGCGCACACACACACACACACACACACACACACACACACACACACACACACACACACAAGCTGCTTTATCCCCCCAGTGTGAAGGTGCCAAAAACCTTCCTCAGATGCGCCACCATCAACCACCCTGTGATGTCTCGGGCCCATCTCCTTCATCCCAATGAGATTAGACAACTACCTCTCTCCTCTTGAGGCCATTCATAGGCCTAGCTAGATGAGCTGGAGGGAGGGACCATGGACAAAAAATCCAAACACTGATTATCTGGTCCAATAATATACATCAATGTAACTGTTGTTGCCATGCCAACACCAATGTGCTGTCTCCGCCCCCTAGTCTCTGCTGTGACCACTGTATCGTATACCACAACCCCTTGCTGTGCCTGACTATGACTCCTGCACTCCAGCCTTTATCTAATCTACACTGAGCAAAAATATAAACGCAACATGTAAAGTGTTGGTCCCATGTTTCATGAACTGAAAGATCCCAGAAATTTTCCACATGCACAAAAAGGTTATTTCTCTCAAATGTTGTGCATAAATTTGTTTACATCCCTGTTATTGAGCATTTCTCCTTTGCCAAGTCCATCCACTTGACAGGTGTGGCATATCAAGAAGCTGATTAAACAGCATGCTCACTACATAGGTGCACCTTGTGCTGGGGACAATAAAATGCCACTCAAAAAGTGCAGTTTTGTCACATAACACAATGCCACAGATGTCTCAAGTTTTTAGGGAGTGTGCACTTGGCATGCTGACTGCAGTAATGTCCACCAGAGAATTTAATGTTAATTTCTCTACCATAAGCCGCCTCCAACGTTGTTTTTTCCCAAGTGGGTGGGCCTATGCCCTCCCAAGCCCACACATGGCTGTGCCCCTGCCCAATCATGTGAAATCCATAGATTAGGGCCTAATGAATTTATTTCAATCGACTGACCTCTCCTTTGCCAAGATAATCCATCCACCTGATAGGTGTGAACTGTAACTCTGTGAACTGTAACTGTAAAATCGTTGAAGTTGTTGTATGTTGCATTTTATATTTTTGTTCAGTATCCATGGTGGGGGGGGTTTAGCCGTACAGGCTGGCTACTCACTGATCCATCTGTTTTCTCTGGCTGTTGATCTATGGGAGAGGAGAAGGAGGGTGCAGAGGGACTTTCAGGCAGACAGAGCTGCAGGGGTTTGCATTCCAGATGACATGGACAATGTAGTGCTATGCAGCGGACAATGGCTGACTACAGTGGTACATACCATCACCAGACCGCCCCCATGTCTGTGCTGGTGAATTGTTGTAGCTTTCAACCCAAATGATGCTGACTGTGTTTAACCTGACAATGCTTGTATGTATGTATGTACGGTATGCGTGTCTGTGCGTGTGTATATATGCACCTGTTTGTATGTGCGTTTGTACATTTGCGTGTTCAAAAGGCTTTTTGTTATTTGTTCATGGAAAAAAAACTGTTAAAGAAGTTACACACTGTCACTTGAAAGATGTATATTTTATGGTGAAACTATAGTTTACATGATATCCCACACTCAGTGTGGAAGGCCTCACACACACGTGTGTCGTGAGGTTGTGTCCTTTTGCTGTTCCTCTGCATCCCAAAATGCAACTGTTTAAAAACAGGTGATGTTACTGCGTTTGAAATGAGCTCCTCCTCCTCCTCGATGAACTTCATCAGACGCACCCTCAGCGGGTTGGTATAACCGGAAACATCTGATTTACCCTATCTTCAATGTGGGGACCCCATTCAGGCAAGTGTTTTATGCCTGCTACGTTAGGTTACATCCGATGTAGTTATTTCAGTTACTGTAACCTTAAATCTGTTAGGTCACAAGCTCACTGATGTGAATGCCAAAAACAGTGATTTGAAAACACTTAATGTCTTGTCTATGGTTTCTTTCTGTCCAAAAACAAATTACTTTTTTTTTCACATTACCTTTGATTATAAGTGCAGATTATTATTATTATTATTATTTCTGACTGGTAATTATTAGATGTTCATTATTTTAGACGTTTAAATTATATTTTACAGTGAATGACATTACAGAGGCGTCACAAACACTGCAATATGCTTATTTTGAGTAGATTGTACTTGAAGTACACAGCGGAGAGGAGCTGACTGTTTTCAGCTCAGTTGTAGGGTAAATATGTAAATGTTTCTCGTCTGCTGTAGTACTTCTTTGAATGCAGAATCTACCTAGCAACCACAATAGGAGCCTGCATGGCATGTCCCGTTGTGAATGGCCAGTATGCCCCAGGCCTCTGGTTTGATATGGTCCAACCAACAGCAGCATTGAGATGGCATGTCTGTCTGTCTCGTCCTATAGCACATATATGATACAACTGGACAAACTATAATGATGTCAATAAAAAAGTGATTGGAATAAATACAGTGACGTAATGTAATATACACTAATGTGATCAGGTATGGTTGTGTATCATCCATGTTGAGAGTCCCTTGCCCTTTTGAAATACATCAGAGAGCAAGACACTACTTGGGCCTGTTGTTACGGTAACCTCTAGTGATGTGAGACATTTCCAGGACTTCAGTGTAGTGTGTTGCTGGACTAAGAAGACGTAGGACGTGTGTGTTTGGGGATCTAGTGGCAGCCAGGTTCTGTCTGCGCTGGTCTTTCTAGTACAACAGTCTGGATAAGAACAAACAGTCCGTGTCAACAGGGAATGAATGGCTTACATGTTATGTGGTTATGGCAGAGTGAGTTGCCTCTTGTTTATTTTCCCCTAATCTGTACTCTTTCAAGAAGAGAAACATCATCACCATTCATGAATATTGGATGAGTTCTGAGTCTCCCTGATTTGTTACGTGTGTGTATATGTACTGTATGTGTGTATGTACTGTATGTGCACACGTACGTTTGCGCATACCTTGTTATAAGTTCAAAATAGATATCATAGATTGATGTAGGCATTTCAGGAGTTCAAAAATAAGTACAAACCGAGGGGAAAGACGAGGAAGCGCTTCCAGAAAAAGGAGGAACATAATGGATGAGGGAGGGTTCTAAAACCAGAAGGGCTGATAGGAGGGAGTAGAGGAATGAAGGAAATGGGAGGAAGGATGTGAAGGGGTTGATTTAATGCACACCAGCCCTGCCTTAAACAAATGAGAGTTCCCTGCCTGGCTCGACTCTGCTATGGGATGGAGCATGCGGCGTGGCGCTGTGTAGTAAATCTCCAGGGGAATGCCAGGCTGTGTTCTGTAATTGAAAATTTATAGAAGTGATTGAGCAGGAGGTTATTAAGAACATAGAGAGAGAGAGTGCGGTGGCGGTGAAGACAGCAGCGTTATTACAGTGCCAAGGCCCCTGGGAGACCCCACTGCCTAGCTGTTTGCTCTAAATCTGATACGGCGACACACACACACACACTGAGCAGTGCGGCAGTGCAGTGCAGCACTCTCGTCTGCCCAGAGTTACTCAGGACTTCAAACTCAGTCACCTCACAGCTCAACTCACACTGGAATAGACTCATTGGGCCGGCTCAAGACGGCAGCAGCCTCAACCATACAGACGGCCCATTTTGTGCTACTGAGTCTGTCTCCTCTCCTCCCTGGCTGCTCTTGCTAGGTGAGAAGAAGCACCCATGTCCCTGCCTGTCACAGCAAGACTCAGTCCTCCCTCCACTGCAACCCTCCTCCTCCTCCTGTCGTCCTCACTCTCCCTTTCCCTCATTCTTCTACATACCAGAAAGGGTAGCAAAGCAGTTCGGTTCAGGGTTGGCTGGCTCTTTCTCTGTAGCTCACACAGGCAGCTGCAGTTGAGCTGGACAATCATCTGTTAATTTATTTGTAAGTAAGGAAAGGGGAAACTAAGAGTAGTGACCTTGGGTTTATGCCGAGGTAACAACTTAAAAACACACAAGGAAGGAGAGGGTGAGGAAGGGGTACAGAGAAAGACTGACTGAATGAGAGGCCCTGCTGCAGTTCCCCCTCCTATCCCCACAGGTCTTTGCTGCTAACGGAATGGTGAGTGAAACGTAGACCGGACTCTCCTCCCCCCTGACCCCCATCCCTGCAACACACACATACCTCCTCTCCCCACCCTGCAGTCCAGTCCACATCACTTCTGCTGGCTCATCCCTTTCTGTCAGCTGCCACTCCCTCCCTCCCTCCCTGCCTGCCTCCCTCCTTGCCTCCCCGGTGAACCAACGCTAATGCGGCACGGCGGTCTCCCCCAGCCACACAGCCAATTACACACGCACACACCCACAAACAAGCACACCACTCCCCCATCGTCCGTCCCTGACCTGGGCACCTGCCAACTACCTCTCAGATGTACAGCTGAACTGCTTACCCACCAATCACAGCTCTTTCACACTCTGCTGCGTTACGTCCCGACCAATCACAGTGATTGCCTGTAGCCCTGGACTGTTTACTGGTACACCACAGCTCAGTCTCGTGAGTTTGCCAGCCAATCACAGCGTTCCACACTGTGGCACACTAAAAACCTCTTGCCCAATCACAGTGCTCCACAGTGGAATCTGAACTGGGTTAGCAGTGCAGTGACGGGCTGCTCTACATGCAAGCCCTCTGGGATAAGTTCATTACATATACTTAGAAAGAGAGAAGTCGGTACCACTTACCCTGAATGGAGAACTCTGTAATAAAAGACTGATTAAATCTCATTGACATATGACACACACATGGCCACGGTATATCCTCAGTCATAATGTACTGGATCTCTATATATGACTCTGACAAGGTGGGTTAAATGCGGAAGACATTTCGGGTTGAATGCATTCAGTTGTGCAACTGAATAGGTATCCCCTTAATATCCTCTCATCATGTTTGTGGAATGTCATAATGATTTATTCATTTCTGGATCTGTTGTGGGTGCTGTGTGCACCAGAGTCTTGTATTGGGATGGATATAACTGTGGTGGGTTCCGTTTGTGTACCATCTTGGGAATTCCCATCTGTATGTATGGAGCAACTCACCACTACCTGTCCTCCACGTTGGTTCCTCCTTTGTTTGCTTGTTAGTTATCTCAGAGGGCCAGGTCTGTATGAAGAGGGGCTGGACGGGCCTAGTATTTTTTGGCAGGGGCTGGTGCTGTGTTGGAGGTGCCAGGGGCACCCTGGGATACGGAGTGGGCAGCTCCGAGGATTTGGCAGCTGTCTTGTGATCACTCCGTGGCAGTCTGTTCCTGGTTCTGTTTCCACTACACCCTCGAAAACACAAATGATCAGATCACAGCAACAATGCATCCTGGCTGATGAAAAGAAATGAGAAACCTGCCCTTGACACTGACAGCACTGATGAGAATGTACTTTATTTTTTATGGTGATGTTCTGTGTCAGGCTGCATTTAAAGACATTTGAGATCCTGTCGGTAGAAACAACCCACTAGGCACAAACAGTGTCATTTGTCAACGTATTGTGATGTGGAAAATACATTTGATTTGAAAAAAGTCAACAACAGTGCAATCTAAGCTGGGTTAGCAGTGTAGTGTCAGGCTGCTCTACATAGTGGCAAGAAAAAGTATGTGAACCCTTTGGAATTACCTGGATTTCTGCATAAATTGGTCATCAAATTTGATCTTATCTTCATCAAGTCACAACAATAGGCAAACATAGTGTGCTTAAACTGATAACACACAAATTATTGTATTTTTCTTGTCTATATTGAATACATAATTTAAACATTAACAGCGTAGGTTGGGAAAAGTATGTGAACCCCTAGGCTAATGACTTCTCCAAAAGCTAATTGGAGTCAGGAGTCAGCTAACCTGGAGTCCAATCAATGAGACGAGATTTGAGATGTTGGTTAGAACTGCCTTGCCCTATAAAAAAAACACTTTGAGTTTGCTATTCACAAGAAGCATTGCCTAATGTGAACCATGCCTCGAACAAAAGAGATCGCAGACAACCTAAGATTAAGAGTTGTTGACTTTCATAAAGCTGGAAAGGGTTACAAAAGTATCTCTAAAAGCCTTGATGTTCATCAGTCCTCGGTAAGACACATTGTCTATAAATGGAGAAAGTTCAGCACTGTTGCTACTCTGGCCGTCCTGCAAAGATGACTGCAAGAGCACAGTGCAGAATGCTCAAGGTTAAGAAGAATCCTAGTGTGTCAGCTAAAGACTTAAAGAAATCTCTAGAACATGCTAACATCTGTTGATGAGTCTACGATACAGTGAGGAGAACAAGTATTTGATAACCTGCAAAATCGGCAGTGTTTCCTACTTACAAAGCATGTAGAGGTCTATAATTTTTATCATAGGTACACTTCAACTGTGAGATGGAATCTAAACCAAAAATCCAGAAAATCACGTTATATGATTTTTAAGTAATTCATTTGCATTTTATTGCATGACATAAGTATTTGATACATCAGAAAAGCAGACCTTAATATTTGGTACAGAAACCTTTGTTTGTAATTACAGAGATCTTATGTTTCCTGTAGTTCTTGACCAGGTTTGCACACACCTTCTCCAGATCCTTCAGGTTTCTGGGCTGTCGCTGGGCAACACAGACTTTCAGCTCCCTCCAAAGATGTTCTATTGGGTTCAGGTCTGGAGACTGGCTAGGCCACTCCAGGACCTTGAGATGCTTCTTACGGAGCCACTCCTTAGTTGCCCTGGCTGTGTGTTTCGGGTCGTTGTCATGCTGGAAGACCGAACCACGACCCATCTTCAATGCTCTTACTGAGGGAAGGAGGTTGTTGGCCAAGATCTCGCGATACATGGCCCCATCCATCCTCCCCTCAATACGGTGCAGTCGTCCTGTCCCCTTAGCAGAAAAGCATCCCTAAAGAATGATGTTTCCAACTCCATGCTTCATGGTTGGGATGGTGTTCTTGGGGTTGTACTCATCCTTCTTCCTTCAAACACGGCGAGTGGAGTTTAGACCAAAAAGCTCTATTTTTGTCTCATCAGACCACATGATCTTCTCCCTATTCCTCCTCTGAATCATCCAGATGGCCATTGGCAAACTTCAGATGGGCCTGGACATGCTCTGGCTTGAGCAGGGGGACCTTGCGTGCGCTGCAGGATTTTAACAGTTGTTGCCTTCTCACCAAGCTGATTGCCTATTGTCCGGTAGCCCATCCCAGGGTTGTGCAGGTCTACAATTTTATCCCTGATGTCCTTACACAGCTCTCTGGTCTTGGCCATTGTGGAGAGGTTGTAGTCTGTTTGATTGAGTGTGTGGACATGTGTCTTTTATACAAGTAACTAGTTCAAACAGGTGTAGTTAATACAGGTAATGAGTTGAGAACAGGAGGGCTTCTTAAAGAAAAACTAACAGGTCTGTGAGAGACGGAATTCTTACTGGTTGGTAGGTGATCAAATACTTATGTCATGCAATAAAATGCAAATTAATTACTTAAAAATCATACAATGCGATTTTCTGGATGTTTGTTTTAGATTCCATCTCTCACAGTTGAAGTGTACCTATGATAAAAATGACAGACCTCTACATGCTTTGTAAGTAGAAACACTGCCGATTTTGCAGGTTATCAAATACTTGTTCTCCCCACTGTACATAAAACACTAAACAAGAATGGTGTTCATGGGAGGACTCCACGGAAGAAGCCACTGCTGTCCAAAAAAGCATTATTGTACGTCTGAAGTTTGCAAAAGTGCACATGGATGATCGACAGCGCTACTGGCTAAATATTCTGTGGACAGATGAAACTACAGTTGAGTTGTTTGGAAGGAACACACAACACTATGTGTGGAGGACAAAACCTCATCCCAACTGTAAAGTACATTGGAGGGAGCATCATAGTTTGGGGCTGCTTTCCTGCCTCAGGGCCTGGACAGCTTGCTATCATCAATGGGAAAATTAATTCCCAAGTTTATCAAGACATTTTGCAGGAGAATGTTAGGCTATCTGTCCGCCAATTGATGCTCAACAGAAGTTGGGTAACGCAGCAGGACAACGACCCAAAACACAGAAGTAAATAAACAACAGAAGAAAATAGGCCTTCTGGAGTGGCCCAGTCAGAGTCCTGACCTCAATCCGATTGAGATGCTGTGGCATGACCTTGAGCAGTTCACCAGACATCCCAAGAATTTTGCTGAACTGAAACAGTTTTGTGAAGAGGAATGGTCCACAATGTATTCTGGCCGTTGTGCAGGTCTGATCCGCAACTCCAGAAAACAATTGGTTGAGGTGATTGCTGCCAAAGAAGGGTCAACCAGTTATTAAATCCAAGGGTTCACATACTTTTCCCACCCTGTACTGTGAATGTTTACACGGTGTGTTCAATAAAGACATGAAAACATGTAATATTTTGTGTTATTAGTTTAAGCAGACTGTTTGTCTGTTGTGACCTAGATGAGGGTCATAAAATTTGATCTGATCAATTTATGTAGAAATCCAGGTATTTGCAAAGGGTTCATACTTTTTCTTGCCACTGTACAAGCCCTCTGGTATAAGTTCATTACATACAGTACCAGTCAAAAGTTTGGAGACACCTATTCATTCAAGGGTTTTTCTTTACTTTTACTATTTTCTACATGGTCGAATAATAGTGACGACATCAAACATATGGAATCATGTCCTAGCCAAAAAAGTGTTAAACAAATCTAAATATATTTGAGATTCTTCAAAGTAGCTACCCTTTGCCTTGATGACAGCTTTGCACACTCTTGACATTCTCTCAACCAGTTTCATAAGGTAGTCACCTGGAATGCGTTTCAATTAACAGGTGGGCCTTGTTAATTTGTGGAATTTCTTTATTAATGTGTTTGTTGTGACAAGGTATGGTTGGCACACAGAACAGCCTTATTTGGTAAAAATAAAACACGTCCATATTATGGAAAGAACAGCTCAAATAAGCAAAGAGAAACGACAGTCCATCATTACTTTAAGACATGAAGGTAATTTCAAGAACTTTGAAAGTTTCTTCAAGCGCAGTCGGAAAAAACAAGCGCTATGATGAAACTGGCTCTCATGAGGACCGCCACAGGAAAGGAAGACCCAGAGTTACCTTTGCTGCAGAGGATAAGTTCTGCTGCAGAGTTACCAGCCTCAGAAATTGCAGCCCAAAGAAATGCTTCACTGAGTTCAAGTAACAGACACATCTCAACATGAACAGTTCAGAGGAGACTGCGTGAGTCAGGCCTTCAAGGTCGAATTGAGAAACCAATACTAAAGGACACCAATAATAAGAAGAGACTTGCTTGGGTCAAGAAACACGAGCAATGGACATTAGACCGGTGGAAATCTGTCCTTTAGTCTGATGAGTCCAAATTAGAGATTTTTGGTTCCAACCGCCATGTCTTTGTGAGACGCAGAGTAGGTGAATGGATGATCTCTGCATGTGTGGTTCCCACCGTGAAGCATGGAGGAGGAGGTGTGATGGTGTGGGGGATGCTTTGCCTTTGACACTGTCTGTGATTTATTTAGAATCCAAGGCACACTTAACCAGCATGGCTACCGCAGCATTCGGCAGCCATATGCCATCCCATCTGGTTTGCGCTTAGTGGGACTATCATTTTGTTTTTCAACAGGACACCCCAGGCTGTGTAAGGGCTATTTGACCAAGAAAGGGAGTGATGGAGTGCTGCATCAGATGACCTGGCATCCACAATCGCCCGACCTCAACTCAATTGAGATGGTTCGCGATGAGTTTGACCGCAGAGTGAAGGAAAAGCAGCCAACAAGAGCTCAGCATATGTGGGAACTCCTTCAAGACTGTTGGAAAAGCATTCCAGGTGAAACTGGTTGAGAGAACACCTAGAGTGTGCAAAGGGTGCCTACATTGAAGAATCTAAAATATAAAATATATTTTGATTTGTTTAACATTTTTTGGCTACTACATGATTCCATGTGTTATTTCATATTTTTGATGTCTTCATTATTATTCTACAATATAGAACATACTCATTCAAGGGTTTTTCTTTATTTGACTAAGTGTGTCCAAACATTTTGTCTGGTTCTGTATACTTAGATAGAGAGAAGTTGGTACCACTTAGCCTGAATGGAGAACTCTGTAATAAAAGACTATTTAAATCTCATTGACATATGACACACACAGGCCCACAGTATATCATCAGTCATAATATACTGAATCTCTCTAAAAATATGGCTCTGAATATCCTTTCATTATCTTTGTGGAATGTCACAGCTACACATCGTAATGATTTATTAATTCCTGGATCCTCTGTGGGTGTTGTGTTTTGAGGGTGAAATTTCAACCACAGGATTATGTCATCATGGTAACCAAATTTCAACGTAGACAACCCTTGTGTAAAATATGTTGAATTTTCTACCTTTAAAACAATGTCAGATCTTCAACATTTATCCACAATCAGACATTTTTTTTGTTTGGGCAGCACCTCCTACTAGAGAATTGATCGATCTACAGGTACCCTTTGATCTCTCATGCAGGGTTTTAACCAAGCCCAGCCCTTATTAGCTATGATATTTAAAAGTCACTATTGCTATCCAAGTCATTCCAAAGGGTAGGTTTAATAGAGAAAATTAAATGTAACCATAATTTGTCACTCATATATCATCAGTGATGCTATTGAGGCCTATACAGTGCCTTCAAAAAGTATTAGCATCCTTTAAATAAATAATTTAAATAAAAAATAACTTGGCTACTCAGGATCACTGTCTTCTAGGTAAGCAACTCCATTGTAGACTTGGCCTTGTGTTTAAGGTTATTATCCTGCTGAAAGGTGAATTAATCTCCCAGTGTCCGGTGGAATGCAGACAACCAGGTTTTCCTCTAGGATTTTGCCTGTGCTTAGCTCCATTACGTTTAGTTTTATCCTGAAAAACTCCCCAGTCTTTAATGATTACAAGCATACCCATAACGTGATGCAGCTATCACTATGCTTGAAAATATGGAGAGTGTTACTCCGTAATGTGTTGTATTAGATTTGGCGCAAACATAACACTTTGTTTTCAGGACATAAAGTACAATTTCTTTGCCACAATTTTAGCAGTATTACTTAAGCGCCCTGTTGCAAACAGGATGCATGGTTTGGAATATTTTTATTCTGTACAGGCCTCCTTCTTTTTACTCTGTCAATTAGGTTGGTATTGTGGATTAACTACAATGTTGTTGATCCATCCTTAGTTTTCTCCTTTCAGAGCCATTCAACTCTGTAACTGTTTCCTTCCTCTCTAGCAACTGAGTTTGGGAACATTTGAAAAACAGATTAAATGTGTTCTGGGAACTTTATTGTAACATCAGGTGAATGTTTTTTGAACACGAAAAGAAACATTGTAAAGGCATCCACAATTGTACAGTTTTTATGTTTTGAGACCATATCTTTTGTGTGTTTTCACCAGACTGTTCTCACAACCTAATACAAACATTCTAGAATAATCAGCACAACTGGACAGCTTTTGTGTTATGAGGACATTTGCCACAACATAACGAATGTTCTGGGAACTTTTACAGAAAAAATGTTGGTTTGTTAGGCTGGCACTCTGGAAATATATCACGGACACAATTATGGAATCAATCTTCAAGCTGCTGAAATATTCTCACAGTCAGAGGCTGCCCCCTCTCTCTCTTCTCCCTCTCACTTCTCTTTTATTTGTACTGTAATTGATGTACTGTAATTGAGTGACAATCAAAGGGACGTCATCTTGGCCTTGCAGTGTTAGCGGTCTTTACAAAATGGTTCAACAGTGAAATGGCCCTGCACAGTTTATCTTTATGAGAAGGCAGGGTTTGTGCGTACATGTGTGTGTGTGTGTGTGTGTGTGCGCATATGAGCTCAACCATAGTGGTGCTAGTACTGTGTGTCACTGACAGCCTACGGCTCAGATCCCATGGAAGTGTTTAAAGGGAATTTCTGATCAATATGTTCTCTCCTGGGAACCCCATACAGCCTTTTTAGTAAATGTCTCAAAATGGTGTGTGTTTTGTATTTGTTTGTGTGCGTGCGTAAGAGCGAGTGCGTGTGCGCGCATGCACACATGTACTGATGCCTCAACAGTTCACTACTGCCATCAAGACAAGTGATATGGATAACATCAATAACAAGCATTTAGACTCTTGTATATCTCCAGTCTACATGCAAGTATACACAGAGCAATCATTGTCAAAGACTTCTTCAGAGCAAATGTGTATTATGATCTTTGACCTGTGAAGTGGTTTAAAGATGAGCTTATCTAATGACAGATGGGCAGTTTGTGTCTTTTTGAGAGAATAAAAGCCAGGCTCTAATGTAATCTCTGTATGAAGCCAGAGGTGAACTAAGAATAGAGCTGAGCCAGGTATTAATAGAGCTGTTCTAGCTGGGCTTCTCAGAGCAGCTAGCCGCAAAACCAGGAGAATCCAGGAGAGACCTATATTCTCTCTCTATTTACTCTCTCTCTCTCTTGCTTGCGCTCTTGTTTTCTCTCTCGCCGTTTGTCGCTCTCTTTCTATTCTCGCTCACATTCTTTCTCACTTTTTGTCCTCTCTCTCACGCCTCTCTACCTTTTTTTCTTTTTTCTCTATCTCTCTCTCACCTCCTGTAAGTGCTGCTTTCTAAGATATCTGACAAAGTGGCTGCCAAGCAACATTCCTCCGGATGGAGACATGTATTTTTCTCAGAATGGAAGTAAACATGAATGTTCATTATTACACCAACTTAATTACCAGTAAAGTACAATTATCTCATTTAGAAAATGTCCACCTGACTCGGCAGCCTCTTGTTTTGGGTGATAATAGATATTGTGCCCTGTTGACAACAGAGCAGTGTTTATGTGTGCTAGTTGGTGTGACGTGTGTTTCCATTAGTTTAGACCCATGGGTCTTATGAGCAGCAGAAGATACACAGTATGCTTGCAGTGTGTGTGTGTGTGTGTGTGTGTGTGTGTGTGTGTGTACGTGCCTGTTTGTGTGTATGAGGTATAGTAGACCCCCCCCCCCCAGACCCCATAGTTCATGACCCTGCGACCTGAGGATGGGACAAGGGATGGCACCTGGCCCTGGCGGTCGCTGCCGCTGTCATCAGTGGATTAGCACGCTGCTTGTGACGGTGCTGACGTGATGCCCATTGTGTGATGCCCATTGCTGTGACGACACCCACTGTAGCCACATTGGCTGGTTCACAAAACTAGGATACAGCCTCATCAGGGAGGCAGGGTCAAGCTGGGGCCACACACACTGCCTGCGTGCGTGCGTGCGTGCGCCACAGCCCTGACCACCAGGCCCAGGTTTTAGATTTCCCCCTGAGCACAGTGACACTGCAGCCCTGGGGGCCATGAACTTCTCACACCAACCAACCCTACCCTGCATCCGCTTAGAGCCACATCCTTAATTGCCCTCCCGCCTCTCGAGACTGATTACAGACAGATTGAAGTGTACTGGATATATGTACAGTCAGGTCAAAAATTATTGGCACCCTTCATAAAGATGAGCAAAAACACAGTATCAAGTTAGTTATTTTGTATGTAAAACAAATGAGGAAATCATAACATTTTATACTAATACAATTGCTTAGAGAGAGATTTTGCTTAATAAGTAATATTGTTTTCCCAAAAAAACACAGGGGTTAAAATTGTTGCCACCCCTGTTTCCAATACCTTTTTAAGACCTCACTTTGCAAGGATAACGGCACTGAGTCTTTTCCAAAATGTTTTATGTGTTGGAGAACACATTGGGAGGAATCTTAGACCATCCCTCCTTACACAATCTTTCCAGATCCTTGATATCCTTGGTCTGCGCTTATCGTCCCTCTTCAAATAAAACTAAAAACAGCATCACCCTTTTACTATCCCTCTCCCCCGGCCCTGTAGAGAGTGACCAGTGAGTCGTACAATAACACTTAAGAAAAGCCACAAGCTACAGTAAAGCTGCCACCATTTTATGTCTATAGCCCTATGGATGTGTGCCCAATGTATAGCACTCTCTATCTCTCTTTAATACACACGCATACAATACACACACACACTCACACATTCACGCAGACATAGTCACACTAGGCCCTTTTTAGACACCGAAAAGCCAATTGTTTTCAAACACTTGTATATTGCGGTCAAATGTCAACAGCCAGGTTTTATTAAGGTAGATGTGAGTTAAACGGTAGGAAGCATGAGATTGTAAACACCAATGTAACAACCCAGTGTAGTCAAAACTCGTAACTTAGTTGTAGTCACGATCTATTACCTATAAGTACAAATTGTTTGAATTTTTTTATTTTATTTTAAAAAAATGTATACATCTGACGTTGTTTTAAAGGTATTAATTTATTAATCTACTTCTGTATATCTTCTAAACTAATCACAATGCACTATTTCTCAACGTCATGTGGAGTATTTACTCTTTGCTACCGAGTTTGTATGCTACAATACATGTCCACATACTTTTGGTCATCTACTCTTTGAACATCTCATTCCAAAATCATGGGCATTAATATGGAGTTGATCCCTCCTTTGCTGCTACAACAGCTTCCGCTCTGCTGGGAAGGCTTTCCACTAGATGTTGGAACATTGCTGAGGGGTTTTGCTTCCACTCAGCCACAAGAGCATTAGTGAGGTTGGGCATTGATGTTGGGCCTGGCTCGTCGTCAGCATTCCAATTCATCCCAAAGGTGTTTGATGGGGTTGAGGTCAGGGCTTTGTGCAGGCCAGTCAAGTTCTTCCACACTGATCTCGACAAACCATTTCTGTATGGATCTCGCTTTGTGCATTGGGGCATTGTCATGCTGAAACAGGAAAGGACCTTCTCCAAACTGCTGCCACAAAGTTGGAAGCACAGAATCATCTAGAATGTCATTGCATGCTGTAATGTTAAGATTTCCCTTCAGTTGAACTAACCCTTATTCCTCCTCCACCAAACTCTTCAATTAGCACAATGAATTTGGGCAGGTAGCGTTATCCTGGCATCCCCCAAACCCACAGGAGTTTTGTAACTTTTTCCACCTTGGCTTAGAGCTAGTGCACTAGCTGATGGACATCTGGAATCTATCTATTTTGGATCTCCCTGACTCTCTCTCAGCCCCGCGATGTGCCTGCCTCCCCCTCACTTTGGTATCTTACTCAGCCTGCACTCTTTTAATCTGTAAATCTGCTCTCTTTGATTTTAATCTGCAGTTATGTTTTGGTTGTGTTCTAGCTGGTCTCCAATAGTTGGGCTCCAGCTTGCCGACCATAACAAGTGGAGTGTGTCTGAAAGTGGGCATGTCTGCAGAAGTGGGAGGACCAACAGTAATAGACATTACACCAGCGCTCTGTAATTGGTTAGGTGGTTTTGATTGAACATGTTGTTTTTCGTTCCTTAACACATTTTTGGGGTCAGTTTCCTACCGTGTGACACAAGACTGGGAGAGCTAAAAGGCGTTCTATTCTTGATAACATTCAAATGCCACATTATGATTCTCTAACAGAACAAACAACAAACACCTCCCTTATAGCCTGAATATGATATCTTTATTTACCTGTTTTTCATTTACTACCAATAAATCTGAAGTATTAGGCCAAAATGCATTATGGCGTCTGTTCGGCTATCATATGATGATGGCAATAAATGTGTGTTTTGTGAATAAGGCTTATTATAATTACTCTTGTATAACTGGGCAGCAAACAGCCTTCAGGGTTTTTATTTACCAATAAATGTATGTTTGATTATTATAACTCATGGCATTTATTTGACTGTCATCAAATGATGACAATAAATTGTGTTTGGCTTAATATAATTACTATTGTAGAATTGGGCAGCAAGCCAGCTTAGAATGAAAAGTATTCGAAGAGGGTTAACAAAAATCTATTACTAATATGACTCCCACCAGAAAACAGACGAAAAGACAAAGGCAAATGAACTTAACGACTTTTACATGACATTACTTATCTGACAAGTGTGTTAACATGCTCAACACCATTGTTATTGATGGCTGTGACCCCAAAGTTAGAATTTAACCCTAGAGAGGCCACGAGTCTTTAAGCTGTCAACAGGCCCCCTTGGCGTCTCTACTTTGTGCAGAGGAACTTCCACCAGCCTGGGTCCCTGTCTTTCAGAGGTCTGCACATTCCCACACAGTTCCACTCGTGTGGAAGAAGGCGATCATCACCCCACTTCCTCAAAAGCCTTCTCCCTAAGAAAACAAAGACTGTAAGGCCTGTTGCTCTGACCTCTGTTATTATGAAGTGTCTTGAAAAAAAAATCAAGCTTCCTACATACATAACACGCTGTTGGACCTGTATCAGTTTGCTTACAAACACAAATGTGGCACTGATGTATCAATCCTCAGCATAGTGCATCTCATGCTCCTCATCTGGAGAACCCCAAGGCCTATGGTCGACTGCTATTTGTGGATTTTAGTTCAGCATTGAACATCTTGAAGACACACATCCTACTCAGTAAACTCAGACAGGTGTCAGTGAACCCCTATACCATCAGGTGGTATTACTCATTTACTCAACAGGACCAAGCAGGTCCGAGGGAACGAGACCTTGTCTGAGCCCAAGTTCATTAAGGTCCCCCCAAAGGCTGAGTTCACCCATCCTATTCACACTGTATACAAATTAATGTACAAGTACACACACTGATAACTATATTGTCATGTTTTCTGATTATACTGCCATTCTGGGTCTAATGTAGTGCCACCCTGACACTGCTGTATATAGGTCAGAGGTCAGAGATACAGAGGTTTGTGCAGTGGTGTGATGACCACCACCTCATCCTAAATGTCAAGCAAACAGAGGAAATGGTTTCTGACCTCAGATCTGTTGGTGACCACTCACTTGTGGTGGTCTATAATGTAGACATTACTCAGGTCCACTCTTACAAATGCTCAAGGGTCCAACAACGCCTTTCTTTTCTGCGTAGGTTCAGGGTTTCATACAGAAGGTCGTGCTCCTATTCTACCAGGCTGTCATAGAGCGCATTCTATTCTATGGCATTTCAGCCTGGTATGGCAGACAGCCATGAAGGTGACGTGTGTGCGGTAGCACCCATCACTGCAGACTGTCTTTGAACAAGCAGTCATGAGACAGGACGAGAAAATAATGATAGACCCCTCCCGTGTACTCCACCTAGAGTTTCAGCTTCTCTCCTCAGGCAAACGGAACACGATTCCTCAGTGCAAGCTAAACAGATATAAGCCCTCATTCATCCCCCAGTCAAACTCCTACATAGCAGTATGTTGGGGGAGACCATGTGCAATGTGATATATACCGTATACAGTATATATGGTACCAGTCAAAAGTTTGGACACACCTACTACTTCTACACTGTAGAATAATACTGAAGACCTCAATACGATGAAATAACACATATGGAATCATGTAGTAACCAAAAGTGTTAAACAAATCAAAAATATATTTTATATTTGAGATTCTTCAAAGTAGCCACCCGTTGCCTTGATGACAGCTTTGCACAATCTTGGCATTCTCTCAACCAGCTTCACGAGGTTCAATTAACAGGTGTGCCTTGTTAATTTCTTTCCTTAATGCGTTTGAACCAATCAGTTGTGTTGTGACAAGGAAGGGTTGGTATACAGAAGATAACCCTATTAGGTAAAAAAAAAAAACACGTCCATCAAATAAGCGAAGAGAAATGACAGTCCATCATTACTTTAAGGTCAGTCAATACAGAACATTTCAAGAACTTTGAGTTTCTTCAAGTGCAGTGGCAAAAACCATCAAACGCCGTGATGAAACTGTCTCTCGAGAGGACCGCCACAGGAAAGGAAGGCCGAGTTACCTCTGCTGCAGAGGATACGTTCATTAGAGTTACCAGCCTCAGAAATTGCAGCCCCAATAAAAGCTTCACAGAGTTCAAGTCACAGACATCTCAACATCAACTGTTCAGAGGAGACTGCATGAATCAGGCCTTCACGGTTGAATTGCTGCAAAGAAACCACTACTAAAGGACACCAATAATAAGAAAAGACTTACTTGGGCCAAGAAACACGAGCAGTGAACCTCCAGGCTGTGTAAGGGCTATTTGACCAAGGAGAATGATGGAGTGCTGCATCAGATGAACTGGCATCCACAATCACCCGACCTCAACTCAATTGAGATGGTTGAGATAAGCTACTGAGATAAGCTTTACACCTGATGTAATGTTGTTAACTTGTGTCTGTGGTTTTAAATGTCTGTTTGTCCATAATGTTGTCATGTTTACATTGCCTATCCAGCTTAAGCTGGACAATCCTGAACCACAGATTTTGCGTGTAGTAATGATAGATGGACTCTCAAAATCACACATACATTTTTTTTTAGCTTGGTCTGATGGCTTCCCATGTGAACAGCATCCAAACGTATCATGTAGGACAATAATGGAAGAGGGCATTTTTAATTGGAGATATTCATCAAACAAAGTACCGCCACAACAGAATGGCATTTAGAGTATATTTGAGGAGGTACTAGGTCTTGACTTGGAGGGGTGTCATGATGTTATTATGTCATTGTTATCATCAGGACTAAACCAGTTGGAGATTACAAGTGTCTATGCCTAAACTGAATCCTCGTCACAGACCTCTTTTTTTTATACACTTGACATTTCTGACAAAACAATGTACAAATTCTATCTTGGCAACATGACAATAATGAGCGCAAGAAATAAATAATGAAAGTTTTTTTTTTACTGTGCAATATTTATAGTATTTCCATGACTTATCAACACTTGTTCTCTCGTGTGTCTCGCTTGTCCCTCTGCAGCAGACGTACAGTATATTGTGCAAAATGTTTGGAACATCGAATCACAGTATTGAATCACAATACGTATAGACTCCCAATACATATTGCTTCGGCTGTCGTGATATGGTATCTGGAGGTCCCTGGTGATTCCCAGAAGAATGTCATGATTTCCCCCCATTTTGTTCTGGTTTGTCACAACCTGTATTCCCACATACACATATTTAGAAACAACTGCTCTAAAATATGGGCATTGTGTGTGTGTGTGTGTGTGTGTGTGTGTGTGTGTGTGTGTGTGTGTGTTTGGTTCCACAAATGGGAAAACATTCATTCTGAACTTAAAGGATATTAAAGTACAAAAGAACAGTGAGAACAGTCTCCTTCGAAAACAGTCTTTAAGCAGTCTTTAAACAACCAGACGTCTAGAGCTCCATTATATCATCTATGCATGACGTCTTCCTCTCGCTGGGGAGGCCGAAAGAATCCTCACCATGTTCTCCTTTATGGAGTCCTTCACTATGAATTTAGTGATGACAGCGTCTCTCTTCTGGTCGAGGCAGGGACATACTAGTCCTCTGTTGCTGGGTTCCAAGCGTGGTCCATGAGGAAGCGCGAGGTGGCTGTGAGGTTTAGCCCCACCCTTCCGGGTTCGAATAACAGCAGCATGATCAATGGGCTGCCAGGTGCATCGCTCTGGAACTCCTGGATCACCTGAACCAGCCTCTTCTGGCTCAGTGCCGTCTAGACTCACAAACTTGAAACCCTCCTCCCTGAGTGGGACCTCCAATTAGAGTGAGGAAGCGTGTGAACTGAGAGACAACCAGACTCTGAATGCAGTTGTCTTGTGCAGTCCTTACACTGTTCCTAGAGAGGTACCCTCCTGTAGGTTTTTGCTACAACCCCAGTTGTAACTAACCCGATTCAGCTTATCAACCAGCTAATTATTAGAATCAGGTGTGCTAGATTAGTGTTGGAGTGATAACCTACAGGACGGTCGCTCTCCAGAAACAGGGTTGGATAGCCCTGCATTAGAGCCTCCACCTTGGAGCTGCTCCTCCAGTTCTCTGAGAGGTTGTTCTCTTCCTGAGGAAACTCCACTAGCTCACTGGACTTGATCTGGAATCTGCACAGAGGGCACACCTGCTCGGGTACATAAGACCTCTGCGATGTGATGAAGGGCAGGCAGACAGTCCAGACACACAGCACACTCATCAGAGCCACTGCCTAGCACCAGCCTCAGTCTCTCTATCAGACGTTCACTCAACTTTGCAGGAGTCACAGCTACCACACGTGTGTGTAGTGGTCATGGTGGCAGCAGAACTGACTCAGCCTGATCAGGATAGCCAGAACATCCGCACAGTTCCTGATGACGGTCCCCTACGCAACATACCTGCTGATGGTGGTGCATCCCTCTGTGCGTGCCAGCTCGTATTCCTCCCTCTCTTTATCAGCTTCACCTCTTCTACACTTAACGCTCTTCTCCGGCAGAGAGACCAGAGGCTGCCCACACACACGGCTGGTCTTCGTACGATGCAGCGTGATACACTTCACCAGAGCTTGTGGGTTCTGAAGGCCGGTCATGTCCCCCTGTGTGACAGATCTCTGTATGACTCTGTTCCACCACTCTCTCCTGTCGAACGGCTTCAGACGCAGAAATGCCACCAGCATCCACAGATCCCTCTGAAATGGAAAAAACAAACACTAAGTGTTCATAGGGGGATGCAAATAGCCTGGCAAGCCTATATGAATCATAGTATCATATGATGACAGGTTGCTGAACTAGTCTAATGGTCGGCTTTATGTAGCTAGTAGGGCCTGTGTGTAGCTATCTGTAACATTGTTATCCACCCCCCCACTGGGAAATCATAATTTTTTAAAAATAGGATGACGCAATAACTGTAGCTACAAGTGTTTACCTCTACGCAGCACAGCCGTCAATATGTGAGACTCAATGTGTGCCCACAAACTGGTATAGTCTTGGGGCTTGATAATGGAGAAATTATACAATCGGCACTTCTGGCACTGGGATAAATTCATGCAGCCAAGAAAGAGGCAGCTTTAACAACTGTGATATGCTGTCAAACACACACATGAATGACAAATAGTTTAGTAAGCTAGCTAGCTAGTTAGTTAGATGAGGTGATCATGTTGGCTAACAGTCACTCACAGCAAACATGACCCTCGTGATGATAACTACTTTAACAGACTAGGTTAGCTAACCTTAGCTTGGTAGATTATAGCCACATCAATGATAGACAGCAATAAAAAGCTAGTATACTATGAATATCTACGAATAACTTCGGTAGCTACACCAAATACACAGCTCAAAGTGAATGGAAAAATGTTAGCCTAACTGAAATGCCATCTCTGCTGACCAAGACCACACTCCGCAAAACACAGCAGCCCCGCAAAACGGTCTTGAGTGGCAACCAATCTGCCCAATTAGCTGATTCGTTTTCCATACACCCACTACTTTTGATCCTTCCACTTCTGTTGACACATCCACTTCCAGACACACGCCACATATGCAGTTACCCCTGACTCGACCGTAACCGTGGTGGTTGGCTAGGCTAATAGCTAGTTGTCTAAATAGCTAACGTTAGCTGGCTGGCCAAGATAACTGTATATAGCTAACATTCTTTGAAAGCTGGTTAGATGGCATTACGTATTTCCAAAACTTTGGTTTACTTAATTGTAGCTATAAACTAGATGTTGATAGCAACTGGCTGACTCATGCACACTGGTAGGGCTTGTAACAATAAATGTATCAAGTATTTTCTCGTAAATTGCCTGAAAATGTAATTGAGTCATCGATACAAACGATTTGGTTTAATTTGAAGTTATTTCTGTTGGAGTTCACATTATAGAGAATACGCTGGCATGTCGGGTCCTCTATATTACATCACACCCTGGAAAATATTTTCCGACATGACTTTGGAATTCTTTGGAATTGTATGTAATAACTTGAAAATTGAAGTGAACTTTGCATTGGGACTTTTGATGCGTATACTAATGCAAATACATATGTTACATGTGGTTACGTTTATGCTACCTACCCTTTAAGGACACTGACACACATGTATGTTACAGCCCAGTCTCCCCTCCTTAACTAACCCCCTTTCCTGGGGGGCTATGGTGTGCTGGGTTTGGGACTGCCCTTTCCAGGCATATGTGGGTTTGGTGATGCGGAGCGACGCAAGCCCTAATGCCTATCCCGGAAGGACGCCGGGGGACAGGGGAGGAGGATGAGCAGATGGACGAGTAGGGGGATGGGAGGAGTACAGGGAGGGATATGAGGAGGGAGGGGGAGGGGCACGGGAACCCTATCGGAGCCGAGACAATGGAGAGGAGGAAGGGCTCTAAGCAGTGAGCACAGCCCAGATTAGCAGAGTAGTGGAGAGCAGAGCTGGAGATAAAGAACAGAGTAGGCATAATTCATATAAACGGTCTTCATTTTAATTTGACTTTCGTAACAACGAGGGCTTTGTGTTGGAGCCTATTTCTTCCTTTTTAAGAAATAAGAGATAGGCCTACCTGTTTGAAATATGGAATCAGGCAAAAACTGCTATATCCAAATTTGTAGGTAAATTCCTCCACCCACCATGCACTCTTTAAATAGCCTACATCCATGTGAATGTCTGTTAAAACCAAGACTTGAATTGAGGGGTTATGGGAGGTTGGGCCTACCTTTAATTAAATAAAATTGCAAAAAGCAAAGGCTCGTGTCTGGCTAGACTGTAAACTCCTTCCAGACTCACATTAAGCATCTCCAATCCAAAATTAAATCTCGAATCAGCTTCCTATTTCGCAAAAAAAGCCTCCTTCACTCACGCTGCCAAACATACCTTTGTAAAACTGACTATCCTACCAATCCTCGACTTCAGCGTTGTCATTTACAAAATAGCCTCCAACACTCAGCAAAATGGATGCAGTCTATCACAGTGCCATCCGTTTTGTCACCAAAGCCCCATATACCACCCACCACTGCGACCTGTATGCTCTCGTCAGCTGGCCCTCGCTACATATTCGTCGCCAGATCCACTGGCTCCAGGTCATCTATAAGTCTTTGCTCGGTAAAGCTCCGCCTTATCTCAGCTCACTGGTCACCCTAACAACACCCACCCGTAGCATGCGCTCCAGCAGGTATATCTCACTGGTCATCCCCAAAGCCAACACCTCCTTTGGCCTCCTTTCCTTCCAGTTCTCTGCTGCCAATGACAGGAACGAATTGCAAAAATTGTGGAGACTTATAAGTTGGAGACTTATATCTCCCTCACTAAATTTAAGCATCAGCTATCTGTGCAGCTTACCGATCGCTGTAGCTGTACACAGCCCATCTGTAAATAGCCCATCCAACTACCTACCTCATCCCCATATTGTTTTTATTAACATTTTTGCTCTTTTGCACACCAGTACTTCTACTTGCATGTCATCATCTGCACATTTATCACTCCAGTATTGATTTGCTAAATTGTAATTACTTTGCTACTGTGGCCTATTTATTGCCTTACCTCCTTTCTCCATTTGCACACACTGTATAAAGATTTTTCCCATTGTGTTATTGACTGTACTTTTGTTTATCCCATGTGTAACTCTGTGTTGTTGCTTTTTGTCGCACTGCTTTCTTTTATCTTGGCCAGGTCGCAGTTGTAAATGAGAACTTGTTCTCAACTGGCCTACATGGTTAAATAAAAAAATCAATACAGGCCCTGTTATTTTTAATATTTTGAAGAAAATAAAACATCTGATCATATAAAGTGATCTATAACTGTATGCTAGAAACAAGCTGTAAAATACCCGGGAAATACATGACTCTGATGCATAAGGGGATATCATTGTTTTGATTCTTTGACCATTCAAAGGCTGATCTACAACCTTCTAAAGCCGAGGAGACTTTGCTTGGAAAGTAATCTAATTTTGTCACTATTAATTGATTAAACTAGTCACTTTCTATACAATAGAATATGTTTAAACCCATAAATATTTTAGGGAAACACTTGTGACCTTCTCTCGTTGGGTTAAGCCACAGAAGAAGAGAGGCCAGCAGTTAAAATTTTACTGCCTGCGCCCGGGCCCACCACAGGAGTCGCTAGAGCGCGATGGGACAAGGACATCCTGGCCAGCCAGACCCTCCCCTAAACCTGGACGACTCTGGGCAAATTGTGCCCCCTCCTCATGGGTCTCCCGGTCGCGGCCGGTTGTGACACAGCCTGAGATCAAACCCGGATCTATCACTGCCTTAGACTGCTGCACTACTCAGGAGGCCATGCTCAGATTCTTAATGACATCTCAGATTTAATTATTTGCAAACAGTGACAGTTTCATTGCAAACAAGGAACACTGATGTGTCATTGGGGAAATATGAATAGACGAACACATAGGCCTATCTCTCTGTCCATTCTTAGCCTGGAATTTCGGTAATTTGTGTGCTATCAAAAACGATTCTGCTAATATGTCAAATTAAGTAGAATTGCATGAAATGTTTAGTAAAGGCACATTTTTTTCTCTGACCTGCTAATACGATGATAGATTCATGCAATGCCTTTACTATAAAGGAGATCTTTCCAGTCCTACTTTTGTCCACAGGGGTCTGCAAACCCACAACAACAAAATTCCTGTATAGCCATGCTATGCTTAGTTTCAAAAACTGCATATCTAAGGCTCTGCTCTGTCCAACAAGTGTGGGTAAACAGTAGACACGTTCTCTGCTATCCACTTTGTTTTTATTATTATTTTGAGAATAGAGAATGGTCACTTATTTGTTTTTAAGCGCCCAGGGAGGGTTTATAGAAGTCTGTTTTTCTCTTATAAATAAAGTTCACTCCCTGATTTTCCTTTCTTATATTAAGCACTTTAACATAGCACTTACTTTTGCAGCACTTAATCCCTTTTTCCCTTGGTATGATTTTTCATTATATTATTTACTTATTAAATAATTTATTCATTAATTTATTGATCCAGCTTGCATGCTTTATTATTATTTATTTGTTTCTACTTGTTTCCCCCTCAGCACTTTTTTAACCCTGGCCTTCCTCTTATTGTTGTTTCCCTGTCATTGAACCATTGCAGGTGACCCCTCTGAGCTCTCATGTCCACACCCTGGCTGAACCCTATCCCTTCGCTAACAGCCTTAGTTTTCCTTATCGGGTTGACCCATTTTGGTGTGGTAGTAGGGGGTTGGGGGCAGCAGGGTGCAGGGGTGCCCTAAGGAGGGGCTAAGTGCAGGGGGGAGAGGTGTGGCAGGCGGAGCAGCTGGAGTTAAATAAAGCTGTCAGCTGGCATTCCTGAAATTCACCCTCTCATCTATGATCAGTTAGTCTACATGGGTGTGCTCCCTCCCTTCCAACATCCTCATTTCAGGACATGAAGTCATGCGGTGCGGTGTTGGTGTTTGTTGGCTGACAAGATATAGAACCCGTGTTGAGGGGTCAGAGGTCAAAGAGTTGGGCGGTGTCAGAAACAGACCGACTGCAGAGCTAGGGGACAGTTATGAGAACAGGGAAATAGGATGGAACTGTAACCTCTGTCTTCTCTGTCTCTGGAGTAGGAACCATTTAATTTCCCTTGAGCCTCTTCAATCATTCTTATTGTGAGGAGAGAGAAAGGAAATAATTAATATGCTATTCTCCACTGATCACTAACGTAACGTCCTCTGCAACCCAAGCAAAGTCATGCTCCCTCTCAGGTCGGCTCATGGTAGCTCATTTGTTTATCAGATATACAGTACGAGGGAGACTTTCAACAAGGGTGTTTATGGAAAAAGTGGTTTAAGGGTGTTTATGGAACTGGAAAAAGAGATTTACCCATTGTGCCCTAGGAGTTCAGCTCAGGCTAGCTACATGCAATATGTTTATCAGATATACAATATGAGTGAGTTGATGAACTAGAAAAGAAAGACTGAGTTTACACTTTGTGTCCCAGTTTACATGGTGTAAATAATGTATGATACATACAGTTAGGCCTGGTGTATGGCTCTAAGGGATTTACAGTACACTTTTGGCAAAGTGTGTGTAGTAAATGGCTTGTATAAAACAGCCTGCAGGTGTTTTGTTGTATTACAGTAAAAGCTTGCTGTGGTTTGCAGTGTGAAATGTTTGGCCGACAGCTGGCATTTGAGTCATTTTGGGGGTGCTTATACTTGTCCTATTTCACACGTATGTATTTATACAGCTGTGTGAATTGGAAATGTGTTTTTTGCATATCCCAACTCTCCGTGAGAGTGGGGCCACAGCCTGCCATTATCAACGGTGACCCTGGAGGAATTAGGTTAAAGTGCCTTGCTCAAGGGCACATTAACAGATTTTTCACCTTGTTGACTCGGGGATTCAAACTAGAAGCCCAACCAACGCTTTAACCGCTAGGCTGCCTGCCACCACCATTTTAGCAATGGGATTGTATCTTCCATTTTGTGTCTTTGGTGTGTGTGTGTTGGTTGCTGACTGTGCTCTGTGTGTTGTAGCTCCTACAACATCTTCTGCAGCTGTGACATGAGAGTAATCCCTCTCCCTATACTGCCCCTGCTGTGCACCGCTACACACACACACACACACACACACACACACACACACACACACACACACACACACACACACACACACACACACACACACACACACACACACACACACATCTCCGCTTACTGCCCCCACTGCGCTGAGCACGGCTGCCCTACATGTAAAATATTGATGTCTATCCACCAGGCTTAATTTAACCCTGGGAGGAAGGTGGGTTGTCACTCATCCAACAGACCCCTCCCACCTCCCCTCTCCTGGAATCGGAGCAGCAACCTTTCCCGGACTGGCTCTCTCTAGACATAACACCAAGAAATGGACAGGTTACTGGCCAGCTGGATTAGAGTATCTGTAAATACTCTGCCTCTGTCTCTGTCGGTTATAATTACTTGGCCATTGCTGTAAACACAACCATTGTTTCCCACTTCCCACATTGGGTGTTATTGTGTGTGTGGTCTGAGCTTTCCAGCTTGGTCATATGGTGTGAATTAAGTGGGGTGGCAGGTAGCCTAGTAGTTAGAGTGTTGGGCCAGTAACTGAAAGGTTGCTGGATCGAATCCCCGACCAACCTCCGGTAGGTTGTCATTGTAAATAAGAATTTGTTCTTAACTGACTTGCTAGTTAAATAAAGGTTAAATATATATTTTTTAAAACATTTAAATTGGCTGGCTCCCTACAATATTTATCCCAGTTTCTTTGAATAATCCAGTAGGGATGGTTTCTCCCACCATGGAAAATAAGGTGAGGATGCTCCTTAAGGAATCTGAACTCAGCCTGACTCCTATATCTTATAGTGGAACTGAGGAGCGTTCGTGTGTGTGAATGTGAGTATGTATGCGTGCCTGTGTGTGTTTGTGTGTGTGTGTGTGTGTGAGGATGGTTATACTATTCTGAGGTCTTGCTCTGTATGGGCGATACTGATTGATCAAGGTGGTTTGTGAGAGGATGTAGTTCCCAGCTAGACTGTAAACTGCTGATAAATAATTGATCCGTTAAAGGTGATCAATAATGAAGAACATGTATTTGTGTTGTGTACGTATGACCACCTGGATGCTTCGATTGACTGTTTTCCCTTTCACTAACATTAAGCCTAGTGGTCCTGCTGTACCCTATAGGTGTGTCAATGGAAACAATGTCACTGGATTTTTGTTGAGTTATGTACAGTCGTGGCCAAAAGGTTTGAGAATGACACAAATATGAATTTCCACAAAGTTTGCTGCTTCAGTGTTTCTAGATATTTTTGTCAGATATTACTATGTAATACTGAAGTATAATTACAAGCATTTCATAAGTGTCAAAGGCTTTTATTGACAATTACATGAAGTTGATGCAAAGAGTCAATATTTGCAATGTTGACCCTTCTTTTTCAAGACCTCTGCAATCCGCCCTGGCATGCTGTCAATTAACTTCTGGGCCACATCCTGACTGATGGCAGCCCATTCTTGCATAATCAATGCTTGGAGTTTGTCAGAATTTGTGGGGTTTTGTTTGTCCACCCGCCTCTTGAGGATTGACCACAAGTTCTCGATGGGATTAAGGTCTGGGGAGTTTCCTGGCCAAAATATCGATGTTTCGTTCCCCGAGCCATTTCTTTATCACTTTTTCCTTATGGCAAGGTGCTCCATCATGCTGGAAAAGGCATTGTTCATCACCAAACTGTTCCTGGATGGTTGGGAGAAGTTGCTCTCGGAGGATGTGTTGGTACCATTCTTTATTCATGGCTGTGTTCTTAGGCAAATTTGTTAGTGAGCCCACTCCCTTGGCTGAGAAGCAACCCCACACATGAATGGTCTCAGGATGCTTTACTGTTGGCATGACACAGGACTGATTGTAGCGCTCACCTTGTCTTCGCCGGACAAGCTTTTTTCTGGATGCCCCAAACAATCGGAAAGGGGATTCATCAGAGAAAATGACTTTACCCCAGTCCTCAGCAGTCCAATCCCTGTACCTTTTGCAGAATATCAGTCTGTCTCTGATGTTTTTTTCTGGAGAGAAGTGGCTTCTTTGCTGCTCTTCTTGACACCAGGCCATCCTCCAAAAGTCTTTGCCTCACTGTGCGTGCAGATGCACTCACACCTGCCTGCTGCCATTCCTGAGCAAACTCTGTACTGGTGGTGCCCCGATCCCGCAGCTGAATCAACTTTAGGAGACGGTCCTGGCCCTTGCTGGACTTTCTTGGGCACCCTGAAGCGTTCTTCACAACAATTGAACCGCTCTCCTTGAAGTTCTTGATGATCTGATAAATGGTTGATTTAGGTGCAATCTTACTGGCAGCAATATCCTTGCCTGTGAAGCCCTTTTTGTGCAATGCAATGATGATGGCACGTGTTCCCTTGCAGGTAACCATGATTGACAGAGGAAGAGCAATGATTCCAAGCACCACCCTCCTTTAGAAGCTTCCAGTCTGTTATTCAAACTCAATCAGCATGACATAGTGATCTCCAGCCTTGTCCTCATCAACACTCACACCTGTGTTAACGAGAGAATCACTGACATGATGTCAGCTGGTCCTTTTGTGGCAGGGCTGAAATGCAGTGGAATTTTTTGGGGGGAGGGATTCAGCTCATTTGCATGGCAAAGAGGGACTTTGCAATTAATTGCAATTCATCTGATCACTCTTCATAACATTCTGGAGTATATGCAAATTGCCATCATACAAACTGAGGCAGCAGACTTTGTGAAAATTAATATTTGGCCATGACTGTACATTTATCCATAGATGCTGGAAATGTGTAAATTTCACAAGAATAGTCAATAAACATCATGCTTTGTAAACAACAGGTGTATATGAACAGTGAAAATGCTTACTTACGGGCCCTTCCAAACAATGCAGAGAGAAAAATGAGTAATGATAATTTGGCTATATTCACAGGGTACCAGTATCAAATTCATGTATAGGGGTACGAAATAAGGTAGTTATGTACACATAGTTAGGGGTAAAGTGACTCGGCAGCATGATAGATAATGAAACATTAATTAGCAGCAGTGTATGTGATGAGTCAAAAGGGGTCAATGCAGATAGTCCGGACAGCTAGTTGGTTAACTATATAGTAGTCTTATGGCTTGGGCTGTTCAGGATCCTCTTGGTTTCAGACTTGGTGCGTTGGTACAGTTTGCTGTGCGGTAGCAGAGAAAACAATCTATGACTTGGGTGGCTCGAGTCTTTGACAATATTTAGGGCCTTCCTCTGACACCGCCTGGTATAGTGATGTACTGGGCCATTCACACTACCCTCTTTAGCACCTTGAGGTCGGATGCCATACCAAGGAGCGATGCAGCCAGTCAAGATGCTTTCAGTGGTGCTGCTGTATAACTTTTTGAGGATCTGAGGCCCAATGCTAAATCTATTCAGCCTCTTGAGGGTGAAGAGGCGTTGTCGTACCATTCTTCACGACCGTGTAGGTGTGTGTGGACCATGTTAATTCCTTAGTGATCTGGAAACAGAGGAACTTGAAGCTATCGACCAGCTCCACTACAGCCCCATCGATGTGGATGGGAGTGTGCTCGGCCCTCAGTTTCCTTTAGTCCACGATCAGCTCCTTTGTCTTGCTGACGTTGAGGGAGAAGTTGTTGACCTGGCACCACAATGCCAGGTCACCGAACTCCCTATAGGCTGTCTCATTGTCGTCAGTGATGAAGCCTACCACCATCCTGTCATCAGCACTTAATGATGGTGTTGTAGTCATGGGTGAACAGGGAGTACAGTACTTATAGTAGTCATGTTGAGGGTCAGCGTGACAAATGTGTTTTTGCCTACCCTGACCATCTGGGGGTGGCCATCTGGTGGTCAGTCCCAGGGTTCTGAGCTTAGTGATGAGCTTGGAGGGCACTATGATGTTGAATGCTGAGCTGTAGTCAATGAAGAACATTCTCACATAGGTGTTCCTCTTGTCCTAGTGGGAGAGGGCGGTGTGGAGTGCAATAGAGATTGCATCATCCGTCAAACTGTTTGGGCGGTGTAGGAATTGGAGTGGGTCCAGGGTGTCTGGGATGATAGTGTTGATTGTGAGCCAATACCAGCATTTCAGGCTACAGATTTGAATGCTACAGGCCTACAGTCATTTAGACAGGTTACCTTGGCGTTCTTGGGCACAGGGACTATGGTAGTTTGCTTGAATCATGTAGGTATTACAGACTGGGTCAGGGAGCGGTTGAAAATGTGAGCACTTGCAAGCTGGTCACAACTGCTCTGAGTACACGTCCTGGTAATTTAATTTATTTATTTATTTGACCTTTATTTAACTAGGCAAGTCAGTTAAGAACAAATGATTATTTTCAATGACGGCCGAGGAACAGTGGGTGAAAATGGAAAAGGAAATGGAACAGGTTCCATCTTAGCCCAACCTTCAATCATTTCTGAATTAAATATGCCCTGGAAGCACACTGTGCACGCACACACACACACACATGCTGGTGCGTGCACACACAGCGCAGAGTTCATTCAGGAGCCAACGGTAACTGCCTTGTTCAGGGGCAGAACGACAGAATTTTTTACCTTGTCAGATCAGGGATTCGATCTTGCAACCTTTCGTTTACCAGTCCAACGCTCTAACCACAAGGCTACCTGCCGCTCCGTGGCCTTGTGAATATTAACCTGTTTGAAGGTCTTCCTCACATCGGCTATGGGGAGAGAGAGAGCACACAGTCATCCGAAACAGCTGGTGCTCTCATGTATGGTTCAGTGTTGCTTGCCACGAAGCGAGCATAAAAGGCATTTAGCTTGTCTGGTCCCATTTCGACAAAATGAACCCTCCTACCATAAGCACACGCACGCACACACACACAATATATATAGTATAGGCCTAGTGCACACTGAGTGTACAAAACATTAAGAACACCTGCTCTTTCTATGACAGACTGACCAGGTGAATCAAATGATCCTTTATTTATGTCACTTGTTAAATCAACTTCCATCAGTGTAGATGAAGGGGAGGAAACAGATTTAAGAAGGATTGTTAAGCCTTGAGACAATTGAGACATGGATTGTGTATGCTTTCCATTCAGAGGGTGAATGTGCAAGACAAAATATTTAAGTGCCTTTGAACGGGGCATGGTAGTATGTTGTGTCAAGGAATGCAACGCTGCTGGGTTTTTCACACTCAACAGTTTCCTATGTGGATCAAGAATGGTCCACCACCTAAAGGACATCCATCCATTTTGACAACTGTGGGAAGCTGTCACGAATCCCGCTTCCTGAGTCTGTGTTTGCCTGTGTTTCTGTCCTGGAGTGTGTTTCCGGTGTCCTGGAACGCACCCTGTCTGGTTGCCAGGCGAATTAGCTTGTTGGGAGATCGATGTTCACCCGCACCTGTATCCCATCAGTAATCTGCACACCTGTCCTGATCATCACCTCTCCCCTTCAAAAGCTCTGACCTGACATCCATTCCCTGCCGGATCGTTAGCCATGAACAGTATGTTGTGCCATAGTATCAGCCTCAAGTTGGATAGAATTTGTTTTGTTGTTTTTTTACGTATTGCTTGCCTTAAACTTACCTCCGTTTGTTCTGTCTTCAGTTACTCACCCGGATCATTTACCCCATTCCCGCCTGGTCGTCGGAGGATTCCGCTACCCCATTGGATCCACCTATTTACTCCCATCAACTCACCACTGCTGCCCGCTACGCCACCTGGATATATCTACCCATTCACATTCACTTGTAAATAAATACTCACCTTCTTCCTACTCTCCTTGTCCTGGTCTGCTTCTGGGTTCGATTTTGAAAGAACGTGACAGAAGCATTGGTGCTCATATGGACCAGCATCCCTGTGGAATGCTTTCAACACCTTGTAGAGTCCTACCTCAACGAATTGAATCATACCTCAGCACATCTCAATATTAGGAAGGTGTTCTTAATGTTTTGTACACTCAGTGTATATGCCTCTTCAACAGGAATTGGCAGAGTTTCAAGCAGCAGAAAGACTGTTACTCCATCTTCTCCCCCCCCATCATGCACCATGCTCTTCTGCTCTACTGGACACCAACACACAGAGATCTTTAAATAATGATTTTGCATGGGCCGCTGCCTGCGCCTCGCATCCAGGAGAGACGGGAGAGAGTGCTTTAATTGTCCAGTGCGCTCCAGCGGCTCGAATACGAGAGGGGAGTTAAGGGTTCGCAACCTTCAATCATTTGTGAATTAAATATGCCCTGGAAGCACACTGTGCACACACAGACACACACAGCGCAGAGTTCATTCAGGAGCCAACGGTATCAGGTGCTATATTTCAGCACTGTGGTGTTAGAAAGGGAGGGAGACGTTGAGTGACAGAGTTATTCACCCACAACCACATAGAGGTGACATACCAGGGTGACCAGAGCTGCATACCAAATGGAACCCTATTCCCTATATAGTGGACTATTTTTCAGGGCTCTGGTCAAATGTAGTGCACTATATAGGGATTATGTTGCCATTTAAGACACTACCCAGGTCCTAGGGAGGTCCGGTCAACAGTATGCTTTACACTACCTCTACGTCTCCCAGGCCAGAACAAGAACTAAACCCTCTCAACCCTTGCATTTCCCTGACTACATCTTTCACTGTGTTTTTGGTGCCTACTTGTGTTGTTTTGTTCACAAAGCGCCTCTGTCATTGGGGATTACTGTTTCATTTCCTTGGCTGGGTTTGCACTGGGCAAATGAGGGAGGGAGTGAGCGATGGATGCACAAGGATAGAGGGGAATAGAGGTAGGCAGAGGGAGGAAGGCAAATGAAGGAGGTAGTAGGCAATGAACCTCCAGCGCTGAATGCCAAATCAGGTGCATCCGATTGGTGCAATCACAGTCAGTCTCAGCGCAGGGCTGAGCTGTCTTCTGAGCATGCTGTCAGCCAAGCATCATAAACTGTCTGGGTTTGTGGGATTAAAGCGTGTGGGATTGAGTGTGAGGATAGTAGTGAGGCCTGCAGGTCCCGGGAAATGGAACAGGTTCCATCTTAGCCCCCCAGTAAAGGAAATGGAACAGGTTCCATCTTAGCTCCCCAGTAAAGGAAATGGAACAGGTTCCATCTTAGCTCCCCAGTAAAGGAAATGAAGCAGGTTCCCTCTTAGCCCCACAGTAAAGGAAATGGAACAGGTTCCATCTTAATCCCCCAGTAAAGGAAATGAAACAGGTTCCATCTAAAGGAAATGGGAAGGTTCCCTCTTAGCCCCCAGTAAAGGAAATGGAACAGGTTCCTCTTAGCCCCCAGAAAAGGAAATGGAAAGGTTCCCTCTTAGCCCCCATGAAATGGAACAGGTTAGCCCCCAGAAAAGGAAATGGAACCCTCTTAGCCCCCCAGTAAAGGAAATGGAACAGGTTCCATCTTAGCCCCCCCATCAGCCCCCAAAAGGAAATGGAACAGGTTCCTCTTAGCCCCCAGAAAAGGAAATGGAACAGGTTCCCTCTTAGCCCCCCAGTAAAGGAAATGGAACAGGTTCCCTCTTAGCCCCCAGTAAAGGAAATGGAACAGGTTCCATCTTAGCCCCCAGTAAAGGAAATGGAACAGGTTCCATCTTAGCCCCCCAGTAAAGGAAATGGAACAGGTTCCCTCTTAGCCCCCCAGTAAAGGAAATGGAATAGGTTCCATCTTAGCCCCCAGTAAAGGAAATGGAATAGGTTCCATCTTAGCCCCCAGTAAAGGAAATGGAACAGGTTCCCTCTTAGCCCCCCAGTAAAGGAAATGGAACAGGTTCCATCTTAGCCCCAGTAAAGGAAATGGAACAGGTTCCATCTTAGCCCCAGTAAAGGAAATGGAACAGGTTCCCTCTTAGCCCCAGTAAAGGAAATGGAACAGGTTCCATCTTAGCTCCCCAGTAAAGGAAATGGAACAGGTTCCCTCTTAGCCCCAGTAAAGGAAATGGAACAGGTTCCATCTTAATGCCCCAGTAAAGGAAATGAAACAGGTTCCCTCTTAGCCCCAGTAAAGGAAATGGAACAGGTTCCATCTTAGCTCCCCAGTAAAGGAAATGGAACAGGTTCCCTCTTAGCCCCAGTAAAGGAAATGGGAATAGGTTCCCTCTTAGCCCCCAGTAAAGGAAATGGAACAGGTTCCATCTTAGCCCCCCAGTAAAGGAAATTGGACAGGTTCCCTCTTAGCCCCCCAGTAAAGGAAATGGAACAGGTTCCCTCTTAGCCCCCCAGTAAAGGAAATGGAACAGGTTCCCTCTTAGCCCCAGTAAAGGTTGTGGGACAGGTCCCCTCTGTGGAATGGTACTTTTACATGACAGCCCGTGTTGCGTGCAAGCGTTGTAAAATAAATGTACTGTACACATACATGTTAATCAATCATTTCAATCGTCAACGGGCCTCTGCATAGCCAGGGGCTAAAATAGAACTTGGTTGTATTTTAGACGCTTGACACACTGCAAGTCCTGCCTCTCCCATCTACACATTGTTTTTTTACGAGCATGTGCCCAAGGTTGTGATTGCAGTAGCAGTGCGTGTGTCAAAATAACTGGGGAAGCCAAGCCAAAAAACAAAACATATTATAATCTATGTGTTGTGATAATTGCATTGTTTGCTCTATAACCTGTTAGCTCATATGCCTTAACACCGTGATATATAGGCCTTAGGCCTAGACAATAAGAAGCCAAGTGGCATAATAAACTCAACGACACATTTCATTCATTACAAAACCAGAGAGCAACATCTGTCTGGTGAAGTCCACAAAGCATATTGCATGTAAGAAACAGTTACATGACCTACAGCGTGGTCAAGCATGGTAATGTTCTGACATTTTCGGACTACTAAACTATTGATTTAGAACCACAGAGAGTTGCCGCAAGTCGCAAAGAAAACAGGAGCTACCTCCTGGAAGCCTAGCTTCCCTTGGCATCCATGAATACACACCACTGGTTGATTGAAAGAGGAACGAGGTCCATATTCCTGCCCAGTTGGTGACGGTAATGCACCTTAAAGTTGGTTGCCAAGCGCAATAAAATCCACAGAAGATGAAGATGAACGAGGAGAGATTTATGAAAGAAGACGAACTAAAAACAAATTAGGTTTCCCCTTTCTATCTGTGTATTAATTGTCGGAGTAGAGAACACACGATTTTGTATGACTCAACATGGGTCAAAATTCTACAAAGAACCACATAAAAAAAGACCATTTCAGGTAAAATAACAATCCAATTATAAAAATACACTGTCTGTAAAATGTATATAGTATGTATAAGCTGGAAGTAGAAGCCTAAGTGTTGTTGTCTATTAGTTTACTCCAATTAGGGGAGGTAGGGTTAGGTGAAAATAATAAAGGAATATATATTTACAAAAATATAGAATGGGGGATTGGAAATGCAGACAATTACATTGATCAAAACTACAATCTATCAGTAATGTTAAAGCTAATCTACCCCCTAAAAAAATATATACACTACCGTTCAAAGGTTTTATAGTTTTGATGTCTTCACTATTATTCTACAATATAGAAAATAGTTTAAAAAAAGATTTTAAAAAGTATGTATACCGTTCAAACGTTTGGGGTACTTAGAAATGTCCTTGTTTTTGAAAGAAAGGCACATTTTTTTGTCCATTAAAATAGCATCAAATTGATCAGAAATACAGTGTTGACATTGTTAATGTTGTAAATTAGTATTGTAGCTGGAAACGGCTGATAGGTGTACAGAGGCCCATTATCAGCAACCATCACTCCTGTGTTCCAATGGCACATTGTGTTAGCCAATCCAAATTGATCATTTTAAAAGGCTAATTCATCATTAGAAAACCCTTTTGCAATTATGTTAGCAAGCTGAAAACTGTTGATTTTAAAGAAGCAATACAACTGGCCTTCTTTAGACTAGTTGAGTATTTGGAGCATCAGCATTTGTGGGTTCAATTACAGGCTCAAAATGGCCAGACACAAAGGACACCCTTCTGAAACTCATCAGTCTATTCTTGTTCTGAGAAATGAAGGCTATTCCATGCGAGAAATTGCCAAGAAACTGAAGATCTCATACAATGCTGTGTACTACTCCCTTCACAGAACAGCACAAACTGGATTTAACCAGAATAGAAAGAATGGGAGGCCCCGGTGCACAACTGAGCAAGAGGACAAGTACATTAGAGTGTGTAGTTTGAGAAACAGATGCCTCACAAGTCCTCAACTGGCAGCTTCGTTAAATGGTACCCGCAAAACACCAGTCTCAACATCAACAGTGAAGAGGCGACTCCGGGATGCTGGCCTTCTAGGCAGAGTTGCAAAGAAAAAGCCATATCTCAGACTGGACAATAAAAAGAAAAGATTAAGATGGGCCAAAGAACACAGACACTGGACAGAGGAAGATTGGGAAAAAAAGTGTTATGGACAGATGGATCTAAGTTTGAGGTGTTTGGATCACAAAGAGGAAGATGCTGGAGTGCTTGATGCCATATGTCAAGCATGGTGGAGGCAATGTGATGGTCTGGGGGTGCTTTGGTGGTGGTAAAGTGGGAGATTTGTACATGGTAAAAGGGATATTGAAGGAAGACTCTCTCTCCATTTTGCAACGCCATGCCATATCCTGTTGACGGCGCTTAATTGGAGCAAATTTCCTCCTACAACAGGACAATGACCCAAAGCACAGCTCCAAACTATGCAAGAAATATTTAGGGAAGAAGCAATCAGCTGGTATTCTGTCTATAATGAAGTGGTCAGCACAGTCATCGGATCTCAACCCTATTGAGCTTTTGTGAGAGCAGCTTGACAGTATGGTACATAAGAAGTGCCCATCAAGCCAATCCAATTTGGGGTAGGTGCTTCAGGAAGCATCGGGTGAAATCTCTTCAGATTTCCTAAACAAATTGACAACTAGAATGCCAAAGCTCTGCAAAGCTGTAATTGCTGTAAATGGAGGATTCTTTGACAAAAGCAAAGTAAAAAAAAAAATCATTATTTATAACCTTGTCAACATCTAGACTATATTTTCTATTCATTTTGCAACTAATTTCATGTATGTTTTCATGGAAAACAAGGACATTTCTAAGTGACCCCAAACTTTTGACTGGTAGAGTATATATATTATGATCAAGAACAAATTAGCTAGCAACAGCAAGCAAGCTAAATGCCCATGAATGTTTGTGTGTTTCAACCTGTCCCCAGTTGGTTCACAGTTTTGATATTGTAACCGGCGTGTCATGAACACATCTGGGCACGATGGCGCATGCGCGGAGCCGGTCTGGTCAGCATGTTAGGTTTAGCTTAGTTCGAAACATTTGACAATAAACAACAGGAGCGTTCATCAGTGTATTGGTCTCAATCTTAATTCCATTTATTCTTTGTACCCAGCACCTGCAAGTTATTGGATGTGCGTTCTCTATATTTGTGTTAGGACCAAACCTAGTGAGAGAGTGTTGTCTTCTTCCATAGGAGGATCTGATCCAGCTTGACCCAAACAGATTAATGGACCTGTTTTTGTGCTTTTCTGGGAAAAGAATGGCTAGTACACTCCTTTCGACCTTTCAGAAAATAAATGTTTCCAGTCTGTCAAACAGCCATGGTGGAGCTCATTAGGGCCCACAGCAAGGCTGTAGTGTGTGTGTGTTCAGAGGAAGACATTGTTAGTGCCATCAGAACCTCTCATCATATCTGCTTTACAGGTGTGAATTCACTCCCTGGGTTTGCCTCAGACAGGGAAGCTGAAATGATCAGTTGACACACAGACAAACGGCGAGTCACGTGCTTCTTGTCAGAGGGGCCAAGAGGTGTGGGCCCCGGCACACCACGCTGAGAACCCCCGTCATTGCGCTCTGTTCCCCACCACTGAACAGCACAGCAGCAGCCAAGTACACACGCTACAGCACAGCTCGTGAACACTGACACAAGGCAGAGAAATGCCCATCCATGGTTGTCTTCATATTCCCTAATTGGCCAACTGTATGTAGCGGTCTTCAAGCCCTTGCCGCTCTCAGCTACATGTTGAGGAACGATGACTGGGGTTGAGCAGTACGTAGGGGAGATTACCAGCAGCACTTCTGAAAAGGAGGACGTTAATAAACCGGTCTGATTACATCACTGGAAGCAGGGAGACACATATGCTTCCCTAAATCACTGGGAGGGATGGGAAACTCAATTGTGGCTTTACGTGCCGAGGGCCCTATACAACAGCAGATACATATTCTCTATTTCTCCCTTTACAAACTCCCACATGCCTTTTCAAATCCGTCATCCCAGCATACGCCCTCCGCTGCTGTTGCTTGGCAACCCACGGTCTCGCTCTTTCTGTGAAGGAAGACGCTCTCGACATCCGACCGCTCTGCTCGGAAAAGTGAAGTCCTCATGAAACACGTAATCATATTGAGTAACACAGCGCCCAAAAAAAGATACGTGTTGCTATGGTGATCCCAGTCTAGCTCATTCTCTGCTGTAAGTGGTTCCTAGAGTATGGGCAGCAGTGAGCGGTAGATTCGGTTGGCTTGGAAGGGAAGCAGGCTCACAGCTCCGGATCGTTGCAAGACTTTTAGGACAGCCATTCGTTTCAAGCGAACGTGTCGACATCTGGTATAGATAGGGGGTACTGTCAAATTAACAGTGGGGTGTTCGCACCAATCCATTCAGCCACTTAATAACTTCCCGGATAGTGATCTCCTTCAGGTTTCTGATAGAATAAAATAAAACGTGGGCTGTATCTTTATCTAAAATTAGATGCCAGTCATCAAATCATAGGTCAGGCAATTATCAGAATGGGTAATTAATGTCAGTGTAGAAGCAGGGTGAGGGTGTGCATTAATAAATTGAAGGACAGAATGAGATATTTGGGTTATCAAATCAGTCCTATTCTAATGTAACACAATTCCTTCACAACAGACAGATCCACACACACAGGAAAGGAGTTAAGGTTAAGTTCATGGTCTTTTATTGGAAAAAAAAAAAATTAAAAGACTAGCATGTACAACTTGGAATGAACTAAACTGAACAAGATGAACAGTCTAGAGAAGACTCAGGTGTTGAAGACCCTAGATGCGCTGTAGATGGATTAAAACCCACACTCAACCATGGTCAGTCGAGAAACAGAAGATAAAAACATTGACGATATAACCGCGTTTCCTTGCCAAAAATACTTCCCCAAGCAGGTAAATAGAGTCCGGAAAAACCAGCCTCCTCATCTCACCTCCAACCCCCTCGAATCATACCCAAAGTTCAACGCATAACAAGGAAACAGAAATCCAAATATTCCCAACATGCCAAACAGTTCTAAAATGATTTTTTTTTAATGATAATTTTCTTAAAAATATATTTTTGTAATTAAGCAAACTGCAAAGGTCCCATTCATTTCATCTCTATGAGAGTTTAGTATGACCCCCCCCCCCATCCGAGCACTTCTCTTTCTCTCAACATAGACTGTACCAAAACCCCACGGCGGTACCCTCGACACCACTGTGGAATCAGAGTGAGCCCATTGGCTGGACTGCATCACCAGTCTCAAGCTGCATGCATGAAGAACAGAAACAGGAAAAGAAAAGACGATTGGCCAGCCCAAACGTTACCATTAGCAACAGGAACCAATAAGCAGTTTGCCAAGTGCTTTCTTTAGTTGTTGACGGTTTTGTTTACAGGTATTATTTCTGTTATTACTGATGTCTAACTCATCTTTGGGGACAGGACCACTAACCAGTACATGCAGATGTTTATTTTTTAAATTGTATTTATTTTTACTTTTATGTGGACTGATTTTTTAATTTTTCAACATTCAGTTATGTTTTCTATACAGAAACAGTATGAATAAATGTATATTTTTGCAAGAGGTAAGTAAAACATTTGACTGATTTTTTTTGTCTTCTAAGGTCAGGAGAAGGGTAGGGGAGCTTCATTTTGCTGTCATCATTTGTACAAACTCTGTGAACAAAAGAACAAAACAAAAGCAGACATTAGGAGAATGAAGAGAAAACAACCAACCACTGATCAAGGCAGCAATTACATGTCAGATCCAGACAATCAAAAAAAAAACCATTAAAGACAAATCATAATACAATTAAATCTTATGAAGACTGTTTACATAAGCCAAATATCCTATTAGAGAGAGATGGACCAATTCTATAAGAAAGGGATGAGAAAATAAAGGGATCAGGATGACAGAACAGGTGGATCGGGCAGTAATAGGATGATCGCAGTAGAGTGAAGAGGGGGAGATCAGGATGGTAAAAAGGAGAGATGGGGGGGAATGAGTGAAGAGGGGGATCAGGCATCAGAAAATTAGAAGAGGATCAGGGCAATAGAAAAGGGATGAGGAGAAGGGGGAAAATAATAGGGATTGTAGAAAGGAATCAGGGCGTAAGAAAGTGAGAGAAGAGTGGGATGAGAGTGGGATCAGGTAGTAGAAAGGGATGAGAGGAATTGGAGCTGTAGAAAGGGATGAGGGGAGCAGCAGAAAAACCAAGACTGGCTGTACAGTAGGAGTTTGTGGGTGACAGCTCTACTGACTAGTCCCCCATAGGGACACTGCTGAGATCTCCTACACAGCAGAACGAAGCACTGTCCTCTTCTTACCTTCATAGTTGACCTGTCCGTCTCCGTCAATGTCGGCTTCTCTGATCATCTCGTCGACCTCCTCGTCTGTTAACTTTTCTCCCAGGTTTGTCATAACGTGACGGAGCTCTGCTGCACTGATGTAGCCATTCCCATCCTGCAAGGGAGAGGTGGTGAGCGTGTGACATCTCACGGCAAACACAGTTCCAAAGGGACTTTACCATACTAATTTAATGTATGCTATTTGTGATGGGATGAAATGCCATGGTAGTCTTTTTGTGATTTTAGCTTCTCGCCCAAGAAAATGTCAGATTTGGGTTTTCATAAGATTGAACAGAGCCCTATCAGTGAAGGGACATGGGTTATAACTTTTCAAACACACCCTACCCTCTCCCTTCCTATATAAGCCCTTGATCGACAATAGAAGAACTCTGGAGCTCTGTCAGATTACAAACTACAGTGACCATCGGGTTCCTGGTCACCACAATTAATATTAACTGCTATTGAGGTAAAATATTACTTGGCCTTTAACTCTTATTCACTACAGAAGTGATACCTTATACAGGTTAGGAAAGGAAGATAACAGCTCTATGAATATTATTTCGTGGTGCCAGACTCAAGTTAATTACATTTACATTATTAGCTCAATCAGGTAATATTAATTACAGAGAGATTATTTTATAGAATAGCATGTCACTTAATACGGCATAGCCAAAGACACGACACAGCTTTCATGATTTGAAATGCAACCAAGCATTTTAGTTCAAATAAAGCGACCCTTGAATAATAAGCTTTTACAAACCGTTCCACTTCGGAAATTGCATTCAATCGCTTAGTCTTTGCTCTAATAGTAGGCTTAACAAAAAAACGTTAGATTCTCTGGTAAGCTTATAATTTATGTAGTGTTGTTTACATTGTTCCAACCAGTCAGAAGTTATATGGTCACCTATACAGTATCTGTTTGGCACACATAATATGCACGCAGCAGTTGCTCCTTACCATTCTCTTGACCTCCAGTATTTTCCACAACTAGTCAAGTTATACATCTGACTTCCCCTTTACCTCCTGAGCAACCAGTAAACATTCTGCCGTTTCAAATGTATATTTCATGTCCATTTTGCTGTCACGTGTTACAGTTCAAAGTTCGTTATAACCAATGTATTAATACGCTATAGGACAAGCCCCACTGGTGACATGCATGAGATACATGTATCACAGAGAGGGAGCAAGGGTTGAGGGAATAGTGCTTTTCCCTTAAATTAGGGATTTGGTTAACAAAGCGTGCTAGTCACACAGTAACTCTGCCTTAAAAAAATATATATATATAAAATTTAAAAGAGACTGGCATAATCAAATCAATTGCTGGTCAGACCCCCTCTCGGCATTTGTGTGAGTCTTAATTATTTCAAACAGGTCACTTAAAGCATCAGACAAGCGCAGTGCATATAGTTAATTAAAACACATAGGATGTGTCAATATGGAAAATACACATTTTAACCAATTGATTGATGGAAAGAAGTCTTGGTCGACCAATAATTTTTTTATTTAGTTGGGGACAGCCCTACCGATCATACACTGCTTGACAAACAGTGGAGAAATATAGATAACAAATAAAACAGTACATTTGGAAAGTATTCAGACCCATTGACTTTTCCCACAGCCTTATTCTGAAATGGATTAAATAGTCCCCCCCCATTTGCACACAACACCCCATAATGTGAAAGCAAAAACAGGCTTGTAGAAATGCTTGAGTTCAATCTTGGTTTCATCAGACCAGAGAATCTTGTTTCTCATGATCAGAGTCCTTTAGGTGCCTTTTGGCAAACTCCAAGCAGGCTGTCATGTCTCTTTTACTGAGGAGTGGCTTCCATCTGGCCAATCTACCATAAAGGCCTGATTGGTGGTGTGCTGCAGAGATGGTTGTCCTTCTGGAAGGTTCCCCCATCTCCATAGAAGAACTCTGGAGCTCTGTCAGAGTGACCATCAGGTTCCTGGTCAGGTTCCTGGTCACCTCCCTGACCAAGGCCCTTCTCCCTCGATTGCTCAGTTTGACTGGACGGCCAGCTCAAGGAAGAGTCTTGGTGGTTCCAAACGTATTCCATTTAAGAACGATGGAGGCCACTGTTCTTGGGGATCTTCAATGCTGCAAAAGTAATGTGGTACCCTTCCCCAGATCTGTGCCTCAACACAATCCTGTCTCGGAGCTCTACAGACAACTCCGTCGACGTCATTGATTCGTTTTTGACATGCACTGTCAACTGTGGGACCTTATATAGACAGGTGTGCCTTTCCAAATCCTGTCCAATAAATTGAATTTACCACAGGTGGACTCCAATAGAGTTGTAGGATCATCAAGGATAAGCAATGGAAACAGGATGCACCTGAGCTCAAGTTCGAGTCTCATAGCAGAGCGTCTGAATACTTATGTAAATAAGGCATGTTTTATACATTTGCAAAAATTTCTAGAATCTTGTTTGTCATTCATTATGTGTTGAGGATTTTCCATTTTAAAATAAAGCTGTAATGTTAACAAAATGTGGAAAAAGTCAAGGAGTCTGAATGATTTCCAAATGCACTGTACAAAGCTTAATCTCATACAATATCAACTATGTAAACATGTAATCCCTCCCACAAGTACAGTAAAGAGTACACACACTAGGGCTGGTATACCATATTTTATGATATACCAGTATTGATGCAGGGACCGGTTTGGTTTTTACTTTACCTTCTATACCAGTAATTTAATGTTTGGTTTGTTAAATGTGATATGCCATCTGTAATGTTAATTTTTACTTTGCTACTTGACTCATCTGTCCACTCTCTGAGATCATTTCCACACAGAGCTAGCCACGCCCCCTGTCACTCAAGGAGCACATTTGATGTTCCTCAACCACGAGCTTGGTCAATATAGCACATGCAACAATGTTGTTTTCACTTAGACTCTTAATAAAAACCCACCAGCATTTTATAATGGCACTATTAGTTAGTGTTTCTTAAATCAGCAAACACTCTTTCCTTAACAAATTGCCCTAACTAAATCTAGAGACTAATTGTCAACCACTAATGCTAATAAATGTACCGAGTAAGAGCAAACTTAGCTAGCTAATACAGCCTGATAATACCAGTGATGGTGTAGACCTAAAATCAGCATGTTGTTTGTGCAACAGTATCTTCTAAATCAGAGGAATATGCAAAGCAAGAATATGCTAGCTACATGAAGTAGCTAAGAGAAAACATGCAATGTAGCAAAAGCTTATAGGGTCCCCTAGGAAACAAGTATCAACACTTTAGTTCCTACCCTGTCAACTCCTCCCTGGCATTTTGATTCGTTGTCATCTCAAACACTGTATTCAAAGTGCCCACTAGTTTATTCTAACTATAGAATTAGAATAGTCATTCTAATTCGCAAGTCAAATCGCAATATTTGGTTAAAAATAAGTCCTAGATTATTATATTATTGCCCATATCGTGCAGCTCTACACAGCAGTGTGGAAATTCTCAATTGAGCAGTGGTGTAAAGTACTTAAGTAAAAATACTTTCAAGTGCTATTCAAGTCATTTTTTTTGTTGGTATCTGGACATTACTATTTTTGATAACTTTTACTTCACTACAGTCCTAAAGAAAACACTGTACCTTTTACTCTATAGATTCTGACACCTAAAAGTACTCATTACATTTTGAATGCTTAGCAGGACAGGAAAAAGTCCAATTCACACACTTGTCAAGAGAACATTCCTGGTCATCTACTGCCTCTGATCTGGAGGACTCACTAAACACAAATGCTTTGTTTGTAAATCATGTCTGAGTGTTGGTGCTCTGTTGGCCATCTGGTTTGCTTAATATAAGGAATTTGAAATTAGTTATAGTTTTGATACTTAAGTACATTTAAAACCAAATACTTTTACTCTAGTGTTTTACTGGGTGACTTACTTGAGTAATTTTCTATTACCTTATATTTAAATTATTCTCAAGACAAATTGGGTATTTTTTTCCACCACTGCAATTGGAGTGCAGGAAATGCAGAAATGTTAAGTGCTGAAATTTGTTTTGGTCAAAATTGAACAGTATAAAAATTAGAATGAAGACTTGAAATCACTTGTCGGCCATGTCGCCCAGCCCTAACACACACACACACGGCTGGCACTATCCTTACCTTGTCGAATACCCTGAACGCCTCACGAATCTCCTCCTCACTGTCTGTGTCCTTCATTTTCCTGGCCATCATAGTGAGGAACTCTGGGAAATCAATGGTGCCATTGCCTGGGAGGGGGAGAAAAAGGAAAACTTTATTTTTTTAAACTTTAAACAGAAAGAATTGAAAGTTGTTTTTAAGGGATTTAAGCCCCTGTTGCAGTGGGCCATGCGTGGTCCAGAGTGGGCTGAGTACCACTACAACAGGCTCTGGAAGGGGTTGAGATGCCTCTAATGCAAAGCAAAAGAAAGCCATGACAGGATCACAGAGAGCAGTGAAGGTCACTGGATCAGAACTTCAGGGGGTCTGGCTAAACCATTTGGAGCAGACACTCACACCAACACTGATCACATTTAACCTGGATTAGTCTTGGCTCGTCAAGGGTGTGTGTGTGACGGGGAGGGCGGGGGGGGGCTCCAGGTACAGCGGAGTGAGTTTGTGTGTGAGATCATGTGTGTGATTCCTGGTTAAGACCATTCCTCTGAGCAGAGCTGTTCCCTCTCCTGACATACAGTTCCCCAGTGAATTAATGCATGTCTGTTCTCCACTCCACATGTCCTCGTTCGCTCGGTCTGTGTGTATGATATATACAGTTGAAGTCAGAAGTTCATACACCTTAGCCAAATACATTTAAACTAATTTTCACAATTCCTGACATTTAATCATCGTAAAAACTCCCTGTCTTAGGTCAGTCCGGATCAACACTTTATTTTAAAGAATGTGAAATGTCAGAATAGTAGAAAATGATTTATTTCAGCTTTTATTTATTTTATCACATTCCCAGTGGGTCAGAAGTTTACATGCACTGAATTAGTATTTGGTAGCATTGCATTTAAAATTGTTGAACTTGGGTCAAACGTGTCAAGTAGCATTCCACAAGCTTCCCACAATACATTGGGTGAATTCTCCCATTCATCCTGACAGAGCTGGTGTAACCGAGTCAGGTTTGTTGGCCTCCTTGCTCGCACACACCTTTTCCAGTTTTGCCCACAAATTTTCCATAGGATGGAGGTCAGGGCTTTGTGACGGCCACTCCAATACCTTGACTGTTCTTAAGCCATTTTGCCACAACTTTGGAAGTATGCTTGGGATCATTGTCCATCTGGAAGACCCATTTGCAACCAAGCTTTAACTTCCTGATTGAAGTCTTGAAATGTTGCGTCAATATATCCACAGTTTTCCATGCTCATGATGTCATCTACTTTGTGAAGAGCATTAGTCCCTCCTGCAGCAAAGCACCCCCGACAACATGATGCTGCCACATCTGTGCTTCATGACTGGGATGATGTTCTTCAGTTTGCAAAGAGGCACTGAGTTTGAAGGTAAGCCTTGAAATATATCCAGAGGTACACCTCCAATTGACTCAAATTATGTCACTTAGCCAGTCAGAATCTTCTGAAGCCATGACATAATTTTCTGGAATTTTCCAAGCTGTTTAAAAAGGCACAGTCAACTTAGTGTATGGAAACTTCTGACCTACTGGAATTGTGATAGTGAATTAAGTGAAATAAAAAATAAAAAAAAATCTGTCTGTAAACAACTGTTGGAAAATGTACTTGTGTCATTCACAAAGTAGATAACTTTCCACAAATTTCTTGTTAAAAAACCTAGTTGACGTGGTTGAAACTAGTTAATGACTCCAACCTAAGTGTATGTAAACTTCCGACTTCAACTAATATACATACATACATATCTATCGCTCATTCCATTACATATACAGGGCAGTGTATTACTGACTGTTCCCCAGTGTGTGTGTTACTGTTGCATTCTATAGACAGAGCGGGCAGAGTCCCTCCTTATGTATAACGCACAGACTGGGTGTTTCAACTTCCCCATTGAGTGGACGGGTACTACCGTGTGTGTAAACAGGGTGTACCACTGCTGCGCCGAGCTCCTTCCCTGGTCCCTCAGAGAATGTGCATCCCAGCAGAGCAGAGCTCAGAGTGGATTATGTCATGGATTTCACTAGGCCATTATTACCTGCTGCCATTATTCAACTGGCTTTGTTGCAGGCAGTCGCTAGGTCTGACTGACCTAAATAGTGACAGTCAGTCATTATAATCAATTCAAGTACTCCCAGTCCCAGCACTAAGACAAGTTAGGCCGTGGATAAACATGTCCATAACTCTATAAATAAGAATCAATGTTCATCACTGTTGGGTTCACTTCCAGAAGGGAGAGCAGGGAAGTGACTGAACACACCCACATCTGCATTATAACATAGCCCAAGGAGATAAGAGTAGTACTTCAGTTTTGCTTAAATTCCCAGCTTTTACAGAAATTCCCTTCTTGCTTATTCCCTCCAGGAATCCACCACACGGGGATTTCTGGAAAACCTGGGAACTTTACAACCCTAGTAGGATCCACTCCACAGGGATGTTTCCCCATAGGTACATATCTAGGATCAGCTTCCTCTTCTCTAACCTTAAATATTAGTGAGATAAATATGCGTTCTGGTGCATCTTCACCCTACACCGTAGCAGGTGGAACTCACTCACCATCAGCGTCGACCTCGTTGATCATGTCCTGTAGCTCTGCCTCGGTGGGGTTCTGTCCCAGCGACCTCATGACGGTGCCCAGCTCTTTGGTTGTGATGGTGCCATCGCCGTCTTTATCGAACAAGGAGAACGCCTCCTTGAACTCTGCAGAGAAGACGGCAACAGTTAGTCGTGTCCAAAATAAGGAAAGATCACAGCTGAGCTACATTAAAAAACAACTTGATTAGACAGTCACTGACTTCTCATAATGTATGCCATTTAGCAGACACTTTTATCCAAAGTGACTTAGTCATGAGTTCATAGAATTTACATATGGGCCGTCTCATCTAGGTTACATTTGTTAATTGGATTGAGTTACATTTACAAAGCAATAATATAATCACACCTCAGTTTGACCTCATGGGCTATGATATGGCAACAGCTTGAAAGGATTACATTAGTTTATTGTAAAGGTGAGTGGCTAAAAGGTCTCGTCAACAACAGGCATGTCTGCCAGGTCTCAGTCTGCCAGGTCTCAGTCTGCCAGGTCTCAGTCTGCCAGGTCTCAGTCTGCCAGGTCTCAGTCTGCCATTACATCCAGAGTAGGAATGTCAAGCAGCCGTCCAGAGCTAGCTAGCTGACATGACTAACGCAAATGAAATATTAATACACAGCTGAAAATTGAAATGTGTGCGTGCATGTGCGTTGAACTGTTTACCGGCAATCTGCTCCTCTGTTAATTGGTCGGCCTGAGAGGGGGGGCAGAAAGAGAGGGAGAGGAATAATAATTAAACATTTAAAAAAAAGATCAATGGCTTGGTATTGTGACTGAAGACTGAACACAAGCAGCACTACAGAAAAATTGACCCATTTCTTCCTTTTTCCTTCCCAGTCCACCTCTGAGCAACAGTATGTACACAGTGATCTCCGAGCAACAGATACAATACTACATAGTCTAGGCAATGATCCATCTAAGGCAGAGCAGAGAATACAGTAACCCGATGTTGAAAACACACGGTCAGGCTGCCTGTCTACTCTGGGACTGCTGAGCTACATTGCACATTAATGCCACAGAGGAAAGGCCAGACATTTCTCACTTGAATTTAACATAGTCCTGGCCTACATACACACAATGCAGGAGTACACTTAAGACACTGACAGTCACCTACACAGACTCATATACACTTCAAGCCAAACCAGCCATGTTTCCCACAAAATCTGATATCACTCATGCAACTACACAGGTGTACTGGCCAAAATGACTGACAATAAGAAAGCAACAGAAGGGCAGGCTAACTGGTTAATCTAGACTAGAGCCCGTTTCTGCTTACACACCACCGGCGTCCCCCCTCATCACGCAACCAGTTTCACCTCCCCTATCATTCATACAGAGGGCATAGTAGAGTTTGGGGACCTGAAACTCGCCAAAGTGCAGGTCGGTGAGGTCAGCCACCAGCTTCTTTGCCTTAGGCTGGTCCTGCCAGGTGTCCACCTTCCTCGCGTCTGGCTTGCCGCCCAGACATAGATTACCCTTCTTCGGCTTTCCATCGAACACCCCAGCCTTGGAGGAGAGGGCATTCATGGCCTCCCGCACAATCACCAGCCCCTCAGCCAGGCACTCTGCCCGCTTGGCATTTATGTTGCCTTGGCGCCTGACGTCCACCAGTTCAGTCTTGGTAACATGCAAGCCGTTCTTCATGTCCTGGACCTCTTTGACCACGTTGTCGATGCGACTGTTGATGGAGTCCACCAGCATCTGTAAGAAGGTCTTGAAGTTCCTCTCCTGCTGCTCAATCAGCTCCTTGTAGAAGAACTGCTGCTGGTCCAGAAGCTCATACACCATGGACAGAGAAACCAAGTCATCATCCTGGTAGCAGTGCGTCTTCTTGGGCAACATGGTTCGCTTACGTCTCCTCAGCCTGCCTGGAGCTATGTTGTCAGGTCTCTGGCTCCTAGACGTGGGGAGCAGTGTCAAGCTGTGTCAAGTCTCTGGGAGTGGGGCTCAGCTGGCTGAAAGGGTTTACCTGACCTGAAGCAGGCTACTGTGGCAGTGATGTGACTGACTGGCTACCTCCCACTGTAGTGGCAGCCTAACAAACATGTGGAAGTTAGGATATCCAAATACAGACAGCAGCCCCATGGGTCGTTTCAACAAGCTCTGGGGTTGATGTATCGTGTCGTGCTTTTCGCCACCTCGCAATCTGGGCTGTCAGCGTGGTGGTATGGTTACAGAAACCAACAAGGGGCCCCGAAGGATCATTTCCATGATTAAAGCCCGGTCACATAGTGCTTAGGGCCCCCCACCAGGTTGGTTGGACAGAGAGAGCATCCAGGGTCAGAGGCTAGATGCTGATGGCTCCCTGTCTGGCAGCCCCACACACACAGAGCCTGGCAGGGGCTGACTGTCACATCAAGGTGTCAGGTCTATTGTACAGTCACTGTCAACTAACCCCTCTGATATATTGGCTTTCATCTAAGCTATACCTTGGCTTTCTTTCTCTGAACCATCAGCAGTATTGTTTGGCAGTGTCCCCAGAGGAGAGGTCCTCCTCCTTACCCCTGTTGGCTCCTCAGGGCTAGCCCAGTACAGCCCCAGCCTACAGGACCTCAGCCAGGAACACCCTTCTTCCCTCCAGCACCCCAGGCAGGGAAAAAGACCCCTAACACACACTCACACCACTATACGCACAGCCACACATCCATCTGCCAGGAATCTGACCTGGATTCACAAGCGCAACACAACCTCCCCAGGAATCTGGCCTCCATATGAGAACTAAAAACAGCATAGCTGCTGATCAGCGTGGTATTGCCACTTTCACACAACATTGAAAAGTGGTCCCCGAGGGCCATGTGGTGGTAGAGTAGTGCCACAGAGAAAAACATTTGTGAGTGATAGGCTTCTTGTCACTGCCATGTCCAGTTTGTGCGTCTGCCCACATGACTAAAGCTCCACTTTCCTCCTGAACACATCACATAGGCCTGTAGCAGAGGGATGGAGTTAATCAGACACTACCACATCGTATGAGCGTGTGATATAATGTGCAGTGATATCACGGGGCATAGTAATCCTCTAGGCTATATGATCACATACACCAAACCCACCCTTGCTCATCAATCGCTTGCAGAAATATTCAACACATTGGTTATGGCTACTTATTGTTTAATGACATGAACATTGTAAATGAGCAACTTTGTCACAGAATGGTATCTAGCCAAGGCTTTTTTCATGCATTAGAATCACCCTACTTTGGATAAATAATATAATTTGAGCTGGTTGTCCGCACTCGGAGTTGGGAGGCTCTGCTAAGACAGTCAGTCACCCTGCATGTATGTATACTAACAAAGCCTGTGGCCATTCAATGCCAGTAAAGCGAGAGAGAAAAAGTCCAGTCACAGTAATGGCATTTTTTTCCCTACATAGTGTCAAAATACTAACTAATAGAGCAGATAATCTCAGAGTCCGTCTTTTAGCCATTTCTGCATGGAAACACACATTCATTTCCTGGTCATGGCACACAACAGGACTCCGTGTAAGGGTCAATGACTCCACAACTACAGCAGAGAGCACAGAGGACCCACAATCTTTCCGTTCACACCTTCACAGCACACAAACAAACACACATCTAAAAAGATTGTCTGATTGCCCACCACACCCAATCAAACATCCGAGCAAGAGCCAAAACAGTGGACCCAGTGTACCCAGGCCAGTGGGTAAACTGATGTGCGTGTCCATATGAAAGGCTTGATTCAGTCTACAATCAGTAGCTTTGTTATCACCACTTTGGTGGAGACATTCCTTCCATGCTTTCAGAGAAACAATGTGTGCATTGAGCACAACAACATAATTTACTTAGATATGAAGGTTTTTACGCTGTCCTCCCGCTGCTTATACAGCACAATTAAGCCCTCCAATTTAGGCAGCTGAGAGATATCTCATGGACGTTGATCCTCCTGTGACAACCGTAAAGTTAATTACGAACGGGAGAACCACATGATATTCAATACATTGTTCTCCATCCGTGTATAAAAAGTGATAAGACCAAGGCACAAGTCAAGCATCTGCATGTCCGGTCAGAGATAGGGCAGCTATTCTAAAAGTATTACCATAGAGGCTATATCATCACTTTCGATCGCACACACAACAATGGCGCAGATTACATTTGATTAAATAGAGAGTCCATAAATGACCGGAAACCGTGATAAAAATAACAAGTCCATAAATTATTTGTAAGCATTGAAAAGTGGGATAAGCAGATTGAATCAAAACGCCGTTAATATTCCACCAAGTAGCATATAGTTCCATAGATGGGGTTCCCCTGATGTCTCCAGAGGCCAAAAGATACATGAAACACATTTACATCGTTCAGACAAGTAACAGAACCTGAAAAAGATTGATAATATATCAAATGATACGATCAAGTGCATTGCTGAATCAGATCAAAGTCACCTAATAAAAAATGAAAAAAATGTAACATCGTGTCAAAAGTATTTAATCATTTATATAATTCTGAATGATAGTGATTTTCTGGGGGGGGGGGGGTAGGCACAGCAGCATGCACTGGTCCCTCGAACAGCATTAACAGATCGCTACATTCGTTCGTCTGCCTGTGCATGTGGAAGTGACAGAAATCTCAAGGGTTTCACAGCTTCCGTTTGATCAAAATTGGATAGCTCACATTTTCGATTACATGACCTTAACACGTAACATTACCGGCTCATAACACCGATTTTGTTAAACATTAAAATCAAACTGCGCCTGTTTCACGGACGCGTATAGTTAGGTATGGCTCGCTGACATGATGAAAGCCATTGCCTCGATTATCAGCCTAAAATAAACTTCTTAAAGAGTTATCATGAGTCTTATATCCGACCAATATGAATTGTAGCCTCCAATAAAGATATGACACCCAACAATCTAACAAGCCAGCATCGACGCATGATCACTCGAAACGTTCAACGTTTCACGCGAATCGTCCTATGCAGGCAAACTTTGCATTCCTGCCTTTCATTATATTTTACCTAAAAATTATATTTCGAATCAATCACAAAATATTATACTTACCATGTCTGACGGCGCTGGATGGGTTGGTTTGTTTTCTAAAACTAGACTACGAGACTGACCAGCTCCCGCGGACCTCTAATGATGGGCTGAAGTTGTGAAGCTCTCGCGATCTGTGTCTATATAGCTTGGTGTATTCCTCCGCCGCTGAAAACCGTTCTCACTCACTTCCGCATTTTCCCACTGCAGGACAGGCAGCCTGGATCCCTCACTCCTCAGCATCAACTTGCCTAGCAGAGATTCATTGGCACTAAATAAAGCTATTGACCACACACAGCACAACAGTGACACTTACATGGTGAAAGTAGGCTACTTACACACTCAACTATTCATACATCTACATTTGACCAGCCATTCCTTTATTTTTGCATTGTAGATGAGCAGCACCAGATATATATTTATATTTCAAAGGAAAAGGCACACATATGCATTACATTATTTTATTGGTGCATATGGCGATAATGATAATCTGAGAATATAATAGATTTATTTCAACAGATGATAGAGCTGGGAAAGTAAAAAACATATAGTGGTTCAAAGTTTCCATGACAAATTAACCATTTAAACTTCTGCAACAGAAGTAGGCAAGTGTATTAATATTGAATTCATATTAATTCCCCAATATCAGTCATTGACAAATGTACCAATAATGGAGTTTTATAGTTGGACTCCTTGGTAATACAACTGGTGAAAATAAAATATTTATTTCCAATGTTTTGCAAACTCAGAACCAACTTGTTTCCAGAGGATTTCATGATATCCTAAATCTGTAATTTCTTCCAATAATGAAATTATAGAGAGCATGCCTTAGTAGGGGATCCATATTCAATATCTATAGCCTATTCTTTGTTATTCTCAAATAAAGTGAAAAGCATATATTCAGTTCATGCATTTGTATTTTGATCGGTGTATGCAAATAATTACTAGGTTGTGTATCTCAATTCTGCATGCTGTTTGTGATAATAAAAAACCTAACACATAAGGTGTCATATTTACAAAAAAAAAGTTGCAAAATAAACAGTCAATTGTTGACATTGGCAGAGAATATGTTGTGGAAGCGGCTTTGGTCATATGGCAAACAGTACAGATTGTAGTTTACTTCGACAAATGTATGTCTGTGCACTGTAAAGTACTCAATGCAACCCGTGCCTATGAATTGGCAGGTTTCTGATGAGCTCGAGCTGGAACACGGGCGCTCTACTTTTTGCAACGCACTGTTTTATCTCTGCGGAAGAATACTTTAGAACACACGGGTCTGTCTCTTTGTTGACGCTGGAGAAATTGCGGTTATTTTTGAGACGGCGCTCCTCATTGGCTACTGTGGACCTGCAATATTCTGTTCACTGTACGAGCGCCTAAGATTGGCTACGTTGGATCTGCAATGCGTCAAGCAATGGCGGCTAATGTTACCTCAGTGGTTTTGGAAAATGGTGTAACCGGACAGTCTACATTGTAACACAGAGTAGTTTCGCAATACTGTAATAATTGCTTACGACAAGACGTTTCTTTCAGTCTTTGTAGTTTCTCAAAATGTTTCCTCCTCACCTGGCAAGGGCTCGATTTGAGTTTTTCGGGAGGAGTGGTGGTGATTGGCGATTGGTCACCGCAAACATACACGGAACATGGAGTCGCGGAATTTTAAATGGCGGGTTTCGATGAAGGAATATAGAATTACAATATTAGAAAGCTTGTGCTGATTCCAAGTCTATTTTGTAAATTAGACCAGTACTGGATACAAAAATCAAGATTTACCAATTGACTATGGCTAAACAAACTGTTTAATAGTAATGATGATTGATTTTAGACAATTATCTCGCAGCCTGCAACAATCAATGGACTGGCAAACCATTGAATTAACGATGAATCCCAACAACATTCACGCTTTAATCAGTTTATGGAAGTGACTGATTGATTCATGCTCAAAGATGAATAGGCTAAACTGAATCATAAAATGTGCCATCAAGATAACACGATTTAGCCTACAATTATAGCTACTACCCCTCCAACAAACCACAGTCGCTTCCGAGATGACGTCATATTTATCCGACTGTTTACATGCAGGGGAGAACAACACATGGCTCTATTTCCAGCTTTTGTACGATTATCAAATACAAAACCTGAGAATGCACCTAAAGGTAATACCCAAAATGTTTATTTATGTTTAGTGTGAACCAGCTAACCCTCTTTCTGTGACGGCCCAGGACTTTGAAAGAGAGATCTAGTGAAAGTAAACGCATGTGCGACGTGTCTGCTTTTGACAGAACGTATTAAAAGAGCTGCCAGTGTCAGCTTGATAGTTGATCTAGTTTGTTAGCTAAATAGCTTCCAACACAATTTTACTATAGCTAGCTAAGTGTCTTTGCCATCGGTAACACAGTCTGCTCGTAACATAGCTAACGTCCCCCCAAAATGCAAAACCTAACCTATGGACACAGTGCGAGAACTAATTTCGATTGATTAGACATGCCCCCTCTCTCTCCTCGGAACTAGAATGGCTGAGCAGTCAAAGTTTCTGCACCGACGATGTTCTTTCTGTCCACCAGCGAGCCACTGAGAAAGCCAATGAGACACAACCAGCAGAAACAAGATGTTATTATCATACAATTCTTTAATCGTTATTCAGTTATTTCCCTACCTCTGTGACAGAATAGTATTTCATGCTCCATTGTACAGGAGACAGGATAAGGCATTCTGCCCTCTTTGAGAAGCACTGGAGGTTTTATCGAGTGGCTTTGAATGTTGGGATGTGGGATGATATGACCTGAGCATTGACCGTTGTTGAGAATTTCACCCAAAAGTCAATAGCTTGTGGTATTTGTACTTAAATGTTTACTACTAACATTTCTGACAGACAACAGATAGGGAGGATAAGAATGGCTACCCATCCAAGAAGAATAAAAATAAGAATGGAGAACCCTCTACAGCAAGCAGTGGCTCATATTCAAATACTATCTACTCCAGTGATCTCCTGAAAAAGGCTGAGACTACACCTCACACGTATGACCTCACTCCCTTTGTTCCCAGTGAGACCCAGTCACTCAGGTTTACATGCTCTGGTAGGGATTTCAGGACTGGGCTCAAATGTATAAAGCATCTCAGAGTAGGAGTGCTGATATAGGATCAGTTGGACAAGGGGTGAACTGTTCCTAGACCAGCACTCCTACCCTAGGATGCTTTTTAAATACTTGCCCATGACTGGTAATACTGTACTAGTTGTTGCTGGGTAGGACAGAGATTAAGTGTCTGTGGCTTAGTGCGTTACAGGAGGTCTACTCTGGGTGTCTAGGCTGACTGCCAGTTGAAGGAGCTCTTCTTGACAGACTCTGAACTAACTACGACACACACACACACACGTCTCTATGCCTCTCTTTCAGGGACTGACTCCTAAACAGGAGACTTGTGTAACTCGTCTTTGAAGCTACAGTTAAATTAGCCTAATGGTAGGATTATGTTTTGGATCTGTTCTGTACTGTACTACCAATGTTTTACAACTAATCTGTGCTTTACTATCAATGTTTTCTGACTTAAAGTACACCATTATATTTGAGCTCTGTACTCTACTCTTATTGTATTTGTATTGTATTTTTATACAATCATGAAAACACTTAACTTGTTACATGTCAGCCAACTCTTCTTCAGAGGTGTATACTCTGCATTGATCCTAACGTTGTTGTTATTTCTGTCTATAGTGAGGAGGTGCAGTGTCAGCTGGAGGGGTCTTTTGTGTGGCTGGACGACCTCTAGACCCCCACCGATTGGCCCTTCTGCGTGGTCAGAAGGGCAGACCTTTCCAACTTGGAGTACAAATCGCTCTACAGAGAAGACATCGGTAGGTAGGTAACCTCCCTTCCACTGCACCACTGCAGCACATTCCACTATCCGTCTCTCCCCTTCACTCCCCCCTCATCTCTGCACCACTACAGCCATATCAGCTCTTGTGTAGCCGCTCATTAGCCATCATCTGCCCACTCATACCCTATCCATGCTAGTGAGCTGAACAGAGCTGAGCCAAGCTAAACGATACTGCACTGGCCTGGCAAATAAAATATCTGAGCCAGCACAGTCCGGTTCAGGTTGGCACAATAGTGTGAAAAGGGTATCTGTTGGCTAGCAGCCTGGTTCTGCTCCCAACTCAAGGTCAGTCAGAGAGGGAGTCAGTCAGCTCCAGCTGCAGGTGCCAGAGCCTTCATTACAGTACGCATCATCACGGGGGGGGCGGGTTGATCATAAATGCTGCACTGACAGTTTTGGGTCTGCAGCCCTGCAGTAATCCATATCTCACAGGTGGTTTTACTACTTCAGCCCTCTGCCTGCCTGCAGCCCACAGTCAGGGTGCGGAAGTGAAAGAGTTCACCTGCTGTAAATTCCTTCCTTCCTGTCAGAGCGCTTCTTAGATATAAGCCATATGTCCTAGTGAGTTTAATAATAGGATGTATGCTTGTGGAGGTGTATATAGAAAGTGCTTGTGGAGGGGTATAGAGAAAGTGCTTGTGGAGGGTTATATAGAAAGTGCTTGTGGAGGGTTATATAGAAAGTGTTTGTGGAGGGTTATATAGAAAGTGCATGTGGAGGGGTATATAGAAAGTGCATGTGGAGGGGTATATAGAAAGTGCTTGTGGAGGGGTATATAGAAAGTGCTTGTGGAGGGGTATATAGAAAGTGCTTGTGGAGGGGTATATAGAAAGTGCTTGTGGAGGGGTATATAGAAAGTGCTTGTGGAGGGGTATATAGAAAGTGCTTGTGGAGGGTTGTATAGAAAGTGCTTGTGGAGGGTTATATAGAAAGTGCTTGTGGAGGGTTATATAGAAAGTGCTTGTGGAGGGTTATATAGAAAGTGCTTGTGGAGGGTTATATAGAAAGTGCTTGTGGAGGGGTATATAGAAAGTGCTTGTGGAGGGGTATATAGAAAGTGCTTGTGGAGGGGTATATAGAAAGTGCTTGTGGAGGGGTATATAGAAAGTGCTTGTGGAGGGGTATATAGAAAGTGCTTGTGGAGGAGTTTTTAGAAAGTGCTTGTGCAGGGGTTTTTAGAAAGTGCTTGTGGTGGGTTATATAGAAAGTGCTTGTGGAGGGGTACAGTGCCTTGTGAAAGTATTTGGCCCCCTTGAACTTTGCGACCTTTTGCCACATTTCAGGCTTCAAACATAAAGATATAAAACTGTATTTTTTTTGTGAAGAATCAACAACAAGTGGGACACAATCATGAAGTGGAACGACATTTATTGGATATTTCAAACTTTTTTAACAAATCAAAAACTGAAAAATTGGGCGTGCAAAATTATTCAGCCCCCTTAAGTTAATACTTTGTAGCGCCACCTTTTGCTGCTATTACAGCTGTAAGTCGCTTGGGGTATGTCTCTATCAGTTTTGCACATCGAGAGACTGACATTTTTTCCCATTCCTCCTTGCAAAACAGCTCGAGCTCAGTGAGGTTGGATGGAGAGCATTTGTGAACAGCAGTTTTCAGTTCTTTCCACAGATTCTCGATTGGATTCAGGTCTGGACTTTGACTTGGCCATTCTAACACCTGGATATGTTTATTTTTGAACCATTCCATTGTAGATTTTGCTTTATGTTTTGGATCACTGTCTTGTTGGAAGACAAATCTCCGTCCCAGTCTCAGGTCTTTTGCAGACTCCATCAGGTTTTCTTCCAGAATGGTCCTGTATTTGGCTCCATCCATCTTCCCATCAATTTTAACCATCTTCCCTGTCCCTGCTGAAGAAAAGCAGGCCCAAACCATGATGCTGCCACCACCATGTTTGACAGTGGGGATGGTGTGGTCAGGGTGATGAGCTGTGTTGCTTTTACGCCAAACATAACATTTTGCATTGTTGCCAAAAAGTTCAATTTTTGTTTCATCTGACCAGAGCACCTTCTTCCACATGTTTGGTGTGTCTCCCAGGTGGCTTGTGGCAAACTTTAAACAACACTTTTTATGGATATCTTTAAGAAATGGCTTTCGTCTTGCCACTCTTCCATAAAGGCCAGATTTGTGCAATATACGACTGATTGTTGTCCTATGGACAGAGTGTCCCACCTCAGCTGTAGATCTCTGCAGTTCATCCAGAGTGATCATGGGCCTCTTGGCTGCATCTCTGATCAGTCTTCTCCTTGTATGAGCTGAAAGTTTAGAGGGACGGCCAGGTCTTGGTAGATTTGCAGTGGTCTGATACTCCTTCCATTTCAATATTATCGCTTGCACAGTGCTCCTTGGGATGTTTAAAGCTTGGGAAATCTTTTGTATCAAAATCCGGCTTTAAACTTCTTCACAACAGTATCTCGGACCTGCCTGGTGTGTTCTTTGTTCTTCATGATGCTCTCTGCGCTTTTAACGGACCTCTGAGACTATCACAGTGCAGGTGCATTTATACAGAGACTTGATTACACACAGGTGGATTGTATTTATCATCATTATTCATTTAGGTTAACATTGGATCATTCAGAGATCCTCACTGAACTTCTGGAGAGAGTTTGCTGCACTGAAAGTAAAGGGGCTGAATAATTTTGCACGCCCAATCTTTCAGTTTTTTATTTGTTAAAGTTTGAAATATCCAATAAATGTCGTTCCACTTCATGATTGTGTCCCACTTGTTGTTGATTCTTCACAAAAAAATACACTTTTATATCTTTATGTTTGAAGCCTGAAATGTGGCAAAAGGTCGCAAAGTTCAAGGGGGCCGAATACTTTCGCAAGGCACTGTATGGAATCATGTAGTAACCAATAAAGTACAAATCAAAATCTATTTTATATTTAAGATTCTTCAAAGTAGCCACCCTTTGACTTGATTAGGTGTTGTAGGTGTTCTGGATGGCAGGTAGTTTGCCCCCGGTGATGCTTTGTGCAGACAGCACCACCCTCTGGAGAACCTTGCTGTTGATGGCGGTGCAGTTGCCTTACCAGGCTGTGATACAGCCCGACAGGATGCTCTCGATTGTGCATCAGTAAAAGTTTGTCAGGGGTTTGGGTGACAAGCCAAATGTCTTCAGCCTCCTGAGGTTGCCTGTGTGGGTGGACCATTTCAGTTTCTATGTGATGTGTACGCCCAGGAACATAAAACTTTCCACCTTTTCGATGTGGATGGGGGTGGTGCTCCCTCCGCTGTTTCCTGAAGTCCACGATCACCTCCTTTGTTTTGTTGACGTTGAGTGAGAGGTTGTTTTCCTGACACCACACTCCGAGTGCCCTCACCTCCTCCCTGTAGGCTGTCTCGTCGTTCTTGGTGATCAAGCCCACTACTGTTATGTTGTCTGCAAACTTGATGATTGAGTTGGAGGCGTGCATGGCCACACAGTCGTAGGTGAACAGGGAGTACAGCAGAGGGCTGAGCACACACTCTTGTGGGGCCCCAGTGTTGAGGGTCAGCGAACTTGAGTCATCCCTCTCTCTCTCTCCATGCCGCTTTCCACACAGATCTAGTCCCACCCCCTGTCACTCAAGGAGCGCATTTGTTGTTGCTTGACCACGAGACACTTTCGTTCAGTCTGCATGGTCAATGCAGCACATGCAACAATGTTGATGACAACGATGTTGTTTCCACTTTGATCTTAATATAAATCCACAATAATTCTATAATTACAATATTAGTTTGTGTTTCTTACATCTGCAAACAGCTAGTTTATATTTTCTTAGCAAGTTAAGCTAAATTGTGTTAGCCACTAATGCTAATCATTAGTTAGCTGTCTAGCTAACTAGCTAATAAAGTACTGAGTCAGAGCAAATGTAGCTAGCTAATACAGCCTGATACCAGTACTGGTGGAGGCTTAAATCAGCGTGTTGTTTGTGCAACAGTATCTTCTAAATCAGGGGTGAGGGATTTTTAAAAAATACATAAAACAAGAGAAAACAAGAGAAAAACAACGTCTAGAGCTTTTAAAAATTGATTTAAAAACAAATGTATTTATGAATTGGCTCGGGGGCCTAATCAAACGGTCTCGTTGGCCGTATACGGCCCAGAGGCCGGACGCCCCCCACTCCTGTTCTAAATCAAAGAGGAATAGGCAAAGCATCAATATGTTGGCTATATGAATAAAGATGTAATGTAGCCACAGATTGTAGGGTCCCCGAGCAAACACTGAAAATCACTTTGGTTCCTATCCTGTTACAATAACTTGTCCATGGCATTTTCATTCGTTGTCATGTCAAACACTGTATTCAAAGTGCCCACTATTATTTATATTCTAACTATAGAATTATAATAAACATTCTATTTCCATGATTCCAAAAGTTCACCCAAGTGTTTTGATCTAAATCGCAATTGCAACATTTGGTTAAAAATAAGGCCTAGTATTTTTCCCCATATAGTGGCAGTGTGGAAATGATCTCAAATGAGTGCAGGAAATGCAGAAATGGATGGAAATGCAGGAAACAATTTTAGGTTGAAGTTGAATTGAACAGTATAAAACAATCAGAATGGAGAAGGACCCATTTAAATAATTTACAATATATGTGTTGTCACGCACTACACATAAAGCAAATTTAGAACTTTTCTTAATCAAAAACATCAAATACTGTCATACTGTGAAAAATGTCATGATAGGATATTTTGGCCAAATCGCCCAGCCCTAGTTTGAGCTAATCAGTTGTGTTGTGACAAGGTAGGGTTGGTAAACAGAAGATATCCCTATTTGGTAAAAGACGCGGAACATTTCAAGAACTTTGAAAGTTTCTTCAAGTGCAGTTGCAAAAACCATCAAGCGCTATGATGAAACTGGCTCTCATGAGGACCGCCATAGGAAAGGAAGACCCAGAGTTAGCTCTGCTGCAGAGGTTAAGTTCATTAGAGTTACTAGCCTCAGAAATTGCAGCCCAAAGAAATGCTTCAGAGTTCAAGCAACAGACACATGTCAACATCAACTGTTCAAAGGAGACTGCATGAATCAGGCCTTCATGGTCGAATTGCTGCAAAGAAACCACTACTAAAGGACACCAATAAGAACAAGAGACTAGCTTGGGGCAAGAAACACGTGCAATAGACATTAAACCACTGGAAATCTGTCGTTTGGTCTGATGAGTACAAATTTGAGATTTGTTTCCAACCGCTGTGTCTTTGAGAGACGCAGAGTATGTGAACGGATGATCTCCACATGTGTGGTTCCCACCTTGAAGCATGGAGGAGGAGGTGTGATGGTGTGGGGGTGCTTTGCTGGTGACACTCTGTGATTTATTTAGAATTGAAGGCACACTTAACCAGCATGGCTGCCACAGCATTCTGCAGCGATACGCCATCCCATCTGGTTTGCGCTTAGTAGGACTATCATTTTGTTTTTCAACAGGAAAATGACCCAACACACCTCCAGGCTGTGTAAGGGCTATTTGACCAAGGAGAGTGATGTAGTGCTGCATCAGATGACCTGACCTCTACAATCACCCAACCTCAACCCAATTGAGATGGTTTGGGATGAGTTGGACCACAGAGTGAAGGAAAAGCAGCCAACAAGTTCTCAGCATATGTGGCTTCCCCCAAGACTGATGGAAAAGCCTTACAGGTGATGCTGGTTGAATGTCAAGAGTGTGCAAAGCTGTCATCAAGACGAAGTTACTTTGAAGAATCTAAAATCTATATGCGGGTGGACAAACAAAACCCCCAAAATTCGGACAAACTCCAAACAAGAATGGGCTGCCATCAGTGGCCCAGAAGTTAATTGACAGCATGCCAGGGCAGATTGCAGAGGTCTTGAAGGGTCAACACTGCAAATATTGACTCTTTGCATCAACTTCATGTAATTGTCAAGAAAAGCCTTTGACACGAATGAAATGAATGAAATGTTTGTAATTATACAGTATTTTATACCATAGTAGCATTTGACAAAAATATCTAAAGACACTGAGGCAGCAGACTTTGTGGAAATTAATATTTGTGTCATTCTCAAAACTTTTGGCCACGACTGTACACACAATACCCCATAATGACAAAGCGAAAAAAGGTTTTTAGAAATTGTTACAAATCTATTCAAAATAAAAAACTGAAATGCCTTATTTGCCTAACTATTCAGACCCTTTGCTATGCGACTCGAAACTGAGCTCAGTTGTATCCTGTTTTCATTGATCATCCTTGAGATGTTTCTACAACTTGAAGTCCACCTGTGGTATATTCAATTTATTGGACATGATTTGGAAAGGCACACACCTGTCTATGTAAGTTCCCACAGTTAACAGTGCATGTCAGAGCAAAAACCAAGCCATGAGGTTGAATGATTTGTCTATAGCTCTCCAAGACAGGATTGTGTCGAGGCACAGATCTGGGGAAGGTTACCAAAAACATTTATGTAGCATTGAAGGTCCCCAAGAACACGGTGGCCTCCATTCTTAAATGTAAAAAGTTTGGAACCACCCAGACTCTTCCTAGAGCTGGTCAGGGAGGTGACCAAAAACCTGATGGTCACTCTGACTGAGATCCAAAGTTCCTCTGTGGTGTTGAGAGAACGTTCCAGAAGGACAACTATCTCTGCAGCACTCTACCAATAAGGCCTTTATGGTAGAGTGGCCAGACGGAAGCCACTCCTCAGTAAAAGGCACATGACAGCCCGCTTGGTTTGCCAAAAGGCACCTAAAGGACTCTCAGATCGTGAGAAACAAGATTCTCTGTTCTGATGAAATCCAGATTGAAATCTTTGGCCTGAATGCCAAGCGTCACGTCTGGAGGAAACCTGACACCATCCCTGCGGTGAAACATGGTGGTGGCAGAATCTTATTGTGGGGATGTTTTTCATCGGCAGGACTTGGGAGACTAGTCAGGATTGAGTGAAAGATGAACAGAGCAAAGTACAGAGATCCTTTATTAAGACTTGAGTGGCCCAGCCAGAGCCTGGACTTGAACCCTATCGAACATTTCTGGACAGACGTGAAAATAGCTGTGCATCTATGCTCCCTATCCAACCTGACAGCTTGAGAGGATCTGCAGAGAAGAATGTGAGAAATTCCCCAAATACAGGTGTGCCAAGCTTGTAGCATCATACCCAAGAAAACTCGAGGCTGTAATCGCTGCCAAAGGTGCTTCAACAAAGTACTGGGTAAAGGGTCTGAATACTTATGTAAATGTGATGTCCACTTTTTTATTAACTGCTAAAAGGCAACAAATAGAGCTCCTGGCACATGTCCAGTTGATGTCGGGTTTAATGTGTTGTCGATGTGGCATCTGTATCTTAAGAGACCTGCAATCAATACCTGTTAATACACTCACTCACTCACTCACTCACTCACTCACTCACTCACTCACTCACTCACTCACTCACTCACTCACTCACTCACTCACTCACCACTCACTCACTCCACAGCAAGCTAAGAGAAATGTGATCAATAATTGCCAATGATTGGTCTATTGCTGTAGGGGGGACTTTGGTTTTACCATTTGGATGAGGTCAGGTGATGCTGCACCCCTTTCACAACTCTCAAAACAACCATTTCTCAAGACATTGCACTTCTGTGTTTTCTTTACAGAGATTCTACATGTTACTGTAATGATTATAATGTCTTTCAAGGTACAAGAGGAAAAGCCGTTCTCTGGGTTTGGACCCGCGATCTCAGGCCATGAGCTGGTCTGAGTCTGGCCCAGAGAAGAAGAGAGGGGACAGAGACGCGACCGCTACTTCTCCCTCACTGTCCGCCAGCTGCTGAGGTCAAATCCACGCTGCCTAGACCACCACCAGAGGTCACTACCACCTTACCCTTCATCCCTGTGCCCCCTTGCCTGGAAGGTGAGTCTGAGGGGGGTGGTTCTGCCCTGGGCCAGGCCCCCTGGGTCAACCCACTGGGGGTGTATGACTCCTCCACCTCCCTGTGGCTTCTGAGCAGGGCAAGGCAGAGGAAAAACCCTCTACTCCCAGAGACAATGCTGCCGCCCTGCTGGCTGAACAGGTGGAGGACTTTAACAGGAGGCTGAGGGAAACCTCCAGACACACACACCTGGCTGAAGTTTGTCCACTTCCAGGTTCGGTATTCAACGTTAAAACCCCACAATTACACACCACACCAATCAGTGTCATCACATCACATGAGATTTCACTAGGATTTCAAAATAGTTTCTGCTGGCCTTTTCACTAGGACAGGAAATGTGTCGTGATACAAAAAAAAAATCACATGATTATGTACTAGCTACTATCATTACTTTTAAATTATAATAACTTCCCGATCTGTATTACAGGACGAGGTGGCGAGTGCCCCCGGGGTGTTTGGTGACATCTCTGAGAATGAGACAGAGCGCCAGAAGAGGTCAGCGAGGCCACGCATTTTGGATCGAGCGGTGGACAGTAACCCCAGCTGTGTGGAGCTAAAGCTGGAGCTACTGCGTCTGTGCAGGGAGCTGTGGGAGCCAGCAGCTCTGTTGAAGGAGTGGAAGAAACTGGTGTTCCTGCACCCCAACAGCTCCCCCCCCTACCTGCTGTTTGTGCAAAGCCACTCAGCACCTTCTATGTGTCAAAGGTCAATACGGTGTACGGGAAGTGTCTGAGCACACTGGCGGTAGTGCAGGATTGGAGCATGTTGTCTCACCGGGCGCTGCCGGGCACTGATGAACACATGCAATATACACTACATATTATTATGTTTTAAATTCAATTTAGCACAAATAACTTATTTAAGGTAGACTCAGCGATATGGCGTCGATGCAGAAAGTAAATGGCATAGTGGGGCAATTTCCGCAGCAACTAAGAGCATTGACGCGTGACGCTCAATTTCTCCGCTGTTTTGGTGCTCTAGCTACCACACTGTGAACAGCGCGTAGCGAACCCGTTTCACGTACAGATCCTGTGTGAGAGCGAAGTCTTGCATTTTATTCAGCTCAATGTCTGCCCTGCTGCTCGTGGCAAAATAATTTCTCACTCACTGCCTGCTCTGTGGACATAATACTGTACATTCAAGCCTGTTCAGATTTTTTGTTCTCATCCTTCGTTCGCACAGGGCCGTCCCGCAGAGGGGCCGTCCCGCAGAGGGGCCGTCCCGCAGAGGGGCTGACATAGAGAGCGAGAATAATGGTTCAAGTTTCTCCTCGTCAGTATGTTATGTGCTGCTGCTGTATTGAACTGTTTGTGGTTCATTCTGCATGTTTGCACTGTCATTTTGTTGGAAGAGAAAGGTGCCGTTGTCTCTAATATCATGTTGTAGTGATTGTTTCGATGGTCTAGACATGGAGGGAGTGATTGAGAGCTGTCATTCTTCTACTGGGGTCAGCTAATAGATGACGTGTGTGTGTGTTGTGTTTATATATCTTTCAACTCCTTTCAGAAGCCTTTGGTATGGATTTGATGAGCTTGTAATCTCTTGTGATAGACTAAATTGAGTTAGCTGGCTAGCTGGGCTCCCGAGTGGCTCAGCGGTCTAAGGCACTGCATCTCAGTGCTTGAGGAGTCACTACAGACACCCTGGTTTGAATCCAGGCTGTATCACAACCGGCCGTGGTTGGGAGTCCCATAGGGCGGCGCATAATTGGCCCAGCGTTGTCCTGGGTTGTCCAGTGTAGGCCGTGATTGTAAAATAAGAATTTGTTCTTAACTGACTTGCCTAGTTAAATAAAGGTAAGAAAAAAAAAGAAGAAAGCTAGTTACATTATTGTGGTTATATCATGATGTCATTGCCAGATGTCTATGGGTGCAGCAGAGCCATAGTACCAGAGCCTCAGCAGGTGAAAGTTGTGGAATGGTGCAGATAGATGTCATAAATAGAACTGACATAATTCCTTCTACAAGACAGTTATATCTGCAACTTTCTGTAACATCTTTCACCTTCCTGAGAAGACCCCTAAACAGGTTTGTGCTGTGTCATGTTTCTGACCACTGACAGGAGAAAAGGACCCGGGAGGGAGAAGGAGAGAGGAGAGAGGGAGTGGGAGAGGCAGAAAGAGGGAGGATAATGGATATCCAGTGTCCACGCTGCTGATCCATGATATGAATACTGCAGCGATGGCTTAGCCTCCTGGCCCTCTGGCAGCTGCCCCTCAATTTGTCTAATGAAACTATTATCTAGTTAGACTGGCTGGCCATCGGTCAGTCTGGGTAGGGCTGCAAACTGGGCTGATCCTGGAACTATCCTGTCAGGGCTTTAGCCTGTTGAACAATGATAAGGATGGAACGCACTCCAGGAACAATTCAAGCCCCCTGTCTAAGTAATAAGATTTAAACAAACAGAAGCCAGTACTCGGCATTCATTAGCCTACTGGAACAATTTGTCTGTCTACCACAGCTTACTGTTATTACAACAATGGCTGGTTGTCTAAGGGTGGAATAACATGATATATATTTGATGTTATCCAGTGATGCCTCGCTTATTCAAGTCACCTGGAATTTTGTTTAACATACTGTAACTATTTGGGTTCACAGATCACCTGCTGCAACTCAGAAAACAGGCTAGCTGTTTCAGGTTCAACACATGTACGTAATCACTTGTGGAATCTTTGGTATTCTCAACTCGACTTGATAGGTACAGAAAGCTGTTTTATTTGAGTGATTCTCTTGCTATAATATGATGGTCACAGACGCCCTCTTGTGGTTGGATAGTACATATTTGAGCGTTTCTGCAGCTGCACCGTTGACAGATCAAACAGTGTGGGAGATCTAAGCATGGAATAAGCAGCATGTGCTAAAACTGGACCATAGCCTCTGCCTACATAAGAATGCTGGTCATATATCTACACCGGGCTCCTTGCATTCTGCTGAGGGAGACTGTCAGTATCTTTGACTGTTTGCTTCATTTTAGAAAAATGCTGACAGCAGGTAGCCTGGTACCAGATCTGTGTGTGCTGTCTTGCCAACTCCTATGGTCAGTGTCATGCCAATGATTATAGGTGTTGGGCAAGACAGTACAAACAGATTTGGGACCAGGCTACAAGGCAGGGCAATGCAAACCCCAACTTGTAGAGAAGGAGACGGCAGCATTAATTATAACTCGATAAGGATTTAATGAATAATGAAGGCCGCTTTTGAGAAGCTGCCATTTCATGTGACCTCAGGGATGTGTGCCTTTAATTCGCCTGCTGAATTTTTCATTCAGGAAAGATTAGCTATCTGTTATTACTTTTCAAAAAATTTTTCCTGACATCTCTCACTTTATTTTCCTCATCCTACTCAGTTTTCTCTTCACTCAAAGTCTGAGGATATATTCACCTTTAAAAGCTCGTACTAAACGAATGGACCTGTGCTGGTTCTAATAGGTGGGATTGAAGTGGGTGCTTTGTGTCACGGCAAGAGTCAAAAGGCCTCCTGTGGGGCAGGGGGCAGGAATACAAAAAAGTAAGACAAGACGGACAACACAGACGGAAGACACTTGGCAACAGCACAGATGCCTCAGCAGACAGACGGTGGAAACAGCACTTCACTACAAGAGACATCATCACACTACATGAAGGGAAACCTATGACAACAAAAATATACATGGCACAAACAACGTTAAGGCCAGGCAACAGCACGAGGGAAAAAGACTCACAGTACAAGCAACATAGCCCTACTGAGCAGACAAATAGACAGGCCGCACCAACAAATAATGGCAGCGCAAGCGGACAGACAGAAAACGGACACCACAATCAACAGTATAGGTTATTGGCTCACATTACAGCTGTCAGTGAGAATGCCCACCATTGAGTCCTTGAAAGCTGAGACGGTGACAAAACTTTCCAGCTTTATCATTTTTTGCAGATGTGTTCCAGTCGCTATCTGCAGCGAACTGAAAAGAGGAACGACCCAGGGATGTGTTTGCTTTGGGGACTTTTAACAGAATGTGGCAGAAAGGTTACTGTATATAGAGGAGGATGGTTGCAATAGGTATCTCGGGTAGGGGGGAGTGAGGCCCAAGAGGGCTTTGTTAATGAGTATCAACCAGTGGATGTCGCGTCTAGTATAAAGAGATGGGCAGTTTACAGAGGAGTACAATAAGGATGTCATTCTCAGATTGGCAGGTAAGGGTGCACTTGATCGGCTAGATGTTCTGTACCATTCTGCCGTTCCGATTTGCAACGGCAGAAAGGTACAGAACATCTAGCCGCTCAAGTGCACCCTTACCTGCCGATCTGAGAATAACATCTCCATAATCTAACATTTGATTCAGGGTTAGTTTGGCAGAGGAGCGATGACAATACAGAAAACCAAGCCTAGATTAGATGGCCTGATTAATGATGTGGTATTGAATGTTCTCTCTGTCTCTGTCTTTATCTCTGCAGCCATCTTCCTATAGGCAGTGTCATTTCCTCAGGCATGCAGGCCACTCAGAAAAGGCTGTGCGCCTGTTCCAGTGCCTGCTGGACTTGACCTGTCAAGGACCTATCCACCAGACAACAGGTAGACAGACACACACACAGTCATTCCCCATGTACCTCTGCAAAGAACACATATGCATCTGGCTGGTTGCTCTCTCCAGAATAGACTCATGATGAATTGGGGGTCTGTGTTACCGTATTGGCTGTTTATCCAGAGTCAGTGCACCAGTGGGATGTGTTTACCTTAGACTAGGGCTGTGTGTTTTCCGTCACAGGCATTAAAGCAGTGCTGGGGACCCATCCAGAGAGTGCCCTTCAGGCTATGGTCTGGGCCTTGTCACTTTACTTTAATCTCTACATGGAAACTTTGCTAACGGGGCATTTAAAATGCATGACCAGCTTTTAATAGAGGCTTTTTACCAGCAGTGGTGCATTCTAATTCCTATCCAACTGAGCCCTGGCCTTCTCAGCCAAATCCCTTTCTGCTGAGAGAAAGGTAGAGGAATATTACCCGTATCAAGTACTGGGAGAGAGAGAGGTCTCCCTTTCCTCTGTGAGTTTATACTGACAACTAGCTGGCCAAATTGAGAGGTACAATAGAAAACATTTTGAGAGGTTTCATATTCATGGAATATTCAAGCATGGAATACGAATTAGTGTTTAGTAACTTAGCTATAATACGTGCTGAATTATGAACAATGTTGCTTGCGACCCTCTGAAGGATGTGTCTGGGGGCTAAGCTTCCGCTCTCTCTCTCTCTCTCTCTCTGTGTGTGTGTGTGTGTGTGTGTGTGTGTGAGAGAGAGACAGAGAGAACTAATAATGGCCTGTTTGCAGTGGCTCACAGCTCGCTCTCCCCCCAGGACATGTTGCTGTGTGTGTCTGCATGGAAAACACAGCATTAACTGTTTTAATTGATCAGAGATTCTTTAGTGGATATTGGAACATAGTCTAGGTCAATTGAGCTTTGTAAAGTTAAAATGTAACACCATATAGGATTTAGTAATATTTCTCAACCAGATTTGGAATTACTGATAGCCAAAGCCCCATGTTCAGGGCCCGCCTGTCTTTCGTCTCAGATTCACTGAGATTTAATAAGAATATGAATGGGTTGGATCCCAATGCTGCAGCCAAACATAAGATGGCTACAGTGCATTTGGAAAATATTCAGACACCTCGACTTCTCCCACATTTTGTTATGTTACAGCCTTATTCTAAGATTGATTAAATATTTTTTTCCCTCATCAATCTACACACAATACACTATAATGACAAAGCGAAAAAAGGTTTTTAGAAATTGTTACAAATTTATAAACAAAACAGAAATACCTTACATAAGTATTTAGACCTTTTGCTATGATACTTGAAATTGAGCTCAGGTCCGTCCTGTTTCCATTGATCATCCTTGATGTTTCTACAACTTGATTAGATGCACCTGTGGTAAATTCAATTGATTGGACATGATTTGGAAAGGCACACACCTGTCCCACATGACTGCATGACTGTGCATGTCAGAGCAAAAACCAAGCCATGAGGTTGAAGGAATTGTCCTTAGGGCTCTGAGACAGGATTGTGTCGAGGCACAGATCTGGGGAAGGGTACATTTCGGAAGCATAGATGGTCCCCAAGAATACATTGGCCTCCATCATTCTTAATTGTAAAAAGTTTGGAACCACCAAGACTCATCCTAGAGCTGGCCGCACGGCCAAATTGGGCAATCGGGGGAGAAGGCAGTGGTGTAAAGTACTTAAGTAAAAATACTTTAAAGTACATTTTAAGTAGTTTTTTATAGGTATCTGTACTTTACTTTACTCGTTATATTTTGACATCTTTTACTTTTACTTCACTACATTCCTGAAGAAAATAATGTAATTTTTACTCCATACGTTTTCCCTCACACCAAAAGTACATCCCTACTGCCTCTGATCTGGCAGACTGCTTCATTTGAAAATGATGTCTACTCAAGTAGTATTTTACTGTGTGACTTTCACTTTTGCTTGAGTTCTGTTCTACTAAGGTATCTTTACTTTTATTCAAGTATGACAATGTAGTACTTTTTCCACCACTGGGAGAAGGGCCTTGGTCAAGGAGGTGACCAAGAACAGCAGGGTCAGTCTGACAGAGCTCCTGAATTCCTCTGTGGAGATGGCAGAACCTTCCAGAAGGACAACTATCTCTGCAGCACTCCACCAATCAGGCCTTTATGGTAGAGTGGCCAGACAGAGACACTCCTCAGTAATAGGCATATGACAGCCTTCCTGGAGTTTGCCAAAAGGCACCTAAAGGACTCTCAGACCATGAGAAACAAGATTCTCTGGTCTGATGAAACCAAGATTGAACTGTTTTGCCTGAATGCCAAGCGTCACGTCTGGAGGAAACCTGGTACCATCCCTACGTTGCAGCATGGTTGTGGCAGCATCATGCTGTGGGGATGTTTTTCAGTGGCAGAGACTGGGAGACTAGTCAGGATCGAGGGAAAGATGAACGGAGCAGAGAGATCCTGTGAAAACCTGCTCTAGAGTGCTCAGGACTACAGACTGGGGCGAAGGTTCACCTTCCAACTAGACAACGACCCAAAGCACACAGCGAAGACAACGCAGTAGTGGCTTCGGGTCTCTGAATGTCCTTGAGTGGCCCAGCCAGAGCCCAGACTTGAACCTGATCGAACATCTCCGGAGAGACCTGAAAATAGTTGTGCAGCGACGCTCTCCATCCAACCTGACAGAGCTTGATCTGCAGATAAGAATGGGAGAAACTCCCCAAATACAGGTGTGCCAAGCTTGTAACAAAGTACTCAGTAAAGGGTCTGAATACTTAAAGTGATGTAAATGTGATATTAAAATTGTTTTTTTAATACATTTGCAAACATTGTCCATTTGGAAGACCCGTTTGCGACCAAGCTTTAACTTCCTGACTGATGTCTTGAGATGTTGCTTCAATATATCCACATCATTTTCACTACTCATGACACCATCTATTTTGTGAAGTGCACCAGTCCCTCCTGCAGCAAAGCACCAACACAACATGATGCTGCCACCCCTGTGCTTCACGGTTGGGATGGTGTTCTTCGTCTTGCAAGCTCCCCCTTTTTCCTACAAACATAATGATGGTCATTATGACCAAACAGTTCTATGTTTGTTTCATCAGACCAGAGGACATTTCTCCAAAAAGTATTATCTTTGTCCACATGTGCAGTTGCAACCCGTAGTCTGGCTTTTTTATGGCGGTTTTGGAGCAGTGGCTTCTTCCTTGCTGAGCAGCCTTTCAGGTTATGTCGATATAGGACTCGTTTTACTGTGGATATAGATACTTTTGTACCTGTTTCCTCCAGCATCTTCACAATGTCCTTTGCTGTTCTGGGATTGATTTGCACTTTTTGCTCCAAAGTACGTTAATCTCTAGGGGACCGAACGCATCTCCTTCCTGAGCGGTATGACGTGGTCCCATGGTGTTTATACTTATGTACTATTGTTTGTACAGATGAACGTTTGGAAATTGCTCCCAAGGATGAACCAGACTTGTGGAGGTCTACATTTTTTTTTCTGAGGTCATGGCTGATTTCTTTTGATTTTCCCATGATGTCAAGCAAAGAGGAATTGAGTTTGAAGTTAGTCCTTGAAATACATCCACAGGTACACCTCCAATTGACTCAAATGATGTCAATTAGCCTATCAGAAGCTTCTAAAGCCATGACATAATTTTCTGGAATTTTCCAAGCTGTTTAAAGGCACAGTCAACTTAGTGTATGTAAACTTCTGACCCACTGGAATTGGGATGCAGTGAATTACAAGTTAAATAATCTGTCTCAAAACAATTGTTGGAAAAATTACTTGTGTCATGCACAAAGTAGATGTCCTAACCGACTTGCCAAAACTAAACTTTGTTTATCAAGAAATTTGTGGAGTGGTGGAAAAAGCGAGTTTTATTGACTCCAACCTAAGTGTATGTAAACTTCCAACTTCAACTGTACACTACCATTCACCGGTCACATAGAAATGTCCTTGTTTTTGAAAGAAAAACCATTTTTGTCCATTAAAATAACATCAAATTGATCAGAAATACAGTGTCGATATAGTTAATGTTGTAAATGACTATTGTAACTGGAAACGGCAGATAAAAAATAAATAAATGAATATCTACATAGGCATACAGAGGCCAATTATCAGCAACCATCACTCCCGTGTTCCAATGGCACAGTGTTAGCTAATCCAAGTTTATAATTTTAAAAGGATAATTGATCATTAGAAAACCCTTTTGCAATTATGTTAGCACAGCTAAAAATCTGTTGCCTGATTGAAGAAGCAATAAAACTGGCCTTCTTTAGACTAGTTGAGTACATCGCTGTGTACTACTCCCTTCACAGAACAGCGCAAACTGGCTCTAACCAGAATAGAAAGAGGAGTGGGAGGCCCCGGGGCACAACTGAGCAAGAGGACAAGTACATTAGAGTGTCTAGTTTGAGAAACGGATGCCTCACAAGTCCTTAACTGGCAGCTTCATTAAATAGTACCCGCAAAACACCAGTCTCAACGTCAACAGTGAAGAGGCAACTCCGGGATGCTGGCCTTCTAGGCAGAGTTACTCTATCCAGTGTCTGTGTTATTTTTCCCATCTTAATCTTTTCTTTTTATTGGCCAGTCTGAGATATGGCTTTTTCTTTGCAACTCTGCCTAGAAGGCCAGCATCCCGGAGTCGCCTCCTCACTGTTGACGTTGGGACTGGTGAACAGCTGTGGGCAAGGTTCTGACAAGCTTCTGGGTTTTGTTGGTGGTGGCAAGGACACACCCAAGAAACACCAACATCAAACATCAACTCACGTTTGGCTTCTGTCATGGCCGCCAGCCTTTCTTGAGGAGCGAGCCAAACAACCCTGCCAAGTCAGCGGGTGCAGTTCCCCTTTAATGAGGAAGAGAGAGCCTCCCTGTGGCTTTACTCTGTAATCATCAGAATATTAGAAAATGATCTGAGCAATTTGTCCAGAAATTAGAGCAGTATTAAACAGTACCACCTTAAATTCTACACTAATGAGTTTCTGCTGTTCTCCATGGAGGTCTGGTTTGCTAATCACTGCAGCACTCTGTTGATGGCAGCCAGAAACGTGCACAGACAGCATTATGTTGATGGCAGAGAGACACATGCTGTCCTGCCATGGTCCTGTTACTGTCAAGCAGGCTGTCCTGCAGTGCAGCCTAATGTTCTTCCTGTCAGGAGAACTGCTGACCTCAGCGCAGACAGAGACAACTGCCCTCAACCCATAAAATGATTACATTGTTGAAATAACCGACATTCCCACTCCTCCACCCACTCTGTGATTGTGCTTAGTGTTAATTACTGTGTTATTTAGGAATTGATTGATATAAATATATGTAAATATAAATATATACGTGGTAACACATTACATGAAGTTTGCTCACAAAACGACTTCTAACTTCCTTCATACTGGACACAGAGACATACAAATGGTACCCACAAGTGTCCCTTTAACCTTCCCTGTGTTGTATCACTAATTACACTAGTAACCTCATAGCGCAAGGAAATGTTGGTGATATAAGTCGTAATGTTAAAGGAATACTTCAGGATTTTGGCAATGAGGCCCTTTATCAACTTCCCCAGAGTCAGATGAACTCGTGGATACCATTTTTATGTCTGCATGGCATTTGAAGGAAGTTGCTAACTAGCCTTAGTGCAATTGCTAACTGGTGTTAGCACAATGCCTGGAAGTCTATGGGTGTCTGCTAATGCTAGTTAGCCTTGGCTCACAAAACGACATATAACTTTCTTCATACTGGACACAGAGACATACAAATGGTATCCCTTGAACCTTTAGAACCTCTGTGTGACAGATGATGATAAAGATCAGGAGGAATCAGAGGTGAAGGATAAGACCTGGTTCAAGTGGAGGATCTGGTTGGACGCGGAGACGTTACATGAGGCCATCTATTGGCTGCCGTGGAGGGCAGACAAAACCAAAGGCCAATCGGTGGAGGACTGTGAGGACCCGGACTTACAGGTATTGGCTGTAATCACTGGTGATAGTGGTGCCAAACCTGGGATATATCTACCATTAAAAATGGGTCCTAGCGTTGCTATTTACAGTGCATTCGGAAAGTATTCAGACCCCTTGACTTTTTCCACATTTTGTTACGTCACAGCCATTTTGTTACGTCACAGCCTGTATTAAATAGTTCTTTCCCCTCATCAATCTACACACAATACCCCATAATGGAAAAGCAAAAAAGGTTTTTAGAAATGTTTAGAAATGTATAAAAATAAATTAAACTGATATCATATTTACATAAGTATTTAGACCCTTTACTCACTACTTTGTTGAAGCACCTTTGGCGGCAATTACAGCCTCGATTTGGGGAGTTCATCCCATTATTTTCTGCAGATCCTCTCAAGCTCTGTCAGGTTGGATGATGGAGCGCCGCTGCACCTCTTTTTTCAGTTCTGTCCAGAGATGTTCGATCGTGTTCAAGTCCAGGCTCTGGCTGGGCCACTCAAGGACATTCAGAGACCAGAAGCCACTACTGTGTTGTCTTGGCTATGGGCTTAGGGTCGTTGTCCTGTTGGAAGGTGAACCTTCAACCCCCGTTCGGAGTCCTGAGCAGGTTTTAATCAAGGGTCTCTATACTTTTCTCCGTTCATCTTTCCCTCAATCTTGACTAGTCTCCCAGTCCCTGCCACTGAAATACATCTCCACAGCATGATGCTGCCACCACCATGCTTCACCGTAGCAATGGTGCCAGGTTTCCTCCAGACCTGAAGCTTGGTATTCAGGCGAAAGGGGTTAATCTTGGTTTCATCAGTCCAGAGAATCTTGTTTGTCATGATCTGAGAGTCCTTTAGGTGCCTCTTGGCAAACTCCAAGCAGGCTGTCATGTGACGTTTACTGAGGAGTGGCTTCCGCCTCGCCACTCTACCATAAAGGCCTGATTGGTAGAGTGCTGCTGAGATGGTTATCCTTCTGGAAGGTTCTGCCATCTCCACAGAGGAACTCTGGAGCTCTGTCAGAGTGACCATCTGGTTCTAGGTTACCTCCCTGACCAAGGCCCTTCTCCCCCGTTTGCTCAGTTTGACCGGGCGGCCAGCTCTAGGAAGAGTCTTGGTGGTTTCAAACTTCTTTAATTTAAGAATGATGGAGGCCACTGTGTTCTTGGGGACCTTAAATATTTTTCTTCGACCTCATGGCTTGGATTTTGCTCTGACACACACTGTCAACTGTGGGACTTTATATTGATAGGTGTGTGCCTTTCCAAATCATGTCCAATAAATTTAATTTACCACAGGTGGACTCCAATCAAGTTGTAGAAGGATGATCAATGGGAACAGGATGCACCTGATGTCAATTATGAGTCTTATAGCAAAGATTCTGAATCCTTATGTAAATTATTTCTGTTTTTTTATTTTTAATACATTTGCAAAAATGTTTAAAAACCTGTTTTGGCTTTGTCATTAGGGGGTATTGTGTGTAGATTGATGAGGAAAACATTTATTAAATCCTGCTGACACTTCCTGTTATAGCCTACAGTTCCTGAAGCCTGCTGCTGGATGACCTGGCTCTGCTGGGGGACGTTCATGATCCTGACTCACCTCTGACGACCTTCCCGTCAGCCCCGTGGGTCACATGACTTCGCTGCAGGGCACCAGGAGGGGGGCGTGGCTGTGCAAGCAGGGGGAGGAGTTTCTGTTCTCTACTCAGGAGAGATCCGTCTTCTCACTGCACTGGATCCAGTATGAGAAGCTCAAGGTAACGCCAGGTTACCCTAGCTACAAGCTTTAGAGTCAGGCAACCATATGCTCAGCCAAGGGCAATTCCTTTGGTTTGAAAGGCTTTTTCTAATCGTGAAGGAATGAAAAGTAATTGTAAGTGGAGGAGGCCTGGCAAGGGGGTACGGGCAGAGCAGTGGCAGGGAAGACAGTCACTAGGTTAAGTAGGCTCTAGTTTAGTCTAATCTTGATTATTGTCCAGTCGTGTGGTACAGTGCTGCAAGGAAAGACCTAGTTAAGCTGCAGCTGGCCCAGAACAGAGCGGCACGTTCTGCTCTTCATTGTAATCAGAGGGCTGATATAAATACTATGCATGCCAGTCTCTCTTGGCTAAGAGTTGAGGAGAGACTGACTGTATCACATTAATCTGTTGAAAATCCCAAATTGTTTGCATAGTCAAGTTACACACAGCTCTGACACACACACTTATCCCACCAGACATGCCACCAGGGGTCTTTTCACAGTCTACAAATACAGAAAAAGTTCAAGAAAGCATACACTATTATATAGAGCATTTACTGCCTGGAACTTTCTTCCATCTCATATTGCTCAAATAAACAGCAAACCTGGTTTCAAAAAACAAATAAAGCAACACCTCACGGCACCACTCCTCTCCCCTATTTGACCTAGACAGTTGGTCTGTATGCATTGATATGTAGGCTACGTGTGCCTTTATGTAGTTCTGTCCTTGAGCCGTTCTTGTCTAGTGATGTTCTGTATTATGTCATTCTGTATTATGTTTCATGTTTTGTGTGGACCCCAGGAAGAGTAGCTGCTGCTTTTGCAACAGCTAATGGGGATCCTAATAAAATACCAAATACCACTACCGCAGTGTCTTCACGAGCGGTCTCTATCCTCACCAAGCTAGCAGAGGGTAGTTCGTATGCCCCCTTCACTGGACAGGTGGCTCCAGTGGCCGTTCTGAAGCCCAGGAAGGCATATGAGCAGCCGGTGGTGAGCTCCCTGCCGGGCAGGTCAAAGGACTAGTGGGGTGGTATGCCCTGTTCCATTACCTGACTGTGGGGGTTGATGCTGCAGATGCAGTCTACAGCCTGGCCAGGGAGAGGCTGGAGCAACACCCCAGTATGTCAGCCCAGGGGTCAGCGAGCAGCGAGCGACACACAGACACAGAGCTCTACTGCCTCTGAGGGTGATGCCCTGGCTGTCCAGCAGGCGGCACTGCTGTGCTACCACAGCAGCATCTGCGTGTACCCAGTCAGCCATCTCAGACTGGAGCTGACCTCGGCGCTAGCCTGCTCTGCCTCGAGTGCCCCCCTGTGGCAGCTCTATGTGCCTACCACAGCGGCGGCAGGGCATGCCGCTTCTTCCACAGCGTGACCAAGGCTAGCGCCTGTTCGCCATCAGTGCAGAGCAGGAGAGGAAGCAGCTGGTGGACTCTACAGACGTGGGAACACTAGGATGGAAGACTTTAATCAGTATTAATTTAATCAAATAATGTTGATAACAGAACACACACACAGATAGTACTAGTCTGCAGTAGCTCACATTTAGATTGAAGTTCATTGGGTTAGCTAACTGGATGATTTTCCGGAGTTGTTATTGCTTTCTTGGCAGGTCTGGTTGCTATGGCGACACCTTCTCCAACCTTCCAGAGAACGGCCTAAGCAAACGTATTCGCTCACTGTTTGAGAACGCCATAGCAACAGAGCTGTGGAGGATGTACATGAACTTCCTGGTAAGACACCTCTTTAAAACGTACCCCTAAATCATTATCCAGTTATCAGTTCCAATAGCCGAATGATGAAGGAGCATTGGAAGTATGGCTGAAGCTGACGTCAGGTGTTTTGTTGTGTACTATAGGTGTCAGAAGGGAAAGTGGAGAAGGGAAGAGTGCTCTCCAGGATGTCCCATGGGCCAAGGTGAGCACAGTGATAGATGAAATGATGAAACGGTGATAATTAGTAGCTCTTTGGTGTGTTTTAGTAAGAATATATGAACTTGTTTCTGACGTGTGCGTGTGTTCATCCACAGGGTTTATACATGGACACGGTGCAGCTCTTTCCTGAGCACGTGCAGGAGTTCCTGGACCTGATGACAGAGAAGGAGCTCAGACAGAGTTCCCATGGAGGAGGTGGACATACTGCTGGAGGACTGAGGCTCTAAAACTCAGTGCAACAGGAGCCTGGCTTCCTCAGACACTACTGTGGACACCCAGACGTCGTGCACTGACCAATAGAACAGTGTCCTCAGAAAAAATATCATTTTACTTTTCAAACCGTGTGAATAAATGATTTTACACACGCTGTATTATGTGTTAATTCAAAAATGTCCATATTTTGATGGATTTAATATCTATTTTTATATCAAGGACTTGAGTTTAAACTGATTAAAAAAATCGATTACTCTGATAATTTAAAATGAATGTTTTGTTTCCCAACACTGGTCTGCCAACCTTTATTTAAAAATAAACTCTAAGCCTTTCACGCATTGTGAATCCTGAGGGATGCTAGTGTGCATTTCCTGCGGGATAACGACATCACAGCTAAATGGTGTGGAACGGAGCACACCGGAGTGTACACTTTGGAGTCAGGAGGGAAGGAGAGAGGAAACACAGACATGAGGGTAGAGAAGGTTTATATAGTCTCATTACTGCTTATCCTTCAGAGTAGTAGAGCATCCACTCTGGCTGTCTCAGGTGAGTCTGACACTTCTGATGACCTTTAACCTATTATAATGTGCCTCTGTGAGTTTACTGGATTGGCCTCTGCCTTTACATGCTACTAACTAAATGCTACATTTCTACTTGATACCAACTACTCAGGTTGTGCTATGGTGATGTAGAATTCCATTAGTGAAATATATGGTAACATGGATATCATGTAGTCTTCATAGCTTCTCACTTCATAGCTGTATTTGTTTTTTCTTGAAATCAAATCAACAGAACTTGAAAATTACTTCCATTCATGATGATCTATATTCTGATCACAGATAAAGAATGTAATGATGATGCATTTCCTGTCCGGGAAGACTGTGAAGTTGACACAGTGTGTGGAGAAGCTATATGTCATCACAACCAGTATGTCACCTGCCATGTCAACCGCTGTGGCACCTGTGAACCTGTGTTCCGAGGCTATGACAACATCACTGTCAACTGCACCCAGTGTAAGACTGCAAACAGATCTTCTGTGGCTTATATCTCTTATCTGCAGTGGGATTGGCCTTATATCAGTATGATTTTAGACATTTAGGCTTGGACATAAATTAAGTGGTTCAATTGCTTCCTTTGTATAAATTCACACACATTACTCTGTAGGCTATGTCTATCTGATATGAGTAAATTTGGAATGATATATGAAATTGGAAATATCTCATGTTATTGAACTCTTCATCAGTGACTCCCAAGTGTCGTCTAATACACCTGGAGATGTTGAGCAAACACAGGACAGGAACCATGTTAACTGGGGGGAGTTTAGGGACAAAGTACCATCCAAACTGTGATGGAGCTGGTATGTTCAGACCTAAACAGTGCAGAGAGGAGGACACCAAACTATGCTGGTGTGTTAACAAGGCTGGAGTCCCAGTCTCTGACAAGACACATGACCCCCTCAAATGTGACAGGCTGGTCACAGTCCAGTGAGTGAAATCATGAAGAAAACTATATATTTTATTATTAATATGTATTATATATTGTTTCTAAAATACATAAGTGATCAATAATTATGTTCTGTCTTTCATTTGTAGTGTCATTGATATTCAATTCACATTTAAAGTGGAGTTCTCACCTGTTGCAAAAACCATGGATGAGATACGAAGGTTTGTTTCCTTCCTCTGTAGTAACCCATTGATATGCAGTTTTTTATTAAATACGATTTTTATTGAAAAGTTATGTTGTCACGGCACCATTGTTGTTTCAGGCAGCTGGTATTAAAGCTGGACAGGGAATATACGCTGGATAAAACACAGATCCTAGACATAACTGTGAGTAAGCAGGCATGTTTCCTCGTAGATTATCGTTTGAGATTGTGAGTGAGCTCTGTCTTTATGAATGTGTTATTTGTGCCGGTCGGCCACGTCCTCAGGTGCGGGAACTGTACCAAGTAGTGTCCATCCGGCTGACTGACGACAGGACAGACAAAGAGCCAGTGGACATAGCAACTGTGGCCTACTACATTGAGAGAGATGTGAGACATTTTGTAAGAGCTGTATCTGCTTTCAGACCTTTCAAAAAGGCTCTGTTTGCTTGTAAAGTCATTGAATATATCTTTAACAGTCGATGGGGGCTCCATATTTTAAGAAATAATCATTTTTTTTGTATAAAGGTCTGTTCAAACTGGCATGCCTGGTGCTAATATTTTGCTTTAACTATGCAGTGAAATTTAACTGTTTTGCCATCCTGTCTAGTTGAAAAGCAACACGTTTGGGTTTGAGGTGGACGGCCGGAGACTAGAGGTGGCGAGGGACTCCGTCAAGGTCCTATTCTTTCACTATGACCACCAACACATGGACATGATGACCATCAATCCAGGCTTTGCTGCCCTCATCCTCATCATTGCCCTGGCCATTATCATTGGTGTTTCTGTGTCTGTGAGTAAGAGCAAAACTAATTGTACACTAGATTCAGTACAATACCACTGCAATCCTCATATCACAACTTCTCTGTCTTTGTCCATCACTATTGTCAGGTGGTGGTACAAAGGAAAGCTCTGCTGGAGAGGAGATTCCAGTTTGAAGTCATTGAGGTATAGTCTGATACAACAAATTGCGGCATTAATCTGAACTCAATGTATTGTCCTGTGTTTTACTCTCCCTTTTTAAATGCAGGTTCAAGGGCAGAACAACGACCTGGAACAGCAAGAAGCTACCATGACCTACTTTGTCATGTGACATACTTTATCTTTGTTGGTTATAGTAGATTTGTTTATTTTTTTAGTTGTCACTCAGTTCATTTATATGCAAAGTTGTTGTCCAATTATCTCTTTCCCTGACTGAAACAATAGTCAGCTGCACATTATGGAAATATTGTAATTGGTTGATTTCTTAACGTGGATTCTAAGCTGTTGCTTTAATGAAATATTAAACAAGAATTGACCATGGTTGAAAAAAAAATCAATATGTACTTTATTTGAAATAAAAATCAGAATTGTTTCAAATTGTTTATTTACTTCAAGAGGTGATACTTAGGTTATGGTAACAGACCATAATACAAGATTGTTCATTTGTTCAGAAAGCCAACTTACTTTAACAGCTGCAGAATTGAATACCAAACAGCTGGCTACATCTAGTCCAAACTATACAATGAACATGTATGAAAGGTTTTACTAGGCAATAAAAGTTTTGAAGCAGTAAGTGAAAGAACAGGACATTTCTGAAGTGCGTTCCGCCCCTGTTAGAGGTATAGTCCCTCTGGTGTCCCTTCCTGTTTCTTATACAACACGTTCTCCTTTGACTTCTTAAAGTCCTCGTTCGTCACCTTCATCCTGCGCTCTCTCAGAGCCATCAGCCCTGCCTCTGTACAAATGGCCTGAAGTGAGAGAAATAAGTTAAACACTTCAGTGAAAATTATTTTGAGGTGCCACAGGATGGCAGCAAAACCAGAAGGTAAAAGTTAAATAGAAGGGCATACAGTCTTTCTATCTCCCAGCTTGTTACTGCACCTTGATGTCAGCTCCGGAGAGGTCATCCTTGGCTAGGATCAGTTCGTCCAGGGTCACATCGTCTGCCACAGTCATCCTGCTGGTGTGGATCTGGAAGATCCTTCGCTTGGTCTTCTCATCCGGCAGGGGGAACTCTATTTTACGGTCAATACGGCCTGAGGAGTGGGGGACCAAAAGATATACCAAATCAGAGGACATGCTCCTTGGGGCAATCGCATAAGATACGTGATCTTCCTGTCTGGATCGGGTTCGTGCAGTGGGTGAGATCTTCATGGGCTATACCCGGCCTCGTCTCAGGGTAGTAAATTGGTGGTTTGAAGATATCCCTCTAGTGGTGTGGGGGCTGTGCTTTGGAAAAGTGGGTGGGGTTATATCCTGCCTGGTTGGCCCTGTCCGGGGGTATCGTCAGACAGGGTCTCAGCCTCCAGTATTTATGCTGCAATAGTTTGTCAGGGTGCTAGGATCAGTCTTTGTGAATTTAAGTATGCTCCCCCTAACTCTCTTCCCTCTGAGGACCATGCCTCGGGACTACCTGGCCTGATGACTCCTTGCTGTCCCCAGTCCACCTGCTGCTGCTCCAGTTTCAACTGTTCTGCCTGTGGCTATGGAACCCTGACCTGTTCACTGGACATGCTACCTTGTCCTGGACCTGATGTTTTCGACTCTCTCTCTCCCGCACCTGCTGCCTCAAACTCAATGATCGGCTATGAAAAGCCAACTTACTCCTGAGGTGCTGACCTGTTGCACCCTCTACAACCACTGTTATTATTCGACCCTGCTGGTCATCTAGGAACATTTGAACATCTTGACCATGTTCTGTTATAATCTCCACCAAGCACAGCCAGAAGAGAACTGGCCACCCCTCAGAGCCTGGTTCCTCTAGGTTCCGGCCTTTCTAGGGAGTTTTTCCTAGCCACTGTGCTTCTAGAGCTGCATTGCTTGCTGTTTGGGGTTTTAGGCTGGGTTTCTGTATAGCACTTTGTCACATCGGCTGATGTAAAAATGGTTTTACAAATCAATTTGATACTGCATCTCCAATCATTACTTGCTAAAAGTCAGTATTAATTTAGGTTGGCATAGCCTGCATTGTAATTTTAATTGAAGATTCATAGTCGTATAATAATGTTATCGTGTACCTGGTCTGATGAGTGCGGGGTCCAGGGTCTCTATCCTGTTGGTGGCCATAATGACCTTGACATCACCTCTGGAATCAAAGCCATCCAGCTGGTTAAGCAGCTCCAGCAAAGTCCTCTGGATCTCCCGCTCTCCTCCTGAGTTAGAGTCATACCTGCAGAGGACACAGTAGTCAGCCCACAACCTCAACCACTGAGACACACCATACAATTGTAGCGATTACCTCCTATACATGGAGGTTCATTGAAGTATACAAAACATAGTACTGTAATCCAGTGGCGGTCGGTGCCGTTTAAGATGAGGACAGTTTTATATTTTTTTAACATGGCCTTATTTCTATTATTATTGGCTTTATTATCTATTACTATTATTATTTCTATTATTATTTCTTATTTCTATTACAGCATATTGGATGATTGTCATTCATATTCCATTCACCCAGCTCCATAAACAGCATTTACATTTTAGTCATTTAGCAGACACTCTAGATAAGAGCGACTTACAACAGCGAGTGCTAGTGGCGTAACGGACTGCAGTTGATCTGTGATCCGTACGGATCCCCCCTCCCCCACGGTTCAGCACGCATGTGAACCACGGACCTCCCCACGCATGTGAACCACGGACCCCCACGGTTCAGCACGCATGTGAATCACGGACCCCCCCCCCCCGCCCTCCCCCACGGTTCAGCAGGCATGTGAACCACGGATCACCCCACCCCCCCACGGTTCCACACGCATGTAAACCCTGGATCACCCCCCACCACAGTTCAGCACGCATGTGAACCACGGATCAACCCCCCCCCACGGTTCAGCACGCATGTGGACCACGGATCAATTCAAGTTAAACTATCATTGTGTGAAATGCAGTTTTACTGACGCTGTTACTTTATAAAGTGATAATTCCCTACATCTCAGTACAGAATTGCAGTGAAAAGATAAAGACAGATGCTGTGTTTCACTCTGAAGCCTGAAGGTTGATTCCATTATTTTGGCATGTTGAATCCCAAAGAATCAATCTTGGATGCTCACATTGCAAAAAGCAAAGAAGAAAAAAAGAGCAGTGACAGACATGACTAGCGGAGGAGCTGAAGAACTGGAAAAGCCTCCCGCTTCATTTAAGTCTCATGTATGGGAGCATTTTGGCTTCCCTGACAAATATGATGACGGAAGAAGGGTGGTGGAGAACACCATTACGGTGTGAAGGCATTGTGCCACAAGAAAGTTGTATGATCATGGAAATACATTGAGCGTGGCCACACATTTAAAGTGTCATCACCCTGGTGTGTCAGTGACGGGAGTCAACTCAGCCAAGAGACAACAACTTCTCACCGCGGCATTTAAGCCCTTTGCTTCAATCCGGTCTGATTCGTCAGCAATGACCAAATCTATTGGGATGTTTATCACAACAAAAGGGTTCAAAAATACAGTGGAGCCACGCTACTTCATACTTCAGTATGAAGATCGTGCCAGATTCTTATGAATAGGAAAAGATCAAAATTGTCGATGGATTATCCATTATCCATCCTCTGTTGCTCTCACCACAGACTGTGGACCTCCAGGGCAACGGAAAGCTACGTGACTGTGACTGCTCACTACACCACAGAGGAGTGGACCTCCAGGGTAACAGAAAGCTACATGACTGACTGCTCACTACACCACAGACGGGTTGACCTCCAGGGTAACGGAAAGCTATCTGACTGTGACTGCTCACTACACCACAGACTGGTGGACCTCCAGGGTAACGGAAAGCTACGTGACTGTTCACTACACCACAGAAGAGTGGACCTCCAGGGTAACAGAAAGCTAAGTGACTGAATGCTCACTACACCACAGAGGAGTGGACCTCCAGGGTAACAGAAAGCAACATGACTGTGACTACAGACACGCCCCCTCTATGAGTCACACAGGCACAAATCTGGCGCAGGTACTGCTAGGAGCAGTAGCAGAGTGGAAGCTAGAGAGGCTCAATAGCAATAACCCAACCACCACAGATAATGCCGAGAACCAAGTAAATGCAGTGATAGAGGCTGGACTGGGGCCACAGATAGCTTGCTTTGCACATGTGATCAATTTAGCATCTCAAAGGGGAATCTCAGGTAACCAGATGGACCGCCTCCTTGGGAGGATCAGGAAGGTGGTTTCCTTTTTCCACCGAAGCACAACAGCCACTCATGTGCTTAAGACCAAGAAAGAAATGTTACAGCTACCGACCCACCAGCTCATACACCATGTCACAACAACATGGAACTCCACTTATGACATGTTGGAGAGCTATCTTGAGCAGCAGGCAGCTGAATACTCTGCACTGACAGACAAGACCCTGAAAAGACACCGTCACCTTGTCTGATGATGGCGTGAAAAGTAGCAGAGGAGGTCCTCCAGGTGCTCAAACGCCTCTAAACAGTTAAACCCGGCTGAGCACTGAAACGGCACTGTCTGTGTTCATGATCCTACCTCTGAAAACAAGGATTCTACAATCCATGACCCCAAGTGAGGAAGACAGCACCATCACTAGAGATGTCAAGGCTGCCATTAGAGAGGACCTGAACCTCAGATACCCCTCTAACGTAGACGACTACTTTCATAGATCTACTGCACTGGATCCAAGGTTAAAGTCCCTGTCTCACCTAGACCCTGCCCTTTGTCGGAAGACACAGTGAGCTCACCACTGAGATTGTGGCCACTGAAGAGGTAAAAAATAAAAGAGTGAATTGCCTAAATAATAAATATACTGCAGTCTAATGTTAGTCTATGCTAATGCGATTATAGAATCATCCATTATTGATCTGGAATAATAATGGCTTTTATTAAATGTTAATGCCACAATTATAGTTATATGAAAATAAATAATTTGTTTTATAGATCAAGTAATTTTTTTCTGCAGGGTGAAGCCACAGAGCTGACAAAAGCAGACTGAGGCATCTCCTCCACAAAATTATTTGGCCATAAAGGAGCTTTTCGGGGAGAGCTTTGTGAGCAAGGAGACAGGCAAGACGTTTGCCAACACCATCAAAGAGGAGGCGGCATCCTACAAGGCAGCAAGCGGCGTTCCAGTGGATGGTGATCCACTGGCATGGTGGGAAAGCAATGAGTGTAAATACCCTCACATTGCCATGATGGCATGACACTGCCTGGCATATCAGTCACTAGCGAGAGGGTGTTCTCCAAGGCAGGGGACATAGTGACTGCAAAGAGGTCTCCCCTCTCCCCAGACAATTTATACTTCAAATAGTTTTTTTAAAAGATGAGGAAGTTTTAAGATCAGGTCTGCTTTGCTTTCCTTCTTTTTGATGACTTGGACATTCATTCACCTTCATTCACTAAGGTAACACGCCTCATATTGGGTCCTTGCTTTAAGTGTTCTTTAAGTAATAAATGGAAAGCAAAGTTATTCGTCTCTTTTTTTTTTTGCTGATCAGAAAAATGATCTGATCGTGACTCAAAACTGTGAGTTTAGAGATCCGTTGCACCACTAGTGAGTAAAATACATTTTTCATACTGGTACCCCTTTGGAATCAAACCCACAACCCTGGCATTACAAGTGCCATGCTCTACCAACTGAGCCACAATCCTTTGATTGTTGTACAATTCCTTCTCGCATCTATGCGCTCTCCTCCTCTCACCTTTTCCCTTCGCTTGTGGACTTCAGTTCACAACACATCAGCTGTCTGTGACCAGGCAAAACAATATTTTTAAGCCAAACCTTCATATCATAACTGCCACACAGCCTACATCGTTGTCACCATATTAACGTCACAGCTACTAGAATTAATGCGTTAGTAAAACTGCTACAATCATGCTGTACAGAGTACAGTCAGCAGCAAACAGCTTAGCAGCTACACTAGCGGGTCCCGGCGGCAATAAATTAATAAAACCAAAATCGTACCTCGACTTGGAAGAGTTCCAGTGTTGGATAGTCATAGCCAGCTTGCTAACATAGCATCCCTCTGGGGTGTTTGAGAAGGCTAAACTAGCTAGCTGCATTCGCTAGCTAAGTAAGTGAATTTGTGTTTTATTTATATATATATATATAGAGCACTCTCGCTCTCTCTTGCCTCCTCATTTTTTAAAGAAATTAATTTGTTCATAACTATTGTCTTTCTCAGAGTCAACTACTCACCACATTTTATGTACTGCAGTGCTAGCTAGCTGTAGCTTATACTAGATTATCTGATCCTTTGATTGGGTGGACAATAAGAGCTCCTATAGGTTGGAGGACATCCTCCAGAAGTTGTCCTAATTACAGTGTAAGTCTATGGAAGGAGGTGAGAACCACGAGACTCCTAGGTTTTGTATTGAAGTCAAAGTACCCAGAGGAGGACGGAAGCAAGCTGTCCTCTGGCTACACCATGGTGCTACTCTACAGAGTGGAAAACAGTGTTTTAATAAATTATTTGGTGACATGAATATATTTAGCATTGTTTGATCTAAAAAGGATAACTTTAAATGTTTCACTATTTTTAGTTTTATGAAATTCACTGAGGATGGTCCTCCCCTTAATCCACTGCTGTAATCACATTGTGTCCATTGTACTGCTAATTCAATCACTTAGCAATAGTAAAGCAAATAAGCTTTGTAAAAGCCAGAACGGCCCTTAGGGCAAGCGCCTATCTCTTGTTTCTGTAGCAAGAGGCAAATTAATGTCGGCCTACCAATACACTCCCTGGGCATAGAGATGCATGAAGGTTTTTGTATGACTCGACCGGGGATGGAACCCCCAACCTTCCAATCCCAAGGTAGACACTATGGCATATATTGGGCGACCAATGGAAAGTTGGGTGATGACTATTTATCAGAGTTCACATACAATGCCTTCAGAAAGTATTCACACCCCTTGACCTTTTCCACATTGTGGGTTACACATTTAGTCAATGATTTACACAAAATACTTTGTAAAGTCAAAAAAACAAAAAAGGAAATAACATTTAAAAAAAACCCACTAATACATCTTGATTAGATGAGTATTCCTCCCTCGGAGTCAATACATGCTAGAATCACCATTTGCAGCGATTACAGCTCTCTGCACTGATTACAGAGTCTTTCTGTGAGTCTAAGAGCTTTGAACACCTGGATTGTATAATATTTGCACATTAATCTTTCAAAAATTCTTCAAACTCAAGTTGGTTGTTGATCATTACTAGACAGCCATTTTCAAGTCTTGCCATAGATTTAAGCCGATTTAAGTCAAAACTAACTACTCCACTCGGGAACATTCAACGTCGTCTTGGTAAGCAACTCCAGTGTATATGTGGCCTTGTGTTTTAGGTAATTTGTTCTTAACTGACTTGCCTAGTTAAATAAAGGTACAATTTTTAAGTTAAAAAAAAAAATTGTCCTGCTAGAAAGGTGAATTTGTCTCCCAAGGTCTGTTGGAAAGCAGACAGAACCAAGTTTTCCTCTAGGATTTTGCCTGTGCTTAACTCTATTTAGTTTATTATTATAATTTTAAAAACTCCCTAGTCCTTGTCGATGACAAGGATACCCATAACATGATGCAGCTACCACCATGCTTGAAAATATGTGGTACTTAACGATGTCTTGTCTTGTGTTGGATTTGCCCAAAACAACACTTTGTATTCGGGATAAAAAGTGAATTTCTTTGCCACATTGCCATCTACCAAAAGGTGCAATTCTTTGTGAACCATTGGAAAACCTCCCTGGTCTATGTGGTTGAATGAAGGACATTACATAGAATTGTATATGTGGGGTACAGAGATGGGGTAGTCATTCAAAAAATCATGTTAAAACACTATTATTGCACAGAGTGAGTCCATGCAACGTATTATGTGACTTGTTAAGCACATTTTTACTCCTGAACTTATTTAGGATTGCGTTAACAAAAGGAGTCAATACTTATTGACTCAAGGCATTTCAGATTTTCATTTTGTATTAATTTGAAAACATAACTCCACTTTGACTTTATGGAGTATTGTGTGTAGATCAGGGACACAAAATCTAAACGGTATCAATTTTAAATTGAGGCTGGAACGCAACATGTGGAAAAATTCAAGGGATGTGAATACTTTCTGAAGGCACTGTAGGTCTCCGTGATTAAGCAACCAGGAAAATAAGGAGTGCTCAACAATAATCACAACATACCTTTTTTTTGTATTTAAGAAAAACGCCCAAATTATTGAAACCCTTGATGAAGATGAGCAAAAAAAATACTGTATAAAATAAAACAAATACTGAACTATATTGTATGCTCCCCTAAAATTGGGAAGTTCTATTTTATACTAAAACAATTGCACAGAGAAAGAGTTTGATTTAACAAGTAATAAATGGCTATGGGACCCACGAAGGCTGGAGTGCATCAAAAGACATGCTTGAGGCAGCTGTGTTACTCTTCTACCGCTGACGGCCAGGCCATTTTACTTTATTACAGTCATTTTGTTAATTATATTACTGTAAACTAAAGCAATACTATAAAACAGTGGGCTCCAACTTTTCCTAGCATGAGCTACTTTAACATTTATTTTATTGTTTTACTTGTCACTAATAACATTTTTCTAGCTTTCAAATAGGCACATTCTTATCCTCCCCCCTTCAATTGTCAATGTTTTCTGTCAATGTACCTTGTAAAATAATGGCTAATTAACAACTAAGGGGGGCCTAAAAATCTGCTTATTTCCCCAAATTGTGTTCTCATTAATTTCCTGGTTTTAGAAAAAAATGACAATTGTTCATAAAGAAACAACAAAATGGGATGTTCTGAATCCACGTTAACGCTTAAATAAGAACGTTTTCCAGACTTAAAAAAAATACACATTTAGATTTGAGTTCCCCTTTAATTGCGCATCTATCGAGTCAGAAATGTCCCGTCTAATGTGCCAGTTAAGCGATGGTTCTGTACTGTTGCTGCTAATTTCATGGCAAAGTTACACATCATTTCAAGGCAAAGATACAAATAATATACTTACTCACTTACTCAACATACTTACTTACCCTACTTTGCAGTTAGCATTTAATTGAGAAGGTTATGGGGAAAGTATTTCTTTCAACCCACAAGATGGTTATCACATCGTTTATGACAGGTGGAATTGTTTGACGAGCTACTGGGCTGCAAGCTACTGGCAGCTCGCGATCGACCTGTTGCGAGACCCCTGCTATAAAACAATAACTATTCAGTACCATCACATGTGAAGACGTGTGCCTTATATAATCTTTAAGTTGCTGATATTGTGATTTGCTCTAGGCCAGCCCAAGATAATGTAAAACACTTAATGACAACTGTTGTATTTAGGGGGATGGCGGTAGGAAAGTGGGTTTGTTTGTGCTTGTTTGTACTTTTTTCTCCCACTGTGCAATAACGTAACAATAAAGTAGTCTATAGATTTGAGAACATGAAATGAGCCTACTGTATTTTTTCATTATAATTATGATGAGCTCCTCCTCAACATAAGACACATACTCTGCACAGAACCTCAATGACCACGGTCTGAAAACCCCGCTAGCCTTGCCTTTTAGTCCCGATGGCATCGATCTCATCGATGAAGACGATGGAGGGCGCGTGTTCCTCGGCCACCCTGAACAGCTCTCGGACCAGCTTAGGCCCATCCCCCAGGTACTTCTGGATCAGCTCAGAGCCCACCACACGCAGGAAAGTTGCGGACGTCTGGTTAGCCACCGCCTTGGCCAGTAGGGTTTTCCCTAACGCATCATAAGAACAGTGTCAAACTATGCCACTTTTAGAGGCAGTTTCTAGATGTAGCTTTGGACTATAAAGCAAGTTCAATGGAGAATCTCCCCTTTAAATGCTTTTTAGTCCAGGATTAGGCTTAAAGGTGCAATCAGCAGTTGAAACTATAACAAAGTGTTTCAGTAAAAAGCTGAAGGATGGAGCAAGATGTAACCAATCTTAAATTCATAGACTGAGCGATGGACTAACCATCCATGATATCAAAATTATAGCTTTAACCATGTTGAGGCTATACCGTGTTTGTTTACATTTACTTTGTTTACAAACATTGGAGTAGAAAAAGCTCATATTTTGGGTTCTGATGGGATATGACAGTTGAACTAAGTCCATGAGACATTTCTAAGTTATATTCTTGAAGAATCAATGGGAAAATATAATATATATATAATGATATCAGAGTATATATAATATCAAATGTAGCAACTGCAGATTGTCCTTTAAATGTGTGCACAGGAAAACACCCCTTTAAGTATTACAAGAGAAAAGACATATCCAAATGCTGTTCTGTCTGCAATTGTTTTAGTTGTTTTACCAGTCCCTGGTGCGCCATACAAAATGACTCCTTTAGGAGGTTTGATGCCCATCTCTTCATAGTACTCCGGATGGGTCAGAGGGAGCTCCACAGACTCCTGAGAGGAACACAGGGAACCACAAGTACAGTTGTCAATCAGGAAAAATGGTTACCATGTGTTTGATATCGTTCCATATAAGCCATTACAATGAACCTGTACCTCCAATTTGAAGTGACACTAGCCTCCAAGGACACAGCTGTAACCATTTACATTAAGCATACAGAATAGTTTGTTCGGAAAAATCTTGGTAGTCTTATGCATTGAAACGCTATGACTGAGTAGAGCATTAACATGAACTGGTGTACTATACTCTACTGCTCTACCTTAATTTCCTGGATCTGGTTATCCAGTCCACCAATGTCAGCGTACGTCTCCTGTGGGGCCTTCTCCACCTTCATCACTGTCACAAGAGGATCAGTGTCATCCATTAGGACCCCAATGACGGCATGGACCTGTGAACACACACGTCACTCAATGGCAGTGTACAGTAAATATCAGCTTTCAATGAATTCTTTGCCTGAGTCAGGGCAACAGCCAAACACACCTTAGTGGCAGACTCCGTCAGTAATGGCAGACTCAGTCAGTACCTTGTGGTTGAGAAGGACGGAACAGCCCGGCTCCAGCAGGTCCTTGTCTACAAAGGAGAGGATGCTGACATAGTGCTCAGAGCCCACAGACGTAGAAACGATGGCGTGGTTGTCATCGATGATCTCTTCCAGGTTCCCCACTGACATGGGGGTTCCTCTCAGATCATCTACCTTAGACCTCTCCTCCTGCAGGACAACAGAGGATGGATGAATTCATTAATATTTAGATAAAAAAGGTGCAGTGTGAAGGCTTTATAGTGTTATGTTTTATAGGGATGCAAAGAGATCGACTGATACATATTTTACTGATAGGACCACATGAACAGTATGTAGCCTGCGTTTTATATGCTGCCTGCACATTAAATGCCCGTCGGGAACAATAAAGATCAAGACTTTTTAATAGATTTTCCAGAACACTACCTCTTGTTTCTCCTCTAGGGGCTTCATCTGTTCCTGGTTCCTGATGAACTCCTCCTCCATCAGCAAGTAGTCTTTGATCCGCTCCTGCTTCAGCAGCTTCAGCCTGCAGTGTGTATGTGGAGTTACTGAAAGAGAGAGCGATCATTCAGCTGTATGGAACGGGTAAAATTGTCTGGAAAAACAGCCGTTGTAACATTGTAAACAGCAGTCTGTTGCGGTTTACAATTCAAAATCAGTAAGTAGAAAGGATCTCTGCCGTGACAATGAAAAGTATAAAGTTAAATGTAGCCCAACTAACTTACCAAGAGGTAGCTTGCTGGCAGCATCAGGTCCCTTGCTCTTCTTCTTCCTCTTCCCAACCCTGGTGGGGATTGGTGGTTCATATTTCTTTTTCTTATCCTGAACAGTCCAGCAAAAGTTACAGAACAGTGTGACCAGTTATCAGACATAAAGAGTCGATGTGTAGCAAACTGGTTATATGAATATTCAAGTTTTCACAAGATTGGCTTTAGTGTTATTAGCAACATTAGATCGCTAGCGTTACTACATTTTGAGACAGAGTGACGTTAGCTAGCTAGCTACTTAGTATGGATTATTTACCTTGTCGTCTTTTTTTCCTCCCCCGGGTCCATGTCCTCCACTCTGACTTTGACCCTGTCAAATAAATCACATATCGGACACACAGTGAAGATAGTCAAAAGCACTTAGCTAGTAACAGTAAATTAGCTGTAACGTTACTTCAAAACTATAACAAGTTGCTAGCCATAATCTACCTAGCTAGCTAACATGTTTCCACTGGCTGCAAATGGCAGATTGGAATTAAAATGCAGCAAACACGTTCAACAAAATGATAGTTTAGAATGTGATCATAAATTAAGTTAAAAAGTGATGAAATCCTTTAAAACACTAGAAATATTGATTTGGAGAAACTGCTGGCTCACCATAGCTTGCTATCCGGTCTTTCAGCGTCGCTTACGTAATACGTCAAAGTATGGCAAGCGAAGCATATCAAAATGAAGAAAAATCGACATTATGAAAACTGATGGAAAATTATGTCTGTTTTGTGGGAACCAAATCAATAGCGAAGAGGCTGTCGCCAGGACATACAGAGTTATCAATCAATTAATATTCATGGTGATTCATTTGCATTTTAAACCAATTCCCAACACATCCAACCAGGCTTTTAAACATTTAAGTACATTCAATCGGCACATGAAGCCTATCATGCTCTGCAAATGGGTCCTGGCTAGAAGGAGTGTAGCTTTGGTCAAATTGAGATCAAAAGTAGATTTTGTTTAGTATTTTGGCTAACACTAACCCAACCCTTTTCCTAAACTTAACTTAATTATCATAACCTGATATGTTAACTCTCCTTACCTGCTGGGTAAATTCTCCTAACCTGGTACAAAAAGTCAAATCTTACATAATCTGTGTACCTTCTAGTCAAACCCCTGAAAATGGTGGAGACCTCCCAGTGAGTAAAATTAGACATATCATCCAGATGTTGAAATTAGGGAAACGATTCTGAATTAAAGTTGAAAATACATATTTTCCAGATGTTGAAAATATTTTTTTCCAGACGTTGAAAAACGTATTTTCCAGACATTGAGAAGACATCTTGCATGTCTAAATGCATGCTCTTTAACCGATCGCTGCCCGCACCCGCACCCGCCCGCCCGACTAGCATCACTACTCTGGACGGTTCTGACTTAGAATATATGGACAACTACAAATACCTAGGTGTCTGGTTATACTGTAAACTCTCCTTCCAGACTCACATTAAGGATCTCCAATCCAAAATTAAATCTAGAATCGGCTTCCTATTTCACAACAAAGCCTCCTTCACTCATGCTGCTAAACATGCCCTCGTAAAACTGACTATCCTACCAATCCTTGACTTCGGCGATGTCATTTACAAAATAGCCTCCAACACTCTACTCAGCAAAGTAGATGTAGTCTATCACAGTGTCATCCGTTTTGTCACCAAAGCCCCATATACTTCCCACCACTGCAACCTGTATGCTCTCGTCCAGACCCACTGGCTCCAGGTCATCTACAAGTCTTTGCTAGGTAAAGCCCTGCCTTATCTCAGCTCACTGGTCACCATATCAACACCCACCCGTAGCACGCGCTCCAGCAGGTATATTTCACTCGTCATCCCCAAAGCCAACTCCTGCTTTAGCCGCCTTTCCTTCCAGTTCTCTGCTGCCAATGACTGGAACGAATTGCAAAAATCACTGAAGCCGGAGACTTATATCTCCCTCACTAACTTTAAGCATCAGCTGTCAGAGCAGCTTACCGATCACTGCACCTGTACACTGCCCATCTGTAAATAGCCCACCCAACTACCTCATACCAATATTGTTATTTATTTTTGCTCTTTTGCACCCCAGTATCTCTACTTGTACATCATCATCTGCACATCTATAAAATTGCTAAATTTGAATTATTTCACCACTATTGCCTATTTATTGCCTTACCTCCCTAATTTTACTACATTTGCACACACTGTATATTTTTCTATTGTGTACGTTTGTTTAACCCATGTGTAACTCTGTGTTGTTGTTTTTGTCACACTGCTTTGCTTTATCTTGGCCAGGTGACAGTTGTAAATGAGAACTTGTTCAACTGGCCTACCTGGTTAAATGAAGGTGAAATAAAAATAAAAAATCTTCTACAGAAGAGGTCTTTTACAGATGTTGAAAATATGTCATTTTTTGGTCATTGTTTCTATGGCCAAATTTCAACAGTATACATTCACTTATATCTACATGTCAATGAAGAAAGCATTATATCACATTCAAAAAATTGTATTCGAATTAATATTGAAAAATGGAGTGAACTGAAGATTGCAGTATAAAATCTGGTTGCCAAAATAGTCCAGGAGAGATCCCCAAAACGACCATATTGTTCAATTTGGTATAGAAGCGTGAAAATTGTATAATTTTTTGCTTTCAACAAAACCTGATATTGTGCTATTTCAGCGAAGTCTCGGGTCGGCCTGTAGCGCACCCTATAGTTCAATGGTGAAAATGCATTTGCCTAATTTTTTCGTTTTGGGTCATGGCTTCCCTTGTGTTGTGTCAACATGGCCACAAAATAGCGTTAAATGTTTATATTGTTTTGGGGAACACATTGAATCAACAACCAAAACCATATGGTCCTTGCTTTTACCTTGATGATTGAAACAACGATGAAAAGCCATCAGAAATCACAGTCAGATTTGTATATTCTCACTTTCAAAGTGGTGTATTACATAAAAAGTTACCTTTTACACTCTAGTTAGGTAAGTTAGGTAAGTTAGGTGAGTATTCCTTAAGTCTGCTGGTTACAATGATATATATATATATAATTTTTTTTTCTCCACATTGTGACATTACAGCCTTATTCTAAAAATGATTTAAAAAATGGATAATAAAAAGGTAATCTTGAAAAAATGCATTAAAAACATATAACTTAAATATCACATTTACGTAAGTATACAGACCCTCTACTCAGTACTTTGCGTAAGCACCTTTGGTAGCGATTACAGCTTCAAGTCTTCTTGGGTATGACGCTACAAGCGTGGCACACCTGTATTTGGGGAGTTTCTCCATTCTTCTCTGCAGATCCTCTCAAGCTCGGTCAGGTTGGTTGGGGAGTGTCGCTGCACAGCTATTTTTAGGTTTCTCCAGAGATGTTTGATCGGGATCAAGTCCAGGCTCTGGCTGGGCCACTTGGAGACTTGTCCCAAAGCCACTCCTGTGTTGTCTTGGCTGTGTGCTTAGGGTTGTTGTGATGTTGGAAGGTGAACCTTCAACCCAGTCTGAGATCCTGAGCACTCTGGAGCAGGTTTTCATCAGGGAACTCTCTGTACTTTGCTCCATTCATCATTCCCTTGATCCTGACTAGTCTCCAGTCCCTGCCGCTGAAAACCTTCCCACACCATGATGCTACCACCACCATGCTTCGCCGTAGGGATGGTGCCAGGTTTCCTCCAGACGTGACGCTTGGCATTCAGGACAAAGAGTTCAATTTTGGTTTCATCAGACCAGAGACTCTTGTTTCTCATGATCTGAGAATCCTTTAGGTGCCTTTTGGCAAACTCCAAGCAGGCTGTAATGTGCCTTTTACTGTGGAGTGGCCCTTCTCCCCTGATTGCTCAGTTTGGCTGGGCTGCCAGCTCTAGGTGTCATGCCCTGATCTGTTACACCTGTCTTTGTGATTGTCTCCACCCACTTCCAGGTGTCACCTGTTTTCTTCATTGGTCTCTGGGTACTTATTCAAGTGTCCCCTGTTTGTCTGTTGCCAGTTCGTTTTGTCAAGTCAACCAGCGTGTTATTTCCGTGCTCCTGTTTGTTCCTTTTCTCTGTTTTTGCTAGTCCTCCCGGTTTGACCCTTGCCTGCCTTGACTCTGAACCCACCTGCTTGACCATACTGCCTGCCCTAACCTCGAACCTGCCTGCCACCCTGTATCTCCTGGACTCTGACTTTAGGATCCTTTGCCTGTCCACGACCATTTTCTTGCCTGCCCCTTGGATTATGAAAGATATCAGAGACTTGAACCATCTGCCTCCCGTGTCTGCATCTGGGTCAAGCCCTGTGCCCTTGTACTAGGGAGAGTCTTGGTGGTTCCAAACCTCTTCCATTTAAGAATGATGGAGGATACTGTGTTATCGTGGACCATCAATGCTGCAGACAGTTTTGGCAAAAAAATGTCTGTACCTCAACACAATCCTGTCTCTGAGCTCTTCGGACAATTCCTTCAACCGCATGGCCTGTTTTTTTCTCTGACATGCAATCTGATCTGTGGGACCTTACACAGACAGGTGTGCCTTTCCAAATCATGTCCAATCAATTGAATTTACCCCAGATGGACTCCAATCATGTTGAATAAACATCTCTAGCATGGAAACAGGATTCACCTGAGCTCAATTTCAAGTCTCATAGCAAAGGGTCTGAATACTTATGTAAATAAGGTTATTCTGTTTTAAATTTTTAATACATTTCTAAAAACCTGTTTTTACTTTCATTATGGGGTATTGTGTGTAGATGTAATCTATTTATGAATAAGGCTGTAATAAGGCTGTAACATGAATAAATGTGGAAAAGGGAAAGGGGTCTGAATATTTTCCGAATGCACTATATGTATGTGTATATAAATATATATACTGTATAAACTGTCCCCTGTCTATTACTAATGTTGAATAACATTTAATTTGAACTTACTCCATTATTTATATTTTGACCAATCAGATCAAATATTTTGCCAATAACTGGACAAAAGATCACAACTGGGCTTTATTCCTCTCCTAAAGGAGTAATAAAGGTGTAGTTAACTTATTATTATTCTTTTTTTTGTCAATTTCGAATTATCAGGGGGTGCTGCAGCACCCTCAGCAGCCCTCAGCACACTCAGCAGCCCTCAGCACACTCAGCAGCCCTCAGCACCCTCAGCAACCCTCAGCAGCCCTCAGCACACGCAGCAGCCCTCAGCACACTCAGCAGCCGTCAGCAGCCTCAACAGCCGTCAGCATCTTTGGCAGCCATCAGCATTCTCAGCACCCATAGTAGCTTCAGCACCCACAGGAGCCACCAGAAAACCTCAGCAGCCATCAACACCCTAAGCAGCCCTCACTGCCCTCAATAGCCCTCATTATTCCTCAGCACCCTCAGCACCCCTCAGCAACCTCCAGCAGCCCTCAGCAGGCCTCAGCACCCTCAGCACCCACAGGAGTCTTCAGCAAACCTCAGCAGCCATTGAAGCCCTCAGCAGCCCTCAGCGCTCTAAGCAGCCCTCAGCACCCATCAGAAACCCATCAGCAACACACAGCAGCCCTCGGCAGCCCTCAGCACCCTGAGCAGCTCTCAGCACCCCTTGGCATCCTCAGCAGCTCTCAATGCCCTCAGGAGCCCTCAGCACCCATCAGCAGGCCTCAGCAGCCCTCAGCACCCATCAGCAACCCTCAACACCCATCAGCAACCCTCAGCACCCATCATCAACCCTCAGCACCCATCAGCAACCCTCAGCGCCATGAGCAGCCATCAGCAGCTCTCAGCACCCTCAGGAGCCCAAAGGACCCCTCAGCACCCCTAGCAGCCTCCAGCCGCCCTCAGCAGCCATCAGCGCCCTAGGCAGCCTCCAGCAGCCCTCAGCACCCTCAGCAGCCCTAAGCAGCCACAGCAGCCCTCAGCAGCCTCAGGACCTTGACAACTTCAGCAGCCCTAAGCACCCACAGGAGCCCTCAGTAAACCTCAGGAGTCCTCAGCAGCGTCAGCCTCCCTCAGCAGCACTCAACATCTCTCAGCATCTCTTAACAGCCCTCATCAGCCATTGGCACCCTCAGCAGGCCTCAGCAGCCCTCAGCACCCATCAGCAGGCCTCAGCAGCCCTCAGCACCCATAAGCAATCCTCAGCAGCCATCAGCAAACCTCAGCAGCCCTCAGCGACCGTAGCAGCCATCAGCAGCTCTCAGCACCCTCAGAAGCACTCAGCACCCCTCAGCACCGCTAGCAGCCTCCAGCAGCAACCCTCAGCAGCCCTAAGTAGCTTCAGCAGCTTTCAGCACCCCTTGGCACCCTCAGCAGCTCTCAACACCCTCAGCAGCCCTAAGCAGCCTCAGCAGCTCTCAACACCCCTTGGCACCCTCAGCATCCTCAGCAGCTCTCAACACCCTCAGGAGCCCTCAGGACCCATCAGCAGGGTCTCAGCACCCACTCAGTGCCCTCAGCAGCCTTCAGCAGCCATCAGCAGCCATCAGCAGCCATCAGCACCCAGAGTAGCCCCCATCCATCAGCAGCCTCAGCAGCCCTCAGCACCCACAGGAGCCATCAGAAAACCTCAGCAGCCCTCAGCGCCCTCAGCAGCCCTCATTAGCCCTCATTAGCCCTCAGCACCCCCAGCAGCCCTCAGCAGCATCGACACCCTCAGCAACCCTCAACAGCCCACAGCACCCATCAGCAGGCCTCAGAACCCTGAGCAACCTCAGCTGCACTCAGCAGCCCTCAGCACCCACATGAGCCATCAGCAAACCTCAGCAACTCTCAGCAGCCCTAAGCAGCCCTGAGCATCCTCAGCAGCTCTCAACACCCTCAGGGGCCCTCCGCAGCCCTCAGCAGCCATCGGCACCCTCCCTCAGTATCCCTCAACATCCCTCAGCATCCCTCAGCAGCCCTCATTAGCCATCTGCACCCTCAGCAGCCCTCATTAGCCATCTGCACCCTCAGCAGCCCTCAGCAGGCCTCAGCACCCAGAGCAACCTGAGCTGCCCTCAGCTGCCCTCAGCACCCCTCAGCAGCCATCAGCACCCCTCAGCAGCCTTCAGTAGCCATCAGCACCCAGAGTAGCCATAAGCAGCCCTTAGCACCCTCAGCAGATATCAGCAGCATCAGCTCCCTGAGAAACCTCAGCTGCCCTCAGCACCCACAGGAGCCCTCAGCAAACCCCAGCAGCACTCAACAGCCCTCAGCACTCACATGAGCCCTCAGCAAACCCCAGCAGCCACAGCAGCCCTCATTAACCCTCATTAGCCCTCATTAGCCCTCAGCAGCCCTCATTAGCCCTCAGCAGCCCTCATTAGCCCTCAGCAGCCCTCATTAGCCCGCAGCAGCCCTCAGGAGCCTCATTAGAAATCGGCACCCACAGCAGGCCTCAGAACCCCTCATCAGCCATCAGCAGCCCTCAACAGCCCTCAGCAGCCTCAGCACCCTGAGCAACCTCAGCTGCCCTCAGCAGCCCTCAGTGGCTCAGCAGCCCTCAGCGCCCTCAGCAGCCATCAGCGCCCTCAGCAGCCTTCAGCAGCCCTCAGCACCCTCAGCAGCCCTCAGCACCCAGAGTAGCCCTCAGCACCCCTCAACAGCCCTTAGGAGCGTCAACAGCCCTCATTAACAATCAGCACCCTAAGCAGCCCTCAGTGCCCTCAGCAGCCATCATTAGCCTCCAGAAACCCTCAGCAGCCATCGGCACCCTCAGCAGCCATGAGCAGCCCTCAGCAGCCTCAGCACCCCGAGCAACCTCAGCAGCCCTCAGCACCCCTCAGCAGCCCTCAGCAGCCATCAGGCTTTCAGCAGCCATCAGCCTTCAGCAGCCCTCAGCACCCAGAATAGCCCTCAGCAGCCCTCAACAGCCTCAGCACCCTGAGCAACCTCAGCTGCCCTCAGCAGCCCTCAGTGCCTCAGCAGCCCTCAGCGCCCTCAGCAGACTTCAGCAGCCCTCAGCACCCTCAGCAGCCCTCAGCACTCAGAGTAGCCCTCAGCACCCCTCAACAGCCCTCAGGAGCCTCAGCAGCCCTCATTAGCAATCAGCACCCTAAGCAGCCATCAGCGCCCTCAGCAGCCTTCAGCAGCCCTCAGCACCCTCAGCAGCACCCTCAGCAGCCCTCAGCACCCAGAGTAGCCCTCAGCACCCCTCAGCACCCCTCAACAGCCCTCAGGAGCCTCAGCAGCCCTCATTAGCAATCAGCACCCTAAGCAGCCCTCAGCTGCCCTCAGCAGCCCTACTTCCCGCAGCTTCGTATTTTAATATGGCAGAGGCACTTATAAAAAAATATCTTAATACAAGTGCCTCTCCACCTTGTGAGACCTGGGAGATCATTTGAAAGCATTAGCATTGTTCATAATGAGAGTCTGGCAGTGAGACGCGACAGCATCACACTTATCTTTTCAAAAGCCAGAGAGAGATATAACCTAATAATGCTCTATGATACGGGAAGTAAGTACACCTCCAGACTGATGAAAATGACTATTGTTTGTTCAGTGAGGTCTGCATTTGCTGCTGACATTTCCAAACATAAAGCCACGGTAAGCCTATTAATTTGAGGGACATTTCAAATGAAAACTACTGTGGAACAGAAATAAGCTTCCTGCGTGTCATATAACTTTTATGCAACCCACTCTTATGCTTGAATGAGGACATGCAGATGCTGAACTCTGTACAGTGCATTCAGAAAGTATTCAGACTTTCCTTGACTTTTTCTACATTTTGTTACGTTCCAGCCTTATTCTAAAATGGACTAAATAAAAACAATTCCTCACCAATCTACGCACAGTACCCCATACTGACAAAACCAAAACAGGTTTTTAGAAATTGTTGCAAATATATTAACAATATAAAACATAAGTATTCAGACCCTTTGCTATGTGACTCGAAATTGAGCTCAGGTGCATCATGTTTACATTGATGTTTCTGCAACTTGATTGAGTCCCCCTGTGGTAAATTCAATTGATTTGGAAAGGCACACACCTGTCTATATTTGGTCCCACCGTTGACAGTGCATGTCAGAGCAAAAACCGAGCCATGAGGTCGAAGGAATTGTCCGTAAAACTCAGAGACAGGATTGAGTAGAAGCACAGATCTGGGGAAGGGTACCACAAAATGAAGGTCCCCAAGAACACAGTGGCCTCCATCATTATTAAATAGAATAATTTTGGAACAAGCAAGACTCTTCCTAGAGCTGGCCGTACAGACAAACTGAGCAATCGGGGGAGAAGGGCCTTGGTCAGGGAGGTGACCAAGAACCCGATGGTCACTCAGACAGAGCTCCAGAGTTCCTCTGTGGAGATGGGAGAACCTTCCAGAAGGACATACGTCTCTGCAGCACTCTACCAATTAGGCCTTTATGGTAGAGTGGCCAGATGGAAACCACTCCTCAGTAAAAGGCACATGACAGTCTGCTAGGAGTTTGCCAAAAGGCACCTAAATACTTTCAGACCATATGGAACTAAATTCTCTGGTCTGATGAAACCAAGATGGAACCTTTTGGCCTGAATGCCAAGTGTCTGGAGGAAACTTGGCACCATCCCTACGGTGAAGCATGGGGATGGCAGTATCATGCTGTGGGGATTTATTCAGCGGCAGTGACTGGGAGACTAGTCAGGATCGAGGGAAAGATGAAGAAAACAAGAAAACAAGACAACAACCCTAAGCACTCAGCCAAGACAACGCAGGTGTGGCTTCGGGACTAGTCTCTGAATGTCCTTGAGTGGCCCAGCCAGAGCTTGGACTTGAACCCGATCTAACATCTCTGGAGAGACCTGAAAATAGCTGTGCAGCGACGCTCCCCATCCTACTTGACCAAGCTTGAGAGGACCTGCAGAGAAGAATGGGAGAAACTCCCCCAAATACAGGTGTGCCAAGCTTGTAGCGTAATACCCAAGACTGAAGGCTGTAATCGCTGCCAAAGGTGCTTCAACAAAGTACTGAGTAAAGGGCCTGAATACTTAGGTAAATGTGATATTTTAGGTTTTTATTTTGAATAAATGTGCAAACATGTCTTAACCTGTTTTGCTTTGTCAGTATGGGGTATCGTGTGTAGATTGATGGGGTGGGGACAATGTAATCCATGTTAGAATTAGGCTGTAACGTAGCAAAATGTGGAAAAGGTCAACGGGCATAATACTTTCCGAATGCACCGCATATGTCATCCACCCACACATTATAAAAGGCCATGTACAGAAAAGTTATATTCCCAATGTCATTTGAATACATTTAGATGCCGATGCAAAAAGAATGATTGTTTACTAATTGAGTCTTTCAGTAGAACATTCTATAGCTGAACCACCACAACTTGAGGTGAAACTCGTTGCCGAACAGCATTTGTTCCAGACACATTATTTCAATTGACTATGGACCTTCAAGTAGTTGTTTCGTTGAAATGACTCTAATGATTAGTTGTTTGTTTACAAAGACTTCACTGCCTTGGCAGACTCTCTTTAAGGGCACATTATAGAGTACAAGTCGTTCCATAATTACATGTCAGATCTGTAATTGACAGTTGTAATGAATGAGATCAGTGTATATCAATCTTAGCACCATAATTGTCTTGTCATCCATCTCCTGCTAGGGAAAGAATCGGTCTGGACAGATGCACTTTGTCATATTCTCATCGGGGAGTAACTAATTAACTGGAAGACATTCGCACACCTGTCTTTCTGCTGTCTTGTCCTGCAGCTTGGGGCAAAGTACGGAATGAGAAAATACTGTATGTCGGGCAGAGAGCTTCTTGTCAACATGTACTCATCTGAGAATTTAGGTCAAGTCAGCAACGGGGGACAGATATCTATAAATGTCATGATTTGGTTTATATATTCCTCTCCATTGTCATACACAGATTAGACATGAGGAACTAACACATTGTGCGCAATCATTTCTCCAGTAGATGGGGATGTGTTACTGTGGACAAATAGCCCGTCTATACACAGTATGTGTTATCTTGGATCCTTGGGACGTCCCTACCCCTTTGGAGTTGACATTATAAATGGTAATTGTAAGGGTTAAGGTTACGGTTAGGGTTAGGCAAGGGACATTTTAAATGGTTACGGTAAGGGTTAAGGTTAGGGTCAGGGTAAGGGTAAGGGCAGGAGTTAAGGTTAGGGTTAGTGTTTAGGGTATGGACGTCCCAATGATCCCAGATAGCAATTCCCATCTGTACACGACTCACTGGTTGGTATTTTTCCATTCTAGAACACAGCTATTTAAAGTATCCTGCAGTGGCATTCCAAGGCCAGACAACATTCTGAAGGTCAGTCAGCTCCTTGAACACTCACCCCCTAAAGGCACATCTACTACTCGCGCGATCAAGACACTACCCACTTTATATTTGTTAATACAGTCCTACTTGACTTAGCACATTGATTACCTAGACTGTGTATCCTATTGTGTACATATCAGGCTATTACTATGCATACTATGCATTCTATTACTAGTTATTTTCTATTTGACTTCTTATTATTGATATTGATTATTGTACTGCATTGTTGTGAGAGTTGGCGCATGACCACTTCGCGGCAACTTTTATACCTGCTGTAAACTGTGTGTGTGACTAATAAAATGTTAATAGAAGACCACTGCTACCTGGAAATACCTAACAACTCCCTTATGCCTGATATCCTCCTCTGACTGGGGAATTTAGCAAGCCATAGCAAGACCTGTGAAATGACAATAACTTTGGTGGGAAGGTTAGCATAGTCGTTGCAGACAATTGGGAAAGGATGTCCTATACCTTTCATTGTCACTCCATTCCCGATCACATTGTGCTGATGAGGCCTCTTATTTCATTGTATCGGTAGTTCGACACTTCAGTGTCAAACATAGTAACACAGTATTGCAGAATCACCTAGTAAAATGAAATTCATTTGATCGGCACCTTTGATAGGGCATAGAGTCTCACTGTTTCATATCTTTGAAAGAAAATGACTTTTTCATGACCGTGAGAGGATCTTTTGGTTTTTCTTACAGCCCTTTTGTGTCTGGTGGTCCGGATGCCAACGGGGGCGGAGGGCAGAGGACAAGGCAGCCTATTTGGAGCACTTTCACCAGTGGTGGAAAAAAGTACTTTGTCATACTTGAGTAAAAGTAAAGATACCTTAATCGAAAATGACTCAAGTAAAAGTGAAAGTCACCCAGTAAAATACTACTTGATTAAAAGTCTAAAAGTATTTGGTTTTAAATATACTTAAGTGTCAAAAGTAAATGTACAAGTATGAATAATAAAAATAAAATCCTCACATTAAGCAAACCAGACGGCACAATTGTCTTGTTTTTTTTGCTTAATTACGGATAGCCAGGGGCACACTCCAACACTCAGACATCATTTAAAAACGAAGCATTTGTGTTTAGTGAGTCCGCCAGATCAGAGGTAGCAGGGATGACCAGGGATGATCTCTTGAAAAGTGTGCGAATTGGACCGTTTTCTGTCCTGCAAAACATTCAAAATGTAACGAGTACTTTTGAGTGTCATGGAAAATGTACGGAGTAAAAACAACAATTTTCTTTAGGAAGTAAAAGTAAAAGTTGTCAAGAATATAAATAATAAAGTAAAGTACAGATATCCGCAAAAACTACTTCAGTAGTGCTTTAAAGTATTTTTTTTACTTAAGTACTTTACAACCACCGCTTTTGACACAGCATACCTTCCTCAGCCCCATAGTTGGCATCCTCAGCCTCAGCCCTATTACCTGCAGCTATGGGGATTTCACTATCCTTTGCCAAGTCAGCCTCCAGAAATGTAGACTACTTGGACGGTGCTGTTCCCTTCAGAATAGAGTCTTTCTCTGCATTGAAACATTTTTTTTTTCTCCCTCTCTCAAGGTTTCACCTATTTACTAAGCGTGCCAAGAATGAGAAGGAGCGCAGTTCATGTGGTTGGCTGTCACTGGAATAGCGCTTTAGTTTTACATGCATATATACTCTTCTTTGGATTGTGTTAGTTATGCATTTGCATGGGTATCTTTAATACATGCATCAACAATAAAGTAGCTAGACAGTAGGCACATACTGTAGCAGTTATCTAGCAGCTTTCCCAATCGTTCACAGTTGGTCTCCAGCCTGTCATTATGTGTCTTACTCCTACGATTCTATTAATGCAGCGAATCAGCGACCTAGTATTCCAGACGACAGTACTTACATTCTAAACCACAGAAACCTGGAGAGATCATGTAAGATGTATGAGGCTTGAATCCTACTGACACTGTGCTTGTCACTGCTATTAACTCTTCACCTCTGTCACCCTACTCTGCAATTACTAAGGATCCCATACCCAAACTCCTCAAATAGAGGGCAGAGAGGACCTGACTTATCCTATTAAAACTACTGCACCTGAGATGGGTTAATAACCTTTTAGAAATTCCCAACAGCTCAATTATTTACATGAATCTAGTTACTCTCACTCTGTATAAATGTACGGAGGGCACACCTACCACAATGCCTGTTTTAGCATGGGCAACACCATTGTCCTCTTACCATAACTATCCCACATGAAAAAATACTACAGTTTACTGTAGAATTATATAGTAAACATAAATTGTATAGCAAAATGTAGTATACTGTAGAATAGTATACTGCACATCCCTCGATCCTGTTTAGTACTTACTATTGAATGTTGTAATATACTGTAGAATACCATAGTAAATACACTTTTTTTTAACGACAGTAAATACTACAGTATTTCATTGTCATATACCCTGCCATTCCCTTCCCCCATATCATGATTTGTGCACCAATAAGGGAGAAACCTACACGCCAAGTATAGACCATATATTGTGCTCCCTAAAGGTCAAGCAGAAGCTCTGAACCACCCGTTCAGACCCCAGTACTATCTACCTACATGTTTGAGAAAATCTGCTCTTTTAATATTTCTCCAGTAGGTCTCCTCAAGGAGAAAGCCTTCACTTCTATGTCAAAAATAATCAAATAAAAACACTATAGTAAACACTACAGTAAATACTACAGTATACTACAGTCTGCAAAATAACTACATTAATTGCTATAGAATTTACAATAGTTTTCTTTTACTACAGTATTTATACTATACTTAACGTACCTACTACAGTATACTACAGTATACTGCCGTAAATACTACAGTAAAGTCCGCAAAAACACCACAGTGAATACTATAGCACTTACATCATAGTTAACTGTAAAGACTGTAGTATTAAAAAAAAAAAAAAGTGGGATGTCCTTGGATGTCCACTATGTACAGTCAGGAGCTGGAGAGTTTCATGGATTTGAACAGCCTTTGCCAATGACAGCTGGACGAGCTGAAATCTATCTTTGATGGGAGGAAGCTGGACCCTGGCAGTTTATTAGAGTCATCAAAAGAGATGGGTTATGGGTAATACCACTGCCCTGGGGGTCAGGGGAAATGGAGCCACTCTGCTTCTTCATCAAGTCCTCATATGCTGTAAGATAGTACAGTTAGATTGCCTATTTGTAGAACATTGTTTACATTGTATACTGGAAATGCAGTTTTTCATTCTCAGAGACAGATTAAATAGTGGATCATGGATGCTCAGTATTTATCATTCACTTTTATAAACAGAAACATACAATAGTTTTCAGCTAAAAAGGGCACTATAAAATCATGGAAACTAAAAACATAACCTTGAGGTTATATTGTGATGTTTTTCAACATTTCAGCACATTTTTCATAAATGAAAATCCACAGAGGCGGAATTAAATATACTTACAGTAAAAAAAACATTGTGAAATTCAGTTACAGTTTGTCACTTTGCCACAAAATATAATCAACACATTTTTTCCACACTGAAAATACTTTAGAGATTTAGAGACAAAAGCTTGTATACATAATTCATAGTAAATCAAACCAGTGTCTCTAAACGGCTATGTGTTGAGCTGCCTGCCTTCCTCTCACCCCCATTAACCAGCCGATGGGTTGACACATTTTCTCTGCTAATTCTATGTGGGGTACGAAGTCATTGCACATGATAGACATTACTTACTCCATTGCCTCATATTCATCAATGACAGCGGCAGCCTAATTTATTGCATCTTATTTCGCTTGATCTGCTTTCTCTTCATTAAAGGAAAACTAAAAGGGCATAAGAACAGAGCCTAATGTACGCCCGGATAATCTTTTTCAATTGTTTTTCAAGATTTGCTATAGAGCTATGCAAATATCAGCCTACATTTTCTGATAACTTAATAGGCATATATTCTTTCAACTCTTTTATGTTTGAAAACTTATTGAAGTTATCACTAAATAATTAGTATTTTACAATATAATTTCTTTGTAAATACCTGGTCATTTCAGTACAGTAAATCAAGTGTCACCTGTATGGTATGTCTGACAGGCATTGAAGTCCATTAGGCATTAGCCTTTACAGAGGAGAGAACACCCCCAGAACTCTCTTTTCCTCTGGTTTCAGATCAGTAAAGTTGGCTGTGTCAGGTCACTGCCAAGGAGCTGACTGTGCCACCTGTCTGCACTCTACCCAGGTGTTTTTTTTCTCCTCATCCCACGCGTCAGAAGATCACGCTACCGTGGGAGGGTTGTGATGAGGGGAAAGTGAATCACCCAGCCAGGAAGGAATGACAAGAGAGCAGAGGGCAATCTGACACAAGGGAGAGAACAGTAATCTTTGGAAATGGCCACAGCTTTGGCATGAACACCTGTGTGCAACAACAAACCACCTGATCTTCTCAGTTAATCAATAGGAATTTGTATGTCTTCTACTGGTACCCACTTACTACTTTTACCACCCCCACCCCCACAACTACTGCTACTATATCTAATATAATGAGATATGCCACTTGTATCCTTACAGAACAGTGAGTGCATGCATATTCAGTATGTGTATGTGATCCCTGCGGGACTTGAACCCATGACCTTGGCTCTGCCAGTGCCGCTCTTCCTTTCTGAGCCACACTGTCAGGTTGCATTAATCATCCTCGTGACTAGTAACACTGTTTCCCTGTCTTGTACGTGGCAGCCTGGTGTTCAGGGGATTGGGGCTGCAGTGCGGCCGTTAGTACTGGATTCATTCCAGTTGAAGCGTTACCTTGTCGAAAGCAGGAGGCTCTAATAGTCTAATTCCAGCTGTACATTGGGAACAGGGGGCTCCGTCAGAACACAACCCGCTGAATCCATTAATATCCAAATATGAAAGGGAAAAAAATGATTGGTTGTAAGTCCGTGGGCTGATGATGCTGAACAAATACATGGGTATTCATTAGTTTGGATAGTTTGGAACGGTGGTCGTTGGAATGAGAATTGGTGAAATTAGAAGGTGGTTGTTGAAAGGAGATTTCTGGTACTTACTAGTGCTTCTTAGTATTTTAGCAGACGCTCTTATCCAGAGTGATTTACAGTCCGAATTTCATGGTAAAGGTCAATATTGAGTGGATCCCTGGCGGTCAACCCTTATCCAGTATTATTGTTTATTGACATGATACCATAAAGCAAGAACATCCTAGTATTAAATCTTCCAATGGTAACGCCAACACCGTGTTAGACATGTGCATTTCTGTAGAAACAGTCCACAGGTGATTTCAGGAGGAGACTTTAAATAAGTTTTTATGGTCTTCGTTTTCCTCTCTGTCCTCTCTTTCCTCCATGTTATCTCTATCGATATAATTTACTGTTGCATTGATTAGTGTGTTAGGCCTGTACTTCCCTTATTAATACCAATGACTATTTCATCCCTGTGTTCTTAGACTGTTGAATACGCAATCGTGATTTATTGTTTTCATGTGGAGGGAATGGGGAGTTACAAGGTAGAGTTTAGAGGCCAGAATGCAATTATCATTATAGACAGCTGACAATCCAGTCCTTCTGTGTGAGATGAGCCTGAGAGCCACATATTACAATAGCCAAGGTGATTTCTTCTGCATGTATTGATCTATTTTACAAGATGAAAATGGCAGATGAAAAAGGATGAGAAAAAGACAGAGAGGAAGAGTGAGAGGAAGAGTGTGTGAGAGAGAGAGGCAAAGGGTCCTTGACGTTTGTACAGCTTGGCAACACTGGCAAACTGCTAGCTTTTCTGACTGAATTTATGATTCCATCCTTCTTGAGCGTGTCTTACTGTTGTACCTATGTTAATGACAATAAAAATGATAGAGAGATAGCCACATTAGACTCACACACTTCAAGGAGCTCTCACAGAGCAGTTGGCTGAAGTGCAGCCTCCTATTCAAACTATCCTCCCTTAATGTATCCACTGAAGCTATTAGTTGGATGTATTCCTATCTGACAAACAGAAGTCAAAGGGTTTGTTTGGGGGACACTCAGTAGGACTCTCATTACTATAACATTGGTGTCCCACAAGGGTCAATATTAGTCCCCCTTCTTTTTACCATCTATATAAATGATCTCCCACTTGCTTTCCCACAAGTTAACATGCAGATGTATGCAGACGATACAGCTCTCTATGTACACTCAAAAAATAGACATCTAGTTGTTAACAAGTTAACCGAAACTATGGTACATGTTTCTAAATGAATGACTAATTATTGCCTGCATTTAAATATCGACAAGACTGTTTGTATGTACTTCTCCATTGATTCTTCCCAACGATCTGTTCTTGTGAATGGGGAGAATCTGAAAGTTGGGTCTAACTTCAGATATCTCGGTGTCATTTCGGACTCCAACTTGACATTTAAGAAACATGTGAAGAAGGTGGTTAAGACGGTTATGTTTGGATTATCAAACTTTAGGTTTATAAGACCTTTCCTTCCTCTGGAGGCCGACAAACTATATATGCATGCTATGATCTTCTCACATCTGAGATATTGCCTCACAGGCTGGTCACAATCAGGAGCTACTATTCTGAAACCAATCGATTCACTCTAAAAACAAACACTTAAGATTTTTGATAAGAAACCAAACCGTTACCACCATTGTCATATAATGTACAAACATAATTTATATAGTATTGATAGCTTTAAGCAGAATGTATATGCAAGTCTTGTCTTTAAGATCCTGCATGGTCTTGCCCCTCCACCCCTATGCCGGCATATCATGTGTCACGAGTGGCGCTCGGCGGTCGTCGTCACCGGCCTATTAGCTGCCACTGATTGTCTTTCCTCTCCCTCCTTGTATGTTGATTGGTAGCACCTGTTTATATATGATTAGTTTGTCTTTATTAGACAGCCGGCCCGCCTGGTTGTTGTGCGGGATTATTTCAGTGTAACCTTCGGCTCTGTTGTAGAGGTATGTGTTAGTGCCTGGTCGTGACTTTTCCGTTGTACATTCTCATTCCCTGTGTTTGGGGCCGTTACTATTGTGAGCACTCTGTGGTGCGTTGGTGCTATTAAAGACGCACAGCTTTGCACTCACTGTCTCCTGTGTTTGACTCCACACACCTACGACACCTGAAGCATTACAGAATCCCGCACCTAAATCAAATTGAATGGAGTCAGCAGGAGCAGCAGCCAACCCTCTCCCATCGATGGAGGAACGGGTTCTCCACCACACCACCGTTCTCCATCGGATCGGATCCGCGATGGATCAAGTGATGGAGAGAATGGACCGATGGGAGAGGAGTGGTCTCCTCTCTCCACCTTCGGCACCCCGGCCCGGACTCCCCATCACTCGACTCCAGCACCCTCCGTCTGACGCTACCGAGGGCTTATGATGGAGCGGCGGTGGGTTGCCAGGGGTTTCTGCTTCAGCTGGAGCTATACCTGGCCACCGTTAGACCCACTCCCTCAGGAGCGGAGAGGGTGAGTGTCCTCATCTCCTGCCTCACGGGTCGTGCTCTGGAGTGGGCGAACGCAGTCTGGAATGGCCCAGACAGCGCGGGAGCACTACCCAGAGTTTTCCTGCTGCTTCCGTGCCGTGTTTGATCACCCTCTAGACGGCCGAGCGGTGGGAGAACGACTTTTTCATCTCAGGCAGGAGAGGAGGAGCGCCCAGGATTACGCGCTGGAGTTCCGGACCTTGGCAGCCGGATCTGGGTGGAACGACAGGGCCCTTATGGACCACTACAGGTGTAGTCTCCGAGAGGACGTCCGCCGGGAGTTAGCGTGTCGGGACACCACTCTGTCACTGGATCAGCTGATTGACATGTCCATTCGACTGGACAATCTGCTGGCTGCCCGCGGGCGTTCAGAGAGGGTCCTGTGCGTTCCACCACCCAGCCCTTCCGCTCCCATTCCGATGGAGTTGGGAGGGGCTGCGCCGAGGGGTACCGGAGGAGGAGGCCTTCCCTGCACCAACTGTGGTCGGAGAGGACACACGTCTGATCGGTGCTGGGGGGGTCCGTCTGGGAGTAGAGATGGCAGGCGGAACGCTTCTCGATCATCCCAGGTGAGTCTGCATCAAACTCACCCAGAACCCCCTGTTGGCCACATGTTTGTCTTAACCTTTTTCCTTCACTTTTTTCCCTCTTCTCAGCATAGGGCGCTAGTCGATTCAGGCGCAGCTGGGAACTTTATGGATCGCGGACTTGCCCTTAAGTTAGGGGTTCCGCTGGTGCCGATAGATTCGCCTTTCCCCGTGCACTCCCTAGATAGCCGGCCATTAGGGTCAGGGATGGTCAGGGAGACTACGGCCCCACTGGACATGGTGACGCAGGGGAATCATAGAGAGCGTATCAGTTTTTTTTATTATTGATTCGCCTACGTTTCCAGTGGTGCTGGGGACTCCCTGGCTGGCCCGGCACAATCCTAAAATTTCGTGGAAACAGGGGGTTCTCCAGGGGTGGTCAGAGGAGTGTTCTGGAAGGTGTTTGGGAGTTTCCATCGGTGCCACGTCGGTGGAGAGTCCAGACCAGGGTTCCACGGTGTGCATTCCCCCCGAGTATGCCGATTTGGCAATCGCTTTCAGTAAAGTGAAAGCGACTAAATTACCACCTTATCGACCGGGAAGGGATTGTACGATAGATCTCCAGGTAGACGCTGCGCTTCCCAAGAGTCACGTGTACCCGCTGTCCCAGGAGGAGACGTTGGCAATGGAGACATATGTCACGGAGTCGCTGGGACAGGGGTACATTCGGCCCTCCATTTCACCAGTCTCCTCAAGTTTCTTTTTTGTGAGGAAAAAGGAGGGAGGTTTGCGTCCGTGTATTGATTATAGAGGTCTAAACGCCATCACATTGGGGTATAGTTACTCTCTACCTCTCATCGCTACGGCGGTGGAATCATTCCACGGAGCGCAGTTCTTCACAAAACTGGATCTCAGGAGCGCGTATAGTCTGGTGCGTATTCGGAAGGGAGACGAGTGGAAAACCGCATTTAGTACCACATCAGGCCACTATGAGTACCTCGTCATGCCGTATGGGATAAAAAATGCTCCAGCCGTTTTTCAATCCTTTGTAGACGAGATTCTCAGGGACCTGTGCGGGCAGGGAGTGGTTGTTTATATCGATGACATTCTGATCTACTCGGCCACTCACACCGCGCATGTGTCTCTGGTGCGCAAGGTGCTTGGTAGACTGCTGGAGCATGACCTATACGTCAAGGCTGAGAAATGCGTGTTCTCTAAACGAGCCGTCTCTTTTCTGGGATATCGCATTTCCACCTCTGGGGTAGTGATGGAGGGTGACCGCATTAGGGCCGTGCGTAATTGGCCGACTCAACCACGGTAAAGGAGGTGCAGCGGTTTTGGGTTTTGCCAACTACTACCGGAGGTTTATCCGGGGTTTTGGCCAGATAGCGGCTCCCATTACCTCACTGCTGAAGGGGGGCCCGGTGCGGTTGCAGTGGTCAGCAGAGGCGAACAGAGCGTTCAACAAGTTGAAGGCGCTGTTCACTGATGCGCCCGTGTTGGCGCACCCGGACCCCTCTCTAGCATTCATAGTGGAGGTGGACGCGTCCGAGGCTGGGGTGGGTGCCGTGCTATCGCAGCGCTCGGGTACGCCGCCAAAACTCCGCCCCTGCGCTTTCTTCTCAAGGAAGCTCAGCCCAGCGGAGCGTAACTATGATGTGGGGGAACGGGAGTTGCTAGCGGTGGTTAGAGCTCTGAAGGTGTGGAGACACTGGCTTGAGGGGGCTAAGCACCCTTTTCTCGTCTGGACCGACCACCAGAACCTGGAGTACATTCGGGCAGCTAGGAGACTTAACCCACGTCAGGCAAGGTGGGCCATATTCTTCACCCGGTTCCGGTTTACTTTGTCTTATAGACCGGGCTCCCAGAACGTAAAGGCTGACGCACTGTCCCGCCTTTACGACACGGAGGATAGGTCCACCGAACCTGCTCCCATCCTTCCCGCCTCTAAGCTGGTAGCACCAGTGGTATGGGAGGTGGACTCGGATATCGAGCGGGCCTTACGGGCTGAACCCGCGCCTCCTCAGTGTCCAGCGGGGCGAAGGTACGTGCCGCTTGGTGTTCGGGACAAGCTGATTCGGTGGGCTCATGTCCTACCCTCCTTGGGTCACCCTGGGGTGACGAGGACAGTGGGGAGCCTTCAGGGGAGGTATTGGTGGCCTACTTTGGCGAAGGACGTTAAGGGTTATGTCTCCTCCTGTTCAGTGTGCGCTCAGAGTAAGGCTCCTAGGCACCTTCCTAGAGGGAAGTTACAACCCCTCCCCGTTCCACAGTGGCCATGGTCACATCTGTCCATAGATTTCCTGACCGATCTTCCGCCGTCTCAGGGGAACACCACGGTTCTAGTGATTGTGGATCGGTTCTCTAAGTCCTGCCGTCTCCTCCCGTTGCCCGGTATCCCTACAGCCCTATAGACTGCAGAGGCGTTATTCACCCATGTCTTTCGGCACTACGGGGTGCCGGAGGATATCGTTTCTGATCGGGGCCCCCAATTCACGTCTCGGGTATGGAGAGCGTTCATGGAACGCTTGGGGGTCTCTGTCAGCCTGACCTCCGGTTATCACCCCGAGAGTAATGGGCAGGTGGAGAGAGTGAACCAGGAGGTGGGTAGGTTTCTGCGGTCGTATTGCCAGGATCGGCCAGGGGAGTGGGCACGCAACATTCCCTGGGCTGAAATGGCTCCGAACTCACTACGCCACTCCTCTACTAACGTGTCCCCTTTTCAGTGTGTGTTGGGGTACCAGCCGGTCCTGGCACCATGGCATCCGAGCCAGACCGAGGCTCCTGCGGTGGAGGAATGGGTACAGCGCTCCAAGGAGACCTGGAGGGCCGTCCAGGAATCTCTACAACAAGCGAGTGGACGGCAGAAGAGGAGTGCTGACCGCCACCGCAGTGAGGCCCCCGTGTTTGTACCGGGGGACAGGGTCTGGCTCTCGACCCGAAACCTACCTCTCCGCTTGCTCTGCCGGAAGCTGGGTCCTGAGGAGGATAAACGAGGTGTGTTATCGATTACAACTCCCTTCCTATTATCGTATTAACCCCTCGTTTCATGTGTCTCTCCTCAGGCCGGTGGTAGCTGGTCCCCTGCAGGACAGTGAGGTGTTGGAGGTCCCCCCCCCCCCTCTGGACATCGAGGGGTCCCCGGCGTACACGATCCGGGCCATTCTGGACTCAAGACGCCGGGCCGGGTGAGGGGCCTGCAGTAACTCGTGGACTGGGAGGGGTACGGCCTGGAGGAGAGGTGCTGGGTACCGGTGGGGGACATCTTGGATCCATCCATGTTGAGGGATTTCCATCGCCTCCATCCGGATCGCCCTGCACCTCGTCCTCCGGGGCGACCTCGAGGCCGGTGTCGGCGCGCTGCGGGAGCCGCGCATCAAGGGGGGGGTACTGTCACGAGTGGCGCTCAGCGGTCGTCGTCACCGGCCTATTAGCTGCCACTGATTGTCTTTCCTCTCCCTCCTTGTATGTTGATTGGTAGCACCTGTTTATATATGATTAGTTTGTCTTTATTAGACAGCCGGCCCGCCTGGTTGTTGTGCGGGATTATTTCAGTGTAACCTTCGGCTCTGTTGTAGAGGTACGTGTTAGTGCCTGGTCGTGACTGTTCCGTTGTACATTCTCATTCCCTGTGTTTGGGGCCGTTACTATTGTGAGCACCCTGTGTTGCGTTGGTGCTATTAAAGACGCACAGCTTTGCACTCACTGTCTCCTGCGTTTGACTCCACACACCTACGACACCTGAAGCATTACATCATGCTCAAGGAAAGCCCCTCCATAACAGGGCAGTAACTAGAGGGGATTGTTGTCCCTTTCGACAAAGTAAAATCGGCCAATCGGCCTTCTCTGTTAGAGCTACAATATACTGGATGGAATGCAAAGCCCATGGACTTGAGAAGCTGCACTGATTATTGTATTTGTATTTATTTATTGAAAACATGTCTCAGATCTATCCAAACCTGTACACATGACTTATCTGTGGTTTCTCACATGTAAGACGACAGTTGATGATAGTGTTGTTGTTGTTAGAATGATATACATTTACATTACATTTAAGTCATTTAGCAGACGCTCTTATCCAGAGCGACTTACAAATTGGTGCATACACCTTATGACAACCAGTGGAACAGCCACTTGCATCTAAATCTTGTTGGGGGGAGAAGGATTACTTACCCTTACTTACCCTATCCTAGGTATTCCTTGAAGAGGTGGGGTTTCAGGTGTCTCCGGAAGGTGGTGATTGACTCCGCTGTCCTGGCGTCGTGAGGGAGTTTGTTCTATTGGATGTAATGTATTTGTATTTTGTATTGTTTTAGTGAGTATTTGTGTAGTGGCTGTGTAAAGGCCCTTACCTGTTCGGGGACTACGGGTGCAAATGACCTTATGGCTAACCCCGGCACATTTACATGGCTGTTGCATTATTGTAATATTGATGTTGATTAATGTGCATTGTCCCCTATAAATAAAATAAACAAAGCAAAACATATATTTTCATAGCCGAATAATGATAAACATTACAATTATCAAACCGCACCCCTCCCTCATATACACACATACTGTACCTGTCTCGCATAAATCCACAGGGAACACCTCAATCCCACTGGAGAGAAATGCCAGCTTTACATTGATCAATCAAACCAAACACCCAGACATACAGACCACAACAGGCCATGGGTGCTCAATAACAATCTGTTTTTCCTTGAGCGACAGGATAATCTTTCTGGATGTTTCAGAGAGCCCATGTACATATGTACATGCCAAGGATATCAAGCAACTACTCCACAGTGGGGGATCTCTCTGGCTGCGTGCCTGCAGGGATATAATAACAAACTGGCTGGGAATAAGAGACTATCTAAAGCCCCCATCTACAGGAGGAAAATAAGGTTAGGATGCAGTGGATGGGGAGAGGATGGGATAGGGAGGGGATGGGGAGGGCATGGGGAGGGGATAGGGAGGGGATGGGGAGGGGATAGGGAGGGGATGGGGAGGGGATGGGGAGGGGATAGGGATGGGGAGGGGAGGGGATGGGGAGGGGATAGGGATGGGGAGGGGAGGGGATGGGGAGGGAATGGGGAGGGGATAGGGATGGGAGGGGAGGGGATGGGCAGGGGATGGGGAGGGGATAGGGATGGGGAGGGGAGGGGATGGGGAGGGGATAGGGAGGGGATGGGGAGGGGATAGGATGGGGAGGGAATGGGGAGGGGATGGGGAGGGGATAGGGAGGGGATGGGGAGGGGAGGGGAGGGGATGGGGAGGGGAGGGGATGGGGAGGGGATGGGGAGGGCATAGGGAGGGGAGGGCATAGGTAGGGGAGGGGATGGGATGGGGAGGGAATAGGGAGGGCATGGGGAGGGGATAGGGAGGGGAGGGGGTGAGGGGAGGGGATGGGGAGGGGATGGGGAGGGGATAGGGAGGGGATGGGGAGGCGATCGGTAGGGGAGGGGATAGGGAGGGCATGGGGAGGGGATAGGGAGGGGATGGGGGAGGGGATGGGGAGGGCATGGGTAGGGGAGGGGATGGGGAGGGGATAGGGAGGGGATGGGGAGGGAGGGGATGGGGAGGGAAAGCACAGCCTCAAGTGTTGTTGTGTCTTTGATGCTGCTGGCTACAATCCACAAAAGATCTGGCAGTTACAGAGGTTGTTATATCATTACCAACTCACGTTTATCTTGACAACGAATGGTTTAGCGGGGGAACAGCACCTCACACTGTGTTGAGTTTGAGCCAAGGAAGGAAATTAGTTAGCGTCTAGTGGTGCCACTGCCTTAAGTCTGACCAATCCTTCAAACAAATATAAGCCTACGGCGCACACTGAGAGAGCGTGAAGGAGAGATTTAATAACTGACAAGCCTGGCAGTCATTTACTGCTGTTTTATTTAAATGTGGAGGAGAGAGATTACCTTCGTCATGCAGAGAGAACCCCTCCATCCACCTCTCAACACGGCAGCTTGAATATTTCCTGCCATTCTTCCTTTCAACCTTCAAATCTATTTCTAACCCACAGGTTTCCCCACCCAATCCCAGCATGCATTGCACCACCACAAGTTTGGTTTAGCCACCTGGACTTTTTGTTGTTGTTATTCTTCTGCAGTAATGCTTTAAACTTCCTTATTTTTGCCTTCCATTTTAATCTCTTGTGTTCATGCTGCCTACTGAGAGGAGGAGGAGCTGTCTTTCTTCTCCAGAGTGTGTCCTCAGGGTCTGATTCACCCAGCTGTGGTGGTAGACAGGCAGACTGATTGCCTTTCGGGGGAGACTAGTGCTTCTTTTCTTCATCCCTTCATCATGCCAGAAAAAGACGAAAGAAGTGCTATATTCAGTCCATTGTTTCCCTTAATACGATTTTCATCAAGGGGGATTTTTGACTTCCATTTGATTGAGCGACTGCTTTAATCACATGTAATGGGTTTAAGTGCAACCTTTTGCTCCCGATAAAGATATGAAGACAGCTTAATCAATTACAGAGCCACGACGAGGAGATTGGAGATAATACTGCACTGGATTATGGATAAACAATAAAGAATGTATTTGAGTAGTTCTGGAGCTACGTACAGTGAGCGTGCATAAGTATAGGGAACTGAACGTATTTATATTTCACAGGTCATTATGGTTATATATACCTGTTGAATGAATAGCAAGTGAATGTTCATGCACGTATGTACAGAATAACTGAAAGTGTATGTGTTCGTGCATGTGTGTACATGTATTTTTGTGTGTGTGTATGCCAGAGTGTGTGTCGAGTCTTCTATTCATACAGAGTCAGTAAATGGATTCTGCTGTCTATTCCAATGAGGTCACCCATTATACAAGTCAGTATTTGACGTCCATCCATGTCCGAGGATGTCAGGAGATGATGTGGAAACCGGCAATAGGGGCAACAGTGAGTGTCATTACTTTCAGGTAGGTTTTTGGTTTTGCTAGGATGCGGTTGGCAGATGGGTATAAGCATCTGCCTCTGCTTCTGATTCCAAAGGTTGTAAGATCAAATCCAGTGATAGAAAGTTGTTTTTCATATTTTTGTTTTAAGCCTATCCCATAACCCTTACCTTAACATTTGGAGTTAATGCCTGAACTTAACCCTAACCTTAAAAATGATTCGGAGTTAATACCTAAACCTAACCTTAAAACACTTCGTCATTTGGCGTTTGGAACAACTTCGAAATTTGACGTTTGAGAAACATGGATGAACTTCTAATTCTGATGTGAGACTGTGAGAGCTGGTGGTCTGTTCGGTGGCCGAGCTGGAGATGATTAAAGAGCTGTCCAGGGACGTTGTTTTTGAGAGCTGCTTTGGAGAGTCCACTGTGACATCATCCTATTAGGAATGGATCCAGCCCATTGTACCTCGGGGAGTTAGCTGCACCAGGACGCACTCAATCACATACCCACCCACAACACACATAGCCTCTCTCTCTTTATCTCTCTCTCCTTCACTTTCCCTGGCTCTCCACCTCTCTCTCTCCCCACCTGTCTTTCTCTCTCCCCACCTGTCTTTCTCTCTCCACTGCTCTCTGCCTCTCTCTTTCTTTCTGCTCTCTGCCTCTCTACTGTATATCGTTCTGCTCACTGCCTCTCTATTTCTCTTCTCATAACTTCTCTGAGCATCGTGATTCACCTCTCTATATTCACACAGTGCAGGTAAAGGTCATGAAGAAACTCAGTGTGCCACCATAGAGCTCCATGCAGCTGTCAGAGTCTTCTTTATCTTCTTAATGGCTGATTCATCTAAGCCGTTGCTTGCCACACCAGCGTGTGAGGATTTGCAGTGTTGTCATTTGTGGACATTTAAGTCTATTCAAATCTTACACCATATAAATGTGGTGTGCTTGGATTTCCAACACCAACTCGGATGGAGTTTGTCTCCTGTCGAGATGTTAAATACAGACAAAACTGAGAGACGCCACTTTGTTAGATGACTGCCTGAGCCATCTCAGTGCACATCAATGTTGGTTTTCATCTTCCTTCTCCGATCAATGGCTGCCTCAGAACTGCAAAACCAGGTGAGTGGACTTTCTGGCCAATAGATGATATTTACCAATTACATTTAAAACATCTTAAGGATTGGACCCTTTTCTTCAAATTCCGCCTAAAATGACATACCCAAATATAACTGCCTGTAGCTGTAGCTGAAGCAAGGATATGCATATTATTGGTACCATTTGAAAGGAAACACTTTGAAGTTTGTGGAAATGTGAAAGCAATGTAGGATAATATAACACATTAGATCTGGTCAAAGATTATACAAAGAAAGAAAACAACCATTTTTTTGTACCATCAACTTTGAAATGCAAGAGAAAGGCCATAATGTATTATTCCAGCCCAGGTGCAATTTAGATGTTGTGCAAAGTTTTAGACTGATTCAATGCACCATTGCATTTCTGTTCAAAATGTTGTATCAAGACTGCCCAAATCTGCCTAATTTGTTTATTAATAACTTTTCAAGTTCAAAACTGTGCACTGTCAAACAATATCATGGTTTTCTTTCACTGTAATAGATACTGTAAACACCAATACTGTAGAGCAGGTATTCCCAAACTGGGGTGCAATGCCGTCGGGGGTACGCCAAATAAAAATGTGATTCACATTTATGTCCATTGATATTTTCCAACGGGGTTATTCATTTGGTTATTTTCTCACCTGAGTAGCCTCATTTCACTGCCAAAAATCAAATTAAACCATCTAGTGTTCAGCGAAATAACAACACAATGTCAAATACAGGTAGCCTAGTCAAATAATTAACATCCAATCACATTAACCGTTACTCTCTCGCGGGAATTCCACTAACGGTCAAAAAATAAATAAGTCTTGCGTCCATAGACAGATACCAGCTCTACTGGTAGTACTGCTACTATCAGAAGTACTGGACCTGTCGACGACAAGTTGTTCTGCTTACACGAGCACATCCAATGCTATTATCAGTAATTCTACATTTGTTGTTCACTTATATTGGGAGTAGTGCCTTAACTCAGCCACAGTGTGTTATATGTGCAAAAGTACTACCTCACAACTCGATGAAACCTTCACTCTTGCGCAGACATTTAGAAACAAAACATGCCAATTTGAAAAATAAGCCGCGGGAGTTTTTTGAGCGAGAATTAAGATGACTTTCGAGTAGTATGACATATATATATATATAAAATCAATAGATACCATTAATAAGAAGGAGCTAGAAGCGTCTTATATGGTGAGCCACCGAGTGGCTAGGACAGGCAAGCCCCATACTATTGTGGAGGACTTAATTCTTCCTGATGCCTCGGATATGGTTGGGACAACGCTGGGGAAAAGGCAAAAAAAACTATATACGACAATGACTTCATCAAACAACATTGTTTTGCATATCTGTTGAACATTTTGTATCAAGACTGCCCAAATGTCGCAATTTTTTAAAATTAATAACTTCAAGTACATAACTGTGCACTCTTCTCAAACAATAACATGGTTTTCTTTCACTGTAATAGCTATTGTAAATTGGACAGTTCAGCTAGATTAACAAGAATTTAAGCTTTATGCCAATATCAGATATGTCTATGTCCTGGGAAATTTGCTTGTTACTTACAACCTCATGCTAATCGCATTAGCCCACGTTAGCTCAACCGTCCCGCAGGGGACCCACCAATCCTGAAGTTTTAACAAGTCACATACAGGAATAAGTTGCATGGACTCACTCTGTGTGCAATAATTGTGTTTAACATGCTTTTTGAATGACTACCTCGTCTCTGCACCTGACATATACAATTATCTGTAAGATCCCAACGTCGAGCAGTGAATTTCGAACACAGATTCAACCACAAAGACCAGGGAGGTTTTCCAATGCCTTGCAAAGAACGGCACCTATTTGTTGATGGGTAAAAAAAAGCAGACATTGAATATCCCTTTGAGCATGGTGAGGTTATTAATTACACTTTGGATGGAACACCCAGTCACTACAAAGATACAGGTGTCCTCAGTTGCCGGAGAGGAAGGAAACCACTCAGGTATTTCACAATGAGTTAAATAGTGACTTTAAAACAGTTACAGAGTTAATGGATGTGACAGGAGAAAACTGATGATGGATCAACAACATTGTAGTTACTCCACAATACTAACCTAATTGATAGAGTGAAAAGAAGAAAGCTTGTACAGAATATATTCCTTAACATACATCTTGTTTGCAACAAAGCACTAAAGTAACACTACATAAAATGTGGCAAAGCAATTCACTTTTTGTGCTGAATACAAAGTGTTAAGTCTGCGGTAAATCCAATACAACATTAACGAGGACCACTCTCCATATTTTCAAGCATAGTGGTAGCTGCATCATGTTATGGGTATGCTTGTAATCATTAAGGACATTTTTCAGGATAACAAATACATGGAATGGCGCTAAGCATTGGCAAAATAGAGGAAAACCTGGTTCAGTCTGCTTTCCACTACACACTGGGAGATGAATTCACCTTTCAGAAGGACAATAAACACAAGGCCAAATCTACACTGGAATTGCTTACCAAGAAGAGAATGTTCCCGAGTGGCCGACTTACATGTTTGACTTAAATCTGCTTGGATATCTACGGGAATACTTGCAATGATCAACAACCAATTTGACAGAGCTTGAAGAATTTAGAAAATGTGCAAATATTGTTAAATCCTGTAAATTGCCAAATGTTATTTTAACATGGGTGTGAATGCTTATGTAAATGAGATATTTCTGTATTTCATTTTCAATACATTTGCTAAAATGTCTAACTACATGTTTTCACATGGGGTGTGAATACTTGATCTCTCTCTCGCTCTCAACAGGCTGTATTGGCATTGGAAACACATGTTTACATTGCCAAATCAAGTGAAATAGATAATAAATAAAAGTGAAATAAAAAATAATACATGAACATTACAGAATATCGACATTTCAAATGTCATATTATGGCTATAGGCAGTGTTATAATTATTGTGCAATTAGTTAAAGTACAAAAGGGGAAAAAAATAAACACAAATATGGGTTGCATTTACAATGGTGTTTGTTCTTCACTGGTTGCACTTTTCTTGTGACAACAGGTCACAAGTATTGCAGCTGTGATGGCACACAGTGGTATTTCCCCCAGTAGATATTGGAATTGATCAAAATTTGATTTGTTTTCAGATTCTTTGTGGGTCTGTGAAATCTGAGGGAAATATGTGTCTCTAATATGTTCATATATTTGGCAGGAGGTTAGGAAGTGCAGCTCAGTTTCCACCTAATTTTGTGGGCAGTGTGCACATAGCCTGTCTTCTCTTGAGAGGCAGGTCTGCCTACGGCGGCCTTTCTCAATAGCAAGGCTATGCTCGCTGAGTCTGTACAGGTATTCTGCCAGTATGTACTCTGTTACGGGCCAAATAGCATTATACTGTAGTTTGCTCAGTTTTTTTGTTTGCTAATTCTTTCCAATGTGTCAAGTAATTATATTTTTGTTTGGTTATGTCTCTCTCTGTATCTCTCGCTGTGTCTCTCTCTCTCTTTCCCCACACTGAGTTAGCGCTACTGTACCCCCAAGAGCAAAACGAGACACCACAGAATGCTTGATCTTATATGCTCTCTTTCAAGTCAGGACTTTCTCAGCTTGGAGACACAGCATCGGCATGACAAGTCACACTTCCACCGTTTGAGAGTGCCAACTCAGTGCAGCAAGCACCTGTGAATGAAAGAGAGAAAGGGAGAGAAAGAGGAGGGCAGAGAAAGAATTGAGAGGGAAGGAGAGATAGAGAGAGAGAGAAAGAGGGAAGGAGAGGGAGAGAGAGAGAGAGAGAAAGAGGGAAGGAGAGAGAGAGAGAGGTAAAAGCACTCCTGACTGAGATGTCACTGAGTGACATGATGAGTTTACATGTACCTGCTCGCCTCCTCCTTTTGATCTTCTTCTTTCCCCTCCTGCTGTGGAAGGTCAGGAGCGGGAGAGGGGAGATAATACATGGGGGTGTGAGTAGGCGAGTGGGAGAGAAGGTGTATGTTTGAGTGTGTGTCTGTACATAAGTGTGTGTGTAGGTGTGTGCGAGTGGGTTTGTGTGAATCAGTGCAGTGCACTGACCCCTGGCAAGAGATGGTTGCAGTGTGCTATGTGATGTACTGCGGGTGCAGGGAGAGTGATGGGAGGCAGATGGGGGGAGAATCGCTAAAGGTGGAACAGCAAACGGGGGAGCAAGACCCCAATAGATGGCACAGTTAACAGGGGCCAAGGCCCCACTAGGTGGGACAGCATGCAGTGCTACAGAGGAGGTGGTGGTGGGGGACACTAGGTAGAACAGCAGGTGATGGGTGTCAGGTTTGAATTGTATTTTATGTATTGTAAAGGGTCAACCAAGCATGAAGGATCAACTCATCCGCCGTCTCTCTGGCTGGGACTGCTGCCTCGCTTTACAGCTCCCTGTAATCTCTCCACTCCTCCCTGTATTCGCTCTCCTCTCCTCTCCTCCCTGTATTCACGCTCCTCTCCTCCCTGTATTCGCTCTCCTCTCCTACCTGTATTCTCTCTCGTCCCTGTATCCTCTCTCCTCTCCTCCCTGTATTCTCTCTCCTCTCCTCCCTGTATTCTCTCTCCTCTCCACCCTGTATTCTCTCTCCTCCCTGTATTCTCTCTCCTCTCCTCCCTGTATTCTCTCTGCTCTCCTCCCTGTATTCTCTCTCCTCTCCTCCTTGTATTCTCTCCTCTCCTCCCTGTATTTTCTCCTCCTTGTATTCTCTCCTCTCCTCCTTGTATTCTCTCCTCTCCTCCCTGTATTATCTCCTCTCTCCTCCCAGTATTGTCCCTCTTCAGCCCTGTATTCTCCCTCATTCCTGTATACTTCCTCTCTCCTCCCTTTATTCTCTCTCCCTCCTTCCTGTATTCCCCCTCCCTCCTCCCTGTATTCTCCCTCCCTCCTCCCTGTATTCTCACCACTCCTCCCTGTATTCTCTCCTCTCCTCCCTGTATTCTCTCCTCTCCTCTCTGTATTCTCTCCTCTCTCCTCCTTGCATTCTCTCCACTCTCCTCCCTGTATTCTCTCCACATTGTATTCTCTCTCCATCCTCTCTGTTCTCTCTTCTCCTCCCTGTATTCTCTCTTCTACTCCCTGTATTCACTCATCTCTCCTCCCAATTCTCTCCCTCCCTCCTCCCTGTACTCTCCCTCCCTCCTACCTATGTGCTCCCTCCCTCCTACCCATGTGCTCCCTCCCTCCACACTGTATTCCCTCCTCTCTCCTCCCTGTTCTCTCTTCTACTCCCTGTATTTTCTCTTCTCTCCATATTGTATTCTCTCCTCTCTCCCTGTATTTTCTCTTCTCTCCACATTGTATTCTCTCCTCTTTCCTCCCTGTATTTTCTCTTCTCTCCACATTGTATTCTCTCCTCTCTCTCCTCCCTGTATTCTCTCTTCTCTCCACATTGTATTCTCCCTCTTATTTTATTTTATTTATTTCACCTTTATTTAACCAGGTAGGCAAGTTGAGAACAAGTTCTCATTTACAATTGTGACCTGGCCAAGATAAAGCAAAGCAGACAAATACACATACAACAACACATACAACGACACATGAGTTACACACATGGAGTAAAACAAACATACAGTCAATAATACAGTACAAAAATAAGTCTATATACAATGTGAGCAAATGAGGCGAGATAAGGGAGGTAAAGGCAAAAAAAGGCCATGGTGGCGAAGTAAATACAATATAGCAAGTGAAACACTGGAATGGTAGATTTGCAGTGGAAGAATGTGCAAGGTAGAGGTAGAAATAATGGGGTGCAAAGGAGCAAAATAAATAAATACAGTAGGGGGAGAGGTAGTTTTCTGGGCTAAATTATAGATGGGCTATGTACAGGTGCAGTAACCTGTAAGCTGCTCTGACAGCTGGTGCTTAAAGCTAGTGAGGGAGATAAGTGTTTCCAGTTTCAGAGATTTTTGTAGTTCGTTCCAGTCATTGGCAGCAGAGAACTGGAGGGAGAGGCGGCCAAAGGAAGAATTGGTTTTGGGGGTGACCAGAGAGATATACCTGCTGGAGCGCGTGCTACAGGTGGGTGCTGCTATGGTGACCAGCGAGCTGAGATAAGGTGGGATTTTACCTAGCACGGTCTGTAGATGACCTGGAGCCAGTGAGTTTGGCGACGGGTATGAAGCGAGGGCCAGCCAACGAGAGCGTACAGGTCACAGTGGTGGGTAGTATATGGGGCTTTGGTGACAAAACAGATGGGCCTGTGATAGACTGCATCCAATTTATTGAGTAGGGTATTGGAGGCTATTTTGTAAATGACATCGCCAAAGTCGAGGATCGGTAGGATGGTCAGTTTTACAAGGGTATGTTTGGCAGCATGAGTGAAGGATGCTTTGTTGCGAAATAGGAAGCCAATTCTAGATTTAACTTTGGATTGGAGATGTTTGATGTGAGTCTGGAAGGAGAGTTTAACCAGACACCTAGGTATTTTTTTATTTGATCTTTATTTAACTAGGCAAGTCAGTTAAGAACAAATTCTTATTTTCAATGACAGCCTAGGAACAGTGGGTTAACTGCCTGTTCAGGGGCCGAACAACAGATTTGTACCTTGTCAGCTCGGGGGTTTGAACTGGCAACCTTCCAGTTACTAGTCCAACACTCTAACCACTAGGCTACCCTGCCGTTGTCCACATTTTCTAAGTTAGAACCGTCCAGAATAGTGATGTTGAACGGGCGGGCAGGTGCAGGCAGCAATCATTTGAAGAGCATGCATTTAGTTTTACTTGTATTTAAGAGCAATTGGAGGCCACGGAAGGATAGTTGTATGGCATTGAAGCTCATCTGGAGGGTTGTTAACACAGTGTCCAAAGAAGGGCCAGAAGTATACAGAATGGTGTGCGTAGAGTTGGATCAGAGACTCACCAGCAGCAAGAGCGACATCATTGATGTATACAGAGAAGAGAGTCAGTCCAAGAATTGAACCCTGAGGCACCCCCATAGAGGCTTCCTGAGGCCCGGACAAAAGGCCCTCCGATTTGACCCTCTGAACTCTATCAGAGAAGTAGTTGGTGAACCAGGCAAGGCAATCATTTGAGAAACCAAGGCTATCGAGTCTGCCGATGAGGATGTGGTGATTGAGAGTCGAAAGCCTCGGGCCAGATCAATGAATACGGCTGCACAGTATTGTTTCTTATCGATGGCAGTTAAGATATCATTTAGGACCCTGAGCGTGGCTGAGGTGCACACAGGACCAGCTCTGAAACCAGATTGCATAGTGGAGAAGGTATGGTGGGATTCAAAATGGTCGGTAATCTGTTTGTTGACTTTAGACCTTAGATAGGCAGGGTAGGATAGATATTGGTCTGTAGCAGTTTGGGTCAAGAGTGTCCCCCCCTTTGAAGAGGGGGAAGACCGCAGCTGCTTTCCAATCTTTGGGAATCTCAGATGACACGAAAGAGAGGTTGAACAGGCTAGTAATAGGTGTTGCAACATTTTCGGCAGATCATTTTAGAAAGAAAGGTTCCAGATTGTCTAGCCCGGCTGATTTGTAGGGGTCCAGATTTTGCAGCTCTTTCAAAACATCAGCTGACTGGATTTGGGAGAAGGAGAAATGGGGAAGGCTTGGGCGAGTTGCTGTGGGGGGTGCACTGCTGTTGACCGGGGTAGGAGTAGCCAGGTGGAATGCATGGCCAGCCGTAGAAAAATGCTTATTGAAATTCTCAATTATAGTGGATTTATCGGTGGTGACAGTGTTTCCTATCCTCAGTGCAGTGGGCAGCTGGGAGGAGGTGTTCTTATTCTCCATGGACTTTACAGTGTCCCAGAACTTTTTTGAGTTTGTGTTGCAGGAAGCAAACTTCTACTTGAAAAAGCTAGCCTTGGCTTTTCTAACTGCCTGTGCATATTGGCTTCTAGCTTCCCTGAAAATTTGCATATCACGGGGCTGTTTGATGCTAACGCAGAACGGTCTGGAGAGAACCAAGGCCTACATCTGTTCCTGATTCTAAATTTCTTGAATGGGGCATGCTTATTTAAGATGGTGAGGAAGGCATTTAAAAAAAAACAGGCATCCTCTACTGACGTCAATATCCTTTCAGGATACCCCGGCCAGGTCAATTAGAAAGGCCTGCTTGCTAAAGTGTTTCAGGGAGCGTTTGATAGGGATGAGTGGAGGTCGTTTGACCGCTGACCCATTACGGATGCAGGCAATGAGGCAGTGATCCCTGAGATCTTGGTTGAAAACAGCAGAGGTGTATTTAGAGATCAAGTTCGTGAGGATGATATCTATGAGGGTGCCTGTGTTTACGGCTTTGGGGTGGTACCTGGTAGGTTCATTGATAATTTGTGTGAGATTATGGGCATCAAGCTTAGATTGTAGGATGGCTGGGGTGTTAAGCATGTTCCAGTTTAGGTCGCCTTGCAGCATGAGCTCTGAAGATAGATGGGGGGCAATCAGTTCACATATAGTGTCCAGAGCACAGCTGGGGGCAGAGGGTGGTCTATAGCAGGCGGCAACGGTGAGAGACATGTGTTTAGAGAGGTGGATTTTTAAAAGTAGAAGTTCAAATTGTTTGGGTACAGACCTGGATAGTAGGACAGAACTCTGCAGGCTCTCTGCAGTAGATTGCAACACTGCCTCCTTTGGCCGTTCTATCTTATCTGAAAATGTTGTAGTTCGGGATGAAGATTTCAGAATTTTTGGTGGTCTTCCTAAGCCAGGATTCAGACACAGCTAGAACATCCGGGTTGGCAGAGTGTGCTGAAGCAGTGAATAAAACAAACATAGGGAGGAGGCTTCTAATGTTAACATGCATGAAACTAAGGCTATTACGGTTACAGAAGTCATCAAAAGAGAGCGCCTGGGGAATAGGAGTGGAGCTGGGCACTGCAGGGCCTGGATTCACCTCTACATCACCAATGGAACAGAGTAGGATTAGGATAAGGGTATGGCTGAAAGCTATGAGAATTGGTCGTCTAGAACGTCCGGAACAGAGAGTAAAAGGAGGTTTCTGGGGGCGATAAAATAGCTTCAAGGTATAATGTACAGACAAAGGTATGGTAGGATGTGAATACAGTGGAGGTAAACCTAGGTATTGAGTGATGATGAGAGAGATATTGTCTCTAGAAACATCATTGAAACCAGGTGATGTCATCGCATTTGTGGGTGGTGGAACTGAATGGTTGGATAAGGTATAATGAGCAGGGCTAGAGGCTCTACAGTGAAATAAGCCAATAAACACTAACCAGAACAGCAATGGACAAGGCATACTGACATTAAGGAGAAGCATGCTTAGTCGAGTGATCATAAGTGTCCAGTGAGTAGTGAGGTTGGTGATCCAGACAGCTTGCCGGGCCAATTGGTAGCAAGCTAGCATAGGACGGTGTTCTGTTTTTAGCTACCTCGTGCGTTTCCGTCGGTAGATTAGTGGGGTTCCGTGTGGTAGAGGGGATCAATCCAATTGGCAAAATAGATATAGTTATAGTGAAGAAAAATTGTCCAATAGATTTATTCAGATAGCAGCCCTTAAGCCAGCTAACGATTAGCGGGCCGCAGATGGGCGTTCAGGTAACATCACTACGGAGGGGCCAGCTGGATAACTCCCTCGGGCAGATAACGTCGGTAGTCCAGTCGTGAAGGCCCGGTGGGGCTCCATGTTGGCAGTAAAACGGGTCTGGATAGGTGATTGTAGCACAGGAGTGGCTGATTGAACTCTTCAGCTGGCTAGCTCCGGAATAATTGATGTTTGCTCCAGGATCGACGTAAGCCAATAGTCACACGAATAGCAGCTAGCTGGCTGTGAGATCCAGGTGTAAATGTCCAGAGCTTTCGGTGGAAATCCGGGGATACGGAGAGAAAAATAGGTCCGGTATGTTCTGGTCTGGGCCTCGTTGTACAAAACTGGCGATAGCTTTTCGAGCTAAAGGATAGCTGAATACTAACATTAGCCAGTAAACTGGCTAGCTTTTGGCTAGCATCTGGTTAGCTTCTGGCTAGTTTCTGGCTAGCTTCTATTGTGGATTTCAGATTTGAGGTAAATAATACTTTTTTTTTTTAATTGGTGAGGCGGGTTGCAGGAGAGTGTTTTGAAGTTGAGAAAATATATAAAAGATATGCAAAGAAAGATGTAAATATATATTATATATATATAATATATATATATATATATATATTATATATATAATATATATAGATATATTATATATATAATATATATATATAATATTATATATACATATACATATATATATATACATATATATACATATATACATATATATATATACATATACATATACATATATACATATATACATATACATATATATATACATATTATATACATATACATATACATATATACATATATATATATATATATACATATATATATATATATATATATAATATTATATATATATATTATATATATACATATTATATATATACATATAGGCCCTGTACCCAAACAAGTGCATATATTCATCCACCTCTGGCCTGCTCGGCTATATACCACTGAGGAATAATAATATATGCCATTTAGCATATATATTATATATAAGCACATACAGTCATATATGCATACATTCCCTACACCCAAACAAGGGCACTGCGTTCATCCACCCTGGCCTGCTCGGCTCCCTACCACTGAGGAAGTTACAGTTCCAGCTCAGCCCAGTCAAAACTGTTCGCTGCTCTGGCCCCCAATGGTGGAACAAACTCCCTCACGACGCCAGGCCAGCGGAGTCAATCACCACCTTCCGGAGACACCTGAAACCCCACCTCTTTAAGGAATACCTAGGATAGGATAAAGTAATCCTTCTCACCCCCCCCCTCCCCCCTTAAAAGTTTTAGATGCACTATTGTAAAGTGGCTGTTCCACTGGATGTCATAAGGTGAATGCACCAATTTGTAAGTCGCTCTGGATAAGAGCGTCTGCTAAATGACTTAAATGTAAATGTAAATGTACATATTATATATATACATATTATATATATACATATTATATATATATATATACATATATATATATATATACACATATACATATATATATATATACGGCACACGACAAGACGAGGACAAAGGACATCTGACTGCTATGCCATCTTGGAGAAGATCCTCCCTGTATTCTCTCCTCCCTATATTCTCTCTTCTGTCCACATTGTATCCCCTCCTCTATCCTCCCAGTATTCTCCCTCTTCCTCCCTGTACTCTCAAATCAAATCCAAGTTGATTTGTCACGTGCGCCGAATACAACAGGTAGACCTTACAGTGAAATGCTTACTTACAGGCTCTAACGAATAGTGCAGAGAAAAAAAAGGGTGTGTGTGTCGGTAGGTAAAGAAATAAAACAACAGTAAAAAGACAATTGAAAATAAGAGTAGCAAGGCTATATACAGACACCGGTAAGTCAGGCTTATTGAGGTAATGTGTACATGTGGGTATGGTTAAAGTGACTATGCATATATGATGAACAGAGAGTAGCAGTAGCGTAAAAAGAGAGGGGTTGGCGGGTGGTGGGACACAATGCAGATAGCCCGGTTAGCCAATGTGCGGGAGCACTGGTTGGTCGGGCCAATTGAGGTAGTATGTACATGAATGTATAGTTAGAGTGACTATGCATATAAGATAAACAGAGAGCAGCAGCAGCATAAAAGTAAAAGAGGGGTTGGGGGGTGGCACACAATGCAGATAGTCCGGGTAACCATTTGGTTACCTGTTCAGGAGTCTTATGGCTTGGTGGTAAAAACTGTTGAGAAGCCTTTTTGTCCTAGACTTGGCACTCAAGGTACCGCTTGCCATGTGGTAGCAGAGAGAACAGTCTATGACTGGGGTGGCTGGGGTCTTTGACAATTTTCAGGGCCTTCCTCTGACACTGCCTGGTGTAGAGGTCCTGGATGGCAGGCAGCTTTGCCCCAGTGATGTACTGGGCCGTACGCACTACCCTCTGAAGTGCCTTGTGGTCGGAGACTGAGCAATTGCCGTACCAGGCAGTGATGCAACCTGTCAGGATGCTCTCGATGTTGCAGCTGTAGAACCTTTTGAGGATCTCAGGACCCATGCAAAATATTTTTATTTTCCTGAGGGGGAATAGGCTTTGTCATGCTCTCTTCACGACTGTCTTGGTGTGTTTGTACCATTCTAGTTTGTTGTTGATGTGGACACCAAGGAATTTGAAGCTCTCAGCCTGCTCCACTACAGCCCCGTTGATGAGAATGGGGACGTGAACGGTGCTCCTTTTCCTGTAGTCCACAATCATCTCCTTAGTCTTGGTTACTTTGATAGGTTGTTATTCTGGCACCACCTGGCCAGGTCTCTGACCTCCCCCCTATAGGCTGTCTCGTCGTTGACGGTGATCAGGCCTACCACTGTTGTGTCCTCTGCAAACTTAATGATGGTGTTGGAGTCATGCCTGGCCATGCAGTCGTGGGTGAACAGGGAGTGCATGAGGGGACTGAGCACGCAACCCTGGGTAGCTCCAGTGTTGAGGATCAGTGTGGCAGATGTGTTGCTGCCTACCCTCACCACCTGGGGGCGGCCCGCCAGGAAGTCCAGGATCCAGTTGCAGAGGGAGGTGTTTAGTCCCAGGTTCCTTAGCTTAGTGATGAGCTTTGTGGGTACTATGGTGTTGAACGCTGAGCTGTAGTCAATGAACAGCATTCTCACATAGGTGTTTCTATTGTCCAGGTGGGAAAGGGCAGTGTGGAGTGCAATAGAGATTGCATCATCTGTGGATCTGTTTGGGTGGTATGCAAATTGGAGTGGGTCTAGGGTTTCTGGGATAATGGTGTTGATGTGAGCCATGACCAGCCTTTCAAAGCACTTCATGGCTAAGGACAAGAGTGCCACGGGTCTGTAGTCATTTAGGCAGGTTGCCTCTGTGTTCTTGGGCACAGGGACTATTTTGGTCTGCTTGAAGCATGTTGGTATTACAGACTCAAATCAGGGACATGTTGAAAATGTCAGTGAAGTCAGCACATGCTTGGAGCACACGTCCTGGTAATCCATCTGGCCCCGCAGCCTTGTGAATGTTGACCTGTTTAAAGGTCTTACTCATGTCGGCTACGGAGAGCGTGATCACACAGTCGTCCGGATGCTCTCATGCATGCCTCAGTTTTGCTTGCCTCGAAGCGAACATAGAAGTTATTTAGCTCGTCTAGTAGGCTCGTGTCACTGGGTAGCTCGCGGCTGTGCTTCCCTTTGTAGTCTGAAATAGTTTCCAAGCCCTGCCACACCCGAAGAGCGTCGGAGCCGGTGTAGTGTGATTCAATCTTAGCCCTGTATTGACACTTTGCCTGTTTGATGGTTCGTCACAGGGCATAGCGGGATTTCTTGTAAGCTTTTGGGTTAGAGTCCCGCACCTTGAAAGCGACAGCTCTACCCTTTAGCTCAGTGTGAATGTTGCCTGTAATCCATGGCTTCTGATTGGGGTATGTACATACGGTCACTGTGGGGACAACGTTCTCAATGCACTTATTGATAAAGCCAGTGACTGATGTGGTGTAATCCTCAATGCCATCGGAAGGATCCTAGAATATGTTCCAGTCTGTGATAGCGAAACAGTCCTGTAGTTTAGCATCTGCTTCATCTGACCATTTTTTTATAGACCGAGTCACTGGTGCTTCCTGCTTTCATTTTTGCTTGTAAGCAGGAATCAGGAGGATAGAATTGCGGTCGTATTTACCAAATGGAGGGCGAGGGAGAGCTCTGTACGCATCTCTGTGTGTGTAGTACAGCTGATCTAGAATTTTTTTCCCTCTGGTTGCACATTTAACATATTGATAGAGATTTGGTAGAAATTATTTAAGTTTCCCTGCATTAAAGTCTCTGGCCACTAGGAGCACCGCCTCTGGGTGAGTGGTTTCCTGTTTGCTTATTTCCTTATACAGCTGGCTGAGTGCGGTCTTAGTGCCTGCATCTGTCTGTGGTGGTCAATATACAGCCACGAAAAGTATAGCTGGGAACTCTCTAGGCAAGTAGTGTGGCCTGCAATTTATCATAACATACTCTACATCAGGAGAGCAAAATCTAGAGACTTCCTTAGATTTTGTGCACCAGCAGTTGTTTACAGATATGCACAGACCACCTCCCCTCGTCTACCGGAGTGTGCTGTTCTATCCTGCCGGTGCAGCGTGTATCCCGCTAGCTGAATATCCATATCGTTATTCAGCCACGATTCTATGAAACATAGGATATTACAGTTTTTGATGTGAACGTACCTTGTCTAGTTTATTGTCCAATGATTGCATGTTGGTGAGTAATATTGACAGTAACAGCAGCTTTCCTAGTTGCCTTCTGCAGGTCTGGACGAGGCATACGGCTCTTCTTCCTCTGCGTCGCTCCCTTTTGCAAATAATTGGGATGTCTGCCCTGTGGGGTGTTTGGAGAATATCGTGTGAGTCCTGCTTGCTGCGGTTGTTGTTGATGTTGAAGGAATCTTAGTCGAATCAGAGGTGAGTGATCGCTGTCCTGATATCCAGAAGCTCTTTTCTGCCGTAAGAAACGGTTGCAGAAACATTATTTACAAAATCATTTACAAATATCGCGAAAAAACACATAATAGCATAATTGGTTAGGAGACCGTAAAACGGCGTCCATCTCCTCCGGGCACCATTACAAGGCTCCATCTCCCACCCTCCTCCCTGTACTTTCCCTCCCTCCTCCCTATATGCTCCCTCCCTCCACACTGTATTTCCTCCTCCCTCCTCCCTGTATTCTCTCCTCCCTCCTCCCTGTATTCTCTCCTCCCTGTATTCTCTCCTCCCTCCTCCCTGTATTCTCTCCTCCCTCCTCCCTGTATTCTCTCCTCCCTCCTCCCTGTATTCTCTCCTCCCTCCTCCCCGTATTCTCTCCTCCCTCCTCCCTGTATTCTCTCCTCCCTCCTCCCTGTATTCTCTCCTCCCTCCTCCCTGTATTCTCTTCTCCTGCCTCCTCCCTGTATTCTCTCCTCCTGCCTCCTCCCTGTATTCTCTCCTCCCTGTATTCTCTCCCCCCTGTATTCTCCCTCCTCCCTGTATACTTCCTCTCTCCTCCATGTATTCTCTCCTCCTGCCTCCCTGCATTCTCTCCTCTCTATTCTCTCCTCCCTGTATTCTCCCTCCCTCCTCCCTGTATACTTCCTCTCCTCCCGGTATTCTCTCCTCCTCCTCCCGGTATTCTCCCTTTTTCCTCCCTGTATTCTCTCTTCCCCTCCCTGTATACTCCCTCTCTACTCCTTGTATTGTCTCCTCTCTCCTCCCTGTATTCTGTATTATTTCCTCTCTCCTCCCTGTATTTTCCTCTCTCATCCCTGTATTTTCCTCTCTCCTCCCTGTATTTTCCTCTCTCCTGCCTGTATTTTACTCTCTCCTCCCTGTATTCTCTCCTCTAAACTCCCTATATTCTCTCTTCTCTCTGCGTTGTATTCTCTCCTCTTTCCTCATTGAATTCTCTCTTCTCTCTTCCTTGTATTCTCTCCTCCCCTGTATTCTCTCCTGTCTCCTCCTGGTATTCTCCTCTCTCCTCCTGGAATTTTCTCCTCTCTCTTCCGTGTAATCTCTTCTCTCTCCTCCTTGTATTCTCTTCTCTCTCATTGTATTCTCTTCTCTCTCCTTGTATTCTCTTCTCTCTCCTTGTATTCTCCTCTCTCCTCCTGGTATTCTCCCTCCTTCCTGTTTTCTCCCTCCCTCATCCCTCTATTCTCTCCCCTCTCCTCCTTGCATTCTTTCTCACGTCCTTGTATTATTTTTTCTCACCTCCTTGTATTCTCTCCTCCATATTTTCTCCTCTCTCCTCCATGTATTTTCCCTCTCAGAGGATGCCCTCTTTTGAATGTCTTGCCATGAAGGCACAAAATTATTATAACCCCCCTCTCTCTGTTTGCTTGAAGATGTTTCCAAACTACACAAAGAGAGAGAGAGAGAGACAGAGACAGAGAGACAGACAGAGGAGGGGTTATTATAATTTTTGTTGTGCCTTCATTTTGTAGTAAAACACAAAGTGTAATAAAGAACTGAAGCCCAGTGAGATACAGCGGGACAATCCCCCCAAACCCACTCCCCACCGCAGTCCCTTGCTCCCTAACACACAGATACACACACACACACACTTACGCAGAGTAAATGCAGTTTGACGGCAGGAAACTGCCATTCATCTTTCCCACGCTTAATTTCACTGCATAAAACCACCCAATGAAAGCAGTACTCACACTTCAAAAAATTGTTAGTAATTACACCCTTTATTTGAAGTATTTTATCAAGCCTTAATTACAGTCTCTCTGCCAAACAAACACACTTCATGCCCAATCTAATGCTTCTATTGCTACTGCTTTGTTTATCTGGGCGAGATAGTTATAAATGGAGGATAATTTCTCTGTGAATATGCACCCCGTTGTTGTTGGTTATGGAGCTTTACTGCAGACTATCAGTTACATTTCAACTAACTATCTTCTAACCCTTATCCTAACCCTAAACTTAACCTGTACCCTAACCCCAACCCTTATCCTAACCCTAAACTTAACCTGTACCCTAACCCCAACCCTTATCGTAACCCTAAACTTAACCTGTACCCTAACCCCAACCCTTATCCTAACCCTAAACTTAACCTGTACCCTAACCCCAACCCTTATCGTAACCCTAAACTTAACCTGTACCCTAACCCCAACCCTTATCCTAACCCTAAACTTAACCTGTACCTTAACCCCAACCCTTATCCTAACCCTAAACTTAACCTGTACCCTAACCCTAACCCCAACCCTTATCCTAACCTGTACCCTAACCCTAACCCCAACCCTTATCCTAAACCTAACCCTAACCTGTACCCTAACCCTTATCCTAACCCTAAACTTAACCTGTACCCTAACCCCAACCCTTATCGTAACCCTAAACTTAACCTGTACCCTAACCCCAACCCTTATCGTAACCCTAAACTTAACCTGTACCCTAACCCCAACCCTTATCCTAACCCTAAACTTAACCTGTAGCCTAACCCTAACCCCAACCCTTATCCTAAACCTGACCCTAACCTGTACCCTAACCCTTATCCTAACCCTAAACTTAACCTGTACCCTAACCCTAACCCCAACCCTTATCCTAAACCTAACCCTAACCTGTACCCTAACCCTTATCCTAACCCTAAACTTAACCTGTACCCTAACCCTAACCCCAACCCTTATCCTAACCCCAACCCCAACCCTTATCCTAACCCTAAACTTAACCTGTACCCTAACCCTTATCCTAAACTTAACCTGTACCCTTACCTAACCCTAACCCTTATCCTAACCCTTACCCTTATTCTAAACCTAACCTTAGCAAACAGTTGTTCATCAACAGAGTTTGTTGATAGTTTGACCATCTGTAGAGCATATATCTGGACTATCCAAATAAAGTGTTTTGGTTAACAATTAAATACCTTACTGTGATTGTTTTCAATTAAAATGGTCAAAAAGAAATAATTTTGCCAGGACTGTCTGGGAGTGGTCTGAATTGGGAGGGAAAACTGAAAACAAATGGTTGTTGGCAGAGAGGTTTGGAACTCTCTTTCTTATCGGTCTATTAACTTAGGCAGGCCAAAACTCCACCCCACCAAAACAGGCTGACATTGCAGGCAGTCTACAGCTCATACACTGAAAGGGCATTATCATCATTTTCTCACTTTCTGTATTTTTTTGTCATTTTCTCAGAGATTTATTTAGCTACTACATTGAAAATGTGATAGGAACAACTTCCATCTGTCTGCTACAAATTGGTTAAGGTATTATCTCTACATCAGACAAGGTGTGACTTTGTCTCAAATACAAGGAGTCAAATGTTACAATTTATCCCACCTCCCTGGTCATAAATCATAAAATGCAACAAAATATTGAAAGCCTTTATTGAGAACATGATAACAACATTGCCATGATTAACATTTTGTGTGGCAGAAATAATAAAATATTCATACAAATCATAAAATGTTTATTATTTTTAACACTCCATTAACTGTCCCATTTCAACTCAACGTCTGAACTAAAAAACTGAATGTTTGTGGTCTGTGTGTTTAACAGAGAGTCTGTGTGTTTAACAGAGAGTTTAAGAGCGAGAGAGCGGTGTGTGTATCTGTGTGTGTGTGTGAGCGGTGTGTGTGTGAGAGAGAGGTGTGTATGTATGAGGGAATGTTGTTGGACATGTTCACTCAATCAGACTCACAGTTGTGACTGTGGTATGAAGGTCCCGGGTTACAGACTTGGTGGACCCATCATTTCCCAACATTGCACCCAGGCCTCATTAGACTTGTTACAACTAACTAACCATGACCCTTTCAGCCATTAGCTAACTTCAGTTTTAGCTACATTGTGACGGCCCTGAATTTTTATGAACCATCTCAGTGCTAGGATCTGGTCCACTCTTAGCGTCAGTCCGTGGACTACACCTCTCTGTTCTTCGTGACTTTTCTCTGCTGGTGTTCTGTGAGGGATTGGATTGTCTGACTGACTGACTACAACCTTTTTGTATACGGTATTTCATTTGTTTTGATGTGATGTATACCGTGATGATTTATGTAGTTAGTTGTAGTTGAGGACTTAAGAGTTGATAAGCTTTATAGTTGTGTGGTAAAATAATTGTTATATTGATTGTATGATTAATACTGGGTGTACGCTACACTTGTATGAACGGACAAACATTGCGTGACTAAGGTCACTTGAGTTCCTTGTACTCCTTTACCGAGCTGGACTCTTTTTAGGCCCGAGGTACAAGACATTTCTGGAGGAACCAGAACTCATATTGTCATATTATTATTATATGTGTGTGTGTAATCATTTATGTTGGTAATACAACCCATGCAAAATACGTTTTTGAAGTTCTTTCCAATGTTTTAAGGGTTTATGAAGTCCTTTGTAATGATGTGGACTTGACAGACCAGATGGGACTCATTCCCTCCCAAACCAAAAGGAGAAACCAATGTTTTCTCTGGTAGGCACAACCTACCTGGCACCCCTATAAATAATCTCAAGTCAAAACCATTACAATATGGTAACTTTAGTATTGCTAACTTACATAAAATATAACAAATATAAAATGTGCAGTATCTATCAAAGGATCTTGCTTTTTCAAGGGTTACGGACTAAACTGAGCATTTGCGCAGTGAGTCACATGATTCTAGCTTGCTTGGAGTTATTTTCGAGTGTTCCAACTATCAGAATCACTTTTTTCGCCAAGTACATTGGTGACCCGTTTCAAGAAGCCAGGCGGTTGTCACACGTCACTACATCATTTTTTATTTATTTATCAAAACACGTTTTTTTTGTGTGGCAGAAATGCCTTCTGGAACATGTGAACTTTCATACAGTATGCCTAATAACAAACTTGTATGTCATCTGTAAATACGAATAAAATTGTAAAATTACAAGCCTAGTTGGTCTAGCCATGGAAAAAGACAGGAAATGCTAGCCATGATTGGCTGAGGTAATGGATGGGCTAGACATTCCGAGAGATGAGATTGCATTGGTCTGCCATGTAGCATGCTTCTGTTTATAACATTAGCTGCTCAGTATGTGTAGGTAATCCTTGCTACCGCTGCTTTAAAAAAAAAAAAGATAACGTTAGCCATGGAGAACTGCAAAAGCGGTGCTGCTGTTCTCAACGTTGCTGCCCTGAATTTATCAGGCGCTATCGACAAAGATCAGTGTGATAAAGTTGTGAACGACTACTTTCTGCACACGTTCAGTGTGAACCGGACTGACTTGACACATCGGAGCAAACAAGCTGTAGCTACAAACACGGAAATGACACAGGACGTCTTACTGAGGGGTTCTAGTCTGCCGTGAAGTGTTCTTCTAAGTATACGGGTATATGGCTCTCTAGCTAACGTTACGTGTATGATCTGTCTAGTAATATTATTTGTATAACGGAAAGCGATTTCCATTGCCAGTTATAGCCTAATGTTAGCCAGCTAGCATTAAAGCTAGTTGGTTAGCTTTAGCTACCTGCAGATTCATACTACAGCATTTCATGCATGGAGGCTAGCTATGAAAATCTGTTTGTATTGCCAGCTAGTACTGTATGGGTTGGGATTATGGTTCATTGTTTAGCTAGCTAGCTACGTATCTAAACAAAAGACTCCACTTCGCCAGTTGATTACATGACCCATCAAGTTAGACAGGTGTGTTTGGGGGTGATTACGGCCATCTATTGTATTTCACGAAACATGTGTATATGTCTCGACAATAGTGAACCATCTATTTCGCAAGATGTGGCTGGTGGGTGGTTATAGCATTTCTTTCACATTACCCATCAATTTAGACAAGTCTGTCTGGTTAAGCATCATCAAATAATTCTAAAATATTTATACAATACTTTTTGATATTGCTACTATGCAAATATGCAAGAAACCATTTCACTGTGCCACTACCACCTTCTGTATCCTGTGCATGTGACAAATACACTTATATTTTATTTGATATAGTGTGTGTTTACCAGAGATGGTAATGTGAAGAATGACATGACCTGCACCAAAGTCAGTGTCACGCCTGCTCCCGTTCCTCCCCCCTGGCGCTCGAGGGTGTCAGGCTCCCCAGCATTACGCACATATGCCTTCCCCCGTCACGTGCATCAGCGATTATTAGACTCACCTGGACTCAATCACCGCTATCATTATGTCCCCTATATCTATCTGTTCCCCACTTCAGCATTGATTGTCATATGTTATTGTATACCCGTGTGCTGACACTGTTCCGGTCTTGTTCCATGTCTGTTCCGATTAAATCTTTGACTCCCCGTAACTGGGCTCCTAACAAACTCTGCTCTTCAGTTAGTTTTTTCACATTGTTTGTAACTTAGTTTGTACATAGTGTTTCTGCTACCAACTCTTATGACCGAAAAGAGCTTCTGGACATCAGAACAGCGATTACTCACCTTGAACTGGAAGAAGATTATTTATGTAATGAGTCCGACTTAAAGCATATACTGCTTTCTCGAGACCAGGCCCAAATCCCTCCCAAATCATTTGCATGAAGAAAAGATGGAGAAAAAGGGGGAGGAGGGCGGTGTTCCTTGTAAGAATTAGTTGGCAACTAGGTAAACCACCACTACCTTCCGTACTATTGGCCAACGTGCAATCACTGGAAAATAAACGGGACGATCTACGATTAAGACTATCCTACCAATGGATCTTTAAAAACTAATATGTTATGTTTCACTGATTCGTGACTGAATGATGACATGGATAACAGAGCTGGCTGGGTTTTCCCGGGCATTAGCAGGACAGAGCAGCTCTGTCTGGTAAGACGCGGGGCGGGGTGTGTGCGTCTATATTAAAGAAGTCTTGAGGTATTGCTCACCTGAGGTAGTGTACCTCATGACAAGCTGTAGATAGCACTATCTACCAAGAGAGTTCTCATCTATATTATTCGTAGCCTCCATTTTCCACCACAAACCGATGCTGGCACTTAGACCGCACTCAACAAGCTGTATAAGGCCATAAGCAAACAAGAAAATGTTCATCCAGACATGGTGCTCCTAGTGGCTGGGGAATGCCAGATCCTGGTCCTTCTGTAGCTCAGTTGGTAGAGCATGGCGCTTGTAACGCCAGGGTAGTGGGTTCGATCCCCGGGACCACCCATACGTAGAATGTATGCACACATGACTGTAAGTCGCTTTGGATAAAAGCGTCTGCTAAATGGCATATATTATTATTATAATGCAGGCAAACTTAAATCTGTTTTACCTAATTTCTACCAGCATGTCACATGTGCAACCAGAGGAAATTATAGACCACCTTTACTCCATAAACAGAGAGGTATACAAAGCTCTCCCTCACTCGCCATTTGGCAAATCTGACCATAATTCTACCCTCCTGATTCCTGCTTGCTAGCAAAAACTAAAGCAGGAAGTACAAGTGACTTGTTCAATACAGGACTGTTTTGCTAGCATAGGTTGGAATATGTTCTGGGATTCAGCCAAAGGCATTGAGGAGTATACCACATCAGTCACTGGCTTCATCAATAAGTGCATCGACGAGGTCGTCCCCACAGTGACATATCCCAACAAGAAGCCATGGATTACAGGCAACATCCGGACCGAGCTAAAGGCTAGAGCTGCCGCTTTCAAGGAGCGGGACACTAATCCGGACGCTTACAAGAAATCCTGCTATGCCCTCAGATGAACCATCAAACACGCAAGGCGTCAATACCAGACTAAGATTGAATCCTACTACACCTGCTCTGACGCTCATCAGATGTGGCAGGGCTTGCAAACTATTACGGACTACAAAGGGAAACCCAGCCATGAGCTGCTCAGTGATGCAAGACTACCAGACAAGCTAAATGCCTTTTATGCTCGCTTTGAGGCAAGCAACGCTGAAGCAAGCATGAGAACACAAGCTGTTCCGGACGACTGTGTCCGAGGGTGTGTGTTTAGTCCCCTCCTGTACTCCCTGTTCACTAACGACTGCGTGGCCAAGCACGACTCCAAAACCATCATTACATTTGCTGACGACACAACAGTGGTAAGCCTGATCACCGACAATGGTGAGACAGCCTATTTGGAGGTCAGAGACCTGGCAGTTTGGTGCCAGAACAACACCTTCTCTCTCAATGCGAGCAAGACAAAGGAGCTGATTGTGGACGATAGTAAATGGAGGGCTGAACAAGCCCCCATTAACATTGACGGGGCTGTAGTGGAGCGGGTCGAGAGTTTCATGTTCCTTGGTGTCCACATCAACAAACTATCATGGTCCAAACACACCAAGACAGTTGTGAAGAGGGCACGACAACACCTTTTCCCCCTCAGGAGACTGAAATAATTTGGTATGGGTCCCAAGATCCTCAAAAAGTTCTATAGCTGCCCCATCGAGCATCTGACCGCAAGACGCTACAGAGGGTAATGCGTACGGCCCAGTACATCACTGTTGCCAAGCTTCCAGTCATCCAGAACTTACTAGGCGGTGTCAGAGGAAGTCATAGACAGTTCTCTCTACTATCGCACGGCAAGCAGTACCGGAGCGCCAAGCTCCTTAGGTCCAAAAGGCTTTTACCACCAAACCATATTACTGGTAAACAATTAATCAAATGGCCACCAGGACCCCCCTTTGTTTTTACACTGCTGCTACTCGCTGTTTATTATCTATGCATAGTCACTAACTGTCACGTCCTGACCTTAGAGCTTTTTATGTCTCTATTTTGGTTTGGTCAGGGCGTGAGTTGGGGTGGGCATTCTGTTTGTGTTTCTATGATTTTCTATTTCTCGGTTTTGGCCGGATATGGATCTCAATCAAGGACAGCTGTCTATCGTGGTCTCTGATTGGGAACCAAACTTAGGGTACCCTTTTCCCACCTGTGTTTGTGAGAAGTTAACTTTGTTTGATGGCACATAGCCTTAAGATTCACGGTTTGTTTTGTATTGTTTATTGTTTTGTCGGCGTCATTTTGATGAATTAAAGAAAATGTACTCTCACCACGCTGCACCTTGGTCCTCTCCTTCAAACAGCCGTGACATTACCCCTGCCTACATGTATAAATTACCTTGACTAACCTGTACCCCCACACATTGACTTGGTACCCCCTGTATATAGCCTCGTTATTTTTTATGTAATTTTCTTGTGTTACTTTTTATTTTATTATTTACTTTAGTTTATTTAGCAAATATTTTCTTAACTCTATTTTTTGAACTGAATTGTTGGTTAAGGGTTTGTAAGTAAGCATTTCACGGTATTCATTGTATTCGGCACATGTAACAAATAACATTTGATATAATATGATATAGGCCAAGGACAAGAGTGTATTTTCACCTGAACTTTTTCCTAGATTACTACTTTTACCACTTTTAGTCTTTAAATCTTTGGTCGTTGACTACTTTACCTTACTCACTCTGTGTAGCGTATGGTCTCACATGTGAATCCTTAACCTCTCTAGGATAGGGGACGCAAGCGTCCCACTTGGCCAAAAGCCAGGAAAAATGCAGCGCAGCAAATTCAAATAAAATGATATAATCAAACTTTCATTAAATCACACATGTAAGATACTGACTTAAAAAGGTACACTCGTTGTGAATCCAGCCAACATGTCAGATTTAAAAAAAGGCTTTTCGGCGAAAGCATAAGAAGCTATTATCTGATGATAGCACAACAGTAAACAAAGAGTAGCATATTTCAACCCTGCAGGCGCTACACAAAACGCATAAATAAAATAAATCATGCCTTTGTTGGCACTCCAATATGTCCCATAAACATCACAATTAGTCCCTTTGTTCGATTAATTCCGTCCATATATATCCAAAATGTCCATTTATTTGGCGCGTTAGATCCAGAAAAAAACAGCTTCCAATTTGCGCAACGTCACTACAAAATACTTCAAAAGTTACCTGTAAACTTTGCCAAAACATTTCAAACTACTTTTGTAATACAGCTTTAGGTATTTTTAAACATTAATAATCGATCAAATTGAAGACGTGTCTATCTGTGTTCAATACAGGAAGACAACAAACCAACGCTACTTTTCAAGTCTTGCGCAGCTTTTAACAGTGTTACCCAGTTCCTAGATGGCCGTACTTCTTCATTGCACAAAGGAATAACCAAATTCCAAAGACTGGTGACATCCAGTGGAAGCGGTAGGAACTGCAAACAAGTGCCTAAGAAATATCGTTTCCCAATGAGAACCCACTGAACAGACAGAGACCTCAAAAAAAAATCTGAATGGTTAGTCCTCTGGGTTTAGCCTGCTACAAAATTTCTGTAATACTCACAGACATGATTTAAACAGTTTTAGAAACTCCAGGGTGTTCTATTTATCGAAAAGTGAAAATGCTGCCCCCTATACCTTAAGAAGTTAAAAAGAGATGGGTGGCGCTACGGCATAACAGGGTGTGAACAATGCTGAATACGTGTAGACAAAGAGGACCTCTCTAGTCGGTGTACCAAAATATTCAAAGCCGTTTTCAAAAGTGGGGTTACAAGTTTATCAACTTTCAAAGAAGGATTACTTTCCCATTGTACCTCAACTGTATGATATACCATTTCGTAGTTCTAATCCTTAACTTTTTTCAAATGTAAATAAAAACACCATTTAAAATGTTGCAACATAAGACTGAATACAGGTGGTCGGTCACATTTACAAATACCCAGAATTTGCCTTAGTGTGTACTGTACTGTACTGTAGGTGCTGCTAGCAGTAGACAGTATACAAGCAGAATACAGACAAGTCCACATAGATGTCAAACAGAATATGCAATATCTGTACAGTAAACATTCAACATAACTCTGGAGTGTAGGCTGATTGCAGGGGGAATATACCATTTACAGAGGGATTGTATCTATATAAGCAGAGGGAGGGATGCTGCCATGGCAAATATATCCAGTGGATATACAGTGTTGTGTGGACGTGTACATAGTGCAAATGCAGCATAGTGCAGATTAGTATTTGAGGTCATATCCCGTGTTACAACCATACTTTTCCAACCTCATAATGTGGAAATATACATTGAGTGTACAAAACATTAGGAACATGAGATAGACTGAGGTGAATACGGGTGAAAGCTAGGATCCCTCATTGATGTCACCTGTTGAATCCACTTTAGTCAGTGGAGATGAAGGGAAGAAGGCAGGTTAAAAGAAGGATTTTTACGCCTTCAGACAATTGAGAAATGGATTGTGTATGCGTGCCATTCAGAGGGGGAATGGGCAAGACACAATATTTAAGTGCCTTTGAATGGGGTGTGGTAGTAGGTGCCAGGCACACTGGTTTGAGTGTGTCAAGAATTGCAACGCTGCTGGGTCTTTCATGCTCAACAATTTACTGTGTGTATCAAGAATGGTCCACCACTCAAAGGTCATCCAGCTAACTTGACACAACTGTGGGAAGCATTGGAGTCAACATGGGCCAGTATCCCTTGGGAACGCTTTAGATACCTTGTGGAGTCCATCCCCACACAATTTGAGGCTGTTCTGAGGGCAAAAGGGGTGCAACTCAATATTAGGACGGTGTTCCTAATGTTTTGTATACTCAATGTATGTAAAACACAGGAAAACCATGTTTTTGACTGCACTTTAGCCTTCTTAGTGTTGGCCTAGCCAACATCTAAACTGTGAGCAGGGTATTAGATAAGACATGACATGCAATGTCAGGCTGCTTTCTATTCATTACTCAGCTCCACTTTGGGAGACATCATCCATTCAATTCAGATCATTTGAGGCAACCAAATAACTGTCAGTCTTCTCACTAAAGGATTTGTATTGGTATGACTGAAAGCTAACTAATAATAAACTCATACAATTGTCATTCAAGCACACCATGGCTCTAAAAACAGCCATCAATGCACGCTGAGTGGAACAAATTATTAAAGAGAACATGATAATTGTTGACTTGTATTAGCTTTGATTAACACTAGTGTCTGTTGCTTTTTGATGTTAATGGCATATTGAAGCGCATATATTTGCTTCGTGAGCGTGTGGCCCACAACAACACAAGTTTCCGTCAGTAAGCGTCATGCTTCAGCTCAACTCTATACAGTATGCAATTATACTGTGGAATTGAGGGAGGCAGGGTGTCAATGGTATTGATCAGAAACCTCCATTGATCTGTCTCACCTGGCATTTAATCGCCAACATACTCACACGCGCGCACACACACACACGCACACGCACACGCACACACACACACACACACACACACACACACACACAGTTACTATGGTTACTCCATATATTTTCAGTCTGACCGATGTCGCCATAAAAAAGACGAAATAGTCTTTACAAGCCAGAATGTTGAATAAAATGGTATTTACACTTTACCGGATGTACATGCTGTTGGTCCTTGCTGTTTGATGGTAGGAGGTGGAGATATCGTATCCACATATTTGTGGCAACGGTAGGTTCTGTCGCTTGTATTTTCAATCTCTTGACTCATTGCAGTTGATGCACAATATGTAAACAATAGCCGAATGTCGACTGAAGCATGTTTCCTAGCAATCAGCTGGAAGTGTTTGCTGTTTGGTCTGTGGTTTGGTTAGGGTAGTTCGTATTGTGGAAGTGTTTGCCGTTCGGTCTGTGGTTTGGTTAGGGTAGTTCGTATTGTGGAAGTGTTTGCCATTCGGTCTGTGGTTTGGTTAGGGTAGTTCGTATTGTGGAAGTGTTTGCCGTTCGGTCTGTGGTTTGGTTAGGGTAGTTCGTATTGTGGAAGTGTTTGCCATTCGGTCTGTGGTTTGGTTAGGGTAGTTCGTATTGTGGAAGTGTTTGCTGTTCGGTCTGTGGTTTGGTTAGGGTCGTTCGTATTGTGGAAGTGTTTGCCGTTCGGTCTGTGGTTTGGTTAGGGTCGTTCGTATTGTGGAAGTGTTTGCCGTTCGGTCTGTGGTTTGGTTAGGGTAGTTCATACTGTGGAAGTGTTTGCCGTTCGGTCTGTGGTTTGGTTAGGGTCGTTCATACTGTGGAAGTGTTTGCCGTTTGGTCTGTGGTTTGGTTAGGGTAGTTCGTATTGTGGAAGTGTTTGCCATTCGGTCTGTAGTTTGGTTAGGGTAGTTCGTATTGTGGAAGTGTTTGCCGTTCGGTCTGTGGTTTGGTTAGGGTAGTTCGTATTGTGGAAGTGTTTGCCATTCGGTCTGTGGTTTGGTTAGGGTAGTTCGTATTGTGGAAGTGTTTGCCGTTCGGTCTGTGGTTTGGTTAGGGTAGTTCGTATTGTGGAAGTGTTTGCCGTTCGGTCTGTGGTTTGGTTAGGGTCGTTCATACTGTGGAAGTGTTTGCCGTTCGGTCTGTGGTTTGGTTAGGGTCGTTCATACTGTGGAAGTGTTTGCCGTTCGGTCTGTGGTTTGGTTAGGGTCGTTCATACTGTGGAAGTGTTTGCCGTTCGGTCTGTGGTTTGGTTAGGGTAGTTCGTATTGTGGAAGTGTTTGCCGTTCGGTCTGTGGTTTGGTTAGGGTCGTTCATACTGTGGAAGTGTTTGCCGTTCGGTCTGTGGTTTGGTTAGGGTCGTTCATACTGTGGAAGTGTTTGCCGTTCGGTCTGTGGTTTGGTTAGGGTCGTTCGTACTGTGGAAGTGTTTGCCGTTCGGTCTGTGGTTTGGTTAGGGTCGTTCATACTGTGGAAGTGTTTGCCGTTCGGTCTGTGGTTTGGTTAGGGTCGTTCATACTGTGGAAGTGTTTGCCGTTCGGTCTGTGGTTTGGTTAGGGTCGTTCATACTGTGGAAGTGTTTGCCGTTCGGTCTGTGGTTTGGTTAGGGTCGTTCATACTGTGGAAGTGTTTGCCGTTCGGTCTGTGGTTTGGTTAGGGTAGTTCATACTGTGGAAGTGTTTGCCGTTCGGTCTGTGGTTTGGTTAGGGTAGTTCGTATTGTGGAAGTGTTTGCTGTTTGGTCTGTGGTTTGGTTAGGGTCGTTCATACTGTGGAAGTGTTTGCCGTTCGGTCTGTGGTTTGGGTTGTTCATATTATGGAAGTGTTTGTCACTAGCGAGTTGAATCAGTATTGAAAATAAAAAAATGAAATCCAAACCGAAAAACAGACCAGTGTACTGAAGGTCGGGTTGATTAAACTCCCCTGTGGATATTTTGTAATAGATTATCTCAGACAGAGGGACAAAGTTGACAGACAACAGGTAAAGAAAGTTGGAATTAAGTTTGTTCAACATTCAACATGTATTTTTACTGTTTGGGAATGCTGAGCCTACATGTTAGAGACGAGTGTGTAAGTATTTCACTCTTGGATTCTAAAAGAGGCTAACACACACCCAGCCTGCGGTGGATTCGGGGGCTTAGAGAACATACAGAAGCTGCACACAAACCAAATAAGGCTGCTCAGTTTTGCTCCACAAAATGGCCAAAAAGAGTAGAACCAGCTCCCCTACTGTTACACTATGATTTGGCTATTAGAAACATCCAAGAGGGCGTAACAGTCGGACGTCTGTTTGTCTTGTCCCATCCCATGTATATATACAGTTGAAGTCGGAAGTTTACATACACCTTAGCCAAATACATTTAAACTCAATATTTCACAATTCCAGACATTGAATCCTTGTAAAATCACCTGTCCTAGGTCAGTTAGGATCCCCACTTTCTTTTAAGAATGTGATATGTCAGAATATTAGTATAGAGAATGATTTATATCAGCTTTTATTTCTTTCATCACATTCCCAGTAGGTCAGAAGTTTACATACTAATTGAGTGTATGTGGTATGTCATGACGTTGGCCTGGGGGGATAGGATTATGACAGTCATAAAGTCCTCTTCCCCCCCTTTTTCCTCTCTAACCTACTGAGGTTACATTTAAAAAACCCTTGGTTAACAGAGATTCTGGGAACATCAGTAGGTGGGGGGAAATGAACTATATTCGGGTAATCCGAACAATTGAACATATGCGGTGGTACTTAATGAATATGATGTCAGTCTGGTTGTCATCTGAGACATTCTCATCAATGATAAGATGACATGAACTCTACAGTGGAAAGTCTACACATCAGAGTTATCGGATTCACATGGAATTGTTGTTCAATTTAAATGTTTGAATATGAAATTATTTGTGATGGGATGAAATGTGATTTTAGCTTAAAAAAATGTGAGATGTGGGTTTTCATAAGTTAGGGCGGCTCACTCAGTGGCCCGCCCACGTGAAGAGACAGAGGTTGTAAACTATGAAACACACCCCTTTTTTCCCTTCCAATATAAGCCCTTGACGACAACATAACTTCCTGTTCCGAGGATATGAGGGCGACGGTCCTATGTCAGAATGGTTCAGATGATTACAGAACGAAGCCAACATCAGCATGAGCTTTGGTTGCAAATGGTTAGCGAGTTGAGTTAGCGACCGCAGTTGCAAACGCAGGTTAAGAAGGAACAGACTGAGTATCCCGTCTATCACACAACAACGTTACAACGTATCCAATTGATAATCAGAGACATTCTTCAAAGGACAGAGGACTCAGTTTGGCAACACGGCCTTCCATCTACCACCAAACTACTGAAGCGCAGCTCAGAGTAAGTATTTATTGCATTTTCCTTTTCCAAATGGGCGGTAATTTAGAATGCCTAAGATACTGTATTTACGATAGCACATCTTTTTCCCTTTGTTCCTCAGTCTCCCGCTCTTTCACTCAACCCAGCCCCTTTTCCTTTGTGTAACAAGCTGTCATATCTTTTCCGCCCACTAGGGACGTTTTCCTTTATGACGTCATTTTTAATCCAGTTATGATTAATTGTGTATATGTGAATTATGTGTGATTAGTTAGGTATTTACTAAATAAATAATTCAACCCAATTTTGGATTGCTGATTCAAATTGTTAGCCAGGGTTCTTGCAGATAACCAAGAATTTACAACTTTCAGATTATGAGACTGGAGTAAGATGACGATTGATATTGACTGCTATTGATGTAAAATATTACTAGGTCTTTAAGAGTTTATTCGGAAGATAACCTCTATAAATATTATTTTGTGGTGCCCGACTCTAGTTAATTACATTTACATGATTAGCTCAATCAGGTGCTATTAATTACGGATAAATTATTTAATAGAATATCATGTCTTATCAATTAATCCGGCATAGCCAAAGACATGACAGATAGCATTGCATTTAAATTGTTGAACTTGGGTCAAACATTTCGGGTAGCCTTCCACAAGCATCCCACAATAAGTTGGGTGAATTTTGGCCCATTCCACCTGACAGAGCTGCTGTAACTGAGTCAGGTTTGTAGGGCTCACTACTCACACACACCTTTTTAGCTCTCCCCACAAATGTTCTATAGGATTGAGGTCAGGGCTTTGTGATGGCCACACCAATACCTTGACTTTGTTGGCCTTAAGCCATTTTGCCACTATTTTGGAATTATGCTTGGGGTCATTGTCCATTTGCGACCAAGCTTTAACTGATGTCTTGAGATGTTGCTTCAATATATCCACATCATTTTTCCACCTCATGATGCCATCTATTTTATGAAGTGCACCAGTCCCTCCTGCAGCAAAGCACCCCCACAGCATGCTGCCACCACCTTGCTTCACGGTTGGGATGGTGTTCTTCGTCTTGCAAGCATTCCCCTTTTTCCTCGAAACATAATGATGATAATTATGGTCAATTATGTTTCATCAGACGAGAGGACATTTCTCCATGGCGGTTTTCGAGCAGTGGCTTCTACCTTGCCGAGCGGCCTTTCAGGTTGTCGATATAGGACTTGTTTTACTGTGGATATAGATACTTTTGTACCCGTTTCCTCCAGCATCTTCACAACATCCTTTGCTGTTGTTATGGGATTGATTTTCACTTTCCGCACCTTCCTGAGCGGTATTACAGCTGCGTGGTCTCATGGTGTTTATACTTGCACACTATTGTTTGTACAGATTAACGTGGTATCTTCAGGAGTTTGGAAATTGCTCCCAGGGATGAACCAGACTTGTGGAGGTCTACAATTGTTTTTCTGAGGTCTTGGCTGATTTCTTTTGATTTTTCAATAATGTCAAGCAAAGAGGCACTGAGTTTGAAGGTAGGCCTTCAAATACATCCACAGGTACATCTCCAATTGACTCAAATTATGCCAATTAGCAATCAGAAGCTTCTAAAGCCATAACATTTTCTGGACTTTTCCAAGATGTTTAATGGCACAGTTAACTTCTGACCCACAGGAATTGTGATACAGTGAATTATGAGTGAAATAATCTGTCTGTAAACAATTGTTGGAAAAATGACTTGTGTCATGCACAAAGTAGATTTCCTAACCGACTTGCCAAAACTATAGTTTGTTAAAAATAAATTTGCGGAGTGGTTGAAAAACTAGTTTAAGTGATTTCCAACTTTATATCTATCCTGCCCTGCTTTTCTAAAATCTTTGAAAGCCAAGTTAACTTCTTATGGCTGCAGTGTTACGATAAATGTGTGAAGAGGTGTGGAGTCAGGCGCAGAGAGCAAAAGGATGTGGGAAAAACACGCTTTAATGTCCAGGAAAAAAATACATGAACAAAAGTAGTAAAACAAATGAACAGAAATATTAACGGACAGCGCGAAACCCAAAAATGCAAACAACATACACTCTAACACAAAACAGACGAACAAGCCCGCACGCAACAGAAGCGGGCTGAACAAACGTATATAACCCCACCCTAACAACCAAACAAGAAACAGGTGATACCAATCAGACAAAACCAAAGGAACACAGAACAATGGATCGGTGATAGCTAGTAGACCGGCGACGACGACCGCCGAGTGCCACCCGAACAAGAAGGGGAGTCACCTTCGGTAATATTCGTGACATGCAGGGGCAGTATTGAGTAGCTTGGATGAAAAGGTGCCCATTGTAAACGGCCAGCTCCTTAGTCTCAGTTGCTAATATATGCATATTATTAGTAGTATTGGATAGAAAACACTCTGTCAAAATATTGTCTGTGAGTATAACAGAACTGATATTGCAGGCAAAACCCGAGGAAAATCAAACAAGGAAGTGGCTTCTATTTTGAAAACTCCATGTTCCATAGGCTCCCTTTGCTCCATTTAAAGGGATATCAACCAGATTATTTTTCCTATCGCTTCCTCAAGGTGTCAGTCTTCAGACAGTTTCCGGCTTTTATTTTGAAAAATTAGCCAGAAAGATAACATCGCGTCAAGTGGTCGCATGTGTTTTGCTCGCGCAACAGAGTTTGGGCTGCCTATGCCTTTCCCTCTCCTACTGATAAAGACATTTGCAGTTGATATATTATCGATTATATATTTTAAAAACAACCTGAGGATTGATTATAAAAAACGTTTGACATGTTTCTGTGGACATTACGGAAACTATTTGGAATTTGTCTGCGTTGTCGTGACCGCTCTTTCATGTGGATTTCTGAAAACGCGCCAAACAAACGGAGGTATTTTGGATATAAAAACAATCTTTATGGAACAAAAGGAATATTTATTGTGTAACTGGGAGTCTCGTGAGTGAAAACATCCGAAGATCAAAGGTAAACAATTCATTTGATTGCTTTTCTGATTTTTGTGACCAAACTACTTGATGCTAAGTGTACATAATGTTTTGTCGAGCAATCGATAAACTTACAAACGCTTGGATTGCTTTCACTGTAAAGCATATTTTCCAAATCTGAGACGACAGGTGGATTAGCAAAAGGCTAAGCTGTGTTTTCCTATATTGCACTTGTGATTTCATGAATATAATTTTTTTTAGTAATATTCATGGAATGTGGCGCTATGCAATTTAGCGATTGTTGATGACAATTATCCCGATAACGGGATTGCAGCCATAACAAGTTAACCAACAGATCACCGACCATTTCGAATCCCACCGCACCTTCTCCACTATGCAATCTGGTTTCCAAGCTGGTCATGGGTGCACCTCAGCCACGCTAAAGGCCTTAACCTATATTATAACTACCATTGATAAAAGACAGTACTGTGCAGCCGTCTTCAATGACCTGGCCAAGGCTTTCGACTGTCAATCGCGGCATTATTATCGGCAGACATGCAGACTCAAGGCTCTCCAGAGGGTAGTGAGGTCTGCACAACGCATCACCGGGGGCAAACTACCTGCCCTCCAAGGACACCTACACCACCCGATGTCACAGGAAGGCCATAAAGATCATCAAGGACAACAACCACCCGAGCCACTGCCTGTTCACCCTGCTATCATCCAGAAGGCGAGGTCAGTACAGGTGCATCAAAGCTGGAACCGAGAGACTGAAAAACAGCTTATCTCAAGGCCATCACACTGTTAAACAGCCACCACTAACATTGAGTGGCTGCTGCCAACACACTGACTCAACTCCAGCCACTTTAATAATGGGAATTGATGTAAAATATATCACTAGCCACTTTAAACAATGCTACTTAATATAATGTTTACATACCCTACATTATTAATCTCATATGTACACGTATATACTGTACTCTATATCATCTACTGCATCTTTATGTAATACATGTATCACTAGCCCCTTTGAACTATGCCACTTTGTTTACATACTCATCTCATATGTATATACTGTACTCAATACCATCTACTGCATCTTGCCTATGCCGCTCTCTACCATCACTCATTCATATATCTGTATGTACATATTCTTTATCCCTTTACACTTGTGTGTATAAGGTAGTAGTTGTGGAAATGTTAGGTTAGATTACTCGTTGGTTATTACTGCATTGTCGGAACTAGAAGCACAAGCATTTCTTAACATCTGCTAAGCATGTGTATGTGACAAATACATTTGTTTTGATTTGATTTGAGATGCCACGGGGTTAAATTCTTTGGCCAACTCTTTTCTCTCTATATATCGATGATGTAGCTCTTGCTTCTGGTGATTCTGATCCACCCCTACGCAGACGACACCATTCTGTATACATCTGGCCCTTCTTTGGATACTGTGCTAACAAACCTCCAAACAAGCTTCAATGCCATACAACACTCCTTCCAAGGCCTCCAACTGCTTTTAAATGCAAGTAAAACAAAGTACATGCTCTTTAACCAATTGCTGGACGGTTCTGACTTACAATACGTGGACAACTACAAATACCTAGGTGTCTGGTTAGACTGTAAACTCTCCCTCCAGACTCACATTAAACATCTCCAATCCAAAATTTAATTTTGAATCGGCCTACTATTTCGGCAAAACAAAGCCTCATTCACCCATGCTGCCAAAGATACCCTTGTAAAACTGACTATCCTACCGATCCTTGACTTCGGCGATGTCATTTACAAATAGACTCAACACTCTACTCAGCAAACTGGATGTAATCTATCACAGTGCCATACGTTTTGTCACCAAAGCCCCATATACTACCCACCATTGCGACCTGTATGCTCTCGTTGGCTAGCCCTCACTACATATCCGTTGCCAAACCCACTGGCTCCTGGTCATCTATAAGTATTTTCAAGGTAAAGCCCCACCTTATCTCAGTTCACTGGCCACCATAGCAACACCCACTCGTAGCACGCACTCCAGCAGGTATATTTTACTGGTCACCCCGAAAGGCTTTTAAAATGCAGTATTGGTGCACAATTCCTACTTAAAATATCAAGGGCACTCATTTTGTGGAATGACCCTTGTATGATAAATCGGGTTACAGAGTGATTTGCATTATGTGCTCAGGTGAAGAAAGCTAATTTATCTTGAGTGTTTTTTGTTCAGTAGCTATTTAAGATGATTTCCTACCAAACACATCCACAATGTGGCACTTCAGTCAAAATTTCACAGTTTGAATTTGCAGACTTGCAGTTTGGCAGATACAGGACCACTGGGGAAATGAGTTGAAATGTTTTGGAGATGGAGGAGCAGAAGCTGACATATCTTATGTTGATATCATTTTGATACTCCATACTCTTAAGCCTGGAGGGTCTGGAGTACTGCTGGTTTTCGATCTCAGTCCTGTTGAGGCGATGGATTCCACCCAGGGAACCCCACCCCCCGTTCAGCTGAAAAGGTGGCGCAGAGAATGCAAAAATATTCTTTAGAAATATTTAACCTCCACACATTAAACAAGTTCAATAACTCAAATGAAAGATAAACACCTTGTTCATCTACCCAGCGTGTCAGATTTTTTAAATGTTTTACGGCGAAAACACAACATATGTTAGACCACCACCAAACCAAAGAAAAAAACATAGCCATTTTTTCCAGCGAAAGATAAAATGACAAAAGCAGGATAAAATGAAAAAAGCAAGATAAAAAAAAATCAATCACTAACCTCTTGAAAATCTTCATCAGATGGCAGTCATATGACATGTTACACAGTACATTTATGTTTTGTTCGATAATATGCATTTTATATCCATAAATCTCGGTTTACATTGACGCCATGTTCAGAAAATCCTCCAAAATATCCGGAGGAATTATAGAAAGCTACACCAGATAACAGAAATACTCATCATAAACTTTGACTGAAGATGCATGTTCTACATATAATTAAAGATAGCGGTTGCATTAAGAACCAGTGTGTGTCACATTGTTTTTAACGTTATGGAAAAAGCCTAACATTGCAATAATCTGAGACGGCACTCAGACGTAACAATATTTCTCCGCCATGTTGGAGTCAACAGGAATACAAAATTACAACATAAATATTCCCTTACCTTTGATGATCCTTCATCAGAATGTAGTGCAAGGAGTCCTAGTACAACAATACATCGTTTTGTTCCATAATGCTCAATTCTAGTGTCCAAGTAGCAGCATTTGCTATCACTTTCAGCTGACAAGCCCAAAAAATGACTTCTGGTCCAGGATAACTTTGTATTCGCGTGAAACTGAAAGCGCGAACCACTGCTTTTAATCAGGGCAAGGTGTCTGGTAACATGTCCGAATATAAACAATGCAGCTATTCCCTCCGCAAGGCTATTAAACAAGCTAAGCGTCAGTACAGAGACAAAGTGGAATCTCAATTCAATGGCTCAGACACAAGAGGCATGTGGTAGGGTCTACAGTCAATCACGGACTACAAGAAGAAACCCAGCCCAGTCACGGACCAGGATGTCTTGCTCCCAGGCAGACTAAATAACTTTTTTGCCCGCTTTGAGGACAATACAGTGCCACTGACACGGCCTGCAACGAAAACATGCGGTCTCTCCTTCACTGCAGCCGAGGTGAGTAAGCACTCACCAAAAGCACTCACAAACTTCTACAGATGCACAATCGAGAGCATCCTGGCGGGCTGTATCACCGCCTGGTACGGCAACTGCTCCGCCCTCAACCGTAAGGCTCTCCAGAGGGTAGTGAGGTCTGCACAACGCATCACCGGGGGCAAACTACCTGCCCTCCAGGACACCTACACCACCCGATGTTACAGGAAGGCCATAAAGATCATCAAGGACATCAACCACCCGAACCACTGCCTGTTCACCCCGCTATCATCCAGAAGGCGAGGTCAGTACAGGTGCATCAAAGCTGGGACCGAGAGACTGAAAAACAGCTTCTATCTCAAGGCCATCAGACTGTTAAACAGCCACCACTAACATTGAGTGGCTGCTGCCAACACACTGTCATTGACACTGACCCAACTCCAGCCACTTTAATAATGGGATTGATGGGAAATTATGTAAATATATCACTAGCCACTTTAAACAATGCTACCTTATATAATGTTACTTACCCTACTATTCATCTCATATGCATACGTATATACTGTACTCTACATCATCGACTGCATCCTTATGTAATACATGTATCACTAGCCACTTTAACTATGCCACTTTGTTTACTTTGTCTACATACTCATCTCATATGTATATACTGTACTCGATACCATCTACTGTATGCTGCTCTGTACCATCACTCATTCATATATCCTTATGTACATATTCTTTATCCCCTTACACTGTGTATAAGACAGTAGTTTTGGAATTGTTAGTTAGATTACTTGTTGGTTATCACTGCATTGTCGGAACTAGAAGCACAAGCATTTCGCTACACTCGCATTAACATCTGCTAACCATGTGTATGTGACAAATAAAATTTGATTTGATTCGATTTGATTTGAAAACTTCCAAAAGACATATTACAGGTCGAAGAAACTGGATAATCTAAATGTAGAATCAATCTTCAGGATGTTATAATCATATATATCCAATAACATTCCAACCGGATCCTTCGTTTTCATCTGGGGCTGATTGGAACAGCCGTAGCACTCAAAGAGAGATGCGTCACAACAAAATGGCATTCTCTTGCGACACCGACTATTTTCCTTCCCATTAAGTCAAAGTTCACAGCAAATGCTCCATTACACTTTCTACTGAAATAGGACATCTAGTGGAAGACGTAGGAAGTGTTTCCCGATCCATAACTTGTTGGGAAGGGAGGGGGCGATGACGTCAAAGTTGCCCCAACCTTCAGGATTTCAAAACTTGTTTGGAAGATTGCCTGCCCTGTGAGTTCTGTTATACTCACAGACATAATTCAAACGGTTTTATAAACTTCAGAGTGTTTTCTATCCAATATTATTAATAATAGGCATATATTAGCAATTTAGGACAGATTTTGATGCAGCTCACTATGGGCACGCAATTCATCCAAAGTGGAAATACTGCCCCCTATCTCTAACTGGTTTTAAAGGGAAGATTGCAGAATTTGGTTTCATCCTTGCAGAATTTGGTTTCATCCTTCCAACTAAAAGTCCCAATATGACATATCATTTTACATTTATATTTTGGGGAAAAATACAGTACCAGTCAAAAGTTTGGACACACCTACTCATTCAAGGGTTTTTCTTTATTTTCACTATTTTCTACATTGTAGAATCAAAACTATGAAATTACACGTATGGAATCATGTAGAAACCAAAAAAAGTGTTAAACAAATCTCAAAATATTTTATATTTGCGATTCTTCAATGTAGCCAACCTTTGCCTTGATGACAGCTTTATTGGCATTCTCTCAGCCAGCTACATGAGGTGCCTTGTTAAAAGGTAATTTGTGGAATTTCTTTCCGTCTTTATGCGTTTGAGGCAATCAGTTGTGTTTTGACAAGGTAGGGGTGGTAAACAGAAGATAGCCCTATTTGGTAAAAGACCAAGTCCATATTATGGTAAGAACAGCTCAAATAAGCAAATAAGTCCATTACTTTATGACATGAAGGTCAGTCAATCTGGAAAATGTTCAATGTTTCTTCAATTCGTCGCAAAAACCATCAAGCGCTATGATGAAACTGGCTCTCATGAGGAACGCCAGAGATAGCTGGGAAGACCCAGAGTTACCTCTGCAGCAGAGGATAAGTTCATTAGAGTTATCAGCCTCGAAAATTGCAGCCCAAGTAAATGCTTGACCGATTTCAAGTAACAGACACATCTCAACATCAGCTGTTCAGAGGAGACTGCATGAATCAGGCCTACATGGTCGAATTTCTGCAAAGAAACCCCTACTAGAGGACACCAATAACAAGAAGAGACTTGCTTGAGCCAAGAAACACTAGCAATGGACATTAGACCAGTGGAAATCTGTCCTTTGGTCTGATGAGTACAAATTTGCGATTTTTGATTCCAACCGCTGTGTCTTTGTGAGATGCAGAGTAGGTAAACAGATGATCTCCGCATGTGTGGTTCCCACCGTGAAGCATGGAGGATGGTGGGGGTGTGATGGTGTGGGGGTGCTTTGCTGGTGATACTGTCAGGGATTTATTTAGAATTTAAGACACACTTAACCAGCATGGCTACAACAGCATTCTGGACAATGACCCAATACAAGGGCTATTGTATAAGGGCTATTTGACCAAGATGGAGAGTAATGGAGTGCTGCATCAGATGACCTGGCCTCCACAATCCCTCAACTTCAACCCAATTGAGATGGTTTGGGATGAGTTGGACCGCAGAGTGAAGGAAAAGCAGCCAAGAAGTGCTGAAATATAAAATATATTTTGATTTGTTTAACATTTTTTGGTTACTACATGATTCCATATGTGTCATTTCATAGTTGTGATGTCTTCACTATTATTCTATAATGTAGAAAATAGATAATAATAATATAATAATAATATATGCCATTTAGCGGACGCTTTTATCCAAAGCGAATTACAGTCATGTGTGCATACATTCTACGTATGGGTGGTCCCGGGAATCGAACCCACTACCATGGCGTTACAAGCGCCATGCTCTACCAACTGAGCTACAGAAGGACCAGATGGTGAGATGGTGAGATGGTGTGTCCAAAGTTGACAGGGAACTGTATATTTTATAAGAATTTTACCGAAGTTGGCAAAGGGTTCGGGAATGTGACGTCAAGTGAAGAACACAAGATTGAATAAAAAGCAGGAGAGAATATACTATCCATGTAAGATGGTAAAGACCCACATCATACTAATGAGTCCTCATTGTTTAATTTGGCACTCTGAATAAAGCCAACTTATCATCTGACCATATACCTGTGAAGTCTTTATTCTGTATCAGCTAAAAACATTTTTATCACTTATTCAGTGCACAGACTTTTAGCATAGCCCCTTTTACACTCCTGTTAGCTTACCCCTACTAGCTAACCACTAACAGCCTTGAAAAACACCTCACTTATAACAGTTCAGCACATCAGCATTTCTCATACTGATACACAAAATCAAGATAAACCTTTACCATCATAGTAAACATTGAACGCCTATAACCAAACTGGCAAAAAAATCTGTTGTTGGCCAATGGTAGCTAAAGCCACACATGCTAACCTGAGTGCTAACATTACTTACGTTACTAGCTAGGAGCAGTAACAGTAAATTTGGGTATAATGGCTAACACAAACATTGGCTACCATAATATTCTGCAAGTTATATTGGTCAATAAAGATCAGGCATTTCAGAAAATCTAAAGACATACCTTGAAATAAACAATGAAATTAATCCAATTGGTATTTGACCATTAATTTCTGCAAAACATGTAGTGTTGATGGAGTTGTCGCTTGCTTTCTAGCTTGATTGCTTTCTCATTCCATACCCAAACACCATGCAAGATCTGAGTGAGCCAGTCCGGTGCACTTACTGTACATAGCTGGCTACATTTGTTTATTATCATTGCTAGCAGCATCACATGACAAAACTCTTTGGGGACTTTAGTACCTACATACCCGATTCACCTCCATCACTGATGCCACCAGAAGGCTGTTCCTTTTTTGATTTCACAGCTGCAATGTATTGTTGGTATACGGGTATTTGATAAATGTGAAAATTGCAACAATAGAAGTGTATAATTTATTTGACTTTTATACATTTTTGCATGAAGACCGTTTAGATGGAATATAACCAATCTACGTTTTTAGATTTGCGGAATATATATTGTGCAACCTTTCCTTTCAGAATGGAAATAAGCAGTGGAACTGGCTTCAAGATCCAGATTTGATTTTGTCTGGTTTAACTGTATGGCAGTTTATCAATTGAGTCTAACCTACAATGTTGCAGGCCACAAACCTCTCCGCAGTCCTACCAACCATGACAATAATGTTTTTGTTCAGAATTTATGGATTTAATGAGCTCTTTCCTGTTCAGTGTCTTCTTTGGCCAACTCTCAGAGGAACTAATTTATCAAACCAACCTGTAATGGTTGTTGTTTGGAGAAAGAGAGGAGGACCAATGGGCAACGTGGTAAGTGTCAATTATTTTTAATAAAACTACTGAACAAAACAAAAACGACAAACAAACAGTCCTGTAAGGTGACGAAAAACACTAAACAGAAAATAGTCACCCACAACTAAAATGGAGAAAACAGGCTACCTAAGTATGATTGAGAATCAGAGACAACGATCGACAGCTGCCTCTGATTGAGAACCATACCAGGCCAAACACAGACATACAACATAGAAAAAGGAACAGACTACCCACCCCAACTCACGCCCTGACCAAACTAACAAAGACAGAATAAAGAAACTAAGGTCAGAACGTGACAGTACCCCCCCCCGAGTCTGTCCGCGGTGGCGGCTCTAGCGCGGGACATGGACCCCACTCCACCATAGTCTTTGCCCGCTTCTTTGCCCGCTTCAGTGGCGCCTTTTAGAGTGGCGACCCTCGCCGCCGACCTCGGACTGGGGACCCTTGCAGCGGGTCCCGAACAGATGGGAGACTCCGGCAGCGCCGGAATGAAAGACTGCTCTGGCGGCTCAGGACAGATGGGCGGATATGGCGGCTCCGGACAGGAGGGAGGCTCTGGCGGCGCCGGACAGGAGGGAGGATCTGGAGGGAGGAGATGGAGAGACAGCCTTGTGCGTGGGGCTACCACCGGAGGCCTGGTGCGTGGAGGCGGCACCGGATGGACCGGACCGTGGAGGCGCACTGGAGGTCTCGAGCACCGAGCCTGCACAACCTGTCCTGGCTGGATACTCCCAGTAGCCCGGCCAGTGCCAGTAGCCCGGAAAGTGAGGCGGGGTGGAACAGACCGCACTGGGCTGTGCTGGCGAACCGGGGACACCGTGCATAGTGCCAAATACCCCGGCTATACCCCGGACAGAGGAGACTGACAGGAGACCAGATGCGCCGAGCCGGCTTCATAGCACCTGGCTCGATGCCCACTCCAGCCCGGCCGATACGAGGCGCTGCGATGTAGCGCACCGGGCTATGCCTGCGCACTGGGGACACCGTGTGCCTCACAGCATAACACGGTGCCTGCCCGGTCCACCTCTCTCCACGGTAAGCACAGGGAGTTGGCTCAGGTCTCCTACCTGACTCTCGTCCCTGTTGCGCTGCTGTGCTAGCTCCTCATTATGCCGCCTCTCGGCTTTGGCTGCCCCCAGCTCCTCCCGGGGGCGGCGATATTCCCCAGCCTGTGCCCAGGGTCCCTTTCCGTCCAAAATCTCCTCCCATGTCCAGGAGTCCAGAACCCTCTGCTCCTGGTTACCACGCTGCTTGGTCCGGTTGTGGTGGGTGATTCTGTAATGGTTGTCGCCTGGAGAAAGAGAGGAGGACCAATGCGCAGCTTGGTAAGTGTCCATTATCTTTAATAAAACAACTGAACACTGAACAAAACAACAAAAACAACAAACTAACAGTCCTGTAAGGTGACGAAAAATACTAAAACAGAAAATAATCACCCACAACTAAAATGGGGAAAACAGGCTACCTAAGTATGATTCTTAAATCAGAGACAACGATCATCAACAGCTGCCTCTGATTGAGAACCATACCAGACCAAACACTGAAATACAACATAGAAAAAAGAACAGACTACCCACCCCAACTCATGCCCTGACCAAACTAACACAAAGACAAAATAAAGGAACTGAGTTCAGAACGTGACATAACCATAGGTATGCACTCACTGCTCATGAGCGGAAAAATGTCAAAATCTTCCCAAGCAATCTGCTTCTGTAGGTTCGTAATCTATTATTCCTGATTTAGCTGTTATCTGCCGTTTTATGCTTATCAATTTGTTTGAAGGGAGAATACTAACTTGGTCAGTGAAGGGGAGAGCCTCCACTTTATTCTCAATAGCCATGTAACCAGCCAGAAAAAAACATCTGCCATTTTCCTTTTCTTTCACCACCAGACAGCCCCTAGTCACCATATAAATAAATTGACCCAGTTTGCTTGTCGGCTGCATTGAGATTTACTGTGGTCAATTAACACAAGAGCACCTTCAGATAAGTGAGATAATGAATAGATTCATCAGAGCCTGTCTCCCCCCAACAAACAGGGTGTTTTTTGCCTCTGCTCCGCTGGGTGCGTGGCGGAGCTGGTGCTAAGCCCTGTCCTGTCCTGTCTGGCTGGGACCTTTCCGGATGCACGCAAGCACACACAACCAGCCAGGGGGTGACTTTGTCCTCTCTCAATACCAGGTTAATGTGTCTGTCGAAATAAAGTGAGGAGGACGGACACACACACACGCGCACACACACACGCGCGCACACACACGCGCACACACACACACGCACAGTCCTCAGGGAGGAGAGTCAGTGTGTTGATTCCTCTTGGTAACTCCAGATAGGTGCAGGTAACAAGCTGGGAGTGGAGCCTAAAAGGAGATAAGTGGATTGGATAGGAGAGCTTTCACTCTTAACTGGAACCCCATCCAACCTGCCCTAACAAATGGATTGGAAAGATAGCTTTGCCTGTGCACACCCCCTCCAACCTCTCCCCAGTCAAACCCAGAATGAGTGACACATCAAGAGAGGATCCAATGTAGACTATCAGAGCTTAGCATCCAATCTCAAATTTCCCATGGGAAAATTAGAAACATTTCTGAATGAATTGCATACACCTACAGAAAAGCAAATAAATTCACTGGACACTACTTGATATATTAAGAAATAGAAAACTCAACCTTCTCTTGACCATGCATCTGTCTCCACTCTGAGAGGAGAAGAGCCACTCTTCCAAGGTTCAACAATGCGCCTCAGCCTCTGTCCGGATGATTTCACAAGCGACAACACACTCCCCTCTCCCTGTCACATCGGACAGACACCTTTGATCCATCCCTGTCTCCTAGACCCCCTCCCAGACCCAGACTGGAGGAGAGGCTGAGACTGCACTAATGGCTAACAACCGCTATGACCCTTCTGATCTGTTTTCACACGTCGCACAGCTTGTCTTGCTGGATAGACAGACAGACAGCCTGAGAGGTTGATCGACCTGACATGCCCTTCCACTCTGCTGGCTAGCGATTGTCATAGGAGACAAGTGCTCTTCCCTGAAGCCTGTTAATTCAGTCTTTCATACTCTCTCTCACTCTCTCTCTCTCGCTCTCTTTTATGTTTCTCTCTCCTTTCTCTCCTTTGTTTCTGACCTCACTCCTCCTCCCTTTCAGTGTTAAAAGTAACTGTCCTTTGAAAATCGAAGTTAATATTCTGTTAACTCATACCCAAATAATGTTGTTGACTCAGCTTATACTTAAGATTTTTTGGAAGGAATATATTTCACTCATATTGTAATTAATTATAGGTCACTTTTAATAGAAATCTGGAAACACTGGACAGTTACTTTAAGAAAGAAAGCTGCCAATGTCCACTATCATTTATTCTGACGCACCAATGTTTTGTAGTTGTCATTTCTAATTGTTGTTTTTTTCTATTAGTTTTTCTATTTTTATTAGAAATTCAGTTTAGTTTCAGTTAGTTTTCAGACCTGATTTGTTTTTATTAAGTTGGAGATGATTCAGTTTTAGTGTTAGCGACAAAAAGCCTATGCGTTAGAGCTCTGCTACCCAATCCGAGCCCGACGGCCCCCACACTATACATCAGGTTTTCCATCAATAACTAGGGAATGGGCAGGGCATCACTAACAGCCGAGACCCAGAGCCCCATTCATTTTCAATGGATGGAAGCGAAGTGGGCCAGTGGACCATTGGGCGATGCGAGCATGGTAAGGGAGCGTGAACAGGATGAGACCCAAGTTGTGGAAAGCTGATCTTTATGCAAATACTTGTGATTGACCAATCAAAGCTCACTATAGCTTCCAGCCCCTACTTTATTTTTTTATTTTACCTTTATTTAACCAGGCAAGTCAGTTAAGAACAAATTCTTATTTTCAATGACGGCCTAGGAACAGTGGGTTAAGTGCCTGTTCAGGGGCAGAACGACAGATTTGTACCTTGTCAGCTTGGGGGTTTGAACTCGCAACCTTCCAGTTACTAGTCCAACGCTCTAGCCACTAGGCCACTAGGCTCTAACCACTAGGCTACCCTGCCGCCACTTGATTGGCTGTTGATACCTAGCACTACCTAGCATGCTTGCTATCCAAATGATCACGTTATAGTGGAACCGTACTGTAATATTTTGAAGCTGAGCCATTTGCTTGTGTTCTGCTGCTTGGTACAGTCATATCTTAATAAGATCATAAGATGGTGTCAGAAGTGCTTCAACCTCATCAAATATGTGACCATAACATTGTCCGACAGGAAAGATTATTTCACAAAAAAATAATAACGTTCCTTAAGTTTTGCTGGAGTTTAGAGTGCCGAAAAGTAGCTAGCTAACAGCTAACTGCTCTCTCAAGCCTTGTCATTGAGCAGCCCAAAGTGGAGTGGTTGCTATGGATACTCAAACACTCAGACTAGCAGCAGAGCATATGCTGTGCAAAAACCGCATGGAGAGAGGGAAAGACAAAGACGAGCAGTCTAATGAAGGAAGTTATTTCTGATTTCGGGCACTGTCTGGCATTAAATTTGGCAGAAGCTATTTGTCCTGGGTAGAGTAGGGCCTGAGCTCCGTGGGCATGTGTAGGGCTTGGCCTTAAAATTCAAGCCTGTGCAGGCCTCTACTATGCGTTGGAGGCTAGAAACCATTTATGTGTTTTGTTTTTTGGGCGCCACTTCTTGCTACTGGGGGGCAGTAATACATAAGGTGATGGTTCAGGTCATTGGTTCAATTTAAATTATAAAGTCAATCTCAAAGATTAGCGCATAGACCGGTGAAAGAAAAATGGTGGAAGGAAACTTTGTCGACTGACCACTGGTTACCCTTTGGTTAGGCTAGTTACTTAGCAGATATGTTCCCTGTTAGCAAGTGATAGCTAGTGATAGTGATGCCCTAACTGAAACATCGCAGTCTCACCTGGCAACATTTACCACCAGATTCAGAAACTTGAAAACCCAATTACATTTTTTTTCAAGATTGAAAACTCCAATTGATTTTTGCCCAAAGTTTAGGGGAAAAACTACAACTGAACATAATAATTAATGATAGTTTATTTCAATTTAGTTATTTGGAGTCAAATAATAGTTTCAGTTTAGCTTTAGTTTGTCAAATGGGTTTGTGAATTGTTTTATTTCAGTTTACGAAATTGTTTTTTCATGCTTAGTTGTTGAAATGTACGTTTATTTTTCTGTAATAGCCTTGGTATGCACACACACACACACACTCTTGCGCAGCTAACCTTGTGGGGACATACGATTCAATCCTATTCCCCTTAACCCCTAACCTTAACTCAAAAACCTAACCTCAATAAAAAAAATAATGTATTTATTTGCTCAATCTGGTTTTGTCTTTATGTTTTATTATATACAATTTGTTTTAAAATTAAACTTGTTTACCCTCAGTACTTGATCAACTATTGTCTTCCTACTGTTGTTGAACTGTGATGGGTGACCCCTCGGAGCTCTCGGCCTTCATGTTCTTTCACCCTCTCCAGACTGGTCTGATGTATAGTATAGAAACATGGCAGAAAGTTGCAATAGACCCACGCAACCCATGGTTTGATACCAGAATAAACAGAAACCCTCTTAAACCTAAAACTAACCCTAGCTCCCACCTCTAAAACGAACCCTAGCTCCCACCTCTAAAACTAACCCTAGCTCCCACCTCTAAAACTAACCCTAGCTCCCACCTCTAAAACTAACCCTAGCTCCCACCTCTAAAACTAACCCTAGCTCCCACCTCTAAAACTAACCCTAGCTCCCACCTCTAAAACTAACCCTAGCTCCCACCTCTAAAACGAACCCTAGCTCCCAACCCCAAAACTAACCCTAGCTCCTAACCCCAAAACTAACCCTAGCTCCTAACTCTAAAACTAACCCTAGCCCCTAACCTAATTCTGACCTTAACCATAAACCCCCTAGAAATAGCATTTGACCTTGTGGGGACCAACAAAATAACCCCAGTTGGTCAAATTTGTGTTTGCATACTGTTCTTGTGGGGACTTCTAGCTACCCTAACTAAAAGTAATAGTTAAATTCTGACCTTAACCATAAACCCCCTAGAAATAGCATTTGACTTGTGGGGACCAACAAAATGTCCCCAGTTGGTCAAACATACTGTTCTTGTGGGGACACACACAAGTATACACACACACACACACACACACACACACACACACACACACACACACACACACACCACCAGGCCACAGCAGCGGGTCATACTGCCTCATTTAGTCTTCAGCAGCCAGGCCTCCCAGCACCACAGGCACCACAGGCAGCCTCCTGGGAACATTCTATGAACACTAGAACATTACTGTAACTAAAGACATGCAGGTGGAGTAAATACAGGAATCAGCATATATGTTGCTAAATCATTTAGGCCCTCCAGGCTGACAGTCAGGTCTCCTAGGTTTGAGAAAATATGAACTGACAATGACAAATGGTACATTTGAATGTAATGACACCACCAGAATGGTTGTGGATAACACAAAGGCACCGTTTTATTACGTTCACTCCCCATTTGGTTTATTTTGTCTCACCACATTTTAGAGCAAAATTCAAAATGCACTTCCTTTTTATTGTCTCGGGTAAATAATGCAGTACTGCCTATCAATTTTTTGTGTCTCTCCCTCTACAAACCTGTAAACTTGAAATATTCATGCATTATTTGCAAATAACTTTCAGCCATTACCAATTATAATTAATATTAACAGTCTCTTTGCCTCAGCAGCACTGAATAATACAAGCAGGTTATTTAAAACCAAACCAAAACAAGTATAGTACAGATCAGAGCAGAGCAGAGCTGGGAGCCAGAACATAAAGCCATGCTGGTTCTATCCTGCAGAAGAAGAAAAAAACATAACAGAATAATATGTTTTAGAACTCTTAAAATGTCTCATTGTATGTTCTCCATTTTTCTATTCCACTCAAGTCATTAAGAAAAAAGCTAAACAGGAAATGACAGATTAACAGCCTAAATGTCCTTCCAGCCCCCATTTACCATCTCCACACATCGCTCCTTCTCTCGCCCTCCCTGCCCTCCCTCCCTCCCCCTCCCCCCCCCTCCCCCCTCCCTCCCTCCCTCCCTCCCTCCCTCCCTCCCTCCCTCCCCCTCCCTCCCTCCTAGGGGTGTCAAACTCATTCCGTGGAGGGTCTAGTGTCCTCTGGTTTCTGGGATTTTCTTTCAATTAAGAGCTAGAAAACCAGGTGAGGGGAGTTCAGTGACCTTAATTCATCAATCAAGGACAAGGGAGGAGCGAAATCCTGCAGACACATGTGCTGTATTCTCTCTCTCTCTGAGCACCATGACTTGTTCGGTGTTTCAGTTTTAACGAGTTAGATCCAAATGTTCAGAGGATAATCCCTAAGGAAGATGAACGGTTCAGAGAGAGAGTGGGAGAGGGAAAGGGAGGTATGTGCAACAGATACAGAGAGAGAAGGTACTCTTGTGGTACGTGCGTTTTAGAGGAATTAGTTTTCCCTTATGGAAATGTAGGGTGGATCATGATTCTTGCAACTGTGCCGTCCTGCCGTCCTCCATGCCTCCGCAATTACTTGTCTGCAATGGAGTGATTCCATTAGACATTACCACACACAGTAAAGCTGTCAGCCACCGCGTGGTTTATACACCTCTAAATATGGCTGCTCCATTCCCACTAACAGTCCAATGAGCTTGTAATCACTGCCCCCCACCCCCACAAGTTCTGCTGCACACTTGTGACACCACACCACCACCTCCTGCACGTTTAAGTGTCTTCTGCACCGCAACCCTCCCAGTGCTTAATTTGTCACCCCATAAAACACACAGGCTCCTGCGGCCTGCCGCCGCTATCTAACAACCACCATGGTACTGACACACCTGGAGCCGGAGAGGACACACACACATATGCACATGCAAGCCAAGTACGCACACACACACACACACACACACTTACGCACACAGACACTGAACCACAACAATACAGCTTTACCTAGAGCAGGGAAGGTGAGGGGCAGGACTGACTCATCCTTCTAATGGCGTCCTAACGGTACAAAGCTGTAGGAAAGGTTGGTACTGTGTCTCTTTGTTTAGTGGCATTTCTGAGATTGAGGTCACAGTCAAATGCTCTGTAAGCAATTGCAGTTGGAATGGCTCCAGGATTGTTTTAGAGAGGTGGGGTTTGTTAATAGCTTTTACTTGAACGTTTGCTGTTATCGTTGAGTAGGATGCTTTCCTTTCACACAGCATAGGACCAAGGACAATAAAGACATTCACACACGGAACATAAATAGCACCTTATTACCTGTTGAACAAATGACTTTCACAGCAAATTATTTAGTATTTAACAGTGAGTTATTTGCACTACACTGTGTTTGCCCGAGACACGGACGGTAGCCAATAATAATATGAATAATATGAAAGTAGCCAGTCAGGGCTTACAGACTCTACAGGGCTAACGTACCCAAGGTTCTGCCCCTCACAAGATCACCAGCCAGTCTGATAACATCAGTCAATCATAAGCACTAGTCATAAATCATCATTATCAACAATATGACATTGGCTGGTGTATAATGTGTGTTTCAGGAATAATACAGAACAGGAAGAGCTCCATTTGAACCATACTGTATGAGGAGAGATGTGTGTTATTTTGCTGTGCCAATCTCCATTAACAACTCTCTCCTGATTATTCATAATCATTTGTGCAAACGCCAAAATGGAAAGTAAAAGCACTCATCTAATCACACCAGTCACAACTGTATGTCATTTTCACCTCTATTTTCAAACGTCATTATTTCGTAACCACTTCAAACATTTGTCTGTGTGTGCGCTCGCGCATCTTCACCATGGTTACAGCATCTAGTTATAACCATATTGTGGTTTTGATAATCTTATGAAGACAACTTTAAGAGCCCAAGAATGTTCCATAGGATATTGCTAGTATTGTCTAGAGAGCAATATCCTATGAAACATTCTTGGGCTCTTAAAGTTGTCTTCATAAGAATCTCAAAGTCTCTCTGATGAAGATGAAAATGCTCCCCTAAATGAACATAACATGAACATTTTAACACGAACGCCCTGTGTGACTGCGTTGGTAGGTCCCACACAGACAGTGATTTCAGATATCTAGTATCTCTGTGGTGTCTGTACGTGTGTGTGCGTGGAGCTGTGGGATCTCTGGCTTCTCTCAGACTAGACTGATTAATCACCCACTGGCCACATACAGCCAAGCAGCACACTGTCCGCCTGCCTAGTGGTGTCCTTCCTTCACACAAATACCCCTGTACCGCGGTGCCAGACATAGGAACCATATGAATGGAGGTTAACACCTTCATACATTCAAGTACACTGTAGCTATAGAAGTAGGCCCCAGAATAACCTTGAGATATTGCATCCGGACCATTTACCTGATATTCAGCAACTGGTGGTTCATTTGGGTATAGTTTTGGTAGAGGTTTTTGATATGGGTTGTAATCATTAGCTTTAGCAAAATAAATATTTCTCAACATCTATGGAAATGTAAAAGTTTGGAAGATCAAACCAAATGGATTCTTCCAAAATCTGAAACAACGTGTTCCATGTTCCAAGGAGTGCTGTGAAAAAGAGGAGAAAAAACACTCACTCCTGATCACCATATCTGCCTGAGTCTGTGTGTGTGTGTGTGTGTGTGTGTGTTGGAGTGTCTGAGTGTGTGTGTGACTGAGTTAAGAAGTTCAGCCTGTTAGTGAAGAGAGTGTGGAAGAAGAGGATCACATCATCATCTCTATGAAACGCAACATTAGATTGTATTTGAAATAGTCCATTGCATACATGGCTTATTATGAATACTACTACTATCCATTTATCTCTCCTCTGGCAGCACTAGGCTATTTCTGTTAAATCATACTTTTTTATGACCATCTGTCGCAGATGGATATTTTAATTAGAAATTACTCTCTGCCGTTTCCCAGTGCCAGGTTTTTTTTGGTTGAAAATAACGTTTTTGACCATATGATGATATCAACCAGTATTATAAGTCAAAGCCAAATAGGAGCAGAGAAGCACATGTTCATGCTGATTCGTTATTGTTGCTCTTTCCATATGAATGTCCTTCTCCGCCAACATTACTAACAACGACATCATTGCCAACTTCCAGATCAGTTACTTACTCTAATTAAAATGAATATATCATTTAATGTGCCACCTTTGCAGACACTTTTATCCCAGCCTGATCTCTCATGTTGTTCATCCAAAGCGACTTAGCGAATGATCGCATATTAAATGACTGCGTACACTTTTAGTATGTGTGTTTCTTCTTTGCCAGGTAATCCAATGAGGATTTTAAGAGCAATGGCCACGTCAAGGTCTTTGAAATGTGAGGCCACAACATACTCAATAACATGATCAATATTGAACAAACATTCAATTCCTGACTCGGACAAGAACAAGACCACATGATCTCCTCTTCTTCCCTGCAGGCATAGAAACTAGAATCACTGGTTGACATGGTAACTTAGGTTCCTGAACCCATAGCCACTCAAAAGAAAATATACTGCTCAAAAAAATAAAGGGAACACTAAAATAACATCCTAGTTCTGAATGAATGAAATATTCTTATTAAATACTTTTTTCTTTACATAGTTGAATGTGCGGACAACAAAATCACACAAAAATTATCAATGGAAATCAAATTTATCAACCCATGGAGGTCTGGATTTGGAGTCACACTCAAAATTAAAGTGGAAAACCACACTACAGATCCAGCTTTGATGTAATGTCCTTAAAACAACTCAAAATGAGGCTCAGTAGTGTGTGTGGCCTCCACGTGCCTGTATGACCTCCCTACAACGCCTGGGCATGCTCCTGATGAGGTGGCGGACGGTCTCCTGAGGGATCTCCTCCCAGACCAGGACTAAAGCATCCGCCAACTCCTGGACAGTCTGTGGTGCAATGGCCGATGGAGCGAGACATGATGTCCCAGATGTGCTCAATTGGATTCAGGTCTGGGGAACGGGCGGGCCAGTCCATAGCATCAATGCCTTCCTCTTGCAGGAACTGCTGACACACTCCAACCACATGAGGTCTAGCATTGTCTTGCATTAGGAGGAACCCAGGGCCAACCGCACCAGCATATGGTCTCACAAGGGGTCTGAGGATCTCATCTCGGTACCTAATGGCAGTCAGGCTACCTCTGGCGAGCACATGGAGGGCTGTGCGGTCCCCCAAAGAAATGCCACCCCACACCATGACTGACCCACCGCCAAACCAGTCATGCTGGAGGATGTTGCAGGCAGCAGAACGTTCTCCACGGCGTCTCCAGACTCTGTCACATGTGCTTAGTGTGAACCTGCTTTCATCTGTGAAGAGCACAGGGCACCAGTGGCAAATTTGCCAATCTTGGTGTTCTCTGGCAAATGCCAAACGTCCTGCACGGTGTTGGGCTATAAACACAGCCCCCACCTGTGGACGTCGGGCCCTCATACCACCCTCATGGAGTCTGTTTCTGACCGTTTGAGCAGACACATGCATATTTGTGGCCTGCTGGAGGTAATTTTGCAGGGCTCTGGCAGTGCTCCTACTGCTCCTCCTTGCGCAAAGGAGGAGGTAGAGGTCCTGCTGCTGGGTTGTTGCCCTCCTACGGCCCCCTCCACGTCTCCTGATGTACTGGCCTGTCTCCTGGTAGCGCCTCCATGCTCTGGACACTACGCTGACAGACACAGCAAACCTTCTTGCCACAGCTCGCATTGATGTGCCATCCTGGATGAGCTGCACTACCTGAGCCACTTGTGTGGGTTGTAGACTCAGTCTCATGCTACCACTCAAGTGAAAGCACCGCCAGCATTCAAAAGTGACCAAAACATTAGCCAGAAAGTATAGGAACTGAGAAGTGGTCTGTGGTCGCCACCTGCAGAACCACTCCTTTATTGGGGGTGTCTTGCTAATTGCCTATAATTTCCAGCTGTTGTCTATTCCATTTGCACAACAGCATGTGAAATCTATTGTCAATCAGTGTTGCTTCATAAGTGGACAGTTTGATTTCACAGAAGTGTGATTGACTTGGAGTTACATTGTGTTGTTTAAAGTGTTCCCTTTATTTTTTTGAGCAGTGTATAATACGTTATTGATTAGCAATGCAGAGGTACAAGCTCCAACACATGACATCTAATACCTCTCCCAAGTAATTGAAAATGATTGAATTCTCCTGTCACGCCTTGGTCTTAGTATTTTGTGTTTTCTTTAATTATTTGTTCAGGCCAGGGTGTGACATGGGTCTATTGTGTTGTCGTATTGGGGTTTTTGTAGGCATTGGGATTGTGGCTGATTAGGGGTGTCTAGCATAGGCTTGGATGCCTGAGGCGGTTCTCAATCAGAGTCAGGTGATTTTCGTTGTCTCTGATTGGGAACCATATTTAGGTAGCCGGGGTTTCACTGTGTATTTTGTGGGTGATTGTTCCTGTCTCTGTGTAGTGTTCACCAGATAGGCTGTATTAGGTTTCACGTTCCGTTTGTTGTTTTTGTATTTATTAAGTTATTTCATGTATCGTCGTTTCTTCATTAAAGAACATGAGTAACAACCATGCTGCATTTCGGTCCGACTCTCTTTCGACAAACGAACGCCGTTACAGAATCACCCACCACATACAGACCGAGTGGCGTGGTAACAGGCATTGACAGCAGGAGCAGCGAAAGGAGGATGAATTGTTTGGAGAAGGACCCTGGAATCAGCCGGGGGAATATCGCCGCCCCAAAGAAGAACTGGAGGCGGCAAGAGCTGAGAGACGCTGGTATGAGGAGAAACAACAGCGGCAGCAGGAGCTACAATATCGGGACTATACGACGTGGGAAGAAATAGACAGGTGGGCGGTCGACCCAGAGAGAGTGCCGGAGCCCGCCTGGGATTCGCTGGAGCAGTGCGAAGAGGGTTATAGGAGAATGGAGTTGGAGAGGCAATCACGACGGCACAGAGGAAAGCCTGTGAGTCAGCCCCAAAAATGTATTGGGGGCTCAGAGGGAGAGTGGCAGAGTCTGGAGATAGACCTGAGCCAACTCTCCTTGTTAATCGTGAGGAGCCAAGGAGGAGACCAGAACCAGAGCCGGTGTTAGAGGTGAGCGAAGCAGAGACTGTGAAGGAGTTAATGGGGAAAGTGGAGTGGAGAGTAATGAGGGAGTTGCTAGCTTGGTGCTTTAGGTACAAGATTCGTCCGACGGAGCGTGTCGGGGATTTGATGGCACCTGGGTCAGCGCCCCATACTCGTCCTGAGGTGCGTGTTAGTCGGCTGGTGAAAAATGTGACAGCCTCACGCACTAGGCCTCCTGTGTACCTACCTAGCCTTGCACGTCCTGTGCCAGTCCTGCTCTCACGCTCTCCAGTACACCTTCACGGTCCAGTCCATCCTGTGCCACCTTCACATACCAGTCCTCCGGTGGCAGCTCCCCGCACCAAGCTTCCTGTGCGTGTCCTCGATCCAGTACCACCTGTTCCAGCACCACGCACCAGGCCTTCAGTGCGCCTTGCCTGTTCAGCACAACCAGAGCCTTCCTTTCCTCCTGCGCTGTCGGAGTCTCCCGCCTGTTCAGCGCTTCCAGAGCCTTCCTCTTCTACAGCGCTGCCGGAGCCTCCTGCCTGTTCAATGCAGCCAGAGCTGCCAGGTTGCATGGAGCAGCCAGAGCTGCCAGTCTGCATAGAGCAGCCAGAGATGTCAGTCTGCATAGAGCTGCCAGTCTGCACAGAACTGTCAGTCTGCATGTAGCAGCCTGAGCTGTCAGTCTGCATGGAGAAGCCTGAGCTGTCAGTCTGCATGGAGCAGCCTGAGCTGTCAGTCTGCATGGAGCAGCCAGAGCTGTCAGTCTGCATGGAGCAGCCAGAGCTGTCAGCCTGCATGGAGCAGCCAGAGCTGTCAGCCTGCATGGAGCAGCCAGAGCTGTCAGCCTGCATGGAGCAGCCTGAGCTGTCAGCCTGCCATGGAGCAGCCTGAGCTGTCAGTCTGCATGAAGCAGCCTGAGCTGTCAGTCTGCATGAAGCAGCCTGAGCTGTCAGTCTGCATGAAGCAGCCTGAGCTGTCAATCTACATGGAGCAGCCAGAGCTGCCAGTCTACATGGAGCAGCCAGAGCTGTCAGTCTGCACAAAGCTGTCAGTCTGCATGGAGCAGCCAGAGCTGTCAGTCTGCATGGAGCAGCCAGAGCTGTCAGTCTGCATGGAGCAGCCAGAGCTGTCAGTCTGCATGGAGCAGCCAGAACTTCCAGATCTGCCAGTCAACCAGACTCTTCCAGATCTGCCAGTCATCCAGAATCTTCCAGATCCGCCAGTCAGCCATGATCTTCCAGATCTGCCAGTCAACCAAATTCTTCCAGATCTGCCAGTCAACCATCTGTGAAGAGCACAGGGCGCCAGTGGCGAATTTCCCAATTTTGGTGTTCTCTGGCAAATGCCAAACGTCCTGCACGGTGTTGGGCTATAAACACAGCCACCACCTGTGGACGTCGGGCCCTCATACCACCCTCATGGAGTCTGTTTCTGACCATTTGAGCAGACACATGCACATTCGTGGCCTGCTGGAGGTAATTTTGCAGGCTCTGGCAGTGCTCCTACTGGTCCTCCTTGCACAAAGGCGGAGGTAGAGGTCCTGCTGCTGGGTTGTTGCCCTCCTACGGCCTCCTCCACGTCTCCTGATGTACTGGCCTGTCTCCTGGTAGCGCCTCCATGCTCTGGACACTACGCTGACAGACACAGCAAACCATCTTGCCACAGCTCGCATTGATGTGCCATCCTGGATGAGCTTCATTACCTGAGCCACTTGTGTGGGTTGTAGACTCAGTCTCATGCTACCACTCAAGTGAAAGCACCGCCAGCATTCAAAAGTGAACAAAACATCAGCCAGAAAGCATAGGAACTGAGAAGTGGTCTGTGGTCACCACCTGCAGAACCACTCCTTTATTGGGGGTGTCTTGCTAATTGCCTATAATTTCCACCTGTTGTCTATTCCATTTGCACAACAGCATGTGAAATCTATTGTCAATCAGTGTTGCTTCATAAGTGGACAGTTTGATTTCACAGAAGTGTGATTGACTTGGAGTTACATTGTGTTGTTTAAAGTGTTTCCTTTATTTTTTTGAGCAGTGTATAATACGTTATTGATTAGCAATGCAGAGGTACAAGCTCCAACACATGACATCTAATACCTCTCCCAAGTAATTGAAAATGATTGAATTCTCCTGTCATGCCTTGGTCTTAGTATTTTGTGTTTTCTTTAATTATTTGTTCAGGCCAGGGTGTGACATGGGTTTATTGTGTTGTCGTATTGGGTTTTTTGTAGGCATTGGGATTGTGGCTGATTAGGGGTGTGTCTAGCATAGGCATGGCTGCCTGAGGCGGTTCTCAATCAGAGTCAGGTGATTTTCGTTGTCTCTGATTGGGAACCATATTTAGGTAGCCGGGGTTTCACTGTGTATTTTGTGGGTGATTGTTCCTGTCTCTGTGTAGTGTTCACCAGATAGGCTGTATTAGGTTTCACGTTCCGTTTGTTGTTTTTGTATTTATTAAGTTATTTCATGTATCGTTGTTTCTTCATTAAAGAACATGAGTAACAACCACGCTGCATTTCGGTCCGACTCTCTTTCGACAAACGAACGCCGTTACATCTCCACAAAAGCCTTTTTTAAGGGGTTGACATTCAACAGGGAAAGGGGGATACCGAGTCAGTTGTACAACTGAATGCATTCAACTGAAATGTGTCTTACCCATTTAACCCAACCCCTCTGAATCAGAGAGGTGCAGGGGGCTTCCATAATCGACATCCATGTCTGCGGCGCCCGGGGGTTAACTGTGGGTTAACTGCCTTGCTCATGGGCAGAACGACAAATGTTTACCATGTCAGCTCGGGGATTCTATCCAGCAACCTTTCGCTTACTGGCGCAACGCTCTAACCCCTAACATTTACATTTACATTTAAGTCATTTAGCAGACGCTCTTATCCAGAGCGACTTACAAATTGGTGCATTCACCTTATGACATCCAGTGGAACAGCCACTTTACAATAGTGCATCTAAATCTTTTAAGGGGGGTGAGAAGGATTACTTTATCCTATCCTAGGTATTCCTTAAAGAGGTGGGGTTTCAGGTGTCTCCGGAAGGTGGTGATTGACTCCGCTGTCCTGGCGTCGTGAGGGAGTTTGTTCCACCATTGGGGAGCCAGAGCAGCGAACAGTTTTGACTGGGCTGAGCGGGAACTGTACTTCCTCAGTGGTAGGGAGGCGAGCAGGCCAGAGGTGGATGAACGCAGTGCCCTTGTTTGGGTGTAGGGCCTGATCAGAGCCTGGAGGTACTGAGGTGCCGTTCCCCTCACAGCTCCGTAGGCAAGCATCATGGTCTTGTAGCGGATGCGAGCTTCAACTGGAAGCCAGTGGAGAAAGCGGAGGAGCGGGGTGACGTGAGAGAACTTGGGAAGGTTGAACACCAGACGGGCTGCGGCGTTCTGGATGAGTTGTAGGGGTTTAATGGCACAGGCAGGGAGCCCAGCCAACAGCGAGTTGCAGTAATCCAGACGGGAGATGACAAGTGCCTGGATTAGGACCTGCGCCGCTTCCTGTGTGAGGCAGGGTCGTACTCTGCGGATGTTGTAGAGCATGAACCTACAGGAACGGGCCACCGCCTTGATGTTAGTTGAGAACGACAGGGTGTTGTCCAGGATCACGCCAAGGTTCTTAGCGCTCTGGGAGGAGGACACAATGGAGTTGTCAACCGTGATGGCGAGGTGACCCTAAGGGTCTTCAGTCATGAAAAATGCAAAAATAAAAATAGCAATGACATCTGTGCTGTGTTGTTTCCCCATGACATGTAAACTCAGCAAAAAAAGAAACATCCCTTTTTCAGGACCCAGTCTTTCAAAGATAATTTGTAAAAATCCCAATAACTTCACAGATCTTCATTGTAAAGGGTTTAATCACTGTTTCCCATGCTTGTTCAATGAACCATAAACAATTAATGAAACATGCACTTGTGGAACGGTCGTTAAGACACTAACAGCTTACAGACGGTAGGGAATTAAGGTCACAGTTATGGAAACCTAGGACACTAAAGAGGCCTTTCTACTGACTCTGAAAAACACCAAAAGACAGACACACAGGGTCCCTGCTCATCTGCGTGAATGTGCCTTAGGCATGCCGGAGGGAGGCATGAGGACTGCAGATGCGGCCAAGGCAATAATTTGCAATGTCCGTTCTATGAGACGCCTAAGACAGCGCTACAGGAAGACAGGACGGACAGCTGATTGTCCTCGCAGTGGCAGACCACGTGTAACAACACCTGCACATGATCGGTACATCCGAACATCACACCTGCGGGACAGGTACAGGATGGCAACAACAACTGCAGAGTTACACCAGGAACGCACAATCCCTCTACAGGTGCTCAGACTGTCTGCAATAGGCTGAGAGAGGCTTGACTAAGGGCTTGTAGGCCTATTGTAAGGCAGATCCTCACCAGGCATCACAGACAACGTCGCCCATAGGCACAAACCCACCGTCGCTGGACCAGACAGGACTGGCAAAAAGTGCTCTTCACTGACGAGTCGCTGTTGTTGAATCTTATGTTCATACAAATATTTACACGTGTTAAGTTAGCTGAAAATAAACGCAGCTGACAGTGAGAGGACATTTATTTTTTTGCTGCGTTTATATGCCAACAATGGAATCACACCTAACATCAGAATCTATGGTGTCATGCCATTTGGGGGCACAAGGGCACATGCCCCCTCTGATCTTTCCTGTTTGAAAAAATGGCAGATGTTAAATTATTTACTAAACTTAATAGTTTAGCCTATGTTTTATCATAATTATTTATAAAAAGATCTGTCAGCAGAGGGGGCACAATGACTGGACCAGTCAGAGTACCCCCCTATTATCCCTAGAAAAGTGGTTCCTTCCAAAAGGTGCACCACGGAGCAAAGATATGCCAGGCAGGACGCTAGATACTCTAGTGCGTACAGCATAGTCAGTGGAGGAAGAGAGAGTGTCGAGTGACTCTGTTAAACTAGGATCTAACAATTTTATGAAGTTGGCCTTAGTTAGCCAGCTAGATGGGTTCCCAATCTCCTAACATCATAACTAGCAACCAAGCCTTTCAGGCTATTTATCAAGTTAGAGAAGCTTGTCTACCTTAGCTGGCATGCCTGCCGACAAGGCTGCTACACCTTAGAAAATATTATTGGTTTATGATAGAGGTCACCGGAGATGGTTGTAACACCTTTTGCATTGTTTTTTTGTCAATATGTCAGAGATTTATTTAGCTACTACATTGAAAATGTGATAGGAACAGCTTCCATCTGTCTGCTACAAATTGGTTAAGGTATTATCTCTAAATCAGACAAGGTGTGACTTTGTCTCAAATACAAGGTGTCAAATGCTACAATTTGTCCCACCTCCCTGTCAGTTGTAACAGGGCTTGGGGTGAAACGTAGCAGTTAGATAAAAAATAAAATAATAATCATGACATGCAACAAAATATTGAAAGCCATTGAGAACATGATAACAACATTGCCATGATTAACATTTTGTGTGTCGGGAATAATAAAAATCATAATTACAAATCATAAAATGTTTATTTTTACACTCCATTAACCGGTCCATCTCAACCAAACAACATATGAACTAAACAACTGAATGTTTGTGGTCTGCGTGTGTGTGAATTTGAGAGAAAGAGGTGGTGTGTGTGTGTGTGTGTGTGTGTGTGTGTGTGTGTGTGTGTGTGTGTGTGTGTGTGTGTGTGTGTGTGTGTGTGTGTGTGTGTGTGTGTGTGTGTGTGTGTGTGTGTGTGTGTGTGTGTGTGTGTGTGTGTTGAACATGTTGTGACAGTGGCATGGTAGTCCTGAGGTACAGGCTTGGTGGGCCCATAATTAGCATTCCCAGCACTGCACCCAGACCTCACCCAGCCATTACCTAGCTTAAATTTTAGCTACATGTTCAAATTTTAGCATTGCTAACTTACATTAAATATATCTACACAAACTGGTTTAAAACTTTACATAAGTTTGGTGAATCTACTGTAACTACAAAGCAAGTGATGCCATCACAAAAACAAATTTGGCCCCCAAAAATGATTTCTTACCTCAAAATCTGTCAAGAAAACCTGCAGAGTTTATCACAGGCTCTTTCTTCTTCACATGAGGGTTGAGGACCAAAATGAGCATGTGCAAAGTGAGTCACATCATTTTAGCTTGTTCCTGATTGGAGATATTGAGTGTTACAATTATCGTGTGTTCAACCGTCCCGGTCTCCCCTTCTATGTATCACTGTGGCAGTTGTATTGAACTTCTAAGGCATATGTAACGTTCTGACCTTAGTTCCTTTTTTATGTCTTTGTCTTAGGTTGGTCAGGTGTGAGTTGGGGTGGGTAGTTTATGTTATTTTTTCAATGTTATATTTCTATGTGTTTGGCCTAGTATGGTTCTTAATCAGAGGCAGGTGTCGTTCGTTGTCTTTGATTGAGAATCATACTCAGGTAGACTTTTTTTCCCCCATTTTGGTTGTGGGTGTTTGCTTTCTGTTTTTGTGTCTGCACCAGACAGAACTGTTCTGATTGTTCTCTGTGCTTTGTTAATCAGTGTTCAGTTCCATTATTAAACGTATGAACACTTACCACGCTGCATCTTGGTCCTCACCTTCTTCCACCTACGGCAGCCGTTACAGCATAAAAGTTCTTAAAGAATCAATGTGCATCATTAATTAAAATTACAATTGAACAGGTAAAGAGTTAAACTTAGATAATCCATGCAGAAAAATAAGCATGTTTTAGACAGAATTAGGCATAATGATTAGGGCTCTAGATCGCAGGAAAAGCTGTTTTAGGTGATTGAAAAATGCTAAATTCTCCATCTTCCTCACATACTTTATGAACTCTCTAAAATAATGGGTGCATGATGATGCTCCTGATCAGAATCCCAGAATCCCAGCATGTAACCGTGCTTCTACACCTGCATTGCTTGCTGTTTGGGGTTTTAGACTGGGTTTCTGTACAGCACTTTGAGATATCAGCTGATTTACGAAGGGCTATATAAACACATTTGATTTGATTTGATTTGATTCTCTCCATGGAGACAAAATGGCAACACATAGTGAAAGGTGTTTCTCCATTTCAAAACGAAAATGACTTTCATTACATCTGACAATGGAAAATATAGTTCATAATTGGGTAAAAATGTGTGTGACAGAGAGGGAGAAACCAGGAGCCAGTGGTCACTAGCTGGCACAGCCAAAAAGTAATAAAATCAGATTTTAAGCCTAACTAACATTAACCTTAAGTTTAACCACACTCCTAACCCTAATGCCTAACATGCTGACCACACCGCTCACGTCACGTGTGCGAGAGTTGCAAAATAAATGTACACATACATGTTATTCAATCATTGTACCCACACTGCTCACGCGCGACAGCGAGCGTCTGTGTGGCAAGGTGCTAAAATAGAAGTTGGTTCTATTTGTGACGCAAGTCCTGCCTCTCAAATCTCCTCATTGGTTTTTAGAAGCATATACCCACGTGGGTGATTGAAAAATGAACTGACGTCCACACTCCAGTCGGTTGTTGTAATGCACCGTAAAGTTGGTTGCCAACCGCCATATATAGTCCAAAGAAGTAAAAGAAGCCTGTGGGAAGGAGGAGAGATGACGAGAAACTAATTTGGTTCACTGTTTTAGCTGTGGATTAATTGTAGAGGACCTTGTGCATTTCAGGTAAAATAACAACCCAATGTTTATATACCACTACAAATTAGCTAGCAACAGCAAGCTAGTGATCTAAATTGCCATAAATGTTTCATCTTTTTGACCTGTCCACAAATGAACATAATTGGTTCAGCGTTTGTTTTAATATTTCACCCTGCATGTCCTGATCGCTTCTGATGGAGGTGAACAAAATCAATGTGCACTCGCACGTAAGGTTTGGTCAGCATGTAACCTTAAATTTAGACCAAAAAGATACATTTAGTTCTCATGAATTTTTACAATATAGACAATTTTGACTTGACAGCTGGGCCACCTGGTGGAAATTTCTCAGTTCTGCTCAAGTACAAGACTCATCTTAAAAACTTCAACCTGTATCTAGGTGACTCTGACACAGAGAGAGTAAGAGCAAAATGCAGAGGTGTTGATTTGATAGTGCTGATGTAGTGTCATCTTGACTTTCTCTGAAGCGAGGCAGGCAGTCAGGGAGTCATCTATAGAGTACATGTCACGCCGCGCTTTGTTTCCACATTATAACAAACGTGACATGTTTTGAGCAGTCTAGGATTCCATGGCGGCCTTTAGCAGTCCAATGTTCTCAGATGAGCCGGTCACTTTCTCTCTCAAATAAAATAAAATGTTATTTGTCACAGGCTTCGTTAACAAAAGGTGTAGTTTAAAAGTGAATTGCTTACTTACGGGCCCTTCGCAACAATTCAGAGAGAAAGAAAATAGAGAAATTATAAAAAAAGTAATAGCACATAATAGTAAAAGTAATATTACACAATTAGTAACAATAATTTGTCTATATACACAGGGTACCAGTACAGAGTCGATGTGCAGGGGTACGAGGTAACTGAGGTAGATATGTATATATAACTGGGAATTAAGTGACTAAGCAACAAAATAGATAATAAACGGTAGCAGCAGTGTAGGTAATGAGTCAAAAAAAGCTAAATGCAGACACTTAAATAGTTAACCAAATAGCTACCCAGACTAACTATTTAGCAGTAATATGGCTTGTTGGTAGAAACTGTCCTGTTGTTTCCAGACTGTTGGTGCATCATTGACCATTTTTAGGGCCTTCCTCAGACCCTGCCTGGTATAGAGGTCCTGAATGGCAGGGAGCTTGGCTCCAGTGATGTACTGGGTTGTACGCATTACTCTCTGTAGCACCTTGCGGGTCAGATGCCAAGAAGTTGCCATACCAAGCGGTGATGCAGCCAGTCAAGGTGCTCTCAATGGTGCAGCTGTATAACTTTTTGAGGATCTGAAGGCCATGCCGACTCTTTTCAGGCTCCTGAGGGGGAAGAGGCGTCGAGCCTTCTTCATGACTATTGGTGTGTGTGGACCATGATAGGTCCTTAGTGATGTGGACACCGAAGAACTTGAAGCTCTCAACCCGCTCCACTACAGCCCCATTGATGTAAATTATCATGTTTCAGGAGAAGACCAAGATGCAGACAGTGTCGAAGTACACTACCATTCAAAAGTTTGGGGTCACTTAGAAATGTCCTTGTTTTTGAAAGAAAATCACATTTTTTGTCCATTAAAATAGCATAAAATTGATCAGAAATACATTGTTAATTGTATTGTAATTGTAATTGTAACATGTTAATGTTGTAAATGACTATTGTAGCTAGAAACGTCAGATTTTTGAAATTGAATATCTCATAGGTGTACAGAGGCCCATTATCAGCAACCATCACTCCTGTGTTCCAATGGTACGTTGTGTTAGCTAATCCAAGTTTATAATTTTAAAAGGATAATTGATCATTATGAAACACTTTCGCAATTACGTTAGCTCAGGTGAAAACTGTTGTTCTGATGAAGAAGCAACAAAACTGGCCTTCTTTAAACTAATTGAGTATCTGGAGCATCAGCATTTATGGGTTCGATTACAGGCTTAAAATGTCCAGAAACAAAGACCTTTCTTCTGAAATTCGTCATTCTATTCTTGTTCTGAGATATGAAGGCTATTCCATGCGAGAAATTGCCTAGAAACTGAAGATCTCATACAACACGGTGTACTACTCCCTTCACAGAAAAGAGCACACTGTTTCTGACCAGAATAGAAAAAGGAGTGGGAGGCCCCAGTGCACAACTGAGCAAGAGGACAAGTACATTAGAGCGTCTAGTTTGAGAAACAGACACCTCAAAAGTCCTCAACTGGCAGCTTCATTAAATAGTACCCGCAAAACACAAGTCTCAACATCAACAGTGAACAGGTGACTCCAGGATGTTGGCCTTCTAGGCAGAGTTGCAAAGAAAAAGCAATATCACAGACTGGCCAATAAAAACAAAAGATTAAGATGGGCAAAAGAACACAGACACTGGACAGAGGAACTCTGCCTAGAAGGCCAGCATTCTGGAGTTGCCTCTTCACTGTTGATGTTGAGACAGGTGTTTTGCGGGTACTATTTAATGTTGTTGGTGGTTAGGCCTACCACCGTCGTGTCCTCAGCAAACTTAATGATGATACGCGGCCATGCAGTCGTGGGTGAACAGGGAGTACAGGAGCAGACTAAGCACTCACTCCTGAGGGGGTCCCAGCTTGGCGGTCAGCGCGGCAGATGTGTTGTCGTCTAACCTCACCACCTGGGGGCGGCCGGTCAGGAAGTCCAGGATCCAGTTGCAGAGGGAAGTGTTCAGTCCCAGGGTCCTTAGCTTAGTGATGAGCTTGGAGGGCACTATGGTGTGAACACTGAGCTGTAGTCAATGAATACCATTCTCACATAGGTGTTCCTCTTGTCCAGGTGGCAGAGTGCAGTGTGGAGTGCAATAGATATTGTGTCATCTGTGGATCTGTTGGGGCGGTATGCGAATTGGAGTGGGTCAAGGGTGACTGGGATGATGGTGTTGATGTGAGCCATGACCAGCATTTCAAAGCATTTCATAGCTAAAGATGTGAGTGCTACGGGGCGATAGTCATTTAGACAGGTTACCTTGTTGTTCTTGGGCACAGGGACTATGGTAGTCTACTTGAAACATGCAGGTATTGCAGACTCGGTCAGGGAGAGGTTGAAAATATCAGTGAAGACACTGGCCAGCTGGTCAATGCGTGCTCTGAGTATGCGTCTTGGTTATCCCACTGGCCCTGCGGCCTTGTGAATTTTAACCTGTTTAAGAGGTCTTACCCACAATGGCTACGGAGACCGTGATCACACAGTCGTCCAGAACAGCTAGTGCTCTCATGAACGGTTCAGTGTCGCTTGACTCGAAGCGAGCATAGAAGGCATTTAGCTCGTCTGGTAGGCTCGCATCTCTGGGCCACTCTCGGCTGGGTTTCCCCTTGTAATCCGTGATAGTTTTCAAGCCCTGCCACATCCGACAAGCATCAGAGCCAGCGTAGTACGATTCGATCTTAGACCTGTATTGACGCTGTGCCTGTTTGATGGCTCGTCGGAGGTTGTAGCGGGATTTCTTACAAGCGTCCGGATTAGTGTCCCGCTCCTTGAAAGCAGGACACTTTAGCTCAGTCCGGATATTGCCTTTAATCAATGGCTTCTAGTTTGGATATGTACGTATAGTCACTGTGGGGACACTGTCGTCAATGCACTTATTAATGAAGCCAGTGACTGATATGGTAAACTCCTCAATGCCATCATATGAGTCCTGGAACATATTCTAGTCTGTGCTAGCGAAGCAATCCTGTAGCTTAGCTTCCGCTTCATCTGACCACTTCCGTATTGGGCACCGCTACTTTTTGTTTGAGTTTTTTCTTGTATGCAGGAATCAGGAGGATAGAGTTATGGTCAGATTTGCCAAATGGAGGGCGAGAGAGAGCTTTGTATGCGTCTCTGTGTGTGGAGTAAAGGTGATATCGAATTTTTCACCACTATTTGCACAGATGATATGCTGGTAGAAATTTTGTAAGACGCATTTCAGTTTCGCTGCATTAAAATCACTGGCCACTAGGAGCGCCGCCTCTGGCCCTATACAGCTCATTGAGTGCGGTTTTAGTGCCAGTGTCCGTTTGCGGTGGTAAATAGACAGATAAGAAAAATATAGATGAACTAATTTGGTAAATAGTATAGTCTACAGCTTATGAGGTATTCTAACTCAGGCGAACAGAACGATAGTAGAGATTGCGTAGCAGGTGTTATTAACAAAAAGACACACGCCTCCCCCTTTGAGCTTACCCTAAGCTGCTGTTCTGTCCCGCCGATGCATAGAAAGACCAGCTAGATGTATATTATTCATGTCCTCGTTCAGCCACGACTCCAAGAAACATAGGATATTATAGTTCTTCAGGTCCCGTTGATAGGATAGTCCCGAACTGAGGTCTTCCTGTTTGTTCTCCAGTGATTGTATGTTCGCCAATAGAATGCAAGGTAGAGGCTGTTTTTTTACTCTCCAACGTAGTTTTGTCAGGATGCCACAGGTCAGCCTCTCTTGCGTTGTCTCCGGGATTACGTCCTTGTCCAGGGTGAGCAGTATATCCTGCGCCGCCGACTCACTGAAGTAGAAATCTTCATCCAAATCGAGGTTAGTGATCGCTGTTCTGATGTCCAGAAGCTCTTTTTGGTCATAGGAAACCATGGGGGAAACATTATGTACAAAAATGTCAAGATCAGCTCAAACAAAAATAGCAAAATTGGCCAGGAGCCCGGTAAAATGGCAGCTATCAATTCTAGCGCCATTCTCCCGAGAGAAGGTGTGAAGAGAGACCACACTGTTGCACCCAGACACTAGGAGAGGTGGCAAACCACACAGCGTGAGATGGGTGCAATATCTGGAAGAATAATAGTAGCTCACTCACGGCAAAGTTTGAGGTAATCGGAAGATCGTCCCTTAACAGCAGGGCTAGAGAGCGTTGTCTGGAGGGTAGGATACACAGGATGAGATGAATAACTCACCTTGTATTAGTACTTAGGAAATTACCATCCCTCAACAGCATAGTTAGAGAGCATTGTATCCTGTAGCATTTCCACCTCCGCCTCTTGTTTTGGGCTCGGAGCAGCGGCCAAGTTTCACCTCCCCCGGAGTTGCGTGCCTCTGTTTGGAATCACCACCTTTTTATGTAGGTAATCACTCAATGTAGAAACTTGTATGAGATAGTTTGTTAATCAATTCATTCTCAGTCTATAAACATTGGTTCAGAATTTACGTCAAACGGTGACATTCTCTCTCTCTGATGTCAAGTAACTAGGGGGTTAGAAAAAGGCAGTGATAGGAATGAGGAGGAGAAACTTGATTTCTGCTATCTGGCTGCCACATATATTGTGGTTATGTGGAGGGGAAAGAATCAATTGCAAGTATCTGGGATTAATGTAATAAAGTCCATAAGGAAGTCATGCAACCCATTCATTGTCACGCCTGCTCCTGCTCACCCTCTGGCTCTTGAGGGAGCCAGGTTGCCCTTCACCTGTCACCATCATTATGCGCATCTGTGCAATATTGGACTCACCTGGACTCCATTACTTTGTTGATTACCACCTATATATCTGTCTGCTCCTCACTTTGTTCCCCATGTCAGCATTGATGCCGTTATTTTTCCCCTGTCCAGACGCTGTTCCTGTTCTGTTTCATGTCCGTTGTTTATTAAATGTTCACTCCCTGTACTTCTCGTCTCCAGCGTTTTACCTCACAGAATTCTGACACCACTAAAAGAATCATCAGGGAGTTTTTTGTTTTGGTTGGTGACGCCGGGTCTGGATGCCGGGGGTGCCTCAGCTTGTCGGGCTTCCACGCCTTAGCTGGCTCGAGAGGTCTTCTTGTCTTGGTGGGCTTGGCAGGCGCCCACCCCATGTCATGCTTCAGCCGCCCCATCCGGCTCCCACGCCTCAGCCACTTCGTCAGGCTCCCACACCCCAGCAGGATCATCAGGTTTTCACGCCTCAGCTGGCTCGCCAGGGAACCCATGCCTCAGCAAGCTCACCTGGCTCCCACGCCTCAGCTGGCTCGCCAGGGTCCCACGCCTCAGCAAGCTCACCTGGCTCCCACGCCTCAGCTGGCTCGCCAGGCTCCCACGCCTCAGCCAACTTTTCCAGCACCCACGCCTCGGCCGTCAGGCTCACCCAGGTGGGACACCGGGAGGCGCCCCTAAAGGGGGGTATTGTCGCTCCAGCGTCGATCCTCACATTCATTGGTCATATATAGTCTATCAATTAGATGTGAGAAAGGTGCAGGGCCTAATTGAAGCAGACAGATCATTCCGATTGCAATCACAATCATTTCGTGCATATGTGCAGCTGTTGGCTGGCTGTTTGTACTGTAGGGGTAGTTAGCTGATTTATCACACAACACCCTTTCCAAATACCCCTGAAGTGTGTTTGCTGAGTGAGTGGGGTAATGAGTGAGGGGAGAATGGTGGAGGGTTGGTTGGTGGGTCGATAGGCTATGCATTGGGTGTGATAAAGGTCATTAAATGTTGTTGAAGTAGGAGGATAGAAAAACACTGTCAGACATCAGGAGATCATCCAGCGAGGAAGTATATGTAAGTTGGCCATGTAAATCATCTCCCCTTCTCCTGCAGAAACATAAATACCAAGGCCATCAGGCAACAATTTACAATCGAGGGAAGCATCTATTCCTATCGACATATGCATAACTTATCTGCTTAGCGAGGGAACAGCAAACAGGTGTATTTTACCACAGAAAGGTACGATTAGTTTAAGAGCTTTGACAGGCAACATGCGTTTGGTTCCCCACCACCTGGCACTGATAATGGGTCAGGTTAGAGGTGTGAGCTGTGACTAACACAAGGGTCAGGCTCACAGAACAAGGTGCATAAAAACCTCTTAGGGCTAGGCATCCCGCTAGCGGGACACCTGTTGACATCTTCCGGTGTAATTGGAGGGCATGCAATTCAAATAAATAATCATAAAAATTATGTAAACATTTAGGTACATACAAGTGTCTTATATCGGTTAAAAGTTAATCTAACTGCACAGATTGGTTGAGGACGGTGCCCCACATCAAAAAATGTATCCACCAGCACAGGTTTCATAAATTCACAAATACCGATTAAATATTCACTTACTTTTTGAAAATCTTCCTCTGATATGTCATCCAAAGGGTCCCAGATACAACATGTAGTGTCGTTTTGTTTGATAAAATCCTTCTTTATAACCCCAAAAATCTGTTTAGTTGGCGCCATCGATTTGAGTAATCCACTCGTTCAACATGCAGAGAAAGGAATCCAAAAAGCTACCACTAAACTTTGTTAAAACAAGTCAAAATACATTTCTATTCAAGCCTCAGATACCCTAAAATATAATTAAACTATAATATTTAATACGGAAAGAAGTATGTTCAATAGAAAAGTGATATGAGCAGGTGCGCGTCCTCTTCATCGCGCGCGCACACACGAATTTCCAACTCTGTATCCCTCATGTAAAACTCAATATTCTTACTCGTTTGGGAAGAAACAAGCCTGAAACCTTGAACAAAGACTACTGACACCCAGTGGAAGCCATAGGAATTGCATGCTAGGAGCTGGATTTATTTATTCCCAAAATGTTTCATTGGAAGAGCATGGGATCTCCAAAAATACAATTTCCAGGTTTTTCTTTGGATTTTCTTCTACCATATCTATTGTGATATAGTCTCCTACATAATTTTAACATTTCTACAAACTTTCTACAAAGTGTCTTCTTTCCAATGGTACCAATTATATGCACATCAGGGCCAGAGCAACAGGCAGTTTACTTTGGGCACTTCAGTCAGACAGTAAGTGGAGAAAAATAGACCCTAGCCTGAAGTTTCCTGATGTCATCAGGGATATCAGGCAGGACTATCTGTGCTAACTGACTGAATGGCTGGATTGGTGGCTAGCTTGCTGACTGACTGACTACAAGTCTCAATGCATATCATCTCTCTGTTGCCTTGCTGCTTGACAACAGGGGCCCTGTGGGTTTAAAGTACAAGCCCTTCAGTGGATTTCCCCAAGCTCCCTTACTAGAGCAGACCTTGTTAATGTGGAACATTAATTCACATTTGATGTTTTATTACACATTTCTCTATCTTCTATACAGGGATGATAGGGAGGAGGATCGACAGTCCGAGGAATGGGCTCCCCTGAATTCCCTGGCCCACACTTATTAGGTTATGTCGCAAATGGCAACCTATTTCCTACATATTGCACTACTCTTGACGATGGGCCCTGGTCAAACGTAGTGCCTTACTCAGGGAATAGGGTGCCATTTGTAACGCAGACTGTGGTGGTGTCTGGCTCCATATCTCCTCTCTCTCCCCTGGGTTGATTGTTAAGTACTTCTTCACACAGAGAATTGCTCTGAGAGTAATTACCTGACTTCTTAGAAGAGGAAAATTACAGCACACACATGCTCTCTCTCTCTCTCTCTCTCTCTCTCTCTCTCTCTCTCTCTCTCTCTCTCTCTCTCTCTCTCTCTCTCTCTCTCTCTCTCTCTCAAGATGAGAGAAGTGGAGAGGCTGCCATCTTCACCCCTGATAAATGCTCTCCAAATTGGTCCCCTTTACTTTTCTCTGGTTCAGGTGAAGAAGATTAATATGGCTTACAGCACATGCAAGCCTCTACGTTTATCCTCCATGGTCAGCCCTGCTGTAAATGTCCCCACTTTCCTGTGATGCTATTGCCATCAATCTCAAAAGCACCCAAAAGAGGTGCTCCAACAGATTGTCCATGCGGGGCCTCTCCCTCCCGTTTCATCCCTGTAAGTTGGAGGTACATTACAAGGCCTACTGTACAGAATATAGCCTTCCCTTCTATACCTGTCAACACTAGGAGGAGAGCTCAAGAGGGGAGGTAATGGTGGGTGTGTGGGTGTTTCCGTGAGTGTGCTTGGACATTCATGTGTGTGTGCGTTTGTGCGCGTGCATGCGTGTGGGTGGTGTGCGTGGGGGTTTCACTTAGACAGAGTTAAACACTATACAGAAGTGCTGTAGCTATTTATTTGTGGTAGTAACCCTCATGGAAAGCCAACTTGATACCCAGGCAGTTTAAACCCCGTAAGACAAACGTGCTGCCTCCCTAGTCGCATGCAGGCACACTGTGGCTGTGCTGCGAAGGCTAAATTCACTGCAAGCAGAGTGTGCAGAGTAACTTACAGCATAGGTCCATCATGTCATATTACATTATTGATGAAATCGGATCCCTAATAAAAATGACAAATAATATTTGCCTTGTTTAATAGGTGCTAAAAGAGGTATTATAATGATGCACATGGAGGAGCTGCAGCAACTCCAATGGTAAACTTTGTTGCCAAGATGGAAAATACCCTATAAACCTAGAGATTACTAGTACTAGTATTGTAGCATTGTCTCTACTTCTTCTAAACACTGTTATGCAGACAGCGGATAAAATGCTATATGATCAAAAACAGAGAAGATCAGGCAAAAGCTGCATAGTTATCGAAATCTGGGCATTTGGAATTGGCAGCTCTTGAGCCTTAGCTATCATGCCAACCCACTTATACTGAGACGACTGTGGGATTCAGAGCTAAAGCTGGAGGATGATATGTCTTGGCTGGTTCTTGGATGGAGATGCATGACCAACCTCTTACATATTCATAATTTGTTCTCTGAAATGAAGGTGCTTGAATATCTGTGATTACCTTACATTTACATACCTATCCACCATCCACTCTGAGTGCAGAATGAATGCTTTAGCCATTGATTATATTTGCTCATTGAGTGAAGTTATATTGAATGGGATCAGATGGTTCTTGTGTTATATGACTTTGAATGGAGCATTGGCCAATACTCAGTCAATATTAGATAGAACGTTGCAGCCCCGCCCGCCTTTAGGGAATACAACCACTGGTTAGTTACATCGGTTACTCAATTGGCTCACAGGAAAAATTATTTTCTTGTCTGCTTGTTTTAGCCATTTACGAAATAAGATGACTTTACAACATTACTTTCTCCCGAGCGCTCCCACTACTTAGAAAAACATAATATTGTAGGGCTTCCTCCTGCACTAGCATTAGCCACGTGAGTGAGTGCTAGCTAGCTAACAACGGGAACATTAAGCTAGCCAAGACCACACAAACAAATGGACTAGTATATAGATCAAAGTAGTGAGTGGAGTTACAAACGGACTATAGTAAACAAGTTAAATGTCTTACTTGTGATTAAATGTTTTCCACACACATAGCTACTTGTACATGAAAACCAGGTCCCCACAATTTCCCACTCTCCTACGCCGTATAGCCTGAAGCCATAGGGATCTTCTCTCAGGCTCGATTTTCCCTATGTGGGAACAATGCAATATTAAAAAAAAAACTGGTTACATGTACTGTACATTGAACAACACAGCAGCTTTTCGGCATGATCATTTATCACTCCAGTGTTAATCTGCAAAATTGTAATTATTCGCCTACCTCCTCATGCCTTTTGCACACAATGTATAGACTCCCCTTTTTTTCTACTGTGTTATTGACTTGTTAATTGTTTACTCCATGTGTAACTCTGTGTTGTCTGTTCACACTGCTATGTTTTATCTTGGCCAGGTCGCAGTTGCAAATGAGAACTTGTTCTCAACTAGCCTACCTGGTTAAATAAAGGTGAAATTAAAAAAAATATGAATATTTTTAAAAATCTATAATCAAATGAAACGACTTATACATTTCAGAGATGGAATGCAATGCAAATGTGCTTCACAGGAAAAAAACTAATTAAAACCAGTTTAATATTTACTACACAACAAACATAAGAGAAACACAAAAAGCTGTGTTTTAAGATCTCTTTTAAAATGTGTCCACAGTGTTGGCCCCCCTCAGGTTCTCTGGCAGGCTATTTCAGAGGCTGGGGGCATAATGACTACAGGCTGCCTCTCCATGCCTCTTGGGATAATTAAAAGGCCAGTGCCAGAGGACCTGAGGGGCCTATTGGGTACATGACTTAAAAGCATGTCTGATATGTATTTGGGTGGTCAATTTTGGATGATTTCATAGCCATTAGAATCATCTTAAAATGTATTCTAAAACTCACAGGTAGCCAGTGCAGAGACCTTAAAACTGGTGTAATGTGTGTTCTCTGTCTGGTCTTGGTCAATAACCGTGCTGCAGCATTCTGTTTGTTTTGCAGATGACCACATGGCATAACAAAAAATCGATGACTTTTACAATAGGAGTCAATAGGAAAGACTGTTTGTTTTCCCCAATTTGTGGGCGTGGATGAGGGCTATTCCTTTTTATGACGTGAAAAGAGTATACATTAGCTGACCCAACAAACAGGCATCTGTTAAAACTTGCAACATAGCTGATCTTTTTGTACCGTAAAATTCCCTATCCATATAGTATTCCAATTATCTCGCTCTTCCCTCTCTCTCTGTCTTTATCTCACTCACCCTCCCTCCCTCCCGGATGTTTACCCTGTCTATGATTGTGATGATGCATTATTGACCAGCCTGGCAGCAAGGTAAATAAAGGAAATATAATGTGACGTCAGGCCAGGGGTGGTCTGATCAGCGAGCGGCTTACAGACGGACCTACAGGGTCAGAACGGAGAGGGGTTATTTTCTCCCCTCATAACTCACAGGTTACTGGGACCTTGCTGATCTGATGTCAACCCCAACCACTTGGCTTACAGACCAGGGGAGGGAGAGAGAGAGGGAGGGAGGGAGGGAGGGAGAAAGAGAAATTGGAATTGTCCCCGCAATGTCCATTTGTAAGGCCCCTGCACTTCTGGACAAAAATCACGATGAATATCGTGTCATTTGAATATAGACTGATATCATACGCAGGCCCCCTTTGACATCTGAGCAGCTAACCGATCGCTGCAGCTGTACATAAATGTATTGGTAAATAGCCCACCCATTTTCACCGAACTCATCCCCACAGTTTTTATTTATTTACTTTTCTGCTCTTTTGCACACCAATATCTCTACCTGTACATGATCATCTGATCATTTATCACTCCAGTGTTAATCTGCAATATTGTAATTATTCGCCTACCTCATGCCTTTTGCACACATTGTATATAGACTCCCCTTTTTTCTACTGTGTTATTGACTTGTTAATTGTTTACTCCATGTGTAACTCTGTGTTGTCTGTTCACACTGCTATGCTTTATCTTGGCCAGGTCGCAGTTGCAAATGAGAACTTGTTCTCAACTAGCCTACCTGGTTAAATAAAGGTGAAATAAAAAATTTAAAAAAGACAGTACCAGTCAAAGTTTGGACACACCTACTCACTCAAGGGTTTTCTTTGTTTTTAGTATTTTCTACATTGTAGAATAATAGTAAAGACATCAAAACTATGAAATAACACATATGGAATAATTTAGTAACCAAAAAAGTGTTAAACAAATCAAAATATATTTTCTATTTGATTGGATGGGCTATTTATAGACATGGGCTGTGTACAGCTGCAGCGATTGGTAAACTGCTCAGGTAGCTGATGTTTAAAGTTAGTGAGGGAGATATGTCTCCAACTTCAGCGAAGTATTGGCATTCTCTCAACCAGCTTCATGAGGTAGTCACCTGGATGCATTTCAATTAACAGGTGTTCCTTGTTAAAAGTTAATTTGTGGAATTTATTTCCTTCTTTATGCATTTGAGCCAATCAGTTGGGTTGTGACAAGGTAGGGATGGTATACACAAGGTAGCCCTGTTTGGTAACATACCAAGTCAATATTATGGCAAGAACAGCTCAAATAAGCAAAGAGTGACGACAGTCCATCATTACTTTAAGACATGAAGGTCAGTCAATCCGGAAAATGTTCAAAGTTTCTTCAATTGCAGTCGTAAAAACCATCAAGCGCTATGATGTAACTGGCTCTCATGAGGACCGCCACAGAACAGGAAGACCCAGAGTTACCTCTGCTGCAGAATAAGTTCATTAGAGTTACCAGCCTCAGAAATTGCAGCCCATATAAATACTTCACAGAGTTCAAGTAACAAGACACATCTCAACATCAACTGTTCAGAGGAGACTGCATGAATCAGGCCTTCATGGTCGAATTGATGCAAAGAAACCACTACTAAAGGACACCAATAACAAGAAGAGACTTGCATGGACAAAGAAACACGAGCAATAGACATTAGACCGGTGGAAATCTTTCCTTTGGCGGAGGTGTGATGGTGCTTTGCTGGTGACACTGTCTGTGATTTATTTAGAATTCAAGGCACACTTAACCAGCATGACTACCACAGCATTCTGCAGTGATATGCCATCCCATCTGGTTTGCGCTTAGTGGGACTATCATTTGTTTTTCAACAGGACAATGACCCAACACACCTCCAGGCTGTGTAAGGGCTATTTGATCAAGAAGGAGAGTGACGGAGTGCTGCATCAGATCAAATCAAATCAAATGTATTTATATAGCCCTGCGTACATCAGCTGATATCTCAAAGTGCTGTACAGAAACCCAGCCTAAAACCCCAAACAGCAAGCAATGCAGGTGTAGAAGCATGGTGGCTAGGAAAAACTCCCTAGAAAGACCAAAACCTAGGAAGAAACCTAGAGAGGAACCAGGCTATGTGGGGTGGCCAGTCCTCTTCTGGCTGTGCCGGGTGGAGATAACAGAACATGGCCAAGATGTTCAAATGTTCATAAATTACCAGCATGGTCAAATAATAATAATCACAGGCAGAATAGTTGAAACTGGAGCAGCAGCACAGCCATGTGGACTGGGCACAGCAAGGAGTCATCATGTCAGGTAGTCCTGAGGCATGGTCCTAGGGCTCAGGTCCTCCGAGAGAGAGAAAGAGAGAATTAGAGAGAGCATACATAAATTCACACAGGACACCGGATAGGACAGGAGAAGTACTCCAGATATAACAAACTGACCCTAGCCCCCCGACACAAACTACCGCAGCATAAATACTGGAGGCTGAGACAGGAGGGGTCAGATCACCCGACCTCAACCCAATTGAGATGGTTCAGGATGAAAAGGAAAAGCAGCCAACAAGTGCTCAGCATATGTGGGAACTCCTTCAAGACTGTTGGAAAAGCATTCCAGGTGAAGCTGGTTTAGAGAATGCCAAGAGTTTACAAAGTTGTCTTCAAGGCAAAGTGTGGCTACTTTGAAGAATCTCAAATATAAAATACATTTTGATTTGTTTAACACTTTTTTGGTTATTACTTGTATATAATTTAATGTGTTATTTCATAGTTTTGATGTCTTCACAATTATTCTACAATGTAGAAAATATACAAAAATTAAGAAAAACCCTTGAATAATTAGTTGCGTCCAAACTTTTGACTGGTACTGTACATATAATGTATAGAAACTTAACCCTAACCAACACTCACCCATGCTGGGGTCAAATATTCACATCATCAGCAGTCTCAGCATTATCGAACACCTTTAAGTGCACATGACAGCCATATCCAGTGGACACACACACACACACACACACACACACACACACGCACACACACACACACACACACACACACACCACAGAGAGAGACCTGGTTGCTAAGCAGTACTCTACTGAGCAGCATTTTGAGAGTGATGCCATACATTTTCCCAATTCTAAAATGTCCAAAGTGCAGTAAGACTATGTAACCATTTTACAAATCATATTTGCACTTCTCCAGAAACAGCATGGTGAATCTTTATAATAAGTTTGGCTTCTAATCAAATGAAAATAAAAACAATCTGTTATTTAAACCAACAACATTTCGAAATAGGATCAGGTAAGAAGCATGATCGCTTCTCATGTCATGCACATGGCCTAAATGCACAGCAAAATCAATGGTGAACATTTAACTCTGAAAGTGTAAAACGTACTCTAAGTTCAGTCAACATCTGAGTCTCACTGTACCGGTATTAAAATAACACCTTTGAAAGTGTAAAATGTCAACTCTTTTCAGTGGTATTTGCATAGCTCTACTGTAGTGTAACACTTTATTTGGAGTAAACTGGACACACTTTGCATAGTGCTGACGCTGTTACAAATTCTTAGTGTAAGAAATGAACACCTATAGTGTTACGGTATGACATTTTGGGTTGTTTTTTAACACTATGTTGTAAAGCCTAATTTGCATATCTCCCAGGGTGCCTTTTCTTTTTAGGTATATTGTAGAGTTAACACCAATGACTGTAATGACAAAGACATGGTTGTTGAATCATTTCATTTTAAAGGTGTGTTCTGTAACAGTTTTCTTTAGGTGAAGTAGAGGCAGACCAAAATGCGGCGTGGCTATTGCAATCCATGTTTAATGAAACGAAGTAAACCAGAATCAAATACGAAAACCGAAACAGCCTAATACTGGTGCAAAGTAGCAGAGAGACAGTAACAAGGACAATCACCCACAAAACCTAACATCAAACAGGCTACCTAAATATGGTTCCTAATCAGAGACAATGACGAACACCTGCCTCTGATTGAGAACCATATCAGGCCAAACATAGAACAAGACAAACTAGACATGTGACATAGAATGCCCACTCAGCTCACATCCTGACCAACCAAAACATAGAAACATGCAAAGCAAACTATGACTCTGGTGCCTCTGGGCTGGCTGAAGGGCTCTGGCAGCACTGGGCAGAAGGGCTCCGGCAGCTCTGGAGAGGCGAGGCGCACTGTAGGCCTGATGCGTGGTGCTGGCACTGGTGGTACTGGGCCGAGGACACGCACTGGAAGCCTGGTGCGGGGAGCTGCCACCGGAGGGCTGGTGCGTGGAGGTGGTACTGGGTAGAACGGACCGTGCAGGCGCACTGGAGCTCTTGAGCACCGAGCCTGCCCAACCTTACCTGGTTGAATACTCCCGGTCGCTCTGCCAGTGTGGCGAGGTGGAATAGCCCGCACTGGGCTATGCAGGCGAACCAGGGACACCGTGCGCAAGGCTGGTGCCATGTAAGCTGGCCCAAGGAGACGCACTGGGGACCAGATGTGTAGAGCCGGCTTCATGGCATTTGGCTCGACGCTCACTCTAGCCCGGCTGATACGCGCAGCTGGAATATACCACACCGGGCTAGGCACCCGCACTGGGGACACCGTGCACACCACAGCATAACACGGTGCCTGCCCGGTCTCTCTAGCCCCCCGGTAACCACAGGAAGTTGATGCAGGTCTCCTACCTGGCGTCGCCATACTTCTTTAGAAGTACTTCTTTAGCCCCCCCCCCAATAAATTTTTGGGGCTGACTCTCGGGCTTCCATCCGCGTCGCCGTGCTGCCTCCTCATACCAGCGCCTCTCAGCTTTCCCCGCCTCCAGCTCTTCTTTGGGGCGGCGATATTCTCCTGGCTGAGCCCAGGGTCCTTTACCGTCCAGTTTGTCCAAGTCCATTCCTCTTTGAGCTGCACCTTGGGACAGCTACACTCCCCTGGTTTAGCCCAGGGTCCTCTCCCATCGAGGATTTCCTCCCAAGTCCAGAAGTCCTTATTACGCTGCTCCTGCTGCTGGCCGTTACCACACCGCTTGGTCCTATTGTGGTGGGTGATTCTGTAACAGTTTTCTTTAGGTGAAGTAGAGGCACACAAAATGCTGCGCGGCTATTGCGATCCATGTTTAATGAAACAAAGTAAGCACGAATCAAAAACAATAAACGGACCACAAAACCGAAACAGCTTAATACTGGTGCAAAATAACACAGAGACAGTAACAAGGACAATCACCCACAAAACCCAACACCAAACAGGCTACCTAAATATGGTTCCCAATCAGAGACAATGACGAACACCTGCCTCTGATTGAGAACCATATCAGGCCAAACATAGAACTAGACAAACTAGACATGTAACATAGAATGCCCACTCAGCAAACTATGGTCAGGGTGTGACATGTTCCTAGGTTCATTTTATGAATGGAAATTTAGCTCTATGACAATACATTGCAGATATGATAAGGCCGTAAATCTTGGCCTAGTTAATGGCCTAGTTTTACCCAAACAAAGTGGTATTAGTAAACTCCTGGTTTACAGGCCACATCAGGCCTGCAAGTTACACTAAACTGGCTTGCAAAGGTGTAATTCCTACCCACAACCTGCATTCAGGGTTAGGAAACTTAATAAAAAAGCACGATCTAAAACATTTCATCCGTGACAATAATTTCAGTAACGTGTGCAATACTTCTAACTAACTGATTGAATTAGTTTAGAAAAATGTATGTTATTTATCTATGTGTAGAATAAGATTAGTCAATAAATCAATGTACATGCAATGTACATGCAAAAATTACAGTTACTTAAAAACAATCCATGAAATAATCAACCTGCAGTAGAGCATGTTGGGAAATATGATAATGATGGGTGTTGTTTTGTTGCGACTGTTTTACTCTCCACAGTGTAAAAAGATAACTCTGGTTATTAACGGCAACACTGGGGGTTATTTTACACCAGTGAGTGTTAATTTCACTCTTAAATAATGAATTTAACTCCTGAAATGTGACATTGGCCAATTTGTTTTGTGCTTTTATGCATAAAATTCAGATTTCTATACAAAATACTAGGCTCCTGTCAATTGTATCATTGCCTATGTGAGAGGCAGAGTCTCAAACAAATCTGATATGGCATTATAGGAGGACTGAATAGTGAGGAGCGTGTGTTTGGTAATATTATGAAGGGCACTCTGAAAAATGGGGATGATAGCCTATTTGAACAAGCGAAATGCAGCTACTGTATGTGAATTGTGAATAATGAAAAAGCATGAGGGCGAAAACGTCAGAAACATTTCAAAGCACTCTCAGTAGACCATTTAAAACCACTTTATTCATAGCCTACTTTTGGGTAATGGACAGGATAAAAAGACACACCTATGTGAAGCTGCTAAACCAGCTTTGACTAAGGGGAGGGTCGGCTGTGCTTGGTTTTAATAAAATGTAACTAAATTGAGGGGGAAACCAATACTTTTTAGACACAGCAGGGGTTGAAACTGTAGAACCCAGTTCCTACATTTGAATATTAAAAGGGATTTTTTCAAACAAAACGATGCTACATTTTATCTCTGGGACCCTCAGGAGGACAAATCAGAGCAAGATTACTGAATGCAAGTACATTATTTACCTTCAGAGGTGAATGTATCAAACAAGTTTCCTTGATAAAAGTGTTTTGTTGTCGTGCACTATCCTCAAACAGTAGCATGGTATTTTTTCACTGTGATAGCTACTGTAAATTGGACAGTGCAGTTAGGTTAAAAAGGATATAACATGTCTGCCCATATAAGACATGATTTTTTACTTAACCAAGCAACTCAGTTAAGAACAGATTATTCTTTACAATGACGGCCTAACCTGGCCAACGCTGGGCCAATTGTGCGCCGCCCAATCATGGCCGGATGTGATGCAGCCTGGACTCGAACCAGGAAATGTAATGAAGCCTCTTGGACTGAGATACAGTGCCTTAGACCGCTGCACCACTCAGGAACCCATGGCTATATCCTGGGAAATGTACTTGTTACTTACAACGTCATGCTAATCACATTAGCTCAACCGTCCGGGGGGGGGGGGACACCGGTTCCATAGAGGATTTTCAAGCTAAACGAAGAGGGCGCAACTAATTCTTTAATGCCTTTTATTATTAATTCAATATTGAAATTGTGTCAGTGGGGAGATCAGGAGAAGTACATTGCATTCGGAAAATATTCAGATCCCTTGACTTTTTTTTCACATTTTGTTACAATACAGCATTATTCTACAATGTATATATATTTTTTTATAATCATCATCATTCTACACACAATACCCCAGAATGACGAAGCAAAAACAGGTTTTAAGAAACAAATATCACATTTACAAGTATTCAGACCCTTTACTCAGTACTTGAAGCACCTTTGGCAGCAAGCAATGCTTAGAGCCTCGAGTCTGCTAGGATATGACGCTACAAGCTTGGCACGCCTTTATGTGAGAAGTTTCTCCCATTCTTCTCTGCAGACCCTCTCAAGCTGTGTCAGGTTGGATGGGGAGCATCACTGCACAGCTATTTTCCGTTCTATTTTCCGTTCTCTCCAGAGATGTTAGATCGGGTTCAAGTCCGTGCTCTGGCTGAGCAACTCAAGGACTTTCAGAGACTTGTCCCGAAGCCACTCCTACCACTCTTGGCTGTGTGTTTAGGGTCGTTGTCCTGTTGGAAGGTGAACCTTCGGTCCCAGTCTGAGGTCCTGAGCACTTTGGAACAGGTTTTTTATCAAGTATCTCTATGTACTTTACTCTGTTGATCTTTCCCTCGATGCTGACTAGTCTCCCAGTCCCTTCTGCTGAAAAACATGCTGCCGCCAAACTGAGTAATCGGGGGCGACGGGCCGGTGTCAGGGAGGTGACCAAGAACCCAATGGTCATTCCGATGGTCATTCTGACAGAGCTCTAGTTCCTCTGTGGAGATGGAAGTACCTTCCAGAAGGACAACCATCTTTGCAGCACTCCACCAATCAGGTCTTTATGGTAGAGTGGCCAGATGGAAATCACTTCTCAGTAAACGGCACATGACAGCCCACTTGGAGTTTGCCAAAAGGCACCTAAAGGACTCTCAGACCATGAGAAACAAGATTCTCTGGTCTGATGAAACCAAGATTGAACTCCTTGGCCTGAATGCCAAGCGTCACGTCTGGAGGAAACCTGGCACCATCCTTACAGATAAGCATGGTAGGGACGTTTGGCCGGGCGGCCAGCTCTAGAAAGAGTCTTGGTGGTTCCAAACTTATTCCATTTAAGAATGATGGAGGCCACTGTGTTGTTGGGGACCTTCAATGCTTCAGAAATTCTTTGGTTCCCGTACCCAGATCTGTGCCTCCACACAATCCTGTCTCGAAGCTCTACGGACCATTCCTTGGACCTCATGGATTGGATTTTGCTCTGACATGCAATGTCAACTGTGGGACCTTATATAGACAGATGTGTGGCTTTCCAAATCATGTCCAATTAATTGAATATACCACAGGTGGACTGCAATAAAGTTGTAGAAACATCTCAAGGATGATCAATGGAAACAGGATGCATCTGAGCTCAATTTACAGTCTCATAGCAAAGGGTCTGAATATTTTTGTAAATAAGATATTTCTGTTTTTGTTATACATTTGCTAAAATGCCAACTCAGTTTTTAACCGGACTTGAACTTGAAAAACTATGGTTCTGAATTGAAGAGGGCATAAGAGCAGACAAAGGATATCAAAGATCAGGAAAGATTATTGATAGAGGAATGGTCTAAGATCCTTTCCAATGTCTTCTCCAATCTCATAAAACATTTTAGAAAAAGGCTCAGTGTTGTTATCCTCGCAAGGGGAGGGTGCTAGAGTTTTGAAAATAGGTGGCAATCATTTTGACCCCTATCTTTTTTAGATTATTTGTATTACTTGTTAAACAAAACCTCTTTCTCTGAGCAATTGTGTGAAAAAGTATTTGAAGCCAGGTCTGACATGAATACAACATCAAAAGGCCTACTCCATTCAGATCAAAGCTGTAGCATGGTTATAAAATGGCCATCACCATGGAGAAGCCCTCTATACTGGCTAGCAATCTTCAGGCCCCTCCTTTGGCCAGGGGCCTGGACCATGGCCGAGGCTGGGCTGAGGAGGATTAGTATCTCTGTGATGATGAGGAGTGTGTTGATGTAGACTTAGCAGGGGTCCATGGGAGGAAGGGGGGGTAAGATGTTAACATGTGATGTCTCATCCAGTAAGCTCTGCTGGGTGGTGTGTGTGTGTGTGTGTGTGTGTGTGTGTGTGTGTGTGTGTGTGTGTGTGTGTGTGTGTGTGTGTGTGTGTGTGTGTGTGTGTGTGTGTGTGTGTGTGTGTGTGTGTGTGTGGTGGGCGATGAGAAGTCCCTCCCGGGGATGTGGGTCGAATCGGAGGACACGTGCCAGCGGGTTGCCAGCAGCTCCTTCATTCCCCGTTTACCTGGGCCACCTCCTAGCTGACACAGTAGGAGGCCAATGTGTTTCTCTCTCCTGAGCTAATGTGCCTGAAAAAGGGCCATGTTTATTATTAATCATCCATCTAAACCATCAGCTCTCACCTGCATGACTCCCCGATGACAGAAATAAAACACACCGCCGCAGCAGGGGCAGGCTCCATCTGTGCCTGGTCTTACAACACAGCAACAGGCTGCAGAGCTCTCTTTCGCTCCCCCAAAAACATAGATATTGAAGCAAACAATTCTAAAAAATCTAACGGCAATAAAGCATGCTGGGGAATATGATAATGATCGGCATGGTTTTGGTTCAACGCTGGTTAATAACACCATCACTGGGGTTCTTTTACACCAATGAATGTTAATTGAATACTTACAATTAATTGTACTTACAACCCTATACTTACAACCCTAGAAATGTTACACTGAGAAATCACCACCACACTCTTAGAAAAAGGGTTCCAAAAGGGTTCTTCGGCTGTCCCCATAGAAGAACCCCTTTTGGGTGCCGTGTAGAACCCTCTGTGAAAGGGGTTCTACATGGAACCCAAAAGGGTTCTACCTGGAATCAAAAAGGGTTCTTCAAAGGGTTCTCCTATGGAGACAGCCGAAGAACCCTTTTAGGTTCTAGATAACTCCTTTTTTTCTGTGCAGGTAACACTGACCAATTAGCTGTTGTCAAATACACGTGGGTATGAAAAGGCGATTCTCTTCCTCAGTATTATGCAGCGATTCGTACTACATGCTGTCAGTGGTGTAAAGTACTTAGGTAAAAATACTTTAAAGTACTACTTAAGTCGTTTTGGGGGGCATCTGTAATTTACATTACTATTTTTATTTTTGGCAACTTTTACTTTGACTTCACTACGTTCCTAAAGAAAATAATTGACTTTTTACTCCATAAGTTTTCCCTGACACCCAAAAGTACTCGTTACATTTTGACAGGAAAATGGTCCAATTCACACACTTATCAAGAGTACATCCCTGGTCATCCCTGTTGCCTCTGATCTGGAGGACTCAATGTCTGAGTGTTGTAGTGTGCCCTTTGCTATCTGTCAATAAGAAATAAACGATGACGATAACGTGTGATATGTTCTTTCTCTGTCATGTCTAAATGCCATTTGTCAAATGATGTACTGGGAGCGAATCTACCTCCCAAATGGTACCCTAATAGTGCACTACTTTTGACCATAGTAGTACACTACAGTATATAGGGAATAGGGTGTCATTTGGGATACAGTGAGTGTGTTGTAGACATGACATTCCCAGCATGTTGTTTCTAGAAGGCTTTTTTTTTTATCCCTCTCGTGTGTTGTTGTTTGGTTTTATTTTTGAAGGCTATTTCTAATGATTCAATTGGAACACTGTCAATGCTGAAGTGACTTCTCAGACTTGGAGTTTGTTGCTCCTGTTTTCCAGTAGTGGGACTGTACTACAGTAGCCACCAGCGCTTTTAAACCAGGATTTGTTCCCACTTTGACAGCGGCAAGATTTGATCTACAAGCCCTTAGTCAATGCAATGTTGATTGAGTGGCTCCAGTAAGTAAACCAGATATGCCAGATAAGTGACCAAGAAGTGAAATAATTGTTCTCCTTGTCAATTTAACGTTTCTTTTGGGCATAATTCTGCGAAAGTGTACATCTTGAGAATAAGCACACTTGATTTTTAGAGTCATTCTCTGTTACCTTTCAATATCAAAGCAAACACCTAAGGCCTTCTATTTAATGCAAATTGTTCCGCCTACCTAAAACTCTGGTTAAACAGCATGAATAAGTTTCAGATTTGATTACTCTGCTATAAATGTACACTTCAATAGGTCCATTTTATATCAATAAGCCAGCAAATGAATAGGCCTATACGTCTACACACAATATAGAGATCAGAAGGGTATACTACAAAGCAGGATGAAGGGGTTAGCCAGCTAACCTGCCTGTATATTCTGAAACAACTTTTTAGTCTTCAGGAAAGTAAGCTTGAAATGGGTATGGCCTAATTTACTGAACAACCAAAATCTATACTGAACAAAAATATGAACGCAACATGTAAAGTGTTGGTCCCGTGTTTCACGAGCTGAAATAAAAGAGCCCAGAAATGTTCCATACGTACAGTACAAAAGGTTTGTCTCTCATATTCTGTGCACAAATTTGTTTACATCTCTGTTAATGAGCATTTCTCCTTTGCCAAGATAATCCATCCACCTGACAGGTGTGGCATATGAAGCTGATTAAACAGCACAATCATTACACAGGTGCACCTTGTGCTGGAGACAATAACAGGCCACTCTAAAATGTGCAGTTTTGTCACACAACACAATGCCACAGATGTCTCTTGGCATGCTGACTGCAGGAATGTCCACCAGAGCTGTTGGCAGATAATTGAATGTTATTTTCTCTCATTTCTCAACGTCGCCTCACAACCGCAGACCACGTGTAACCACACCAGTCCAGGACCTCCACATCCGGCTTCTTCTCCTGAGACCAGCCACACGGACAGCTGATAAAGCCCTTTTGTGGGGAAAAACTCATTCTGATTGGCTGGGCCTGGCTCCCCAGTGGGTGGGCCTGGCTCACAAATGGGTGGGCATATGGTTGAGCCCCTGCCCAGTCATGTGGAATCCATAGATTAGGGCCTAATGAATTCATTTCAATTGACTGATTTCTTTATATGAACTGTAACTCAGTAAAATCATTGAAATTGTTGCGTTTAGCTTTCTTAAATGAACCAGAAAATCTACTTTTAGTTCTGGTTGTTTATCAAAGTTAGCTGGCTAACTCATTGATCCTTCTTTGTAGTATACCCCTCAGACCTGATCTCACTGCAACTAGGCAGGAAAAAGTCATGAGAAGCAGAAGATTTCTGATAATAAAACAGTGGAATAAAAGATGGCACCAGTATCCCATCTGTCTCAGAGAGCAGACTTAGGCTTAGATTGTCCTCAAAAAAAGAATGTCTGCATATTAGAACCAACGGGGTAGTCGGCAGCTCCAGACGTCAAGCCATTCTGGCAGTGGAGGCTCACCATAAGAAGCATTTTGCCTCTACACTGGGGAGAGCACACAGAGTACACAGGACAGAACAAGCCTTCTGAAACGTCACAGTCAGACATTAGGATTCATCACAAGAGGCAGTCCTTTGGTTCTCACTGAACTCCGTCTGCTGTGCTAAGACAAGGAGAGGAGAGCTGCAGCTAGCCAACTTACACTACTAGAACACGGCTGGGAGGAGGCCTGCTTTCTCTCTCTGACAGCCGTTTCTATTGCAATTCGCAGCTCAAGATTTGCAGCCGTTCGAAGAGCTTCTTTGTAGAAGAGGCAGCCAGCGAGGAGCGAGGGTTCGTTTCTTCAGGAATAACATGGGGACATGTAAAATCATGTGAAATCATGATGTTTCTTCAGGAATAACTCATGAACAGTCAAAGAGCACTCTGCTAGTGGCAACCTTTCCCAATGGCTCTACAATGAAAAGCTAATACAAACGCTAATACAGACATCAGACGCATAGCATAGATACCGTATAGTTAAAGTCAAATGAATATAACTTGACATTGATCTTCCAGCCTTATTGAACTACCTGCAATATAGCTAAGACAGGCGGGCATTAGATATTACATATGCAGCATGTGTCAGTTCGAGTCTTACTCAGGCACGCAATACAGCATCAGCTGTTCAACTTAAGAGCATGTCAAGGGCACAAATGAATTGCCTGGGTTTTCACCCAGCTTTAGTTCAAAAGTGACATTAAAAGTGTAAGTAAATAACAGGTACTAAATGTAAAGACAGTTGTCCTTTTTCCACCTCTAAGTCATCCAGACAGTCACCCACTTAATCTCACACTGGGAAACGAGGAAGTGCTGTAGCTGCAGAATAATCGTCTATAAGTCTTCTGACTCTGCCGTTATAACTTCAGCATGAATGCACGAATGCACCCACAAGCATACTCCACTGAGAGATGATGGGCACAGACTGTTCACAAGGACCAGGGTGAATACATCACTGATGGCTGATAGTGTGTGAGAGAGAGAAAGAGAGATTTACCTACCTCATTAGCCTGACTGAAGCCTGTGGTTATTTCAAAAGTAGGCCTACAACAAGAGGTGTGGTTCACGTATAAGTCATAGTACCAAACACAGGGCATCTGTGTGTCAGGAATTCGCCAGGTTACAGAGAAAGTGTATTTGTACTTCCTGTCAGTGGTTTCATAATCAATGAAGATGAACATGCAGACAGTGGGACAGATGATACAATAGAATGGCATACAGAATAGACTAGACAGACTCTATGCCTCAGGAGTCACTCTTAATGTTTTATTTTTGGAATTTTTTATTTCATCATGACATACAGAGTTTTCCATGGGCTTTGGCAGTACATTCAGGCCCAGGAAACGTAGAGTGTGTCTGACATTTATTGGGATGTGCAGAGATGTAAAGCATCTGTGAAACAGAGAGACAATGAGATGCCTTTTAACAGGCTCTCAATCAATGAGAGCGGGTCCGATATTGGCCCCTGTGGTGTACCCAGTGGAGTGTTCTTTATGTCTGAGTTAGGTTAAAGGGATAGTTCACCCAATTTCCAAAATTACATATTGGTTTACTTACCTGTTACCAGTCTATGGACAAGGTATGATAGCAACCCATGCTTTTGTTTCCACATGTTAACATTTTAGCATTTGTAGCACAAATTCCATTCAAGTCATGGGACTGATTGTAGCATTTTTCACTCATTATGTTCATCACGTTCAAAACATCCAGTGACTGTTGAGCTTCACAATCAATTTGAGATAATTTCGGAAGAAATAGATGAACAAATAAAACAGGCAATCGCCAGGGCCCAGCTTAAAGCCTGATGGACTGGGGCACAGGGGTCCAGTTCAACCTGCTGGGGTGGTTAAGACATTCCATCTGTCTTTGTTCACATCAAAACAAACCAAGCACTGTATTTCAGCATACTATGAGACATAACACAAATAAACACTGAGGGCTTTTTTTGTCATCTCTGAATGAGATGCACATACGAGTTGGTTTATATTGGATGACCTAGACACTGACAGCTATGACATGGTAATGTTCAAAAAGAAGAAAATATCAGAAAGAAATATAAATTATATAAAATGGCAGGGGTACTAAATATGATGCCATAATATAAGGGTATTGTTTTTTCAAAAGCAGAAGTAGGTCTACAACAAGAGATTTGGTTTGTGTACAAGTCATGGCACCAAACACAGGGCACCTGTACATCAGCAAGATAAATAAAGGGATAGCGGGGGGGGTGATTGCAAGGTTGAACACATCAGTGGGAGGAGGATGAAGATAAGATGTTTGTTTTGAAACTAGGGCAGCCGATGGAGATGGAGTTCTGTGTAGTGGCAGGGATAGAGGGGATGTCAAGTTTCAGAATGGGATTGAAGCTAAAGAATAAAGTAACTGCATGAAGAAAATGCCACCAGCAACAAGAAACAGGTTCTAGAATCTTGATTGTGACATCGCATTCTGAGAATGAACGAAGCTCCAATGATCGTACAGGGATTGGGATGAGAAATGGAATTGAAAATAACATAGGAGGAGGATGACTTGAAGAGTTACACATGCTGATTCAAGTTATGTTGGGTGTATGGGTGGGATAAGAATATATACTGTACATATTATGCACCTCTAAGAAAATATATAAAAGAAATTATTGTGAAATAGTCCTAGAAACATCTACCCATCTACCCCCCTTTTTTTCTCCACCTAACACACACACACACACACACACACACACACACACACACACACACACACACACACACACACACACACACACACACACACACACACACACACACACACACACACACACACACACACACACACACACACACACACACACACCATTGATAGTTCGGGCCTATTTCCTCTGCGTCAAAAACACATGGTTCCCAACACAGATCAATTTTTCCAAATACCATTCTTTCTTGTCACAACCCAAAGCATACAAGCACAAACGCACGCACACACGCACGCACACACACACACATAAACACACACACACACACCCAATTGATAGTTCGGGCCTATTTCCTCTGCATCAAAAACACATGGTTCCCAACACAGATCAATTTTTCCAAATCCCATTCCTTCTTGTCACAACCCAAAGCAAGCAAGCACAAACGCACACACACACACACACACACACACACACACACACACACACACACACACACACACACGCACGCACGCACGCACGCACGCACGCACGCACGCACGCACGCACGCACGCACGCACGCACGCACGCACGCACGCACGCACGCACACACACACACACACACACACACACACACACACACACACACACACACACACACACACACACACACTCAAAGCCAGGGTGTTTATTCTTGTAGGCACAACTCTAAGCACAAGCTGTGTGTTAACAAATTCTCCAGATGCAATATTCTTCTGCAATATTTCCCAGCTTAGCATTGATAAGGAAAATATTGCCAGACAGAGCAATAATATTCCTTATATAAGCACACATGGACAGGGCCTAGATGTAAATGAATCCTTCACTCCCCGTGGCTATGTCCTGTAATCTGCAGCAGAGTGGCATTTATTTTTAAATAATGCCACACATATTAATATCTTAAGGCGTTTATTATCCTGCGTCGGCTTTGATCACAGTAGAGAGTGACGCTCCAGCAACCAAGTACATGACTCACCCTTTGAAGATAATGTCAGAGGAACAAAAAAGTCAACCTCCATACTTTCCTAGAAAACAACACCTATAGTTTCTCCATCTGTATTTTCGATTTAAACTTCCTTCCATCCTCCTATCCTCCTCACCTCCCTTGCCCCATTTCTATCTGGGTCTGCAGTCAAAAGAGTGATTTGTCAAAAATGTCTATTTCTTTTACTCTAAATGTCAACAAATAAAGGGAGTTTTAGACAGCTACTGGTAGATAGCTCTGTTTTCCTCCCAGAAGCAGAGAAGACTGTTTTACAGCCTGCTTGGTGATAGTGATAATGGTGATTTAAGGAATGAAATACATGAATTTCTCAACAATTTCTAACCATCCTCTGGCATCATCTTTATTTAGTTGCGTGAATACACCCAAAATAGCCTAGCTCTCAGATATATTATTTTGTTTTTCTTTTTGGAGTTGGCATTGCATGAATATGCAAATTAGGGACCAACGTAGAAACATTTGTTTTTTTTGCCGATCAACTAGCTATCTGTGCTGAGCATACATCCTTCTCACAGTATGTTCAGTCAATGAAGGAGACAATTCATAATCACAATGGACACATCAATAACCACATACTGTATACATATTTATATACACATCAATTGCACGATACATAAAAAACACGAAAAGCAAAACACAATCATGTGAAACAAACAGATTCTTCATTAAAAATGTCCTCTCACATCTGCCTGAATTGCGTTAGAGGCTCCAAATCCACCAAACTTTAAGGACTTTTGGAGATCGTTCCGCATGAGAGGCGGGAAAAAAAACGACAGATATACCTAACTCAGTGGAGATTGAAGGGATCTCCAGGGTTAGCCATCCCTGAGTCAGGGTCTGGCAACTCGTACGTCTGAAGGTTAACAATAAGGTGGAAGTTTATGGAAGAGGGCTTTATAGACAAAAAGAGTGCAGATTTTCTTACAATGCATGTGCTTATAATACATGTTCTTTTAATGCATGTCCTTACAATGCAAATGCATGTCCTTAAAATACATGTCCTTATAACACATTTGCTTATAATACATGTCCTTACAATGCAAATGCATGTCCTTATAATACATGTCCTTACAATGCAAATGCATGTCCTTATAATACATGTCATTATAATGCATTTGCTTAAAATACATGTCCTTATAACACATTTGCTTATAATACATGTCCTTACAATGCAAATGCATGTCCTTATAATACATGTCCTTACAATGCAAATGCATGTCCTTATAATACATGTCATTATAATGCATTTGCTTAAAATACATGTCCTTATAACCCATGCCACCACTACAAAGACCAGACAGGGTAGTGTTTTATTTAAGCCAGCCAGTAGATCACACAGTAAACAACCCTGTGCTGCAGATAGGCACTTAAAGGGGTAATCTGCAGTTGCTACATACTTATTTTTTTACTTATAAATTATTAATATGTACCTACTTAAAGAACATATTTTATAAATGACTCATCAGCCTAGTTTAATTGTCATACCCAATCATGAACCACCCTAAAATATAAGCTTGTTTTACTCAAATGTTTCTAAACAAAGCTAATGTAAACAAACACTCTAACGTGGTTAAAACTATATTTTATATATCATAAATCGGGCATCATCAATTAGATTCAGACGTGGACTGATTTTTTTCTGAGGGGATGGTCAGGGTGCAGGAACATAATTACTGCCTCGAAGGCCAGCATCCCGGAGTCGCCTCTTCCCTGTTGACGTTGACATGGGTGTTTTGCGGGTACTATTTAATGAAGCTGCCAGTTTAGGATTTTTGAGGTATCTGTTTCTCAAACTAGACACTCTAATGTACTTGTCCTCTTGCTCAGTTGTCCACCGGGGCCTCCCGCTCCTCTTTCTATTCTGGTTAGAGCCAGTTTGCGCTGTTCTGTGAAGGCAGCAGTACACAGCGTTGTAGGAGATCTTCAGTTTCTAGGCAATTTCTCACATGGAATAGCCTTCATTTCTCAGAACAAGAATAGACGGACGAGTTTCTGGCCATTTTGAGGCTGTAATTGAACCCACAAATGCTGATGCTCCAGATGCTCAACTAGTATAAAGAAGAACCGTTTGATTGCTTCTTTAATCAGTTCAACCGTTTTCAGCTGTGCTAACATAATTGCAAAAGAGTTTTCTAATGATCAATTAGCCTTTTAAAGTTATACATTTAAATTAGCTAACACAAAGTGCCATTGGAACACAGGAGTGATGGTTGCTGATTATAGGCCTCTGTACGCCTATGTAGATATTCCATTAAAAACAATCTACCGTTTCCAGTTACAGTAGTCATTTACAAAATTAACAATGTCTACACTGTATTTCTGATCAATTTTATGTTATTTTAATGGTCAAAAAATGTGCTTTTCTTTCAAAAACAAGGATATGTCTATGTGACCCCAAACCTTTGAAAGGTAGTGTACATTGGAACAGAGTTCCTAAATTTAAATCACTTCCAGCCGATTTGCTGATGTTTTTAGTCTTTCATGTTCAACATTTATTTTTGGGAGTCAGAAAACTTGGGTGGCCAAATAAAACAATCACCTGCGGGCCAAATTCGGCACCCAGGGGACCCTGTCATAGATGGTCAGTTCTTGCATCCATAGTTCTGTCTTTGAACGTGAGAGTGGTAACATTTCTCCAGCACCATCCCTCAGCATTTTACTGCAACAGTGGCGGGGTGGATGAACGCTGTTATTGTTTCAACGGCTGATTTCCCTGTAAATGGTTTCCCTATGCTGGATAAATACAACATGACGAAAGGTGTTTGGGTGTCAGCAGATCAGCAGCTTATGAAAACGAAGTGCAACCTGCAAGGTTCTTCGAATGATGAGTGTTCCCACTGGCACAGATAGGCTCTCTCTCATGACAGGAAAATGAGTCTGAAAAAACCCTATGTCAGCTAGAGTGTCCGGAGTAAAAAGGTCACAAGTAATTCTGACATAGAGTTTAGTCCAGCGGATGGACAGTAGACTACCGTACATTTAAAGGAACCAGGGAGAAGAGTTCCCAAATGATCATTTTATTGAATTGAGCTCAGCTAAATGGAAGCGTTACACTTGAATTATTAATGCATTTTGATACTGTAGCTTAACTCCCATATTACAGCTTAATGATATTCTTTTGACATTTTAGCTTTTGAAAATGCAGTATAAGGTAATAGTGGCTAGCTTAGTTACTATAGTTGTCAATGTCGGTTGAATTAGGTATATTTGAACTTCTAAGTAGCAATTTCAATGATTTTACATGTATTGATGTTACATTTTTCAAAGTGTAAGTTTTTTTGAGCAAACTCAGAAACTATGCATTCAGCAAGCTGGTATATTTACATGAGGAGGTAGATTTCAAATTTATATCAAAAGCTTGATAGTAGAAAACTCAAAAGGAATTTATAGCATTTCTTAAATTAAAAAAACACCCTGAAAAGACAGGCCGACCTGTTCCACAGAGATAGCCACATTTAAATCCTCTTCTCTAAGATTTGATTATTAATAGACTAAATGATTAATCACCTTCCTCCTCAGCTCGGTTATCTAAAATAGGAGGGTTGCTTTTAGCATTGCGCTTGGCAAAGAACTCCTGCACTGAATCAGAATCTCTTCCTATGTGTAGGCTATGAAACCCAACTTTTCACCCTATTTTGAGAGAATCATTCCTAATTGAGGTGTGATAATTCTGCTCTGGCCTATCTCAGTGGAGCAGACCTTAGCTGCCATCATCTTTCCTTCCTATTACAGAACTGAAAGGTGTGATCCAGTTTAGAGCTTAATAGATTCTCCCCAAAGGAGGCACCCGGAGCGTTGGTCACTGAGCTTCAAAGCTTTCTGCCTGCTCGCTTATATTACCATATTCAATTTACAATGCATTGATTGAGGCCAAAGGAAGATACATTACATGGTACAGTATATGCATTTGTATGTGACACTTCTGTTCATAACTGTTTGTTGTATTGTTTGAATTTATGAATACATCCAAAAAGAATGTTCTAAATAGCAAATCAATCATTATCCTGCAACTAATGTTTACTTATTCACACTTTTCTCATACACTAACAATGTATCTCATAAGTGAAGCAAATATTAAATTGTGTTTTTTCCCCTGTAACACAAAGCAGAGACAATTTCATATGTGAAGTGCAATTAAATAGGTATTATTTACACGATGCAGATACACAGCATGGAGGTGGTGGTGAATGTTTATGAGGAGGTTTTTAATAACAGCAAACGCAAAGTCATCTTGATCCTTGTTAGGCTGAATTGCATCTGATATATTATTCAGGCCACTACAGCAACAGTGGGATTTATGGGTATAATCGCGGAGACTACATTCGTGGTAAAAGTTGCATATGTTGGCTCATTCGGAAATTATCTTTCAATGCAACTAAAGCAGCATTGCTGAAAAAATACAAGATTTACAGGGTCAAACTAATTAAAACCCCAAAAATTGGAATCCAATTTTCCTGTTAAAAATAAGATGTTTGAAGCATTCTGCCTTAAGCTACAGTAATTACACATTTTCCATAAGATGTCTTGAAATTCAACTTTTTACATCACTCTAAGTGAAATGATGAATCATTATTTTGAAACCAGAAAAAGTTTTGGTGTTATCATGAATGTCCAGACAGCAACTTCTCTCCCGTTGTAAATCATCACTTATCAAATGACATATACGGTGCCAGACTAATCCTGACAAAGTGTGAGCCAAGTGGTTTTAATGTAACAAAGTGCTCACTGCGTTTAGCTTTAAAATTGATCAAACGGCAATAAACTTGAGAAGACATTACAACACTAACTCTCCCTATTCTCTCACCTGGGTACGGTGACACATGAATGCAAATGACAAATTAGCCTAAATCTGACAGTGGTTGTGACATATAGCCATTATGTGCGTCACGGAAAGTCGATGTCAGCATATTCTGAATGGGAGATGGAGAAAACTTCAGACCCCCGTGATGCACACAACTCATTCGGAATGAAGTGTTCATAGCAGAAACCCCTGTCTATGTCCGACTGCACATAATTCAAACTTCTCTTGAATAGAAAGGGGAAGAAACACCTTGTTTCAGTTAATGAATAGAGATGCTTGTTATACTGAACAAAAATATCAAATGCAATGTGAAGTGTTCGTCCCATGTTTCACGAGCTGAAATAAAATATCTCAGAAATGTTCAACAAATTAGTTTATATCCCTGTTAGTGAGGATTTATCCTTTGCCAAGATGATACATATACCTGACAGGTGTGATCATTACACGGGTGCACCTTGTGCTGGGGACAATAAAAGGCCACTCTAAAATGTGCAGTTTTGCCACACAACCCAATGCCACAGATGTCTCAAGTTTTGAGGGAGCGTGTAATTGGCATGCTGACTGCAGGAATGTCCACCAGAGCTGTTGCCAGAGAATGGAAGCCATCTCCAACGTCGTTTTAGAGGATTTAGAAGTACGTCCAACCGGCCTCACAACCGCAGACCACGTGTATGGTGTTGTGTGGCCGAACGGTTTGCTGATGTCAACATTGTGAACAGAGTGACCCATGGGGGCAGTACGGTTATGGTATAGGCAGGCATAAGCTACTTATAACGAACACAATTGCATTGTATCTATGGCAATTTGACTGCACAGAGATACAGTGACGAGATCCTGAGACCCATTGTCGTGTCTTTCATCCACCTCCATCAAGGATCTGTACACAATTCCTGGAAGCTGGCCTGCATACCCACCAGAAATGTCACCAATTTAGCATGTTTGGAATGCTCTGGATCAACGTTTACGACAGCATGTTCCAGTTCCCAGAGGAGTGGGACATTGAAGAGGAGTGGGACAACATTCCACAGGCCACAATCAACAACCTGATCAACTCTATGCAAAGGAGATGTGTTGTGCTGCATGAGGCAAATGGTGGTCACACCAGATACTGACTGGTTTTCTGATCCAAACCCCTACCTTTTTTAAAAGGTATCTGTGACTAACAGATGCATATCTGTATTCCTAGTCATGTGAAGGCCATAGATTAGGGCCGAATAAATGTATTTAAATTGACTGATTTCCTTACATGAAATGTAACTCAGCAAAATCTTTGAAATTGTTGTATGTTAGGTTTATATATTTGTTCAGTATACTTTGTGAATTTCCTTTTCTTTTATCAGCGTGTTTGCGTGCCCATATGATTCAGTGCAATTCCACCTCACAACAAGACAAGTAACTGCACACATTGTGATGAGTCCTCTAATTGAATAAAGCTTTACAAAGATATAACAGCACAATCCTACTCTGTTGTTATAATTTTAAAACACAGATGTCCTCATAGCTCAAAACCAATGAAAGAGGTGCTGCTTTCAGATATGCAGAGCAATGAGCAACCACTTTTACTACCCTGTTTGGTAAAAGAGAGAGGGGGGAGTGGCAGAAACAGAGAGAGAGAAAGAGGAAGAGCTGGAATCAGAGCATCCCTGCCTTCCTGCCTGCCGGGTGGGTGACTGTTCCCATGCTGGGTGTGATCTTCCTCATTGAGGTTAGTCTGACATGTAATGGTGGTTTGATATGTAATGGCTTTCCGCAGGCGGCCTACTGGCTCACACAGCTGGAGTAGCTAGGGCTCCAAGAAGTTCTGAGCCCAGCAGGCTAGCAGCAGTCAAACTGAGATCCACTGTATAGAAATGTACTGCAAATGACATTCATGATACGCAAATTACGGTTTTTGTTAACCAAAGCACAAGCATTTGTGATGGCTGTTTATACTATCTGAGAGGAAGAGAGGTAAAAAAACAAAAAAGCCATAGCGAGTATGAACTGCTACTCAAAGCTACACTATATATACAAGAGTATTTTGACACTCCTTTAAATTAGTGGAATAGGCTACACCATTGCTGACAGGTGAATAAAATTGAATGACAGTCATGCAATCTCCATAGACCAACATTGGCAGTAGAATGGCCTTACTGAAGAGCTCAGTGACTTTCAACGTGGCACCATCATATTCCAACAAGTCAGTTCGTCAAATTTTTGGAGGAGGAATTATGGTCTGGGGCTGTTTTTCATGGTTCGTGCCAAGCCCCTTAGTTCCAGTGAAGGGAAATCTTAACGCTACAGCATAAAATGACATTCTAGACGATTCTGTGCTTCCAACTTTGTGGCAAAAGTTTGGGGAATGCCCTTTCCTGTTTCAGCATGACAATGCCCCCGTACACAAAGGGAGGTTAATACAGAAACTGTTTGTTGAGATCGGTGTGGAAGAACTTGACTGGCGTGCATAGAGCCCTGACCTCAATCCTATCGAACACCTTTGGGATGAATTGGAACACCGACTGCGAGCCAGGCCGAATTGCCCAACTTCAGTGCCTGACCTCTGTTACGGAGGCTGTTATAGCAGCAAAGTGGAGACCAACTCCATATTTATGCCCATGATTATGCAGACAACCTGTCAAGGAAGACACTTCATATTTTAAACTGTTGATCAACAATCAACAACTGCAAAAGGTTTTGTAATGATTACAGCCGCATTTGAATCAAACTAATGTTAAATTGTTTACTGGGCATGCTAACTACTTTTTCTCTCATGTTTAAATTGTTACTTTGATCACAGATTAAGGGTAAACGTGAGAGTGTCTCTCTATGAATAATTAAATAGCTTGATTCTTAAAATGGCCCTCAGTAATCACACTCACCAGACAGTTTATTAGGTACACCACCCCATTCACGGAATTGGATTGCTCCTGCAGACAGCGAGTCGCGTGGCTGTGGCTTGCTATATAAAGCAGGCTGACAGGCATCGAGGCATTCAGTTACTGTTTGATTGAACGTTAGAATGGGCAAAACGAGTGACCTAAGCGATTTTTAGTGTGCTATGATTGCAGGTGCCAGGCGCGCAGGATCCAGTATCTCAGAAACGGCTGCCCTCCTGGGATTTTCATGCATGACAGTGTCTAGGGTTTACCTAAAATGGTGCGACAAACAAAAAACATCCGGTCAGCGGCAGTCCTGTGGGCGAGAAAAGTTAATTGATGAGAGAGGTCAAAGGAGAATGGCAAGAATCGTGCAAGCTAAAAGTGACAAACAACGGCGCAGAGGTGTGCAGAAAGGCATCTGGGAACTCATAACTCATTGATCCTTGTCACGGATGGATTATTGCAGCAGATGACCACACCAAGTTCCATTCCTATCAGCTAAAAACAAGAACAAGAGAATTCAGTGGGCACGAGTGGAAGAACATTGGCTGGAACATGACAGCGAGTTTTAGAGGCAAAGGGGAGGTTCCGACCCAGTAATATAAGGGTGTAATTAATAAACTGGCTTGTGAGTGTATATGGAAATAAATGGTTTATCTTTTGCATCCTCAGTCAAATGTTCTTTATTTAACAAATGATGTTGTCTGCTTACATGTAATTCACAAGATTTCATTAGGAATTTATATATTTATTTACAGTGCTCTCCAAATGCATTGGGACAGTGATACATGTGTTGTTGTTTTGGCTTTGTACTCCAGCACTTTGAATTTGAAATGATACAATGACTATGAGGTTAACGCACAGACTGTCAGCTTTAATTTGAGCGTATTTTCATGCATATCGTGTGAATCGTTTAGGAATTACAAGACTTTTTGTACATAGTACCCACATTGTTTTGTACAATTTGTTTTCTTAGAACAATAAAAACCATACATAAACAAAAGACAATGAACAGACGCACACACATATCAACAAACATCAATGATATCACATCTGCTCAGACCCACATGTTCCCACAGCAACCATACACATCACGGACAGTTGAAGTCGGAAGTTTACATACAACTTAGCCAAATACATTTAAACTCAGTTTTTCACAATTCCTGACATTTAATACCAGTTAAAATTCCCTATTTTTGGTCAGTTAGTATCACCACTTTATTTTAAGAATGTGAAATGTCAGAATAATAGTAGAGAGAATTATTTATTTCAGCTTGTATTTCTTTCATCACATTCCCAGTGGGTCAGAAGTTTACATACACTCAATTCGTATTTGGTAGCATTGTCTTTAAATTGTGTAACTTGGGTCAAACATTTTGGGCAGCCTTCCACAAGCTTCCCACAAACAGGTCAGGTACAAAGTTGTGAAGTACAGATCAGGGTTGGGTTATAAAAAAACATCTGAAACTTTGAACATACCACGGAGCACCGTTAAATCCATGATTAAAAAATGTAAAGAATATGGCACCACAACAAACCTGCCAAGAGAGGGCCGCCCACCAAAACTCACATACCAGGCAAGGAGAGCATTAATCAGAGAGGCAACAAAGAGACCAAAGACAACCGTGAAAGAGCTGCAAAGCTCCACAGCAGAGAGTATCTGTCCATAGGACCACTTTAAGCCGTACACTCCACAAAGCTGGGCTTTACAGAAGAGTGGCCAGAAAAAAAGCAAACACGTTTGGTGTTTGCCAAAAGGCATGTGGGAGTCTCCCCAAACACATGGAAGAAGGTACTATAGTCAGATAAGTCTAAAATGTAGCTTTTTGGCCATCAAGGAAAATGCTATGTCTAGCACAAACCCAACACCTCGCTTCACCCCAAATCACCATCCCCACAGTGAAGCATGGTGGTGGTAGCATCATGCTGTGGGGATGTTTTTCATCGGCAGGGACTCGGAAACTGGTCAGGAATGATGGATGGTGCTAAATACAGGAAATTATTGAGGGAAACCTGTTTCAGTCTTCCAGAGATTTGAGACTGGGACGGAGGTTCACCTTCCAGCAAGACAATGACCCTAAGCATTCTGCTAAAGAAACACTTGAGTGGTTTAAGGGGAAATATTTAAATGTCTTAGAATGGCCTAGTCAAAGCCCAGACCTCAATCCAATTGTGAATCTGTGATCTGACTTAAAGATTGCTGTACACAAGCGGAACCCAGCCAACTTGAAGAAGCTGGAGCAGTTTTGCCTTGAAGAAAGGGCAAAAATCCCAGTGGCTAGACTTGCAGCTGTAATTGCTGCAAAAGGTGGCTCGACAAAGTATTGACTTTGAGGGGTGAATAGTTATGCACGCTCAAGTTCAGTTTAGTCTTATTTCTTGTTTGTTTCACAATAAATAAATAAATATTTTGCTTCTTCAAAGGGTTAGGCATGTTGTGTAAATCAAATGATACAACCCCCCCCAAAATCTATTTTAATTCCAGGTTGTCAGGCAACAAAATAGGAAAAATGCCAAGGTGGGTGAATACTTTCGCAAGCCACTGTTGGGGGAACCAGTGGGGTTGTTTCAGTATCTACACAACAGTCCTGCAGCCAATAATTGTCCTCAATCCACCCAGGAAGGTGTACAAACTGCCCTCGTATGCTGGACCAGATGGGTTGTTTCAATCTCACCAAGCAGTCCAGTGAAGTGGGGTTGTTTCAGTAGCCCGAAATCAGTTATATTGGAGGGTATAACTCCCTACAGGAGTTAATTGGCTGTTAGAACCCTAAATGTTATCAAAGACTTCATTGGTGATTACAAATATCAAGGCAAGCCAAGTATAATACTGGTGTGTTAGGTTTGTTCAACGTAAATTCACTGATTTCCGATAGTGCGACCCTGATGTAGTTAGGTGACGGTAATCTGTTTGACATTACCTTACTTTACTAAAATATGCCTCTTAAATAAACTCAGCAAAAAAAGAAACATCCTCTCACTGTCAACTGCATTTATTTTCAGCAAACATAACATGTGTAAATATTTGTATGAACATAAGATTCAACAACTGAGACATAAACCGAACAAGTTTCACAGACATGTGACTAAAAGAAATATAATAATATGTCCCTGAACAAAAGGGGAGGGGTCAAAATCAAAAGTAACAGTCAGTATTCTGGTGTGGCCACCAGTTGCATTACGTACTGCAGAGCATCTCCTCCTCATGGACTGCACCAGATTTGCCAGTTCTTGCTGCGAGATGTTACCTCACTCCGATCCAACAGGTCCCAGACGTGCTCAATGGGATTGAGATCCGGGCTCTTCGCTGTCCATGGCAGAACACTGACATTCCTGTCTTGCAGGAAATCATGCACAGAACGAGTAGTATGGCTGGTGGCTCAGGATGAGCCTGCAGGAAGGGTACCACATGAGGGAGGAGGATTGTAACGCACAGAGTTGGGGTTGCCTATGTCGTGACGTTGTATTAGTTAATATGACGACTGTTGCTCATCGAATGATTACAAGTTTCTAATTACGTGATTAACTGAATCAAGCAATTATTAAACATCTTGAAGCTAGGGGGCACTATTTTTATGTTTGGAAAAATAACTTTCCCAAAGTAAACGGCCTATTTCTCTTGACCAGATGCTAGAATATGCATTTAATTGACAGATTGGGATAGAAAACACTCTAAAGTTTCAAAAACTGTCCGTGAGTATAACAGAACTGATATTGCAGTCGAAAACGTGAGAAAAATCAAACCAGGAAGTGGCTTCTATTTTGAAAACTCCATGTTCCATAGCCTCCCATTGCTCCATTTAAAGGGATATCAACCAGATTCCTTTTCCTATCGCTTCCTCAAGGTGTCAACAGTCTTCAGACATAGTTTCAGGCGTTTATTTTGAAAAATGAGCCAGAACGATAACATCGCGTCAAGTTGTCACATGAGTTTTGAGTTTTGCTCGCGCAACAGAATTTGGACAGCTATTGTTTTTCCATCTCCTACTGTGAAAAACATTTGCGGTTGATATATTATCGATTATATATTTTAAAAACAACCTGAGGATTGATTATAAAAAACGCTTGACATGTTTCTGTAAACATTACGGATATTATTTGGAATTTGTCTGCGTTGTCGTGACCGCTCTTTCCTGTGGATTTCTGAACATAATGCGTCATTTCAAAATCTGAGACAACAGGTGGATATTGCACCTGTGATTTCATGAATATGAATATTTTTAGTAATATTATTTGACTGAGGCGCTATGCTATTCAGCAGTTGCTGATGACAATTATCCCACTTAAGGGATGGGTAGCATCAAGAAGTTTAACTCATTAAAACCTCTTACAGCTACCCCCCTACTTTTTTCAATTTCTGCCTGAAGACATACCCAAATCTAACTGCCTGTAGCTCAGGCCCAGGACCAAGGATATGCATATTCTTGGTTTCATTTGAAACACTCTGAAGTTTGTGTAAATGTGAATTGAATGTAGGATAATATAACACAATAGATCTGGTTTAGATAATACAATGAAAAAAACACATGTTTTTTCATTTTTATTGTTGTATCATCATCTTTACAATGAACAAGACAAAACAAACTTTCAGATAGGATGATGGGGACAATTTCCGTGAAAAACATAAGAGGGCACCAGTACTTGTGCAACGTTTCAGAATGATATCTTCCAAAATGAGTGTGCTACATGACATTTTCATGAAGTCACCCAGGTGTCCCACACAAGTAGCCCAAATGTACCCAAGTGGCCAAATTGGTGAAGTTATACATTTTGAATGGAATAACTATATACAAAATACCAAAATGGTATTCTAACACACCCACACCCACACCCATGAAAAAATATATATACATTTACAAAATAACACTTTTAATATTTGGAAGACCCTCAGTCCTCTACACAATATTGTAATGCTGATAACAGGTGCCATAGCATAATGTGCCCTTTTGGCCCTGAGGCACATCCATGCCTGCAGAAATACATTTGGGCAGATGAACACCACTTGTGGCAGGAGCTGGATGAACCAGCTTCAGTGGGGGATGGACACCTTGTCACTGGGGGCTCCCATTCGGAGTCAGTGTTACTGTGAAAGAAAATGTTCAGTTAGAATAGTTTCACATATGAGCCCTGTATCAACAGGTATAATAAACAGATATATATATAGAGTACAGGGAACATAAGGTTGAATATATTATTATAGACCAGTTAGATCTACTGTCTTTATTATATTACAACAGACCAGATGTATGTACAGTCTCCATTTCACTTTGGCCATTGTTGGGGGCCTGCCCTCCCCTCAACAGCCTCAAATAGGTTATTTCATTTCACAAATAGTATTTATATTATTAATTTCAAACAACGTTATTAACATGAGAAGAACTTACCAGTCCAAAACGATGTCCTCTCCGTTCAAAAAATATTCCTCCATTTGGGAATCGCTAAATGAATCGTCCTCCAACAATCTCTGTCTCACTTTCCTGATCAATTTCTTATAAAATTGTCTGTACATTTGTATATCTAGACTTAGATTTAGCTTTCCCTGACTTAGTCGCCATACTGATTGATATATAAAAAGCTGAAGATGCGCTTTACCAAAACAATTCTGTGCGTAACATGCGGGGCTCCTTCTGGTATGAATCTTCAATGGCGAATGAACCTCTTTTCGCCGGAGTTTACTACATGGGTTGGTCTTCCAACACATAAATATTACATATTGCCGTTTACCTCAGCTCATTGGCCATCTACCCAGCTAGATTTCAAGACGATCAGTGGTCATTGGGTTCAAATACAGTCAAATCAACAAAACAGCGGTCATATCATTGGTGCACAATGATGTCATTACTTGTTGTCTTCAAATCGGGTTCTTTCAGTCAATATGTCCCGCGAAATGACCCATCAGGTTTGGTTTGTGTTACAAACAAACCAGTTGATTGCAATGAAACCAAACATGACTGGAAAAGTAACGTTAGGTGTGTGTATTTACATCGAATGTGTCGTCGAAAATGGAATGAGATGGAATTCACGACACAAGCGGTTCACAAAATGTTTTGTGTTACGCTATACAAATGGATTTTATCAAACAAAAGAGCATTCATTGTGTAACAATGAGCATTGGGATTGCAAACAGAGGAAGATCGTCAAAGGTAAACTATTTATTTTATTGCAGTTTGTGATTTTGTTACGCCTGTGCTGGTTGACATTTTTATGGGGCTCCATCCTCAGATAATCGCATCGTATTCTTTCGCAGTAAATCCTTTGTTAAATCTGACAACGCAGTTGAATTAGCAAGATGCTAGGCTTTTGAAACATGTGAGACACTTGTATTTTCATGAATGTTTAATATGACTATTTATGTAGCGAACACCGTATGTAGTCGAATTTCATCCCGCTAACGGGTTCGGTGGGCAGAGAGGTTAACCTTTAATAACAAAACAAAAATGACATACATTTTCATATTCCATCTATCGTCATGACCACCATGGTGCTGACGGAAACCATTGTTCCAAAGTCCCTTTATTTCATGTTTAATGTTCTGAGGCTGGTTCTCCATAGTGACAGGACAAAGGAATTTGTCTGTGGCCTGAGATTTACCAGGGGCGTGAGGGTCCATAAAACCCCCCACGTCTTTAGACCCCTAGATCTCTCCTCCTCTGTTGGGGTTGGGAGATAATCTGTAGGGTTGTGGTCTCCTGTAACCTGACCTGATCAAGACAGTCATGACACCTGCAATGACAAGCTCAGTCTGATGATGCTGTGACACACTGTCCCAGACCGTGACGGACTCTCCACCTCCAAATCGATCCCGCTCCAGAGTACAGGCCTCGGTGTAACGCTCATTCCTTTCACGATAAACACGAATCCGACCATCACCCCTGGTGAGACAAAACCGTGACTCGTCAGTGAAGACCCTTTTTTGCCAGTCCTGTCTGGTCCAGCGACGGTGGGTTTGTGCCCATAATCGACGTTGTTGCCGGTGATGTCTCGTGAGGACCTGCTTTACAACAGGCCTACAAGCCCTCAGTCCAGGATCTCTCAGCCTATTACAGACAGTCTGAGCACTGATGGAGGGATTGTGCGTTCCTGGTGTAACTCGAGAAGTTGTTGTTGGCATCCTGTACCTGTCCTGCAGGTGTGATGTTCGGATGCACCAATCCTGTGCAGGTGTTGTTACACGTGGTCTGCCACGGCGAGGACGATCAGCTGTCCATCCTGTCTCCCTGTAGTGCTGTCTTAGGCGTCTCATAGCAAGGACATTGCAATTTATTGCCCTGGCTACATCTGCAGTCCTCATGCCTCCTTGCAGCATGCCTAAGGCACGTTCACGCAGATGAGCAGGAACCCTGGGCATCTTTCTTTTGGTGTTTTTCAGAGTCAATATAAGGCCTCTTTAGTGTCCTACCGTCTGTAAGCTGTTAGTGTCTTAACGACCGTTCCACAGGTGCATGTTCATTCATTGTTTATGGTTCATTGAACAAGCATGTGAAACAGTGTTTAAATCCTTTACAATGAAGATCTGTGAGGTTATTTGGACTTTTACGAATTATCGTTGAAAGACAGGGTCCTGAAAAAGGTATATTTCTTTTTCTGCTGAGTCTTGGAAAGAACTCAACTCTAAAGTCAAGAAATAATGGAAACGTTATGTTAACAATGGCATGTTATGTCAAATACCAGATAAGAGATATGAGAAATAGAGACAAACGAACACAGAGAAACAACACGAATATGGACAAAGTAGCTGACGACTCAATTAGAGTGAGTTTAGAGACACTACAAACATAAATATGCTTTGGCAATGAGAAACTGTTTAAGCAGATGAAGCAAATATCCAACGATGTAAAGAAAAATCTACTGAACTGGGCAAACGCATGCAGGAGACCAAAACGGGGTTAACCATGGAGAAAAGGGCATGGCAAATGCTCCAGAAAAACAGAGATGAACAAAAATACTTCAGTCGCTGTGCAAATCTTTGTTTCGTACATTTCCCGGGAAGCTGTGGAACAACCGGAATGGAAGAATTCCTGGATAATATCACATCTACTGGGCCAGGAGAACTTCACACGGCCTCCCTACTATAGGTACAAAGATAAAGTTCTCTGACTGGCCATCCAAGCCAAAAAGGCAGGAGTCAGGAAATTTGATGTATGAGTGCCATCAGATCTACATCAATGCCGACATGAGCAGAGACCTCTACATGAAACGCAGGGAATTCGATCCCATAAAGAAAAAGCTATGTGAAAAACAAATCATGTTCTCTCTGGTGTACCTGGCACAACTACGGGTCAAATGGAAGGAAAGAGAGATCACACTGAAAATCAGCAAAATAAGGTACTCGATTCCTGGATAACCTGGACAAGGAGAACGGTAGAAATGACAGCTTCTCAACAGACCATGGGCTACTCAATTATTGAACTGTTTAGTCTACTGAAATGAGGTGAATGATGGACTATTACATCCCACCACATCCAAGATAGAAAAGAGAAAGGTAAGTGTTGCCTTTGCTCAAACTCCTATTGAAAAGACAATCACAGCACCACACAGGTGATCTATGACTATGGGCTGCGCAGCCTAAATGACAACACATTAAATGGTAAACTATAGCCATGATCTATTTATTTTAGTAACAAACTGACAAGTGAACAAGTCAACATGAAGATTGCTATGATCTGGATAATTATTTTTGAATGCTCCCCAGCTGATTAGAAACAAAATCCTGAGAGGGTGGGAAGAATTTAAATGGCCCATATGTGGAAAAATACTGAAAGATCAAATGTCATGCAGCATAAGTCGCTGAAATTGCAACTACACATTACTTTTATTTCTGTTGCTTCCTCTCCCTTTTTATATGTTATTTGCTTTTGCACAATCAAGGCATGCTAACAGAGAAATTAATATATTCATTGAAAAAGGTGGTTGCATGTAGTACAACGGAATTGTAGGCTACTCCAGTGGTTATAGGCCTGCATCTGTTTGCATTTACTTCATTGGAGAATTATTTGGATTTGAACGAATGTCTATCTTTAATATACTATAGTGATACATAATGCCTAAAACAAATACATTTTATTCTCAATTAACAGAGTGATGGCAAGTGCGTTAACGATGTTTCTCTTGCTGTTGACTTTAAGGATTGACGCTGGAGACAGGAAGCAGGTACAACCAGGGAGAACATCTAATACAATACGGACATGAAACAGGACAGGACGAGCGTCTGGACAGGGAACAAAGTAACGACATCCATGCAGACACGGGGAACTAACAGAGGAAACAGACAGATAAAAGGGAGGCAATCAAATAATGATGTGGTTCAGGTGAGTCCAATGATGCGGCTGCTCGTGATGGGGACTGGTGATGAAGCGCAGGTGCGTGTAACGATTGTGACAGGTGTGCGTAGTGAAGAGAGGGAGAGCGGGAGCAGGTGTTATAATTGACCCTGAGAGGGATAACCTATTCCTTTCCACTGGCTTAAAAAAACAACTAATCAAAAACAAGCCAGGACAAATGGTCAATGTATACTTTCAAAGTGTCTCGTCTATCTCAGAAGGTAGAACCAGCCCTAGACAGGACTCCATAATATAAATCACTATATTTACCTCAAACACTAATTATACTATTTAACTTTGCATACTGTCGGTGACTTTGCATACTGACTCAAATTTCAAATAAATAAGTACATTTTTACTTAGTACTAGGTGGGCAACATATATTGTATTAGCCAATGGAATCATAAGTCATAGTGTTATAAACTGAATGAATTAAACATCTTTCCATGACAGACTGACCAGGTGAATCCAGGTGAATGCTATGATGCTATGACCCCTTCAATCAGTGTAGATCAGGTATACCCAAACTCTGGTATGCCAAATAAAAATGTGATTCATATTTTGTTAATATATTTTTTGTCATAAAAAAAAATACAAGAATTATTCACATTTTCAAACAGTCCATTTATATTTTCCAACGGGGTTATACATTTGGGTGAGTTTTTTTTCCTCGCCTGAGTAGCCTCGTTTCACTCCCAAAAATACAATTAAACCATCTAGTGTTCAGAGAAATAACAACACAATGTCAAATACAGGTAGCCGAGTCAAATAATTAGCATCCAATCACATTAACCGTTACTCTCTCGCGGGAATTCCACTAACAGTTCGTATGTAGCCAAATGTAGCTGCTGCTCATTCCGTTTGCTCGAAAATAAGGTCTCCTTAAGGTCTCCTTAAAGTAAGGTCCAGAGAGACATACCAGCTCTACTGGTAACACTGCTACTACCAACTGCTACTACCAGAAGTACTGCACCTGTCGACGACAAGTTGTTCTGCTTCCACGAGCACATCCACATCAGTAATTCTACATTTGTTGTTCACTTATATTGGGAGTAGTGCCTTTACTCAGCCACGGTGTGTGAGTACTTTTGCACATACATCGCACATCTCGATGAAACCTTCACTCTTGTGCAGATATTTAGAAACAAAACATGCCAATTTTAAAAATAAGCCGCAGAGTTTTTTGAGTGAGAATTAAGATGTCCTTCGAGTAGTAAGCCATGTATAAAAGCAATAGATACCATTAATAAGAAGGGGCTAGAAGCGTCTTATATGGTGAGCTACCGAGTGGCTAGGACAGGCAAGCCCCATACTATTGTGGAGGACTTCATTCTTCCTGCTGCCTTGGATATGGCTGGGACAATGCTGGGAGAAAAGGCCCCAAAAAAAATACAGACAATATCTTCATCAAACAACACTGTTTCACGACGCATCACTGACATGGCAGGAGATGTTTAGAAATAATTACTGCTCAGCATTACAAGCCAGTGAATTCTATGCGTTACAGCTGGATGAGTCAACAGACGTAGCGGGTCTGGCACAGCTCCTGGTATATGTCTGTTATGCTTATGGGGGTCAATTAAGACATCCTCTTCCGCAAACCAGGACAACAGGAGAGGATATTTTGAAAGTACTGGACAGCTTTGTGACATCAAATGGACATTTGTGGTCAAGATGTGTTGGTATCTGTACTGATGGCGCAAAAGCCATGACAGGGAGACATAGTGGAGCATCCACCGAGAAGCTCTTGCTGCCAAAGGAGTACCTGACAGCTTGAAATGGTTAACATTGTTAAAGCAAGGCCCCTGAACTCGTGTATTTTCTGCACTTATGCAATGATATGGGCAGCGACCATGTAATGCTTTTGCAACATACATAAGTGCGCTGGTTATCAAAGGGCAAAGTATTGACACGTTTTTGAATTGAGATGACCTTCGAGTTTTTACTGACCACAATTTTCACTTGTCTGACCACTTGCATGATGACGAGTTTCTCACATGACTGGCCTATCTGGGTGATGTTTTTTCTCTCTCGCCTGAATGATCTAAATCTAGGATTACAGGGACTCTCCGCAATTATATTCAATGTGCGGGACAAAATTGAGAATATGATTAAGAAGTTGGAGCTCTCCTCTGTCTGCGTTAAACAAGGGCAACACACAGGTATTTCCATCATTGTATGATTTTTTTGTGTGAAAATTAGCTCAAGCTTACAAACAATGTCAAATGTGATACAGCAAAGCACCTGAGTGAGTTGGGTGAGCAATTACGCAGGTACTTTCCAAAAAACGGATGACATAAACTGGTTTCGGTATCCCTTTCATGCCCTGCCTCCAGTCCACTTACCGATATCTGAACAAGAGAGCCTCATCAAAATTGCAACAAGCGGTTCTGTGAAAATTGAATCAGAAGCCACTGCCAGAGTTCTGGATCGGGCTGCGCTCAGAGTGTCCTGCCTTGGTAAATCGCGCTGTTAAGACACTGGCGCCCCTTGCAACCATGTACAGTGAGGGAAAAAAGTATTTGATCGCCTGCTGATTTTGTACGTTTGCCCAAAGCGACAAAGAAATGATCAGTCTATAATTTTAATGGTAGGTTTATTTGAACAGTGAGAGACAGAATAACAAAACAAAATCCAGAAAAACGCATCTCAAAAATGTTATAAATTGATTTGCATTTTAATGAGGGAAATAAGTATTTGACCCCCTATCAATCAGATTTCTGGCTCCCAGTTGTCTTTTATACAGGTAACGAGCCAAGATTAGGAGCACACTCTTAAAGGGAGTGCTCCTAATCTCAGTTTCTTGTTTTGGAACCACTGGTGTAGATGAAGGGGAAGAGGCAGGTTAAACAAGGATTTTTAAGCCTTGATATGTGTGTCTGCGTTCCATTCAGAGGGTGAATGAGCGAGACAAAAGATTTAAGTGCCTTGAACGGATATGGTGCCAGGCACACAGGTTTGAGTGTCAAGAACTGCAACACTGCTGGGTTTTTCATGCCCAACTGTAACGTGTGCACTGAGAGTCAGCAAGCATGTACAAGGAGTGAATATTTAACAAAACATAATACAAAACAAGAAACACGAACAGATATGAAACAATAACGCCTGGGGAAGGAACCAAAGGGAGTGACATATATAGGGCCATTGTTATGCACACGCGCAGGTGTGCAGAACAATGGTGACAGGTGGGCACCATAACAAGCGGCATGATGACCTAGAGTCCAGAGAGGGAGCACACTTCACATCAACAGTTTTCCGCCGTGAGCATCAAGAATGGTCCACCACCAAAAGGACATCCAGCCAACTTGACGCTTGGAAATATTGTGGACAATATGGACCAGTGTCCCTGTGGAACGCTTTTGACATCTTGTGGAGCCCATACCCCTGACGAATTCAAGTCGAATCAAATTGTATTTGTCACATGCGCCGAATACAACAGGTGTTGAGGTTGTTCTAAGGGCAAAAGGGGTCTTACTCAATAGGAAGGTGTTCTTAATGTGTCTGTGTTTCATTTGTTGATATTTTTTTAAAGTAAGGCACCTTACTTAAAATAGGGTATTTATGGTCGACTAGAGCACATTTAAGTCTGGGAAAGACTAATACATTTGAAGTCGGAAGTCTACATACAATTAGGTGTTAACAAACCACAGTTTTGGCAAGTCGGTTAGGACATCTACTTTGTGAATGACATGTCATTTTTGTTTGCAGCCAGATTAATTCACTATCACAATTCTAGTCAGTCAGAAATGTACATACACTAAGTTAACTGTGCCTTTAAACAGCTTGGAAAATTCCAGAAAATGTCATGGCTTTAGAAGCTTCTGAAAGGCTAATTGACATGAATCAATTGGAGGTGTAGCTGTGGACGAATTTCAAGGCCTACCTTCACACTCAGTGCCTCTATGCTTGACATCATGGGAATATTCAAAAGAAATCAGCCAAGACCTCAGAAAAAAATTGTAGACCTCCACAAGCCTGGTTCATCCTTGGGAGCAATTTCCAAACGCCTGAAGGTACCACGTTCATCTGTACAAACAATAGTACGCAAGTATAAACACCATGGGACCACGCAGCCATGATACCTCTCAGAGTACTTGTGCAAAAAGTGTAAGTCAATCACAGAACAGCGTGAAGATGCTGGAGGAAACAGGTACAAAGGTATCTATATCCACAGTAAAACGAGCTCTATAATCGACATAACCTCAAAATCCGCTCAGCATGGAAGAAGCCACTGCTCCAAAACCTCCGTAAAAACCGACTACGGATTGCAACTGCACATGGAGACAAAGATTGTACTTTTGATAAATGTTCTCTGATCTGATGAAACACAAATAGAACTGTTTGGCCATAATGACCATTATGTTTGGTGGAAAAAGGGGGGTTTCAAGCTGACAAACACCATCCCAACCATGAAGCTACCCGAAATGTTTGATGCTACTAATTGAGTGCATGTAAACTTCTGATCCACTGGGAATGTGATGAAAAGCTGAAAATCATTCTCTAAAATTCTAACATTTCACATTCTTAAAATACAGTAGTGATCCTAACTGACCTAAGACAGCAAATATTTACTAGGATTAAATGTCAGGAATTGTGAAAAACTGAATCACACTGTCCACTTAGGAAGCAACACTGATTGACAATAAATTTCACATGCTGTTGTGCAAATGGAATAGACAACAGGTGGAAATTATAGGCAATTAGCAAGACACCCCCAATAAAGGAGTAGTTCTGCAGGTGGTGACCACAGTCCACTTCTCAGTTCCTATGCTTCCTGGCTGATGTTTTGGTCCCTTTTGAATGCTGGCGGTGCTTTCACTCTAGTGGTAGCATGAGGCGGAGTCTACAGCCCACACGAGTGGCTCAGGTAGTGCAGCTCATCCAGGATGGCACATCAATGCGAGCTGTGGCAAGAAGGTTTGCTGTGTCTGTCAGCGTAGTGTCCAGAGCATGGAGGCGCTACCAGGAGACAGGCCAGTACATCAGGAGACGTGGAGGAGGCCGTAGGAGGGCAACAACCCAGCAGCAGGACCGCTACCTCCGCCTTTGTGCAAGGAGGAGCAGTAGGAGCACTGCCAGAGCCCTGCAAAATGACCTCCAGCAGGCCACAAATGTGCATGTGTCTGCTCAAATGGTCAGAAACAGACTCCATGAGGGTGGTATGAGGGCCCGATGTCCACAGGTGGGGGTTGTGCTTACAGCCCAACACCGTGCAGGACGTTTGGCATTTGCCAGAGAACACCAAGATGGTGTTCGCCACTGGCGCCCTGTGCTCTTCACAGATGAAAGCAGGTTCACACTGAGCACATGTGACAGATGTGACAGAGTCTGGAGACGCCGTGGAGAACGTTCTGCTGCCTGCAACATCCTCCAGCATGACCGGTTTGGCGGTGGGTCAGTCATGGTGTGGACAATGCTAGACCTCATGTGGCTGGAGTGTGTCAGCAGTTCCTGCAAGAGGAAGGCATTGATGCTATGGACTGGCCCGCCCGTTCCCCAGACCTGAATCCAATTGAGCACATCTGGGACATCATGTCTCGCTCCATCCACCAACGCCACGTTGCACCACAGACTGTCCAGGAGTTGGCGGATGCTTTAGTCCAGGTCTGGGAGGAGATCCCTCAGGAGACCATCCCCCACCTCATCAGGAGCATGCCCAGGCGTTGTAGGGAGGTCATACAGGCACGTGGAGGCCACACACACTACTGAGCCTCATTTAGACTTGTTTTAAGGACATTACATCAAAGTTGGATCAGCCTGTAGTGTGTTTTTCCACTTTAATTTGAGTGTGACTCCAAATTCAGCTCCAATCTGCAATGGGGCCGACCAATCAGCTGCTTGGGGGAGTCCAGGAAGCCATTTCCTGAAATACATACACATACATACAAACCCACAACAACACAGAAACTGGGGAATGTAACGATTACTAACCCAAACAGAGTGGGGAACAATGGGCCTTCTACACCTTCAGAGAGGGGCTAAGGATTTATAAAAGTAATTATAATAATAATGACAATAATATACAATTAAAATAAAATTTGATTTGATTTGACAATTATATTATTATTTTCAATGATGTTCTGATTTAATCTCTTCAGTTTTTGATGGAAAGGAATTGTTTAACACTGAAGAGAAAAAATATCCAATCGGGATTTTTCTTTGCTGTCTCTCGGGAGATACATTTCGCTAGCTAAGTGAGCCATTGGCTAGGCCATCAAAGCTAGATAAAGGCATCTGCCATTCAGCTGTGTTAGGGCAACATTTTGGAGTGACAGTGTAATCGACCAATAACATTTTGACTAATTGAATGGGACCGTTTTTACAAAAATGTATGGAAATATCTGCCTTCTTGAAGACCAACAGGCATATTAGCGAGCAGTAGTTTTTCAAATCTGTTCATATACACACCCAGGATGAATATGACACTTAAAAATATCTGACAAGTGTCCACTTCAATATTTTCACATTTTCCTAAATTCTTAGAATGTTTGGGAATTATGTATACTATGGCATTTGTGAAAATTCAATAGCAATTTAGAGTGGAAAATGCTGTGCGTTTGGACAATTAATAGACACTGCAGTAAATAAAACCAAATAAAAACATTTGTCTTGTACAGGACCGGAGTCTACACAGACTGGTGCACTATAGCCAGCCAAAGCTACAGTAGGCCTTTAAACAAACAAGCCATTTGCCATACAGGCCTGCCATCATTCACTTTGAACTGGACTGTGTGTTTACAGGCAGTTTGCAACAGCGCGACTTCAGATCATTAGAAAACATTCGCCAAAAAATACACCTGAATGGATTTCTACAAATATGGTAACACCACAGGAGTCCTCGTAAATTAGGGAACTTTACAGTCCTATTGATCAAACAACCATGAAAGGTAGACTCTATCTCCCTCAGTTATGCACATCATCAACAATAACAAGATCAACAACTAATTAGATAAACCCTCTCAAACGTTTTCAGATAGTTGGCCGTCAAAATTGCACTGATAAACAATGGGGAATTGTCCTTCTGCAGCTTGCCTGCCAATGCATGCTTGTCCCAACCAAGCACCCAAGCTAACTGGCTAAAGTTGGCTAGCTGTCATTTTATTTTCCATAGCAGAACTGGTTAGGCTGTTTACATGTTATCTAGAGCGTTCTTGACTAACTTTTTTTGGTCTACTTTTACTGACAGGGTCAAAATCAGCGGGTGTTTGCGCATTCGTGAATTTAGCAGTTGTTCCCCGCTCTGGCACATGAGTGCTTTGAAATCGGAGTAGATAGCCAGTGTGAATTTGTGAATGCATGATATATGCTAACTGGAAAAGTAAATTAAGTTCTTACTAGCTAACCAAATTACACATGCATCTCTAGCTGTGAATAGCCACTGAAAAATGATATGAGGGGAAAAAGTTAGTCACCTATGCACTCCTCCAATGGAATGACATGACATCCTCCTAGCAGCTACCTAGCTATCTAGCTAACGTTAGGCTCTATGTTTTTAGCTTGATGCATAAATAGAAACACTAGCCTATTAACCACATTATGACTGACTTGTGATCAGTCATTATTTTATCTTTATTTAACTAGGCAAGTCAGTTATGAACAAATTCTTATTTCCAATGACAGCCTAAGAACAGTGGGTTAACTACCTGTTTAGGGGCAGAATGACAGATTTGTACCTTGTCAGCTCTGGGATTTGAACTTGCAACCTTCCGGTTTCTAGTCCAACGCTCTAACCACTAGGCTACCCTGCCGCCCCTTTGTTACATTTGTCTGTTTTTGTCCAGAGTACTGAGTCATTGAAACTGAACCAGTGCATCCTGAATGGAGGCAACAAAAAGTGTACCAGGCCAGCTGTGATTTACAACCTGATAGCAGTAGTTTTTGGTGAATTATATTAATCATGCATTGAACTGCATCTATCTATTGTGCCAACAATGCCTTAGTGTACGATATGGAACTTTGAGTCAAATATAACCTATTTTTAAAACCTCTTAGAATGTTGGGAATTGTATGTTTTTGACTGATATTATGATGGTCTGTTTGTTTCATATCTGCAAAGTAGTTTAAAATCGGTCAGTTCCACTTTAAACTTTAGGTCACTGGTTACTTGGTGTGCTAAACGTGAAATGTTTTTTGCATTGGGAAGTTATAGTTGTACATTTCAATTGGGAAATGCTTAATGTTTGTGTTTTTGTATTCTTATGATTGGGAACTACTGGCTTATTATGTCTAAGTTTATGGACTGCTTATCCTTTAACATCATGCTGTGTCATGCTGTGTGACTGCTGTCTTTCCATCGGCCCTGTGCAGTGGTGTGTTTTATTTATTTTATTTAACTAGTCAATTAAGAACAAACTCTTATTTACAATGGCGGTCTACCAAAAGGCAAAACGCCTCCTGTGGAGGCGGGGGCTGGGAATAAAATAAAAATAAATGTAAATAAAAATATAGGACAGAACACACATCACGACAAGAGAGACAACACAACACTACATAAAGAAAGACCTAAGACAACAACATAGCAGTCGCTAGAGTGCGGCGGGACAAGGATATTCCAGCCGGCCAAACCCTCCCCTAACGGCGCTGGGCCAATTGTACGCCACCTCATGGGTCTACCGGTCGCGGCTGGCAGCGACACAGCCCGGGATCAAACCCGGATCTGTAGTGACTTCTCTAGCACTGCAATTCAGTGCCTTAGACCACTGTGCCACTTGGGAGGCCCCGTTGGTAGTTTTTCTAAGCTTTACACAGACATCTGTGTAATAATATATTTTTCAGCTTCTGTCACGTTCTGACCTTAGTTCTTTAGTTATGTCATTGTTTTAGTATGGTCAGAGCTTGAGTTGGGTGGGTTGTCTATGTTCCTTTTTCTATGTGGTGTTTTTGTGTTTGGCCTGGTATGGTTCTCAATCAGAGGCAGGTGTCGTTAGTTGTCTCTGATTGAGAATCATACTTAGGTAGCCTTTTCCCACCTGTGTGGTGGGGTGATTGTTTCCTGTTGAGTGTTTGTATCTGCACCAGACAGAACTGTTTCGGTTTTGTTCGTTCACTTTGTTGTTTTTGTTCAGTGTTCATTTACTTTATTAAAAAGATGGACACTTACCACGCTGTGCATTGGTCCTCCGATCCTTCCTACTACTCCTCCTCAGAAGAGGAGGAAGACGAACATTACATCTTCATTATTATTAAGACATATGCAGAGTAATTGTAGTTCGCCATGTGTTAGTCTGGCATTATTATAAACAATGCATCATTCCACGGTGAAGTAAACATTTTAATTAATGAGCGAACATCTCTCTCCCGGTGCTGCTTCCACAAAGAACATATCTCTCCATCTTTTGCTTCCTTACCTCCCTCCTTCCCTTCTTCCTGCTATACATTGTGTTTAAAAGACCACTAGCATGTATATAAACATCAGGCAGGCATAACCCCTCATTGCACTCCAAATGCGACAAATCAGGTATAAATTTCCTCAGATGTGACCAATCAAATGAACAGATGTTCAAATAGCTTCATGAAATATTCCAGAAGGCAATGTTATTGAGGATATTTTCGCGAGGAATACAATTCTCTCAAAAAGTTTGTTTTACTACTGCAGTATTGATAATTTCACACTGCAAGGGAAAGTTTAGATCTTTATGTGGGTGTATTTTTAAATGTTAAACTGTTCTTTTGATTTATATTGAGACAAATTATTGACATTTATCTTCTCATGTAGCCAATTAGTAATCATATAATTACCACAGTACTAAATATCAGTCAACGCGCAATCTAATGACTGATTCCAGAATCCCTTGAATACAGATTAGCAGAAATGTGAGATCTTTGAAAAGGAACAGATATTATATTTTATGTGGTGAAATGTGAAAAGTAGCAACATTTTAGTTTTAGTTTTACTCTATAATTCATCAATGGTGGCTTTCAAGTGTTTAAATATACATGTCTAGCTGGGTTCCAATCTAGGACTACTAGGACTCCATGATGCTGTCTTCTGTTTTGTAACATGAATTGAAGTGCAGAAGTGCCTCCTTCTATTACCACAGACGTCAGTGTGAATGGTGGAATGCCCCCAGCACTGTATCATAAAGGTAAAATATTTACGAACTATATACATGTATTCTGTACACCATAAAACATCTCATTCGATCTTGTTGTCATCAGTCTTTCTGTACTCTTTTTCATAGTGTAATAACAGGAATATATAGATAGATGATAGATTTACTGTGAGTGTTGAAATATAATATAAAATAATATTCAGGAAATATTTAGGAAATTACAGTAAAATGTTTGGTCTTACTCTGATCATTGAAGATGGCCTTGGCATAATGTACTGTGTGTACTTACCTGTACATTATAAGGTTTTAGTATAAATATTTACAATATAAGGTTATATCACTTCAAGCAGTTAGTGCCGTGGAAAGGTGGAGACGGCGGCTCTAGAGCCACTAGTGATGGAGGTTCCCTATCCCCCACCACTGGAACCCAGGCCCCATCTCAAGGTCATATGTAGAGGTCAGGGCCAGGGGGTTTCAGCCCCATTCATCATATCATGTTGGAAAAATAGCTTTAATGTTATTTTACACAACAAATCTGGCAGTCCCTTCAGTAATCTGTCTTCATAAAGAGCAGTTGAGACCTGTGTTCCTTATAACCCAGCCCAAGTTATCGTTAATCTAGCAGAGGTAGAGTGGATTTACTTTAAGTCAGTGGTGTCAGTTTAGCTAAACCTAAGGGCATTTAAAATTCCCCAAACTTTTTGAGAAGTTGAAGCTCATTTACTGCATTTCTAAAAATAAAAATACATAAATGCTATTTCAAGAAAAGCAAAAACAAACAAAAAAATGGCCCCAGCCATTAATTATCACTGCAATATTAAAGGTTTAAAGGTCTGTGGAATGGCGTGTACAATGTCAACCACTACTCAACCTCATCTTGAATTGGCAAATTTACTTGTGGAATGGCGCAACATGAAACAGATTAATAATACATGCTATCAAGTCTCAAAATGGCCAACTTTAAATGTCACGAGCAGCATCGCAAATATTGAGATGAGCGAGATACAAGACTCACACAGTATCTGCGCATGCACATGAGGTTTCATGCTGTTACAGGGTGGCACCCAGCAGAGAAGATGAGCCTCATGCCTCAACGCTTTTAGCTGTTGCAGAAATTAACCCATTATGCTATTTACTTTCTGCATCTACTTCATATTGCTGAGACTACCTTTAACTGTCTTTTCTTGAATATCATGTTTAGAACAGTATGGCACCTTAAGTTAAATTCATATTACTAAACTTCAAATAATTTATTTGGGAGGGAATAACAGAGCTCTACCAGGCGGTTGAGAAGTAAAAAGAGGGTCATGCAGCAATGCCATATTAGAATGGCAATTTGCACTGGATTTTTACTCATCTAAACAATATTACGAACAGTCAATGGCTTTTATAGGTAGGTAAGCATTGTTAGATTAGGATTGATGGTAAATTTAAAAAATATACAGTACCAGTCAAAAGTTTGGACACCTACTCATTCAAGGGTTTTTCTTTATTTGTACTATTTTCTACATTGTAGAGTAATAGTGAAGACATCACAACTATGAAATAACACATATGGAATCATGTAGTAACCAAAAAAGTGTTAAACATATCAAAATATATTTTAGATTTTAGATTCTTCAAATAACCACCCTTCACCTTGATGACAGCTTTGCACACTCTTTTCATTCTCTCAATCAGCTTCATGAGGAGTGCTTTTCCAACCGTCTTGAAGGTGTTTCCACATATGCTGAGCACTTGTTGGCTGCTTTTCCTTCACTCTGGGGTCCAACTCATCCCAAACCATCTCAATTGGGTTGAGGTTGGATGATTGTGGAGGCCAGATCATCTGATGCAGCACTCTATCACTCTCCTTCTTGGTCAAATAACCCTTACACAGCCTGGAGGTGTGTTTTGGGTCATTGTCCTGTTGAAAAACAAATGATAGTGCAAGCCGGAATGCTATGGTAGCCATGCTGGTTAAGTGTGCCTTGATTTCTAAATGAATCACCAACAGTGTCACCAGTAAATAACCATCACACTACCTCCTCCATGCTTCACAGTGGGAACCACACATGCAGAGATAATCCGTTCACCTACTCTGCGTCTCATAAAAACACGCCTGTTGGAAACAAAAATCTCAAATTTGGACTCATCAGACCAAAGGACAGATTTCCAACGGTCTAATGATCATTGGACCATGCAAGTCTCTTCTTTTTATTGGTGTCCTTTAGTAGTGGTTTCTTTGCAGCAATTCGACCCTGAAGGCCTGATTCACGCAGTCTCCTCTGAACAATTTATGTTGAGATGTGTCTGTTACTTGAACTCTGTGAGGCATTTGTTTGGGCTGCAATTTCTGAGGTGCAATTAACTCTAATGAACTTATCCTCTGCAGCAGAGGTATCTCTGGGTCTTCCTTTCCTGTGGCGGTCCTTGTTTGCCATTTTCATCACAGTGCTTGATGGTTTTTGCGACTGCACAGTTCATGAAATTTTACGCATTGACTGACCTTCATGTCTTAAAGTAATCATGGACTCTCATTTTGCTTTGCTTATTTGAGCTGTTCTTGCCATAATATAGACTTAGCTCTATTTGGTAAAATACCCTATTCTGTATACCACCCCTACCTTGTCACAACACAACTTGATTGGCTCTAACACATTAAGAAAGAAATTCCACAAATTAAGGCACACGTGTTCATTGAACTGCATTCCAGGTGATTACCTCATGAAGCTTGTTGAGAGAATGCCAAGAGTGTGCAAAGCTGTCATCAAGGTAAAGGGTGGCTACTTTGAAGATTCTCACATAAAATATATTTTGATTTGTTTAACACTTTTTTGGTTACTACGTGATTCTATGTGTTATTTCATAGTTTTAATGTCTTCACTATTATTATACAATTTAGAAAATAGTCATGTGTTGCTTAATATAGTGTGTTGTCAACAATGCAATATTTTTTTAACCAAAATAAATATCTGTAGCTCAGTTGGTAGAGCATGGCGCTTGTAACGCCAGGGTAGTGGGTTCGATTCCCGGGACCACCCATACGTAGAATGTATGCACACATGACTGTAAGTCGCTTTGGATAAAAGCGTCTGCTAAATGGCATATATTATATATTATACTGAAGAAAAATATAAATTCAAAATGTAAAGTGTTGGTCCCATGTTTTATGAGCTGAATTAAAAGATCCCAGAATTCTTACATGCCCACTAAAAGCGTATTTTCTTGATCAGGCTTGGCCAATTAGTGGGTGAGGCCAACACACCTCAACACACTTTTTTTAAGATAGAGGAAAGAGAGAGTTTTGTTGACGCTGAGAACGGAATGAATATTATTTTTAATAACATTCTTAGAACGTTCTCTGAACATTACTAAAGTTTTGGGGAGTTTTTATGGAAAGTTTTCTTTATGTTCTCAGAACAATTTGAGATCATGACTTTAAATAGAACCATGAGGAAAACTGTAGGAAACATTATGCTGAAGTACTGAAAATCCCACAGAAGAATCTTAACGTTCTCTGAACTATTTGAGAACATTCCCAATGTCAAACCAGTTGAAGAACGTTCCTAGAACATTAACAAAATTAAATGTGACCACATTTGAACTTAAAAAAAAACATTCTGTTAAATTAATGAAATACCAAGAAGATTTCCTTTTTGGGGTCAAGTTCCCTAATTGTGATGAGAATGTTCCAAAGCCAAGCAACTATCCTGCACCGTTCCAAGACCGTTGTGGGAAGGTTGTATGCCAAATAACCATAGAACAGCAACCTTCTCATCAAGCTCTTACGAAACATACAATATGGTTCTCAGAACTTTCTGTGCTAGCTGGAAAGTAATATAAGCAGTGGACAGATGAGTGAGGTCATTTCTGCACTTCTTCCTCTTTTTAAGAGCAGTCCCCAGAGTCCATGCGAAAGGTAATGCTGATCAAACAAAGTTCACATCAAAGAACAGGGAAGTTTTGGTTGGATTTTTCTCCACAAAGAAACGCAAAGACCTTAAAAGAAGAGATGTTATGGTTGTTTTTAACTGTCCTCCTTTCCCATGTGCCTTGGATTCTAAATGTGCCTAAATGTGCCTCTTCTCAGTCTAGAAGTGTGGATTCCATAAAACCTACATTGTGATGTTGCCAGATGTGCATGGCTAAATTTTATTTATTTATTTAACCTTTATTTAATTAGGCAAATCAGTTTAGAACAAATTCTTATTTACGGGGGCCTGGGATTTAAAAAAAGAATATTACAAAAACAATATAAATATAGGACAACACGCATCATAACAAGAGAGACACAACACTACATAAAGAGAGACCTAAGACAACAACATAACAGCAAAACATGACAACACAGCATGGTAGCAACACAACATGGTAGCATCACAACATGGTAGCAAGCACAAAAACATGGTACAAACATTATTGAGCAAAGTCAACAGCACAAAGGTCAAGAAGGTAAAGACAACGATACATCATACATAGCAGCCACAACTGTCAGTAAGAGTGTCCATATTGTCATTGAATGAAGAGATTGAGATAAAACTGTCCAGCTTGAGTGTTTGTTGTAGTTTGTTCCAGTCGCTAGCTGCAGCGAACTGAAAAGAGGAGTGACCCAGGGATGTGTGGGCTTTGGGGACCTTTAACAGAATGTGACTGGTAGAATGGGTGTTGTATGTGGAGAATAAGGGCTTCAGTAGATATCTCAGATAGAGGGGAGTGAGGCCTAAGAGGGTTTTATACAGAGATGACCAGTTTACAGAAGAGTATGGAGTGCAGTGATGTGTCCTATGTGGAGCATTGGTGGCAAATCTGATGGCTGAATGGTAAAGAACATCTAGCCGCTCGAGAGAACCCTTGCCTGCCGATCTATAATTTATGTCTTCATAATCTATCATGGGTATGATGGTCATCTGAATCAGGGTTAGTTTGACATCTGGTGTGAAAGAGGAGCAATTACAATAGAAGAAACCAAGTCTAGATTTATCTTTAGCCTGCAGCTTTGATATGTGTTGAGAGAAGGACAGTGCACTGTCTGGCCATACTCCCAAGTTCTTGTATAAGGTGACTACCTCAAGCTCTAAACCCTCAGAGGTAGTAATAACACCTGTGGGAAGAGGGGAATTCTTCTTATCAAGCCACATGATCTCTGTTTTTGGAGGTGTTCAGAACAAGCTTAAGGGTAGAGAACGCTTTGTTGTAGAGCGTTTAACACAACATCCGGGGAGGGGCCAGCTGAGTATAAGACTGTGTCATCTGCATATAAATGGATGAGAGAGATTCCAACTGCCTGAGCTATGTTGTTGATGTTTGCCTTAACAATCTCACTAGGATAAAGACCTCGTCCATTCCTGTCATTATTGAAAGAGATCATGATACCTCACATCTCAAAACAGGGCTACTTAATGTTAGATCCCTTACTTCAAAGGCAATTATAGTGAATGAACGAATCCCTGATCATAATCTTGATGTGATTGGCCTGACTGAAACATGGCTAAAGCCTGATGAATTTACTGTGTTAAATGAGGCCTCACCTCCTGGCTACACTAGTGACCATATCCCCCGTGCATCCAGCAAAGGCGGAGGTGTTACTAACATTTACGATAGCAAATTTAAATTTACACAAAAGAAATGACGTTTTCGTCTTTTGAGCTTCTAGTCGTATGCAGCCTACTCAATCACTTTTTATAGCTACTGTTTACAGGCCTCCTGGGCCATATACAGCATTCCTCATTGAGTTCCCTGAATTCCTATCGGACCTTGTAGTCATAGCAGATAATATTCTAATCTTTGGTGACTTTAATATTCACATAGAAAAGTCCACAGACCCACTACAAAAGGCTTTTGGAGCCATCATCGACACAGTGGGTTTTGTCCAACAGGTCTCTGGACCTACTCACTGTCACAGTCATACTCTGGACCTAGTTTTGTCCCATGGAATAAATGTTGTGGATCTTAATGTTTTTCCTCATAATCCTGGACTATCGGACCACCATTTTATTACGTTTGCAATTGCAACAAGTAATCTGCTCAGACCCCAACCAAGGAACATCAAAGGTCGTGCTATAAATTCACAGACAACACAAAGATTCCTTGATGTCGTTCCAGACTCCCTCTGTCTACCCAAGGACGCCAGAGGACAAAAATCAGTTAACCACCTAACTGAGGAACTCAATTTAACCTTGCGCAATACCCTAGATGCAGTTGCACCCCTAAAAACTAAAAACATTTCTCATAAGAAACTAGCTCCCTGATATACAGAAAATACCCAAGCTCTGATGCAAGCTTCCAGAAAATTGGAACGGAAATGGCGCCACACCAAACTGGAAGTCTTCCGACTAGCTTGGAAAGACAGTACCATGGAGTACCGAAGAGCCTTTACTGCTGCTCGATCATTCTATTTTTCCAACTTAATTGAGGAAAATAAGAACAATCCGAAATTCCTTTTTGATACTGCCGCAAAGCTAACTAAAAATCAGCATTCCCCAAGAGAGGATGGCTTTCACTTCAGCAGTAATAAATTCATGAACTTCTTTGAGGAAAAGATCATGATTATTAGAAAGCAAATTACGGACTCCTCTTTAAATCTGCATATTCCTTCAAAGCACAGTTGTCCTGAGTCTGCACAACTCTGCCAGGACAAAGGATCAAGAGAGACACTCAAGTGTTTTAGTACTATATCTCTTGACACAATGATGAAAATAATCATGGCCTCTAAACCTTCAAGCTGCATACTGGACCCTATTCCAACTAAACTACTGAAAGAGCTGCTTCCTGTGCTTGACCTTCCTATGTTGAACATAATACACGGCTCTCTATCCACCGGATGTGTACCAAACTCACTAAAAGTGGCAGTAATAAAGCCTCTCTTGAAAAAGCCAAACCTTGAGCCAGAAAATATAAAAAACTATCGGCCTATATCGAATCTTCCATTCCTCTCAAAGATTTTAGAAAATGCTGTTGCGCAGCAACTCACTGCCTTCCTGAAGACAAACAATGTATACGAAATGCTTCAGTCTGGTTTTAGACCCCATCATAGCACTGAGACTGCACTTGTGAAGGTGGTAAATTACCTTTTAATGCCATCAGACCGAGGCTCTGCATCTGTCCTCGTGCTCCTAGACCTTAGTGCTGCTTTTGACACCATCGATCGCTACACTCTTTTGGAGAGATTGGAAACCCAAATTGGTCTACACGGACAAGTTCTGGCCTGGTTTAGATCTTATCTGTCGGAAAGATATCAGTTTGTCTCTGTGAATGGTTTGTCCTCTGACAAATCAACTGTACATTTCAGTGTTCCTCAAGGTTCAGTTTTAGGACCACTATTGTTTTCACTATATATTTTACCTCTTGGGGATGTCATTTGAAAACATAATGTTAACTTTCAATGCTATGCGGATGACACACAGCTGTACATTTCAATGAAACATGGTGAAGCCCCAAAATTGCCCTCGCTAGAAGCATGTGTTTCAGACATAAGGAAGTGGATGGCTGCAAACTTTCTACTTTTAAACTCGGACAAAACCGAGATGCTTGTTCTTGGTCCCAAGAAACAAAGAGATCTTCTGTTGAATCTGACAATTAATCTTAATGGTTGTACAGTTGTCTCAAATAAAACTGTGAATGACCTCGTCGTTACTCTGGACCCTGATCTCTCTTTTGAAGAACATATCAAAACTGTTTCAAGGACAGGTTTTTTTCCATCTACGTAACATTGCCAAAATCTGAAACTTTGTCCAAAATGATGCAGAAAAATTAATCCATGCTTTCGTCGCTTCTAGGTTAGACTACTGCAATGCTCTACTTTCCGGGTACCTGGATAAAGCACTAAATAAACTTCAGTTAGTGCTAAATACGGCTGCTAGAATCCTGATCATATTACTCCAGTGCTAGCCTCCCTACACTGGCTTCCTGTCAAGGCAAGGGCTGATTTCAAGGTTTTACTGCTAACCTACAAAGCATTACATGGGCTTGCTCCTACCTATCTCTCTGATTTGGTCCTGCCGTACATACCTACACGTACGCTACGGTCACAAGATGCAGGCCTCCTAATTGTCCCTAGAATTTCTAAGCAAACAGCTGGAGGCAGGGCTTTCTCCTATAGAGCTCCATTTAAATTGAATGGTCTGACTACCCATGTGAGAGACGCAAACTCGGTCTCAACCTTTAAGTCTTTAATGAAGACTCATCTCTTCAGTGGGTCATATGATTGAGTGTAGTCTGGCCCAGGAGTGTGAAGGTGAATGTCTCTGCCAGGCCGGTTCCCCTCTTTCCACAGGGATTCTCTGCCTCTAACCCTATTACAGGGGCTGAGTCACTGGCTTACTGGAGCTCTTTCATACCATCCCTAGGAGGGGTGCGTCACTTGAGTGGGTTGAGTCACTGATGTGATCTTTCTGTCTGGGTTGCCCCCCCCCCCGCCGCCTTGTGTTGTGTCGTGGCGAAGTTCTTTGTGGGCTATACTCGGCCTTGTCTCAGGATGGTAAGTTGGTGGTTGAAGATATCCCTCTAGTGGTGTGGGGGCTGTGCTTTGGCAAATTGGGTGGGGTTATATCCTTCCTTTTTGGCCCTGTCCGGGGGTGTCATTGGATGGGGCCACAGTGTCTCCTAACCCCTCCTGTCTCAGCCTCCAGTATTTATGCTGCAGTAGTTTATGTGTCGGGGGCTAGGGTCAGTTTGTTATATCTGGAGTACTTCTCCTGTCCTATCTGGTGTCCTGTGTGAATTTAAGTAAGCTCTCTCTAATTCCCTCTTTCGGAGGACCTGAGCCCTAGGACCATGCCTCGGGACTACCTGACATGATGACTCCTTGCTGTCCCCAGTCTACCTGGCCGTGCTGCTGCTCCAGTTTCAACTGTTCTGCCTGTGAATTTTATTATTTGACCATGCTGGTCATTTATGAACATTTGAACATCTTGGCCATGTTCTTTTATAATCTCCACCCTGCACAGCCAGAAGAGGACTGGCCACCCCACAGCCTGGTTCCTCTCTTGGTTTCTTCCTAGGTTTTGGCCTTTCTAGGGAGTTTTTCCTAGCCACCGTGCTTCTACACCTGCATTGCTTGCTGTTTGGGGTTTTAGGCTGGGTTTCTGTACAGCACTTTGAGATATCAGCTGATGTACGAAGGGCTATAATAAATACATTTGATTTGATTTGATGTAAATTGAGAAGAGCTTGAGGCCTAGGATTGAGCCTTGGGGTACTTCCTTGGCGACAGGCATTGGCTGAGACAGCAGATTTTCTGACTTTATACACTGCACTCTTTGAAAGAGGTAGTTAGCAAACCAGGCCAAAGACCCCTTAGAGACACCAATACTCCTTAGCCGGTCCACAACAATGGAATGGTGTACCGTATCAAAAGCTTTGGGCAAGCCAATGAAAATAGCATCACAATATTGCTTAGAATCAAGGGCAATGATGTCATCATTGAGGACCTTTAAGGTTGCAGTGACACATTCATAACGTGAGCGGAAAGGAGATTGCATATCCAATTCATGTCATGAATTGTGCTCAAAATAAGCCCCTTTTTCTAAAATGTGTTATTTGCAGTTACACACGATTGTTAAACTGATATACTGTAACATTGTGCGGCAAACGACAAATTTTATTTGTCACATTTCCGAATACGACAGGTGCAGACCTTACCTTGAAATGCTTACTTACAAGCCCTTAACCAACAATGCAGTTCAAGAAATAGTTAAGAAAATATTTACTAAATAAACTAAAGTTAAATAAATATTTTTTTAAATAAATAACTCAAGAAAATGACATAACAATAACGAGGCTATATACAGGGGGAACCGGTACCGAGTCAATGTGCGAGGGTAGAGGTTAGTCGAGGTAATATGTAAAGTGACTATGCATAGATAATAAACAGCGAGTAGCAGCAGTGTAAAACCAAAGGAGTGAGGAATGCCCACTTTCATTGGTTGGATGCTGACAAAGAAATTGCCTACACCTGGTATAGAAATGAAATGCAAGACTACAGAAATGTTTATTGATTGATTAAATACATTTTAAAAATCACAACGCCAGGTATAAGGGTCCTAGATTGGACCAGATGATCCTACCTAAATTCACTTTCTAAGATACAGTATTTAGAACAGTTACTCAGCCGTAACATCGATTGTTAAGGAGGCTACTTTGTCATCCTCCCGGTCTGGTATGCTAATTCTTAACTCAATCTTTCGTACACTTGGGTCAAAATTGGCGTTTCTGTCATACTGACACGCTCTGAGCTCCCTCGGGCGTGGCTAGTTACAGGGCAAAACATCATCAAAAACTATGATCTCGTTGGAAAACTAAAATCCCATTCCTATTTTAACTAAATTATTCTCTTCATCCTTGATATTTCCTACGCAACATAAAGGATGTAAACCTGACATACACAGTGTGAAGGCTCTTCAATATTTTCGTTATGACATGTTTATACCATTTTTAATGACAGACATTAATTTCCCATATTCCTTCTCTCTTCATTCTCCACATTTGGATGTTGAAAATATTGTCCCAGTGTTCACTTTTGAATGTTAGATTTTTGGGTGCGGCAAAATCTTCTGTAACAAAGGAATTTCAATCACAAATACTAGAGACCGAAAGGAGTCACCTGCTGCATACAATTTACGAGTGGCGTGAGGTGTCATAAAACCCCCACACCAAATCCCTTCTACATTTACATTTAAGTCATTTAGCAGACACTCTTCTCCAGAGCGACTTACAAATTGGTGCATTCACCTTATGACATCCAGTGGAACAGCCACTTTACAATAGTGCATCTAAATCTTTTAGGGGGGTGAGAAGGATGACTTATCCTATCCTAGGTATCATATCAATAATACCTCCCTATAACATATCAATAATACCTCCCTATAACATATCAATAATACCTCCCTATAACATATCAATAATACCTCCCATATCAATAATACCTCCCTATAACATATCAATAATACCTCCCTATAACATATCAATAATACCTCCCTATAACATATCAATAATACCTCCCTATAACATATCAATAACACCTCCCTATAACATATCAATAACACCTCCCATATCAATAATACCTCCCTATAACATATCAATAATACCCCCCTATAACATATCAATAATACCTCCCATATCAATAATACCCCCCTATAACATATCAATAATACCCCCCTATAACATATCAATAATAACCCCTATAACATATCAATAATACCCCCTTTAACATATCAATAATACCCCCTATAACATATCAGTAATACCTCCCATATCAATAATACCTCCCTATAACATATCAATAATACCCCCCTATAACATATCAATAATACCTCCCTATAACATATCAATAACACCTCCCTATAACATATCAATAACACCTCCCTATTACATATCAATAATACCCCCTATAACATATCAATAATACCTCCCATATCAATAATACCTCCCATATCAATAATACCCCCTATAACATATCAATAATACCCCCTATAACATATCATTAATACCCCTATAACATATCAATAATACCTCCCATATCAATAATACCTCCCTATAACATATAAATAATAACCCCTATAACATATCAATAATAACCCCCTATAACATATCAATAATACCCCCTTTAACATATCAATAATACCCCCTATAACATATCAGTAATACCTCCCATATCAATAATACCTCCCATATCAATAATACCCCCTATAACATATCAATAATACCCCCTATAACATATCAATAATACCCCCCTATAACATATCAATAACACCTCCCTATAACATATCAATAATACCCCCTATAACATATCAATAATACCCCCTATAACATATCAATAATACCTCCCATATCAATAATACCTCCCTATAACATATCAATAATACCCCCTATAACATATCAATAATACCCCTATAACATATCAACAATACCCCCTTTAACATATCAATAATACCCCCTATAACATATCAATAATACCCCCTATAACATATCAATAATAACTCCCATATCAATAATACCTCCCATATCAATAATACCCCTATAACATATCAATACCCCCTATAACATATCAATAATACCTCCCTATACCATATCAGTAATACCCCCTATAACATATCAATAATACCCCCTATAACATATCAATAATACCTCCCTATAACATATCAATAATTCTACATTCTATGATATCTGTAGATCTGTAGAAAATAAATACAATGGGGCAAAAAAGTATTTAGTCAGCCACCAATTGTGCAAGTTCTCCCACTTAAAAAGATGAGAGAGGCCTGTAATTTTCATCATAGGTACACTATTTAAATCATGTCTGTGAGCATAACAGAACTAATGTAGCAGGCAAAACCCCGCGGATTAACCGTTCAGATGTATTTTTTTTTAGGTCTCTGGCTGTTCATTGAGTGCTCATTGCTAAACGATATTTCTTCGGCACTTGTTTTCAGTTCCTACCGCTTCCACTGGATGTCACCAGTCTTTGGAATTTGGTTGAGGTTATTCCTTTGTGCAATGAAGAAGTACGGCCATCTAGGAAATGGTTAACACTGTTGAGAGTTGCGCAAGACTTGAAAAGTAGCGTTAGTTTCCTCTCGTCCTCTATTGAAAACAGATAGACCCGTCTTCAATTTGATCGATAATTAACGTTTAAAAATACCGAAGGTTGTATTACAAAAGTAGTTTGAAATGTTTTGGCAAATTTTACAGGTAACTTGAGATATTTTGTAGTGACGTTGCGCAATTTGGAAGATGTTTTTTTCTGGATCAAACGCGCCAAATTAATTGATATTTTGGATATATATGGACGGAATTAATTGAACAAAAGGACCAATTGTGATGTTTATGGGACATATTGGTGTGCCAACAAAAGAAGCTTGTCAAAGGTAAGGCATGTTTTATATTTTATTTCTGCGTTTTGTGTAGCGCCTGCAGGGTTGAAATATGCTACTCTTTGTTTACTGTTGTGCTATCATCAGATAATAGCTTCTTATGCTTTTGCCGAAAAGCCTTTGTAAAATCTGACATGTTGGCTGATTTCACAACGAGTCTACCTTTAATTTAGTATCTTACATGTGTGATTTAATGAAAGTTTGATTTTTATATAATTTTATTTGAATTTGCCGCGCTGCATTTTCCCTGGCTTTTGGCCAAGTGGGACGCAAGTGTCCCCTATACCATAAGAAGTGAAAGGAAATATTGCTAAGGGTTTGAGAATTAGTTGCTCATTATAGTATTTCATGTATGCCGATGATGCCCCTCATCCCTGATTCTCTGCTGGGTGCGTAATATCAAGTCTGCCTAGTGTGGTCTCAATAAAATGATCCATAGCTTATACCAGCCTTTCTCAAACCCTGGGCGTGGAGGAATGGTTGCTGGACTGCAGCATATTTGTCTTGAATATGATTGTTATTTTTTTTTGTGGTCTGCGGCATATTTGACTCAAATAAATCCTTGCCGTAGGCCTACTTGGGCAATAAACAAATTGTGTTGCCATGACTAAGTATAGCTACACCAACACGGACATCTAGCCCTGCTGCGCAGCCTATACGCACTTAGCGAGTGAACCAATCAGATGCCAGCTGAGCGCAAGAGTCTAAAAGGTTTAGTTGCCTTGGCTGTCTGTGAGTGACCACAGAACCTGTTTAATCTCAAAGAAGAGGGAAAGGATCTGAACCCGATAGTTCGGCTTGTCACGGTAAATAAAATAAAAATATTTAATAATTATAGAATACATCATAGAGGTTGTCAATCCTATTAATATATATTATTTTCTGAAACATGGGTTCAAAAACACATCAATTTGCTTGGCTAGCTATCTAGCTAGCTATCTAGCTAGCTAACGTCACACTAGCCAGTGCAGTGCACAGTAATGTTAGTGAAATTGGTTGTTGGCAACATCATTCTTTGCCATGAGGTTTGAAGGCAATTATTTCACCCAGTTAGCTGCACGAGGTGGTTAACTAGTTGGCTAACTTAGCTGAGGAGTGAGACAAAATGAAAGTTTCAGATTGTAACAACAAAGTTGTTTGCTAGCTAGTAACTAAGTGCATGAATTAGTAAAGTGGCTGTGGTTTGTGTGTGTGCAGTCATATGCATGTCGCCGAGAAAGCCTGTCAAAGTTCTGCTTTTGTCTCGGCTAAATAAGAATTTACCCTCGTTTATTTCTTAACCTGTTGACGGGGTAGGGTTCCCTTTTGGGAACGACCCCTCCCACGTTCAGCTGGAACGGTGGCGCATGGAATGCAAAAATATTCTTAGAAATATTTAACCTCCACACATTAACAAGTGCAATCGCTCAAATGACAGATAAACACCTTGTTCATCCAGCCAGCAAGTCAGATTTCTAAAATGTTTTACGGCGAAAACATAGCACATATTTATGTCAAACCACCACCAAAGACACAGCTAATTTGAATAGCCAAGTTGAACAAAATATGCAATCAACAAACGCAGGATTCAAAGAAAAATAATTCACTAACCTTTTGAAAATCTTCATCAGATGACAGTAATAGGACATGTTACACAGTACATTTATGTTTTTTTCAATAATATGCTATTTATATCCATAAATCTCTGTTTACAATGACGCAATGTTCATAAAATGCTACTCAAATGTCCGGAGAAATGATGAAATGATAGCTACAAGCAATACAAGCAATACACAAGCAATACACATCATAAACTTTGACTAAATATACATTTTCTACATATAGATAGAAAGATACACTTCTTCTTAATGCAACCGCTGTGTTACATTTATTTTTAACGTTACAGAATTTGTTCACTAGGCTATAATATGAGACGGCGCTCACACATTAGCATTATGTCTCCTCTATGTTGGACTCCACAGAAACACAAAAATAACCACATAAATATTCCCTTACCTTTGATGTTCTTTGATCATAAGCCATGGAAGTAGTCATACTTACCAAAAACTGCATTTGGTTTTCAAGTCTGTGTCTTTGGGCTATCGAACACGACAAATTCCGTCTGAAATGCAGCCAAAATTCTAGTGGATGCGCATCTAAACTTCAAAATTACATATTATATGTTGACGAAACTGGTCAAACTAAGTGCAGAATCAAGCTTTAGCATGTTCTGAACATGCAAACCAATCCTTAGCTCGAACAGACAAACAGACATCGTTTGGTCAACCCTGGAAGAAAGAGAGCTCTGGACCCGACGCGCGCATCAAAGTGCATGTATTTTCGCGTAACCTGAAGGTTCCAGCCTGCCAAAAGTGGAGGCAGCGTGCGATTCTCACAATGACAAGCTCCATTGAAAGCAGACATCGCGCTGAAGACATAGAAACTGATCCCAGATCTGTAGCTGGTTGGGAAGGGTGGGTGCGATGACGTCAAAGTTGGCCCAACTTTCATGATGACAAGAGAGAGTTCGGGAGAATGGCTGCCCTGGGAGTTCTGCTTTACATACAGACATAATTTGAACGGTTTTAGAAGCTTTAGAGTGTTTTCTATTCAATTATAATTATTATATGCATATATTAGCAATTTTGGACAGATTTATTTTCTGTTTACTATGGGCACGCAATTCCTCCAAAGGGGGCAGTAGTCAGCCCTATCTTTAACACGTCTTAACATTCAGTCCATTCTACATGTATCACGACAGGAGATTGTCAACAGCCCACCTGCAAAGGAATTCCTTGACCTCTGTCCCACTCTGCGTTTGGAGTCACAGGTAAGATACAGTGGGGCAAAAAAGTATTTAGTTAGCCACCAATTGTGCAAGTCCTCCCACTTAAAAATATGAGGCCTGTCATTTTCATCATAGATACACTTCAACTATGACAGACAAAATGAGAGAAAAAAAAATCCAGAAAATCACATTGTTGGATTTTTAAATGAATTAATTTGCAAATTATGGTGGAAAATAAGTATTTGGGCACCTACAAACAAGCAAGATTTCTGGCTCTCACAGACCTGTAACTTCTTCTTTAAGAGGCAGGTACCATTAATACAGGTAACGAGTGGAGGACAGATGAGTCCTCCACTCGTTACCTGTATTAATGGCACCTGTTTGAACTTGTTATCAGTATAAAAGACACCTGTCCACAACCTCAAACAGTCACACTCCAAACTCCATTATGGCCAAGACCAAAGAGCTGTCAAAGGACATCAGAAACAAAATTGTAGACCTGCACCAGGCTGGGAAGACTGCATCTGCAATAGGTAAGCAGCTTGGTTTGAAGAAATCAACTGTGGGAGCAATTATTAGGAAATGGAAGACATACAAAACCACTGATAATCTCCCTCGATCTGGGGCTCCATGCTAGATCTCACCCCGTGGGGTCAAAATGATCACAAGAACGGTGAGCAAAAATCCCAGAACCACACGGCAGGACCTAGTGAATGACCTGCAGAGAGCTGGGACCAAAGTAACAAAGCCTACCATCAGTAACACACTACGCCACCAGGGACTCAAATCCTGCAGTGCCAGACGTGTCCCCCTGCTTAAGCCAGTACATGTCCAGGCCCGTCTGAAGTTTGCTAGAGAGCATTTGGATGATCCAGAAGAAGATTGGGAGAATGTCATATGGTCAGATGAAACCTAAATAACTTTTTGGTAAAAACTCAACTTGTTGTGTTTGGAGGACAAAGAATGCTGAGTTGCATCCAAAGAACACCATACCTACTGTGAAGCATGGGGGTGGAAACATCATGCTTTGGGCCTGTCTTTCTGCAAAGGGACCTGGACGACTGATCCGTGTAAAGGAATAATATAATATGCCATTTAGCAGACGCTTTTATCCAAAGCGACTTACAGTCATGTGTGCATACATTCTACGTATGAAACGTGGCTGGGTCTTTCAGCATGACAATGATCCCAAACACCCAGGCAACGAAGGAGTGGCTTCGTAAGAAGCATTTCAAGGTCCTGGAGTGGCCGAGCCAGTCTCCAGATCTCAACCCCATAGAAAATCTTTGGAGGGAGTTGAAAGTCCGTGTTGCACAGCAACAGCCCCGAAACATCACTGCTCTAGAAGAGATCTGCATGGAGGAATGGGCCAAAATACCAGCAACAGTGTTTGAAAACCTTGTGAAGACTTTCAGAAAACATTTGACCTCTGTCATTGCCAACAAAGGGTATATAACAAAGTATTGAGATAAACTTCTGTTATTGACCAAATACTTATTTTCCACCATAATTTGCAAATAAATTCATTAAAAATCCTACAATGTGATTTTCTGGATTTTTTTTCTGTCTTAGTTGAAGTGTACCTATGATGAAAATGACAGTCCTCTCTCATCTTTTTAAGTGGGAGAACTTGCACAATTGGTGGCTGACTAAATACTTTTTTGCCCCACTGTATCTGATTATCAGCTGTTGTCAAACACAAGATTATCTTCCTCAATAGTGTGCAGTGAATTCTACTAGATTAAAAGTCAAAATAAGTATGACATCCTGGCATTTAAAGCATACAAAATGTTTGAAATGTCACATACTGTAAAACGTTATATTTTTGCATACCTGAAACAACTACTATTTACAATGCAAGTGTGGGTATTCGAACAGGGCCACTGTATACAATACAAAACATAGAGACCATGTAAAATGTCATAGTTCTCTTTTATAGTTCTATCATCTATCTATTATAGGTATATAATCTATCTGCACTGTATAAACGCTATACAAATAAAGTAATTAATACTGAGTTATTTTCATCGAGCAATAGAGAGGTCATTGCCATTGAAAAAGGACAGTCTTATTATGGGCCCCAGGATTTCCAGAGTGTGCTCACAAGGACTCGAGGTCATGCCTCCTACACTCATTTCCCAGCTTACGCACAATCGCTATGGGGACCCACTTGGGGACAAGTGTTTGCTTACGTGTTAATGCTCAGACACACACACACACCCTCTCCCTCAAAGCCCTGCCCACATCAAAGGTGACCGGAGCACTGCAGCATATGAAGCTGCATTATTTTTTTATTTAACTAGGCAAGTCAGTTAAGAACAAATTCTTATTTTCAATGACGGCCTAGGAACTGTGGGTTAACTGCCTTGTTCAGGGCAGAACAACAGATTTGTACATGGTCAGTTCCACAATACTACATACAATACTACATACAGTTTAATTTGATGAATGGAAAGAGACATCTGCTATAAAGTTTAATGACATTGCAGCCTGGTCTCCTTTCCCAACTGGACAAAAGGAACACCTACGTAAGAATGCTGTTCATTGACCACAGCTCAGCATTCAACACCCCAAGGCAATACCCCAAGGCCCTTCAAGCTTATCACTAAGCTAAGGATCCTGGGACTGAACATCTCCCTCTGCAACTGGATCATGGACTTTCTGACGGGCCTGCACCAGATGGTGAGGATAGGCAACAAAACATACGCCATGCTGACCCTTAACACGGAGACCCCTCAGGGCTGCGTGCTTAGTCCCCCGCGTGCTTAGTCCCCTCCCTGTTCTCCCACAACTCTGTGGCCACACACGACTCCAATACCAGTCGTTTCCTGACGAAACAACGTGGTAGGCCTGATCACAGACCCTGATAAGACAGCCTCTAGGAAGGAGGTCAGAGACCTGGCAGTGTGGTGCAAAGATAACAACCTCTCCCTCAACGTGAGCAAGACAAAGGAACTGATTGTGGATTACAGGAAAAGGAGAGCCAAGCACCCTCCCATTCACATCGATGAGGCTGTAGTGGAGCGGGTCGAGAGCTTCAAGTTCCTTGGTGACCACATCGCTAAGGACCTATCATGGTCCAAACACACCAACACAGTTGTGAAGAGGGCACGACAATGCCTATTCCCTCTCAGAAGGCTGAAAATATTTGGCATGGTGCCTCAGATCCTCAAACATTTCTACAGCTGCACAATCGAGATCGGTGTATCACTGCTTGGTATGCCAACTGCTCTGCATCTGACTGCAAGATGCTATAGATTGTACAGCTCAGTACATCAATGAGGCCGAGCTTCCTGCCATCCAGGACCTCTATACCAGGCAGTGGCAGAGAAGGCCCTAAAAATGGTCAAGACTCCAGCCACCCATCATAGACTGTTGCTACCTTACGGCAAGCGGTACCGGAGTGCCTAGTCTGGGACCAGAATTCTCCTTAACAGCTTCTACCTCCAAGCCATAAGAATGCTGATCAGTTAATCAAATGGCTACCCGGACTATTTGCATTAACCCCCTTATTTGTTTTTATTCTTATTTTTTGCACTGATTCTTGCACAGGCTCGATGTATACTTACTGGACTCTAACCACACACACACACACCACACCCACATTATTATTTTGTCTTACCATTATTTTTCAAATTTGTCTTACTTTTTAACTTTTTAACTGCATTGTTTGGCGCATGTGACAAATACAATTTAATTTGAACCTTAACCTCTAACCCATAAGCTAGCTAACGTTAGCCACCTAGCCATCTAGCTAATGTTAGCCACAACAAATTGTAATTCGTAACATATCATACTTGTTTTTCTAATTCGTAAAATATTCTACGTATTGCTATTCATAACATGGATGATGGACATCCACAAATTAATACATAACATACGAAACATATATTAATTGTAGTGTCCCTGATACGTTTACTATGTTACGTTTACCCCTGAGTCCAGGTTGGACATTTGAAAATGGGCTGAGCTATGGGACTGTCCCGGGATGACAAGTGCAGCCACATGGTGAAAAAAAATACAAAATCTCCTATATAATACTGGCCAAGGGCCTTACATTCTCTCCAATAAGCCAAAGATGAAAGTGAGAGCTGTGCATCTAGATGTTAGATGGGTCCTACTCAAATGTTCATAGAACAAAAAAGGATGAGGAAGAGGGTCCGTATGGGAACTTGGTGTGATGTTACAGATTCTGAAGTGGTTCCGTGCCGCCTGCGGGAAGTCACACACACACACACACACACACACACACACACACACACACACACACACACACACACACACACACACACACACACACACACACACACACACACACACACACACACACACACACACACACACACACACACACACACAGAAATAGACAGGGTCCTTCCACCCTGAAGGACTATAAGAAGTTTGTTAATGTATATTTATATGTTGTGTTTGAAGTTATCATTTCAGTTTTACTTGGTGTTATCATTGTTACACACAGGTGTCATGGAGAAACGAGTGACTAATTGAAAAAGCGATGCACAGATGATTTTGAGATATAGCTCCTCTGCATAGAAATAAATATGCAAAGAAAACAACAGCACAAGGGTGAGTATCTGAGATGAGAAGAAGCCATGTCTGAAATTGATTAAAACGCTGGGATCGTCAGAAACTGGAGGTCATTACTGAAACATACAGGATGTGCTGAAGCGACACCTTCACACAAACACATCCCCGCCTCAGCCTGTTTCTCTTCTCTTCTCTCTGCTCCCATCCCGCCTCTCACTGCCAAGGATTAATCTCCATATCTGCGTCCTACATGGCACCCTATTCTCTATAATAGTGCACTACTTTTGACCACAGATTGGCTCTGGTCGAAATCAGTGCCCTATATAGGGAATAAGTTGGCATTTGGGACGCATTCCATGGCTCCATCTCCATGGCTGCCTTTTAACAGACAGCCTATTGTTAAGGGGAACAGACTGTTGTTTGCATGTAGCAAGATTCTGGAGATGATTTTCTCACTGACGGTAATACACAGTCTTATTTCACACTAGAGTGGCGGTGAAAACCGCTTTGGGGTTCTGAGTTTTGAATTTCGAGTTTCACATTTTCTTAAAGATTAAAATAAAAGAACTGGCCCATTTCAAAAGGTTATTGTCAGGCACATATTAAATTTGATCTTATTGTGATGGTCTTTCCACACGTCTCTCTCACACCTGAATGCCTGTGATTGAACTGTTCTCATGAAATCATTTTTGAAAAAAGTATATTATCGAGTTATTTTGCTTGATAATGTGTCTTTATAAGAGGACAGACATGTGTCTTTGACTTTGCATAAAAACAATGAACATGTGCACATAGCATGTATAAAAATCTCATTTCATTTGTCACATGCACTGAATACAACAGCTGTAGACTATACCTTGACATTCTTACTTATGAGCCCTTTCCAAACAATGCAGAGTTAGACACATTTGCAAAATAAAAAAGGAAATAGTAACACAATGAAATAACAATAATGAGGCTTTTTACAAGGAGTACCGGTACCGAGTCAATGTGCAGGGAGGGGTATGAGGTAATATGTACATGTAGGTAGGGGTAAAAGTAACTAGGCAATCAGGATAGATAAAGAGTAGCAGCTGCGTACGTGAAGGGTGTGTAAATGTGTGAGTGTGTGTTCGGCGTCAACGTGCATGTGTGTGTGAGTGTGTTGGAGTGTCAGTGTAGTATGTGTGACTGTGTGTGTGTAGAGTAAAACGTAAGCAAAACATCATTGGTCCTTTAAATTGGGAGCTCTAAGGTGAGCTCTAAGGTGATCAGAACCAAATGTCTTCTTCTTGATTGTGGTTTTCTGTTTGTCCTCTGACAGTTTAACTTTAGGGCGGACTGTTCATTTTAAAGTCACTTCACAAAAAAAACCATAGTCCGTATGCGTTCAACATCATTTAATCGCTCAGAGATGCGTCAATAACTAAACAATGTTCCATCTCTTGGGTGTCACACCTTGACCATAGTTTGCTTTGTATGTTCTATGTTTTGTTTGGTCAGGGTGTGATCTGAATGGGCATTCTATGTTGGATGTCTTGTTTGTCTGTTTCTGTGTTTCTGTGTTTAGGCCTGATATGTTTCTCAATCAGAGGCAGGTGTTAGTCATTGTCTCTGATTGGGAGCCATATTTAGGTAGCCTGTTTTGTGTTGGGTTTTGTTCCTGTCTTTGTTACAACCAGATAGGGCTGTTTTTGGTTTTTCACGTTTCTTGGTTTTGTATATTGTTCTATTTTCATCGTTATTAAAGATGTATCAAAAATAACCATGCTGCGTTTTGGTCCGCCTCTCCTTCAACAGAAGAATCCCGTGACATTGGGAGACAGAGCTGGTTCTTTTGAGTCAGGTAGACAAATTCTTCATGACTTGCACATGTTTTATGCTGTCGTCAAGTTAGGTAACAATATTTTAGCATTCACAGATTTTGTTTTGAGAGTCGATATCCATGGAAATCTAATTAGCATAATAAAAAATCCCCAATCCACTGCATACGCTGATGTCGGCCTTCTGCAGAGAGGAAGCTGTAAAACTCAGGAAGACGCGAACGGATGGTAGAGTCTCTCACCTGGACATCCCCTTCAGGAGGATCCTTCGAGTGGATGTGGAACTGGATGCGGAAGTGAAATGAGCTGGGTGGAAGGCAGTGCGAGCTGGAAGTCTTAGGGAGAGCATCCAGCATCCAGTTCTGAGTTACATCCAGCATCCATTCAGCTCAGTTACAGCCAGCATCCAAGTTACTATATATATTTCAACTATAAACATCCTATCAGATCTGTGTATTGTTTTTACAATTGATATCTGGAAGCACGGGCCTTTCAGCCTATAAGTATCCGCTAGAGAACATAGTAGGGCGGCTACATTAGCATACTCATGGCCTTGATGGACCCCTCCTTCCAGCCAATGATGGGTCAACATTAATAAATACATTTCATATATGATATTGGAAGAATAATCATTTGGTTGTTTTTATGAGTATTAGGTAACATTACAATACATAACAGCATTTTCATTAGTTTATGTTTCTCTAGGCCAGGGGTATTCAACTCTTACCCTATGAGGTCCGGAGCCTGCTGGTTTTCTGTTGTACCTGATAATTAATTGCAACCACCTGGTGTCCCAGGTCTAAATCAGGCCCTGGTTAGATGGGAACAATTAAAAAATGCAGTGGAACTGGCTTCGAGGTCCAGAGTTGAGTTTGAGGTCTCTAGGCCATAAGTAAAACCGAGCTCAAGAATTCCATTCCTCAGATCCTCAAAATGTTCTACAGCTGCACCATCAAGAGCATCCTGACCGGTTTCAGCTCGGCATCTGACCGTAAGGCACTATAGCCAGCCTTCACAAGACCATAACATATGCAACATATGCAAATATGTCTCATTTTGTGTTTTACACCTCTAGCAGAAGAATTACGTTTGTGTGCATGATATTCAGTTTCACTGGCATATAGTACATTCTATGGCTTGTCTTAAACTGAAGTAATTTGTCTGAGATTATAACATTACTGGCCAGTTTAACATATCTTTTTATGGCTGCAGGGGCAGTATTGAGTAGCTTGGATGAAAAGGTGCCCATTGTAAATGGCCAGCTCTTCAGTCTCAGTTGCTAATATATGCATATTATTATTAGTATTGGATAGAAAACACTGTGAAGTTTATAAAACTGCTTGAATTATGTCTGTGAGTATAACAGAACTCATATAGCAGGCAAAAACCTGGGAAATTCCACTTCCTGTTTTTTTTTCTGGGGGTGGCAGATTTTCAACCAAGCTCTCATTGAAATTACAGCGAGATATGGATGAGTTTTCACTTCCTACGCCTTCCATGTCAACAGTCAATAGAACTTTGTCTGATGACTCTAATGTGAAGGGGGGTCGAATGACACAGGAAATAGTCACCACTGCCACGAGTTGACCATGCATTCACTATGCGCGTTCACAGGGGAAGGACCTGCGTTCCACGTTATTCAAGATATATGTAAACAACATTCTAAAGATTGATTCAGTACATTGTTTGACATGTTTCTACTGACTGTTACGGAACTTTTGGACATTTTGTCACGTTATAGTGGACACACTTTGTGTCTTTGGAATTGTTTACCAAACGCGCTAACCAAAATAGCTAATTGGATATAAATAACTGACATTTTCGAACAAATCAAGCATTTGTGGACCTGGGATTCCTAGGACTGCATTCTGATGAAGTTCATCAAAGGTAAGGAAACATTTATCATGTATTTTCTGGTTTCTGTTGACTCCAACATGGTGGCTAATTTGGCTTCTGTTCTGAGCGATTATCGCATGTGTTGCTCTTTCCGTAAACGTTTTTTTTTTAAATCTGACAGAGCGGTTGCATTAAGGAGAGGTATATCTACAATTCCATGTGTATAACTTGTATTATCATTTACATTTATGATGAGTATTTTTGTTGAAACGATGTGGCTATGCAAAATCACTTGATGTTTTTGGAACTAGTGAATCTAATAAGCCAATGTAAACTCAGATTTTTTTTATATAAATGTGAACTTTATCAAACAAAACATGCATGTATTGTGTAACATGAAGTCCTATGAGTGTCATCTGATGAAGATAATTCAAGGTTAGTGATTCATTTTATCTTTATTTCTGCTTTTTGTGAATGCTATATTTCGCTGGAAAATGGCTGTGCTTATCGTGGTTTGGTGGAGACCTAACATAATGGTTTGTAGTGCTTTCGCTGTAAATACTATTTGAAATCAGACACTTTGGTGGGATTAACAACAAGATTTCCGTAAAAATTATATAAAACACATGTATGTTTTAGGAATTTTAATTATGCAATTTCTGTGGTTTGAATTTGGCGCCTTCTATTTTCACTGGTAGTTGTCATATCAATCCCGGTATTGGGATTGCAGCCATAACAAGATATCTTTATCCCTTCATTATCATTAATCGCATCTCCCAGGTGTTCCTCACATTTTGTTTTACATGTTGGAAGTGTGGTGCCAGGAAAATAACCCAACGTCAACAAAACAAAGTAGCTGATCATATACTTCCGGAGGGATCACCCCCCCTATCCACATTGACATTGCAAGGATATGCACATTCTTGATACCATTTGAAATATAACACTTTGACGTTTGTGGAAATGTGAAATTAATGTAAGATAATATAGCACATTAGATCTGGTAAAAAATAATACAAACAAAAAAGAGGGTGTTTTTTTTTGTTCCAACTTTGAAATGCAAGAGAAAGGCCATAATATAATATAGGAGTCTTGGTGCAGTTTAGATGTTGGCCAGCAGTGTGTGTGCAAAGTTACCAATTGAGCCAGTAAAGCACTGCACAATTTTTTTTATCAAGTCTGCCCAAATGTGCCGAATTGAAGTCGGAAGTTTACATACACCTTAGCCAAATACATTTGAAATCCGTTTTTCACAATTCCTGACATTTAATCGAAGAAAAACATCCCTGTCTTGGGTCAGTTAGATCACAACCTTATTTTAAGAATGTGAAATGTCAGAATAATAGCAGAGAGAATGATGTATTTCAGCTTTTATTTATTTCATCACATTCCCAGTGGGTCAGACGTTTACATACACTCAATTAGAATTTGGTAGCATTGCCTTTAAATTGTTGAACTAGGGTCAAACGTTTCGGGTAGCCTTCCCCAAGCTTCCCACAATTGTCTATGGGATTGAGGTCAGGGCTTTGTGATGGCCACTCCAATACCTTGGCTTTGTTGTCTTAAACCATTTTACCACAACTTTGGAAGTATGCTTGGGGTATTTGTCCATTTGGAAGACCCATTTGTGACCAAGCTTTAACTTCTTGACTGATGTCTTGAGATGTTGCTTCAATATATCCACGTCATTTTCCATCCTCATTATGTCTTCAATTTTGTGAAGTGCACCAGTCCCTCCTGCAGCAAGGCACCCCGACAACATGATACTGCCACGGTTGGGATGGTGTTCTTCGGCTTGTAAGCCTCCCCCTTTTCCTCCAAACATAACGATGGTCATTATGGCCGAACAGTTCTATTGTTTCTTCGTCAGACCAGAGGACATTTCTCCAAAAAGTATGATTTTTGTCCCCATGTGCGGTTGCAAACCGTAGTCTGGATTTTTTATGGCAGTTTCGGAGCAGTGGCTCCTTCTTTGCTGAGCGGCCTTTCAGGTTGTGTCAATATAGAACTCGTTTTACTATGGATATAGATCATTTTGTACATGTTTCCTCCAGCATCTTCACAAGGTCTTTTGCTGTTGTGCTGGGATTGATTTGCACTTTTCGCACCAAAGCGCGTTCATCTCTAGGAGGCAGAACGCATCTCCTTCCTGAGCGGTATGACGGCTGCGTGGTCCCATGGTGTATATATTTGCGTACTATTGTTTGTACAGATGAATGTGGTACCTTCAGGCATTTGGAAATTGCTCCCAAGGATGAACCAGACTTGTGGAGGTCTACATTTTTTTTCTGAGGTATTGGCTGATTTCTTTTGATTTTCCCATGATGTCAAGCAAAGAGGACTGAGTTTGAAGGTAGGCCTTGAAATACATCCACAGGTACACCTCCAATTGACTCAAATGATGTCAATTAGCCTATCAGAAGCTTCTAAAGCCATGACATAATTTTCAGGAATTTTCCAAGCTGTTTAAAGGCACAGTCAACATAGTTTACATAAACTTCTGACCCACTAGAATTGTGATACAGTGCATTATAAGTGAAAAAATGTGTCTGTAAACAATTTTTGGGAAAATGACTTGTGTCATGCACAACGTAGATGCCCTAACCGACTTGCAGAGACTATAGTCTGTTAACAAGAAATGTGTGGATTGGTTGAAAAACTAGTTTAATTGATTCCAACCTAAGTGTATGTAAACTTCTGACTGTAACTATAGAGAACAGACACAACTGATATGTTAATACAAAATCTAAGTTTACACACTCACAGGAAAGTCATACATGATGGGTCATTAGCTTATGCACTAGCTTTCACACATCTAGATGGCCGGGCGGGGTCGGTGTAGAGCCAGAGACAGCAGGGGTTCAAACTGTAAAACCCAGTTCCTACATTTGAATATAAAATTGATTTTATCAAACAAAACTATGCTACATTTTATCTCTGGGAATCTCAGAATGACAAATCGGAGAAAGATTACCGAATGAATGTATGAAACATGTTGCCGTGTTAAAAGTTGTTGTTGTTGTTGTGCACTCCCCTCAAACAACAGCATGGCATTTTTTCACTGTAATATCTACTGTAAATTGGACAGTGCAGTTAGATTAACAATAATGTAAGCTTTCTGCCCATATAAGACATGTCTATGTCCTGGAAAATGTGCTGTTAATTACAACGTCATGCTAGTCACATTAGCAACAACTGTCCCAGTATAGTGACACCGATCTCATAGAGCAGTGGTTCCCAAACTTTTTATAGTCCCATACCCCTTCAAACATTTAACCTCCAGCTGCGTACCCTTTCTAGCATCAGGGTCAGCATACTCTCAAATGTTTTTTTTTTTCTGCAATGTTAGTTTTGTATTGGAGAGAGTCTCAGTATTAAATAATTTCCACACACTCTGTGCCTATATTTAGTTTTCATGCTAGTGAGGGCTGAGAATCCACTCTCACATAGGTACATGGTTGCAAAGGGTATCAGTGTCTTAACAGCGCGATTTGCCAAGGCAGGATACTCTGAGCGCAGCCCAGTCCAGAAATCTGGCAGTGGCTTCTGATTAAATTCAATTTTCACAGAACCGCTTGTTGCAATTTCAATGAGACTCTCTTGTTCAGATATGGGTAAGTGGACTGGAGGCAGGGCATGAAAGGGATAACGAATCCAGTTTGTGTCATCCATTTTGGGAAAGTACCTGCTTAATTGCGCACCCAACTCACTCAGGTGCTTTGCTATATCACATTTGACATTGTCTGTAAGCTAAAAATCATAGCTCAATCAATGTAACACACAACCTGTGTGTTGTTCTTGTTAATGCAGACAGAGAAGAGCTCCAACTTCTTAATCATAGCCTCAATTTTGTCCCGCACATTAAATATAGTTGCGGAGAGTCCCTGCAATCCTAGATTACGATCATTCAGGCGAGAAAAAACATCACTCAGATAGGCCAGTCGTGTCATCATCATGCAAGTGGTCAGACAAGTGAAAATGATGGTCAGTAAAGAAAATTTAAGCTCGTCTCTCAATTAAAAAAAAAGTGTCAACACTTTGCCCCATGATAACCAACGCACTTCTGTATGTTGTAAAAACGTTACATGGTTGCTTCCCATATCATTGCATAGTGCAGAAAATACACAAGAGTTCAGGGGCCTTGCTTTAATAAACTTAACCATTATTGCTGAAGTGTCAAAACGTCTTTCAAGCTGTCAGGCATTCCCTTGGCAGTAAGAGCCTCTCAGTGGATGCTGCAGTGTACCCAAGTGGCGTCGGGAACAACTGCTTGCCCGTGCGTTTGCCACTCCGCTATGTCTTCTTGTCATGGCTTTTGAGCCATCAGTACAGATACCAACATGAGCAGCAGCTATGTTTGGCTACATACGGACCGTTAGTGGAATTCCCACGAGAGAGTAACAGTTAATGTGATTGGATGTTAATTATTTGACTAGGCTACCCGTATTTGACATTGTGTTGTTATTTTGCTGAACACTAGATGGGTTCATTTTATTTTTGGCAGTGAATCAAGGCTTCTCAGACGAGGAGAACCTGCCGTATGAGGATATTATTTACCTGAGCTCCATAGAATGGTATTCCCTGGTTGTCTGACCCTGCAGGGACACCTGTCACCATCTAAGATATGATGAGCATAGTGTTGTGTCAGTGTGAAAAGTAGGGAATTAGCTAGGGAAATTGACAGATCAAGAACGTTACATTGCTGTTGGAAATGCATTTCTCATGAAGCTGGTTGAGAGAATGCCAAGAGTGTGCAAAGCTTTCATCAAGGCAAAGGGTGGCTACTTTGAAGAATCTGAAATATAACTTATATTTTTTATTTGTTTAACACTTTTTTGGTTACTATATGATTCCATATGTGTTATTTCATGTTTTTGATATCTTCACTATTATTCTACAATGTAGAAAATAGTCAAAATAAAGTAAAAACCCTTTAAAGGAGTAAGTGTGCCTAAACTTTGACTGGTAGTAAACTCATTTTTCAACCACTCCACAAATATCTTGTTAACAAACTATAGTTTTGGCAAGTCGGCATGACACAAGTAATTTTTCCAACAATTGTTTACAGGCAGATTATTATTATTATTACAGACAGATTAAGTCCAAAGACGGATGTAGCAACTGCAAATTGCCCCTTTAAGTATATCAAAAGTGTGTGAGTTTGAACATGTTTCCATTAAGCCTATTGATATTTTTTTTATCAGCATGAAGCCTCCCTTTCATTCCATAGGCTGAGATTCACACTATGTAACTGTTGCAAGAGCACATTTTTCACTGGCTGTCCACTGGCTTCAAAAACAATGATTGATAGGCAGCTTAAGCTTCTTGAATTAAACCATTATTTGCTTCAAATACACATTTAGATTTGTGAACAGCCATCCACAACAACTACAATGCGTAGAGGGCAAATAGCTAAATGAGAGAGCAGCAGCGTGATGTAGATATTAATGTAGCTATGTAGATATTAATAATAAATAATATCCGTATCGCCGTAGATTACCCCACTGCTGTCGTCCTTACCTCCAAGCATTTATTCAAGTTGGATAATCTTCAGATGCTGACAGCAGTCGCACCATTGGAAGACAGTTTGGACTGTTGCCTACAAAAGCCTATTCCTGCTCTTTTCTCGTGATCCATCAAACACATTTGGTGTGTCATCGTAGTGGTCTCTGACTTATGGTAAGACGCTCTCATGTTGACCTCATTTAAACCTGTGCCTTTTTTCAATGCTGATTTGAATGTCAATGAGAAAACAGAAGTGTCAGATTTTTTTACATTCACATCCTTTCTGAATGTAAAAGTGATCCTCCAAGTAAACATCTATTTTTTCAAAACTATGTGTAATCTGATTATAATATTTTAGCTGGTAATGGATTACAGTTACAGTTTTTATGATATCCGTTACTCCCCAACCCTGCTAGTAGCTCAGCACTGGGAAAAATATATATTTTTATTTTGTCAAACAGCAGTACCTTGCCAGCTAGATCAGTCAACTAAAGAGTAGCCAGTTTATGCTCTGCTTGCTTTTACAACTCAGAGAAAAAGTGCAACACAGACAGCAGATGCCTCTGTTCATCTCTCCCATGCTGGTCCTATATGCCAGCCTTTCAGAAGCTTTTCCTTCACACAGCCTGTCCACACGCTCTGTGATGTCCGTGTGGTCCTATTTCCAGCCGGCTGAAACAGGAAAACAGCCTACCCGACCGCTCTGAGGCATTCACATGGTCCTATAGCAAACCTGGGCCTTGATTTGTATCACATAGCAATGATATATATATATAGATATTTAAAAAAAAAACTATTTCAGAACGTGGGGGAGTGAAAGTTACCCCGCTCCTCCGCTCTCTCCACTGGCTTCCAGTTGAAGCTCGCATCCGCTACAAGACCATGGTGGCGGAGCTGTGAGGGGAACGGCACCTCAGTACCTCCAGGCTCTGATCAGGCCCAGCGTTCATCCACCTCTGGCCTGCTCGCCTCCCTACCACTGTACATCAGCCCAGTCAAAACTGTTCGCTGCTCTGGCCCCCAATGGTGGAACAAACTCCCTCACGACGCCAGGACAGCGGAGTCAATCACCACCTTCCGGAGACACCTGAAACCCCACCTCTTTAAGGAATACCTAGGATAGGATAAGTAATCCTTCTCACCCCCCTTTAAGATTTAGATGCACTATTGTAAAGTGACTGTTCCACTGGATGTCATAAACCAATTTGTAAGTCGCTCTGAATAAGAGCGTCTGCTAAATGACTTAAATGTAATGTAAATGAAGTTGCGCCCCTGCGCCTGGCACTGAAACATTCCAGGCATCCCCTTGATTGGCAGACAGCAGGGGGACTGGCATCCTGGACCCCACGAAACCTAGAGTAAATTGATATGTGCCCTGATAACCACACAACAATAGAACGTCAGAACACAGGCACACAAAAATGTCCAAGCGGGTCAGGATGCACCTCAAAATTCCTCGTCCTTGAGGAAACACACAAAGTCTCGAAGAGACCCGGAGGTCTCCTTTGTGTGTGTGTGGCCATGACAGGGAAAGTGGCACATGGGGCTCAATCTGTGTTAAGGGGTTGTCCCTCTGGGGCACAGTAGATTATACAAAGCTCCCAACAACCAAATGTTCCCGGTTTTCAGGGGAAATGGAAAAAGAGCCTGTGACACAGCTTCCATTTTTGGACCTTTACAAGGCGACACTCCATCTTCTCCTCCACATTTACTGGGTGCGCAGAAGAAAACCTCTCAGACAGTTTTTTTTCTTCTCGTCAAGACCAGTCTGTAGGGGATCTAGTTTCAGACAAACCATTCAGTGACACAAGGGGGGACAGTCCGTGGGTCTTTGGAACCATGAAGTGGTATAGGGGAGACTGGGTAAGTGGGCCGTCTGGATCCCTGTCTGCGGGGCCTGGGTGTGGGTGTGTGGGGAATGTCATTGCCAGAGGGAGGGATTTGGGAGTCTCTGGGGTTTGTGGAGGAGAAGCGGCCCCTCTTTATGGGGCTAACCTGTCCCGGTGCAGTGCCACCTTTCTCCCCCTGGGAGGCAGCTGGAGTCGGTACACCACCTCCCCCATCCTCTCTAAGACCTTGCAGGGACATCACAGTGACTGTCCACCTTGGGATGGTGCCCTTTCTTTCTCAGGGGGATGTAGAACCAGACCAGCTCCTCTGCCTCAAAGTGCTTCCCTTGGGTTGAAATTACTATCATTAATTCTGGATCAAGTGTCAAATATGGCTGAATTGTAGTGAACCGGCACAGACAACAAGGGGCAATGTTCACTGGTAGTCAAACAAAACATAGCTGGGGTTTAACACAACTAGCATGAGACAGCATGGCTAGCTAACGTTAGTTGACCAATGTGTCATACATTGTCTAGCCATATTACATCCAAGGGTATCCTAAGGTTTGCTGCACAATCAATAGGAGCCATCATTAGTGACACTGGGTCATTATATAGGCAACTTCATTTTTTCTGTTGCCCCATGATGAGATTATATCAGAATAAATGTATTTAAATTGTAAAGTCTTTTGTTTGTAATGCATTTTTTTTCGTTATGTGTCAGACTAGCTGGCGCTATTGGCGTCGGCCATTGGGTATCCTAATAAACCAAATATAAAATCAAATACCATCAAATATGAAGGACCTAAGCGGTGAAAATTAGAATGCTGTGTTTAGTGAAAATGTTGTATGTAATTATATGCATCTTCAGAAAAGACAAAACTCCAAGGGCTGTAAAGGCCCACTTGAAGTGGTGAAAGATATGAACTCTGTGAAAAATCTAGAACATATAGAAACCATAAACCCTAAAAGAGCCATGAAAACAAAGAGCAACCTGCAAGAACAAGTTGAGCACGCATCCCCTCTTAATAAAAACAGACATACACTATGTGTAGAATTAGAGCATAGCTTCAAAAGATCAATAAAGAGCTTCAAGAGGGCAGAAACTGAAACATGTTCTTAGTATGCAGTGTGGGTCTTTTTTCTAGAATCTGTTCTCAGTTATTAGGGGGGTGTTGCCAATCAGACAGTGGTTATTATGGTCAGGATTGTGACATTCAAATGGAAACAGGTAATTATGACTGAACTATCAGACAACTACATGACTATATATATATATATATATATACATATTCATATATATACATATATATATATATACTACATATACATATACATATTCAACGCCTCTGCCAAATAGTTTGCCGCTACACTTGAGTGCTTTATACAGATCATCTTTGAAATATAAAATAAACTATACTACCATATACAATACTAGAAAAGATGGAACTATTGGTGAAAAACATGAGCGACGTGAATTCGGTTATGAATTCAAGTGGTTTACCTTAAAATGTAAAAGCAGGCCTAAAAACAGTTCATGTTAGCTGAAGTGACTACATGTGGCCAGTATTGAGTAGATGTGGAAAGACAAAGTAAATGTCAGGAAATCTAATTTTGTCAGCTTTTAAATCACAGGTAAAATGCAGCAATTACATTAACTTGTATTACTCATCAACATAAGGGAAGGAGGTAGGGGGAGAGGGAGTTTCTTCAACCAATCCCATTTACACCCATCTATCCACTCTCTCCACCCACGCCCACATCCCTCCATACAAGTGCCATCTGTCAACATTCATTAGAAACCATTGAAGCAAATTTAAACTTTGAATTAAACCGATTTAATCAAAGAGAAGTTGAACATGAGTAAGTTTAGGATGAGGGGGATAAAGCAGTTGATGTTGTCTTAGTTGGCAGCATGGGACTGATGCCAACAGCAAAACATTTCCCCTAATGTATCCTGGAGAGAGAGAGAGAGAGAGAACACGGGGCAGTTGAGGGATCATTCCAATTCTGTGACGGGGACACAGTATTTAAACATATAGGTAACAAGTAAATAACCTTATGAGGACAACCATTCACAGGCAAACAATTTGAACCTATCTAGGGGTCATCTATAGGTGATGCCGCACGACAAGAGAGAGATGGAGAGACACACCGTGAGAGCATTATGCCCAACAGGAAGAGCAAAGAAGGGGCTTTCTTGATGTCAAAGCATTCTGATATATTCTGTCCAGTTGTCCCACAAACAGGCCTGCAAGTGCCATCAACCAGTCTACATACCATCTGAGTGAGTGAACTGTGAGGATGGAAGAGTGAGATAGTGAGAGTATTAGAGAGAGAGAGAGTGCGAGAGTGAGTGAGAGAGTCAGCAATTAAGTAGCATCAGACTGGCTCCGTATCATTGATCATCAGCCCCCCAGACAGGCAGTATGTATATATTCAGAGAAGTAGGCCAATTGCCGAATCAAAAGTAGTGTTCACAGTTGGTGAAGTATATCCATACCAAGAAAAGGCTCATTTTAACTTACACTATTTGCTGACAGAAAGTCTACACCCTCCTTGGATTTATTCCCAAAAAATGGTCTTACAAAGTGTGATTAGAATGGATTTAATTGTCATTTTAGTCAACAATGTACATAAAATACTCTGTCAAAGTCAGAGGTGTGGACTCGAGTCACATGACTTGGACTTGGACTCGAGTCACAAATTATATGACTTGAAACTTGACTTGATAGAAAATAAAATAACTTGAGACTTGACTTGGACTTGGAGCCTCAAGAAATGATACTCGACTGTGATTTGAGACAGATGAATTATAATTTTCTGGACAAGTTTTGTAATGTTTTGTCACTCATTTTGTGGTACAGAGTCTCCGTTGATTACTCTCCACACAGCCAGAGACAGTACCCGCAGCATCGACTTAAAAACAAATGTGCAACAGATTTGTTAGTGAAATGCACCCTCGGCCCTCTGATTGGACCAGCAAACTGTCTATTAACAAAGGTCAGGTCAGCTAGCGCAGCGGTTCTCAAAGTGAGAAAGTTTTGGGGGGTTGCAAGTGTGAAACTGAATGTGTAAAATACATATTTTTCATATTTGTATACGCTACGTATAGCCTACAATTTGCATTTTATACTGTGTATATACACTAAGTGTACAAAGCATAAGGAACACCTGCTCTTTCCATGACATAGACAGACCAGGTGAATCCAGCTGAAAGCTATGATCCCTTATTGATGTCACCTGTTAAATCCACTTAAATCAGTGTAGATGAAGGGGAGGAGACGGGTTAACAAAGGATGTTTAATCCGTGAGACAATTGAGATGTGGATTGTGTATGTGTGCCATTCAGAGGGTGAATGGTCAAGACAAAAGTTTTAAGTGCCTTTGAATGGAGTATCGTAGTAGGTGCCAGGCGCACCGGTTTGCGTGTGTCAAGAACTGCAACGCTGCAGGGTTGTTCACGCGCAACAGTTTCCCGTGTGTATCAAGAATGGTCCGTCACCCAAACTACATCCAGCCAACTTGACACAACTGTGGGAAGCATTGGAGTCAACATGGGCCAGCATCGCTGTGAAACTCTTTTGATACCTTATTTAATCCATGCCCCGACAAATTGAGTCTGTTCTGAGGGCAAAAGAAGGTGCAACTCAATATTAGGAAGGTATTCTTAATGTTTTGTATACTCAGTGTATACCTTTGCCTATTAAAATTACATTTGGTCTGGTTTCTAACAGAGGCCTATGGTATTGCACTAAATTATTGTCTCAAACAAATCTCTGTTTATCAGAACCAAAACATGGCACGTCTTGTTTGTTGACCACTGACCAGTCATCAGCATTGGCGTGCAAAGGGCGAGCGCCCATTCCCAGTGAATAGTGACCAGAAAGCACTTGCTCAATTTTCTACGGTTTTGTCAAACAAAACAGAGTAGTTCTACGTTTGTATTAAACATATAAATACAGTTTAGTAATCTACTACAGAGGCAACTTTGCCAGAACAATAATTGGCTACCTGGTGTTTTCATTGATCATTTTCACATTTCAGATAGGCCTAGATAGGCTAGTTTGGGTGGCTACAGGCTACAGGCCACAGGAGGTTGGTGGCACCTTAATTGGGGAGGACAGGCTTGTGGTAATGGCTGGAGCGGAATGGATAGAATGGTATCAAATACATCACACATGGTTTCCCATGCCATTCCATTTGCTCCGTTCCAGCCATTTTTTTTAGCATTCCTCCCCTCAGCAGCCTCCACTACATGTCTAAAGATTGCTGTAACTTCGCACTGCCTTCAATATTATAGGATGAAAATGTAACCATTCTGGCAACAAACAACAACAAAAAAATTGAGGAAAAGGGCTACCCAGTTGGCAATGAACATTCTGCGGGGCTCCAAAGTGATAGCGTGCAGTGAACACAGACCATGCTTTCCACCCTATACTGCAACCTCTGCTACAGGTAGGCCATATGAGTCTGCTTGCTCTGGACTCCAGAGAAGCAGTGGCGTGTATTCATGGATGCTAAGGGATGCCAGGCTCCCCCCCAAAAAATTATTAAATAATGTATCTTTCGTCTCTCTGTGTTTTCATAAGTTTCCTTCAATTCACAAGAGGCTGAATGTATCTCCCCGGGGAAAGCATCCGAGCGATAGAAACAGCGCCCCTGTAAACCATCTATCAGATGCTGTCTGGTCAAAAAGAGTATGCCATTGTAGTCACCCGTGGCATTGAATGCAAGGGAATTCAATGAGCATTTGGCCTCCTTTGATAAGAAAAAAAGTAGAAAATAATAGCCAATCAGCGTTGAGCTAAACTGAGTGAGATCAATTGTGAATGGTCCTGGTGCATCAAAAAGTGTCAAGGGAACCCAGTTTGGATTTAGCTTCATTCTACTGACAGAAACAACTTGAATTGTTGCTCGTTGTGTTGTTGTCCTCTGGTGGCTAGCTAGCTAGCCAAAATTGCCCCTTTCCTAATTAGCCATGGATGGAGATAAGGATTTGGACTTGTGGTTTTACTTAATTCTCCGCTAATGTTAATAATGTTGCCCATGAAAGAAAGTTAGGCTAGCGAGCAAGCATTTTAGCCAAGACAACAAAAAATACAAGTATGTACTGTATGACTGAGTCATAGATTGTTTCGTCAACATGAAAGAGAGAAGGATGGCATTGGGGTTTCTTTAGAAGTAGAGTGAGTCAACATGTTTTTTTCTACTTACACGAACGCACGCACACACACAAATCAGAACCATGGACAGCCACATCATATTTAGCTGACAAGGATTGGACTAAAGAGTTTTTGGTATCTTTTAGTTGTCACTGTATCAGGTGATTCGATGATAGAATCACCAGGTAGCATAGGTGATTCGATTATGTTAAATTGTTAAAGTTGAAATAGTGCTGGAGGCAGCTCCTGTTTTCTTTGCGATTTCAGGTAACTCTAGGTGGTTGTACTTTAGATGTTCAGCAGTCCGAAAATTTCGGAAGCATTAACTTGATTGACCATGCTGTAGGTCATGTAACTGTCTGTTACATGCAATATGCTTTGAGGACTAAACCAGACAGAAGTTGCTCTGCGGTTTTGTGATGAAACAAAGGTGTGGTTGAATTTGTCTTCTGGTCGGCACAAAGGCCTATATGTCACGGTCACAAGACATACTGTATGACCTAACAGGTTATAGAGCAAACAATGCAATTATCACAACACATAGGTTGCAATATGGCTTTTTTTCTGGCTTGGCTTCCCCAGTGATTTTACCCACGCACCGCTACTGCAGACAAGTGACATGATATTCCTAGTTGATATTGGCTGAGAACATGAATGACTTTGAGCTACAAATGCAGGTGTATAGTTATAGGATCGGTTGTAGTGCAAATGTCAAATTGTAAGGAGAGATTGCCATAAATAACTATCTAGCAAAAATGTTTTGTGCTAATATTAACTGGTTACTTTGCAAGCTCACCAGCAATGAGGTATCAATAAAAAAAAATAGTAGCATAGGTCTAGCTACTCTTCATTTGGTATGTAAAAATAGCTTGAAATTGATCATTTACTGATAAAATTGCATTTGCAGGTGTAAAATGCAGTTTATTTCTTTATCTTGCGCTTTGACAATAGCCTCATGGTGACATCGCTAAGCACTTTCCTTCCTGTCCTGCAGCTCAGTTCAGAAGGACGATTGCATCTTTGATGTGTCTGGGTGGTTAAATACCACAGCATAATTATTGATTTGCCCCTTTTTGTTTATTTTTTAATTCGCCTAAAATGACATACACAAATCTAACTGCCTGTAGCTCAGGACCTGAAGCAAGGATATGCATATTCTTGATACCATTTGAAAGGAAACACTTTGACGTTTGTGGAAATGTGAAAATAATATAGGAGAATGTGACATATTCGATCTGGTCAAAGACAATACAACCAAAAAAACACGTATTTTCAAAAATAAATTTCATCATCTTGAAATGCAAGAGAAAGGCCATAATATAATAATATAATATCAGTTTAGGCATAATTTAGATGTTGGCCACTAGATGGCAACAGTGTGTGTGCAAAATTTCAGAGTGTACCAGTGAAGCACTGCAATACTGCACAGTGTTTTGTATCAAGTCTGCCCAAATGTGCCGAATTAGTCAATTGATAAAAAATTTAAGTACATAACTATTGAGAACATACAAAAAATGATATGGTAATACAAAATGTAAGTTTCCCAGGAATGTGATACATGATGGATCATTAGCTTATACACTAACTTATACACTAACTTTCACACATCTAGATTTATTTATTTTATTTTACCTTTATTTAACTAGGCAAGTCAGTTATGAACAAATTCTTATTTTCAATGACGGCCTAGGAACAGTGGGTTAACTGCCTGTTCAGGGGCAGAATGACAGATTTGTACCTTGTCAGCTCAGGAATTTGAACTTGCAACCTTCCGGTTGCTAGCCCAACACTCTAACCACTAGGCTACCCTGCCGCCCCTAAATGGCCGGGCGCTGTGGGTGTGGAGGCAGAGACAGCAGGGGTTCAAACTCTGGAACCCAGTTCCCACATTTGAATATAAAAATGGATTTTATCAAACAAAACTATGCTACATTTTATCTCTGGGATCCTCAGGATGACAAATCAGAGCAAGATTACTGAATGTAAGTACATTATTTACCTTCAGAGGTGAATGTATCAAACAAGTTGCCATGTTAAAAGTTGTTTGTTGTTGTGCACTCTCCTTAAACAATAGCATGGTATTTTTTAAATGTAATAGCTACTGTAAATTGGAATTGAACCTTTCTGCCCATATATGACATGTCTATATCCTGTAAAGTTTGCTGTTACTTACATGATCATTCTAGTCACATTAGCGCACGTTAGCGCATGCTAGCATCAACTGTCCCGGTATAGGGACACCGGTCCCATAGAGGTTCACTACATGCTGTTCATGATGATCCTCTCAGATGCCATACCCTTCTCCTGCGGAAACATTCAGAACTCACAGACACTCAGACACAAACACATTTGCACCGACTGTAGCTTGGACAGACAGACGGACGGACAAGCAAGCGCATGTGCTCACATACCTGTTTACTATGATAGCTAGCTAGCTTTAGCCTTTAGCTCAATGCTTGGTGTCTCTTAATATAAGCACCCTGTCTTGTCTGTCAGTAAAGCGACCAACCATTTGTATTTGTATTTATTAAGGATCCCCATTAGCTGCTGCCAAGGCATCAGCTACTCTGGTGTCCGTCAACATTAAGGATGTTATACAATTTAAAAAACATTAAAATACATTCATAACATATTTCACAACACAATAACTGTGTGCCCTCAGGCCCCTACTCCATTACCACATATATATACAACACAAAATACATTTGTACATGTGTGTATGTTATCGTCTGTGTGTATGCATGTGTCTGTTCCTATGTTTGTGTTGCTTCACAGTCCCTGCTGTTCCATAAGGTGTATTTTTATCTGTTTTTTAAATCCTTATAGGAAGGATTCTAGCTCGTTAGCTAACTTACTAGCCTTACTTGTTGGTGTCCCTCATTACTAACCTGTCGATGGCTAGCTATCTGGAGTGATGGTCAGGTAAAGTTAGCTAGAGTCACAGCTTTTAATTTGACAACAGCTAGCACACGTATCCTGTTGCAGCCCCTCCTATCCATGCCCACACAGTCTCTGTCAATTATCTGGTGGATGAAATTTGAAAAATTCATTTAAATCAGTGGAAATTCTTCACTTTGCTACAATGTAAAGTAGTGAGTGTACAGCTTGAATAACAGTGTAAATTTGCTGTCCCCTCAAAATAACTGAACACACAGCCATTCATGTCTATACCGCTGGCAACAAAAGTGAGTACACCCCTAAGTGAAAATGTCCAAATTGGGCCCAATTAGCCATTTTCCCTCCCCGGTGTCATGTGACTCGTTAGTGTTACAAGGTCTCAGGTGTGAATGGGGAACAGGTGTGTTAAATTTGGTGTCATCGCTCTCACACTCGTTCATAATAACTGGTCACTGGAAGTTCAACATGGCACCTCATGGCAAAGAACTCTCTGAGGATCTGAAAAAAATAATTGCTGCTCTACATGACGATGGCCTGGGCTATAAGAAGATTGCCAAGACCCTGAAACTGAGCTGCAGCACGGTGGCCAAGACCATACAGTGGTTTAACTGGACAGGTTCCACTCAGAACAGGCCTCGCCATGGTCGACCAAAGAAGTTGAGTGCACGTGCTCAGCGTCATATCCAGAGGTTGTCTTTGGGAAATAGACGTATGAGTGCTGCCAGCATTGCTGCAGAGGTTGAAGGGGTGGGGGGTCAGCCTGTCAGTGCTCAGACCATACGCCGTACACTACATCAAATTGGTCTGCATGGCTGTCGTCCCAGAAGGAAGCCTCTTCTAAAGATGATGCACAAGAAAGCCCGCAAACAGTTTGCTGAAGACAAGCAGACTAAGGACATGGATTACTGGAACCATGTCCTGTGGTCTGATGAGACCAAGATAAACTTATTTGATTCAGATGGTGTCAAGCGTGTGTGGCGGCAACCAGGTGAGGAGTACAAAGACAAGTGTATCTTGCCTACAGTCAAGCATGGTGGTGGGAGTGTCATGGTCTGGATGTAACACTGAGCTGAGCTTGACACTGGATGTAACTCTGAGCTGGATACTGAATGCTCTCTCTCAAGACATCCATGTCACTATGGCGTCCGTCCGGCTCAACATCAGGCATCCTGCTCAACATCAGGCATCCTGCTCAACATCAACTCGAGGGCTGCTCTGGCGGTGGACGTCCAGGTGCTCTTTAGTGTGAGTCCACATCTTCCTCAGTGTTACAAACCCCTACTGCTTCCGCATCTGTGGTGACATAATTCCTGAGCTTTCTTATATCGCTCAGATTTAGGACAGACACTTCAAAATACTTCCTTTTGATTGATTTTTTGGCTATCTGTTTTTTTCTTGTATGAATCTGTTATTCAAGGCGTTTTTATGGGCTAATAGCAGTAAGGCCAAATTCAATGTTTCATCAAATACATTTAAATCTTTTTTGGGGATACCTACAGGGGTCCTAAAATTCCATATGTTAGCTTAGTCGAAACCTAGCCCCCGGCTGTTAGAATAGGGGGTTATGAAACAGTCATTTTGCATGCAGGCTTTTCGTGGTTGGGAAAATAAGACTCGGGTTATAGAGAATTTCTTGCCACACCAATTTCTATCCAGCAGAGTTTTTTAAAAATAAATAAAGAAGGAAAATGGGCTGTCACCATAGGAGGTCTCAGTCTGCAGAGAGAGTTAGAGAGAGAGAGAGACCATGTGGCTGTGTTGATAACGACCCTTACTTCACATATCAGGCCAGTGCAGACGTTAATTGTTTTATTGGAGTTAATTAGAAAATAATTACAATACTGACCCTTTGAGATAATGATTTTGCCTTTACAATGCACAAAAAATAATAAAGCATGATTTCTATTGAAGAGTTGAGGCACGATAATGGATGTGTGTGTGATGTGTGTGTGTGTGTGTGAGAGAGAGAAACTCCAGATAAGTCTGTCACGTCTAAGGGCTCTTTAGCTGGCTAATGAAAGGTACAATTGCTGCACTTGCAGTACAGTTAACTGCTGGTGAATTGCACTTCTTTGCCACTTGCATAATTTGATTATGTAAAACTTGAACTTTGTAGGTTCAGTGTACAGTGTGTTTAGCAAGTATTCGCACCCCTTTATTCTTTCAAAATGTTGTGTTACAAAGTGGGATTAAAACACATTTAATTGTCTTTTTTTTTGTCTACACAAAATATTCTGAAAATACAACAGTAATATATTTTGAAAAGTAGGCAATATATGTTAGAATCACCTTTGTAAGCGATGACAGCTGTGAGTTTTTCTGGGTAAGTCTTTTTCTGGGTAAGAGCTTTGACAACCTGGATTGTACAATATTTGCCCATTATTCTTTTTAAAAGTTGGCTGGTGATCATTACTAGACGGCCATTTTCATTTCTTGCTATAGATTTTCAAGCCGAATATAGTCAAAACTGTAACTAGGCTACCCAGAAACATTCAATGTCGTCTTGGTAAGCAACTACATTGTATTTTGGCCTTGTGTTTTAAGTCATTGTCCTGCTGAAAGGTTCATTTGTATCCCAGTGTCTGTTGGAAAGCAGACTGAACTAGGTTTTCCTCTAGGATTTTGCCTGTGCTTAGCTCTAGTCCTTTTCTTTTTATCCCCCCAAAATTCCCTAGTCCTTGCAGATGACAAGCATACCCATAACATGATGCAACCTCCACCATGTTTGAACATATGAAGTGGTACTCAGTGATGTGTCGTGTTGGATTTGCCGCAAACTTAATTATTTGTATTCAGAACAAAAATGTGATTTCTTGACACATTTTTGGCAATTTTACTTTAGTGCCTTATTGCAAATAGGATGCATGTTTGAGATTTTTTTGAATTGTGTACAGGTTTTATTCTTTTTACCCTGTCATTTAAGTTGGAGTAACAATGTTGTTGATCCATCCTCAGTTTTCTACTATCACAGCCATTTAAATCACAATTGGCCTCATGGTGAAATCCTGAGCGGTTTCCTTCCTCTCCGTCAACTGAGATAGGAAGGACGCCTTTATCTTTATAGTGACGGGGTGTATTGATACACCATCCAAAGTGTAATTAATAACTTTGCCATGTTCAAAGGGATATAGGTGCCCTTCTTTCTGAGGCATTGGAAAATGTCCCTGGTCTTTGTTGTTGAATCTGTGCTGGAAATTCACTGCTCAGCTGAGGGACATTACATATAATTGTATGTGTGGGGTACAGAGATGAGGCAGTCATACAAAAATCATGTTAAGCACCATTATTGCACACATAGTAAGTCTATGCAATTCATAATCTGACTTGTTAAGCACATTTTTACTCTGGAAGTTATTTATGCTATTTAGGGGTTGAATACGTATTGACTCAAGACATTTCAGCTTTAATTGTTGTATTAATTTGTACAAATTTCTAAAAACACAATTCCACTTTGACATAACGGGGTATTGTGCGTAGATAAGTGACACACAATCTAAATGTAATCCATTTTAAAAGCAGGCTGTGATGAGGAAAAGGGATGCGAATAGTTTCTGAAGCCACTGTATAAAACATCTGTGAATGCTGCTGAATATGAACTACTGGCTTGTCACAGCATTGAAATGTAAAACATAAGGGCTATGAATGGACAAGTTACAAGTATCAATTTTCTTTCAATGTTACCTCTGGAGAGCCCCGCGGTTGCAGGTGCAGTTGCCGTACCAGGTGGTGATACAGCCCAACAGAATGCTCTCAACGTAGAAGTTTGTGAGTGTCTTCGGGGCCACGTCAAATCTCTTCAGCTGTTGGGCCTTCTTATACCCACGGTGTCGGTTTGGAGTGACTATTTCAGGTCCTCAGTGATGTGCATACTGAGGAACTTGAGGCTTTTGACCCTCTCCACTGTGGCCCCGTCGATGTGGATTGGGGCATGCCTACTCTGCTGCACTCCCTCAGCAGTGTAAAAAATATTTTGGAAGAAATAAATTGCATCTATTAATGTCTACATTTGTATTTGCCACATGTATTCTATTACAGACATTATACAGACTTTTAAATGACATTATGTGAGTTAAACATGAAAAAAAACATATAAAAACATTTTCCTTAAATGATCAGTTTCGGAGATTACTAATGTTACTGTTCACACTACAACAACAACATGTAATTTTGTCATTGAAACATTTAATTGAAATACTGTAGAATTGCATTCATTTCTATGGAGAACTGCTTCTTCTGAGGAGTGCCAATATGGCCGACCAGTGGCATCAAAGCCTCTCAATAGCCAATACATAGCATCAATAATCCAGGGTTAAGATACACCATTTGTTCAGACCCAGGGCCCTGATCTTAGTGATGAGCTTGGAGGGCATCATGGTCTTGAAGGCTGAGCTGTAGTCGATGAACAGCATTCTCAGATAGGTATTCATCTTGCATATAGGAATAGAGAAAGCTTTTATTCTCATATCCAGCCCTTTATCCCAAAGGGATGACAAGAAGGCTAAGCATGTCTGTGTGACATTTCCTTTCACATACTCTGGCATGTAATTATTAGTTAAATGATGCTGCTGCTGTATGCTTGTCCATGGAGGTTTAATCCCATTAGATGAGAGACAATGGATAAACTGCCAAAACAAGACCGCATGCACACACACACACACACACACACACACACACACACACACACACACCCTGAAGCGCAATGTGCAGAGATGAAAAATGGCAGCTCTGCAATTGCTGATAAACACCAGTGGGCATGGGTGGGAACATGATTATAGACACTGGTGGGCACACACACACACACACACACACACACACACACACACACACACACACACACACACACACACACACACACACACACACACACACACACACACAAACACATGCACACGCACACACAAACAGACATGTTTTTAAACAACAGTGAGCATGGGTGGGTGTGTACATGATTAAGGATATTAGACATGAGACTAAACACCAGTCAGCTTCTGTATGTGAGGAGGATCTGTGTGATGAATACACAGTTTGTTGGTTGATCTAACAGACGCTTGTCTCCCTGAGGAATTTAATTTGTTTATTTTCTTTTCTGTTGAGAGAATAAAGAAGGAAGAAAACAACATAGTTAATGTAAAACCACTACAGGCTCTAAAATGATGAAAGCACAGTGAGATGCATTGTGTGCCTAACTTCCAAGACAGTTACTTTTGGTTGTTGAGGGAGTTAAATGAGTGCAGTGAAGGCAGAAGTACAGTACGATGACAGAGTGAGTTTACTTTTGAGTTCACCAGCACTGCTTTCCCTACTTCCAAACCAGAAGGAGCTCTGTCTTGGAACGTACATAACTTCAGCTCATTTGGGCGTTTAACTTCTTTTCAGAATGTTTTGTAGTCTGCTGTTACATTTACACGTCCGACTGACCGGGATCATTCTGGGATCACCGTGACAGATAGACAGAGGAAGAGACATAATAACGGATGTGACCTTTTCAAAAATAAAGAGCTGAATTGTGTTGGGTGACATTGAGGTTTCTGGGTACAGATGACTCTGTTGGGCGCTTTGCAGTTCAGAGTTCTCAATTTTTGTGATGTACAGTGAAGAGGTTTGCTTAGTCAGCTGCAGGTGCCACCATGTAATGAGCACCACCCTAGCATGTTGTTTGATTATACTACATATACAGTATATCAAACAACATACATCACATATATTATTGGCCTTTGCATCTCTATGCCATGACAAAATATAAAAGGGGAATTGAACCTGTTATGATGTACAGTATTCTTCACAGGTTAGCTAGCGTCTTTCGTCATGAATCTTGTTCTGGAGGTAGCTCTGCAGAGCGGTCACTAGCTGGTATAGCCACAAAGTCACAACACCGGATTTGACACCTAACCCTAACCTTAACCACGCTGCTAACCCTAATGCCTGACCCTAACCATAGATGAATGAGAAGATTCATGAAAATAAATGTCAACCTGCGTATTCTTCAGAGGGGAAATATCTGAATCCATGAAATCATCCCTGTTTGCCCCCCCATCTTTCTTTGTCAAAGCAAGCATGCACGCACTGACTCACACACACACAGCCCCTCATTTCTCATTCACACACAGTCAACACAGTTGGAGGAGCGTGAGGCAAAATAGATATGGAAGGACATTTTCTAAATGTTAAACAGGAAAGGACGGGAAGAGAGCGTGAGCAGTGGAGCCTCAACCCTGAACATGTCGTGGGTAGTAGACCAACACACATTTAACAATTACATTATTTGCCTCCACAGACACACACACACAGGCACACAACACACGACAGACACACACAAACACACAAACTTTCCAACTAAAGATTACGTCATCGGGATTGGAACACATAATTGTAACAATGTTGAAAGTCAATTAAAGGTCCCCTATGCTGTTTAAGTGCTCTGGAAGACTGGAGTGATGGTGACCGGATACCTATCTCTAAGGAGGGTCTGTAAACCAAACCACCCAACCACAAATCTTCACGCCTCCCTCTCTCTCTCTGTGTGTGTGTGTGTGTGTGTGTGTGTGTGTGTGTGTGTGTGTGTGTGTGTGTGTGTGTGTGTGTGTGTGTGTGCGCATGTATGTTTGTGTGTGTGTGTGTGACCACAATATCAACCACGATATAACCCTCCTGGGTGTAGCAGGGGAGAGTAATTTATACAAAGGCCTTTATGTCAGCCTAATAAATTAATTAAAGTTTTTACGATAAGCACATTTTAATGAGTCACAAAAATGATAATGGTCGATAGTGGCACACGGTCTCTCACTCTAGTATTTAAATGCCAGTCTTGTTTATGCCTGCTCATCACTGTGACTCACTCATCCACACACCAAACAATTGCACCGTGTGCCCTTCATGGATAAGGCTACACCTCGCTTCTCTAGTGTCAGCAGGAAGTACCATATGGTTACATCTTTAAAGGCCCAGTGCAGTTAATAATTTGATTTTTACTGTCTTTTATATATATACAGTACCAGTATGTGTTATTTCATAGTTTTGATGTCTTCATGATTATTCTACAATGTAGAACATAGTAAAAATAAAGACAAACCCTTGAATGAGAAATTGTGTCCAAACTTTTGACTGGTACTGTATTTATACAGTTGAAGCTGGAAGTCTACAAACACTTAGGTTGGAGTCCATTAAAACTCGTTTTTTAACAACTCCACAAATGTCTTGTTTACAAACTATAGTTTTGGCAAGTCAGTTAGGACATCTACTGTGTGCATGACAGAAGTAATTTTTTCCAACAATTGTTCACAGACAAATTATTTCAGTTATTATTCACTGTATCACAATTCCAGTGGGTCAGAAGTTTAAATACACTAAGTTGACTGTGCCTTTAAACAGCTTGGAAAATTCCAGAAAATGTAATGGTTTTAGAAGCTTCTGATAGGCTAATTGACATCATTTGAGTCAGTTGGAGGTGTACCTGTGGATGTATTTCAAGGTCTACCTTCAAACTCAGTGCCTCTTTGCTTGACATCATGGGAAATTCAAAAGAAATCAGCCAAGGCCTCAGAAAAACAATTGTAGACTTCCACAAGTCTGGTTCAGCCTTGGGAGCAATTTCCAAATGCCTGAAGGTACCACGTTCATCTGTACAAACAATAGTACGCTAGTATAAACACCATGGGACCGCTCAGGAAGGAGAAATGTTCTGTCTCCTAGAGATGAACATACTTTGGTGCGAAAAGTGCAAATCAATCCCAGAACATCAGCAAAGGACCTTGTGAAGATGCTGGAGGAAACATGTACAAAGTATCTATATCCACAGTAAAACGAGTCCGATATCAACATAACCTGAAAGGCCGCTCAGCAAAGAAGAAGCCACTGCTCCAAAACTGCCATAAAAACAGCCAGACTATGGTGTGCAACTGTACATGGGGACAAATATCATACTTTTTGGAGAAATGTCCTCTGGTCTGATGAAACAAAAACAAAACTGTTTGGCCATAATGACCATCGTTATGTTTGGAGGAAAAGGGGAAGGCTTGCAAGCCGTGAAGCACAGGGGTGGCAGCATCATGTTGTGAGAGTGCTTTGATGCAGGAGGGACTGGTGCACTTCACAAAATAGATGGCATCATGAGGATGGAAAATTACATGGATATATTGAAAAAACATCTAAAGACATCAGTCAGGAATTAAAGCTTGGTCACAAATGGGTCTTCCAAATGGATAATGACCCCAAGCATACTTCTAAAGTTGTGGTAAAATGGCTTAAGGACAACAAAGTCAGGGTATTGGAGTGGCCATCACAAAGCCCTGATCTCAATCCCATAGACAATTGAAACTGAAAAAGCATGTGCGAGCAAGGAGGCCTACAAATCTGAGTCTGTTACACCAGCTCTGTCAGGAGGAATGGGCCAAAATTCACCCAACTTATTGTGGGAAGCTTGTGGAAGGCTACCCGAAACGTTTGACCCAAGTTCAACAATTTAAAGGCAATGCTACCAAATACTAATTGAGTGTATGTAAACTTCTGACCCGCTGGGAATGTGATCAAATAAATAAAATCTGAAATAATTCATTCTCTCCACTATTTCACATTCTTAAAATAAAGTTGTGATCCTAACTGACCTAAGACAGGGGATTTTTACTAGGATTAAATGTTAGGAATTGTGAAAAACTGAGTTGAAATGTATTTGGCCATGGTGTATGTAAACTTCTGACTTCAACTGTATACACTGAGTGTACAAACATTATGAACACCTGACTTAGACTGACCAGGTGAATCCAGGTGAAAGCTATCAACCCTTATTGATGCCACTTGTTAAATCCACTTCAAATCAGTGTAGATGAAGGGGAGGAGACAGGCTAATGAAGGATTTTTAAGCCTTTAGACAATTGAAACATGGCTGCAACTCAAGATTAGGATGCTGTTCTTAATGTTTTGTACCACCAGTGTATATTTCCACACTATCAGGTTGGGAAAAACACTGTGAAATTGTGATAATGCATTTTTAGTGTAAGAGCTGTTTGAAAAGACTGTCTGAATCTTCAGCCAGTTTACCCTTACCCACTCAGAACATTCCCAGACCGTCCTATCAAAATTGTTGTTAGGGAAAATGCTCTTTCGCCAAAAAGCTATTTTTGTTTCTTTTTGACTGTTACTCAGACATGATTTGATATTGAGATAAAAACAGCTGCATTGGACCTTTAATAACCAAAGTTTAAGACGTACTTTTTTGCATATATATTCAACCCTTAATAAATAAATAGCACATATGGCATTAAACATCAGAGGTGTGTTTTAAAATGTTGATTAAAATAAAACTTTTGATTACCAACGAATAAGCTCACTCCACAGCTAGCGTTAAATGTTGAAGATGGAGCCATCCAATTGGTACCTTTTGTTTGACTCAACCCGTTAGAATGTTGTCAAGGAGGGCGGTCACGTGTGTTAGCAAAACAAAGGTCCGAGTTCGAGCCAGGTATGAGCCGAATCGTGTGGAAGTGGTACTGGCTAAGAAAGCAACATGACGTCTGTAACACATACAAGGTACTAAATTAAAACGCTCTGTAAAAATAAACATGAGAACAATATTTGCAAAATTGTTCACTTAAAAAAAAAATGTTTTTTCATTCTTTGTGAATCTGAATATTCATTATGAAGGAGATATGGTCCACTTCCTGTTGGGGCCATAAAGGACATGTTATGACCAGTAATCAAACTCCATACTACTTTGTCCCACCATGTTGGCTATGGTATGTATGTATGTATGTTGGCTATAGTCTCCCATGCATACACCTTGCAATCATCTCAACATTACATTACAGTACGTAAACCCATAGGATGTATTTTGACAGGTCAGGGTATTGGAGTGGCCATCACAAAGCCCTGATCTCAATCCCATAACCACTAGGCTACCACTAGGCTACGCTAGAGCGTTGGACTAGTAACCGGAAGGTTGCGAGTTCAAACCCCTGAGCTGACAAGGTACAAATCTGTCGTTCTGCCCCTGAACAGGCAGTTAACCCACTGTTCCCAGGCCGTCATTGAAAATAAGAATATGTTCTTAACTGACTTGCCTGGTTAAATAAAGGTAAAATAAATAAAAAAATAATAATAATTAAAATATAGCTTAAGGTTCCAAGCATGTGAAATTGAGTCTGAGGTCCTATTAAATATAAACAGTTATGCTTTTAATAGGGCTGGATGGCCGGGATGGCGAGTGGAGTGGCTGCTCCATCCTTCAGATCGCATATGCTCGACTGCATATCAAGACTCACCACATGGACAGTATTTTGCAGTCTAATCTCTGCTTTAGGGCCATCACAATCCTCTCTTCTCCTCTGTCAGAGCAGGGGAGATGTTCCTGAGCCTGTGGATTATACAGTATGGGCATGATATAAATGCCCCACTTGTCTGTCACCTGGATTGGTCAGGAGAATTCTTTGAGAATGCCATATCCATCTGATGGTATTCAAATTAAATCAGAACTTTATTTTTCACACGCGCCGAACACAACAACTATAGACCTTACCGTGAAATACTTACTTACAAGCCCTTAACCAACAGTGCAGTTCAATATATTTCACACCTTAAAATAACAATAAAGAGGATATATACTACTAACATTGTCAGTTTTTTAACAGACATTGTTGTAAAAATGTGTTGCAGCAAGAATTTTAACTTCCCAGCCTCATCATGGGGCCAAGGGCAGCCATCATTGTGAAAATATTTAACATTCAGACGATCTAGAGCTTGTCCCCCCTGGGATCTACTTCTTGTTACTTAAAGCCTTCATTAAAACTTTCTTTGAGGTTGACTGAACTTGAGTGACTCTGTTTGGTCTCATAAATATTCCTGTGTGTGTGTGTGTGTGTGTGTGTGTGTGTGTGTGTGTGTGTGCGCGTGCGTTTGTGTGTGTGTGTGCTTGTGAGTGTGTGTGCTTGTGTGGTGGCAGGCCAGGCCGGTTGGCCTGTCAGAAGGCAGCTGGCCCAGGAAAATTACACCCCAGCTCTAAGCCTGCATGGAATGGCCAGCAGGAGCCAGGAGGACAGTGTAATGGGGTATGGCAAACACTGCGCTGGGGACTTTGCAGCAGGGGGGGGGTTGGCCGCTGATCCACTGATCCATGTTTGCTGTGATCTCATAAAAGATGGCTGTATTATTCTCTGCACATCTGTGGGGATGGGTGCTTGGCTTTTAGTTTTTTTCTTTTGGACAGAAGCAAACGCTTCCTACCAGGTAATTCCTCCATCTCCAATCCCACAACCCCCCCCCACTCCCCAGAAACAGAATACGTCCACAAAAACAGAACATACACCCTCCCTCCATGTTCAGTTCAGATGTGAACTTCTGAGGGAGGCCTAACTATGTGATTTAACTTTTCGACAAGCTGAGTTCATGCGGAGGGTAGCAGACATTTCCGTGACAGATTAGAGGACACTTACTGAGGAATACAAAGGGTATGGGCATCCAGCACCCAAGGATAGAAAACGTCCAACTCTCTGAACTGACTCTCTGTGTGTGTGTGTGTGTGTGTGTGTGTGTGTGTGTGTGTGTGTGTGTGCGTGCGTGCGTGCGTGCGTGCATGCATGCATGCATGTGTTCGTGCTTGTGATGTTAATCACTTGATTTTACACTTTTAATGTCTGAGCACACATTCACAGCTTTCCATTTATCTATTGTAGATAATACATAGTATTAGGAATTTAGCGACGGCTGCTTCATTCCACAATATGTTTGGAGCATATTTAGGGAAGTCAAACATCTTAGTACTTTGTCAAACTATCTAGTTTTATATAATCTCTATGACATCTAAAGGGGGGAAAAAGTCACAACAACCTCATTTCACCCCATTACTCTACACAGTAGGCCTATGGGATGAGAAAGTAGATCACGTAGTGGCTCAACTCAACTGGGGCTAGTTGTAGGGATGCTACACAATCCTAAATAATTTAGGAACCCTGATCCAACTCTGTAGGATCACACTTAATTTCATCATCATCATCCGTCTAAACTGGAACAGACTTTATCAGCAGCAGGGGGATTACTCAGTGACATCATAACCGTGTCACTTTACACCCTCAGAGGCAGCCTCGGTCCTGTTTGATACCGCGACGGTGATGGATGGAGGGAGGGAGGGAGGGAAGGAGCATGTTCATGTCTACATTACCAAGGATCCTCCTCCCCTCCTCCAACTCCAAAAACAGCAGGGGCTATAACTTTCCTTTATCTATTTTTGTTTAATACATTGGGTCTGAAATACACACATCTATCAGAATGTTATTTATAAATATAAACCCTTTTTAAAAAAAAAAACGGTTACCCAGCTAAAATGTTCATCATCAAATGTATATTTTAGCCATGGCTGGTGGCTCACATGACCAAAATACATAACAAATACACATTACAAAATTTATATTCTATTTAGAGGGCAAATTAAACCACCATATTCTAATGATCTAGTCCAGTCAAAACCATCCATAACAAAGGATAGTTTCTCTAGTATTTTTTAGCACTTACTTCGTTAAAGGCGGTATGTTTAAGGCAGTGTGTTAAATAAGTAAAGTACCTTGCTGACAATGTGCATGAGTGGGGGACTCAGTTAAAGCAGCGGAGATAGTAAAACTCAAGTGTGGTGGTATATATAGGCTTTAGTCTCTCCTTTGGCGCAGTGCACTGTTCAGAGCAGATTAAAGTCAGGCTGAGGGTTGTAGACAGTAAACTGCTCAGCCTCCACTCCCTGGGCCGATGGAAGGAAAGGAAAGGAGAGACGAAGGAGAGGAGAGCAGAGCAGAGCAGAGCTCGTTAAAAGAGAAAGACATAATGGGCCTCGCTTGCAGGAAGTTCTGTTTCATGTTCCTTCCCAAAGCACAAGTCCCCCAGCACCTTTTGATATTCATCTACATCACTTGAATACTTCACTCATCTGAAGATACCACTCATCTCATGTACTAAGGTCATGCATTAACCTGACCACTCCTCTGAAAATTGGTACAAATCATGCTAACATCTTTCCAAGTCATCAGAATCAATTTAGTTTATTAATACTAACGTTACTCTCAGTTGGTGTGTGAAGTAAATACCTATTATCAGGGATCAAGGTAAGACCCAGATGCAGACTGTCGAAGTAACACTGTTTATTGTAGCAACAGGGGCAGGGAAAGACAGGTCAAGGCAGGCAGGGGACAAAAATCCAGGGTAAGGCAAAGGTACAGGATGGCAGGCGGACTCGGGGTCCGAGACAGTCAGGGTTCAGTAGTCCAGAGGTGGAACAAAGGTACAGGACGGCAGGCGGAATCGGGGTCCGAGACTGTCAGGGTTCAGTAGTCCAGAGGTGGAACAAAGGTACAGGACGGCAGGCGGACTCAGGGTCCGAGACTGTCAGGGTTCAGTAGTCCAGAGGTGGAACAAAGGTACAGGACGGCAGGCGGACTCAGGGTGCGAGACTGTCAGGGTTCAGTAGTCCAGAGGTGGAACAAAGGTACAGGACGGCAGGCGGACTCAGGGTCTGAGACAGTCAGGGTTCAGTAGTCCAGAGGTGGAACAAAGGTACAGGACGGCAGGCGGACTCGGGGTCCGAGACAGTCAGGGTTCAGTAGTCCAGAGGTGGAACAAAGGTACAGGACGGCAGGCGGACTCGGGGTCCGAGACTGTCAGGGTTCAGTAGTCCAGAGGTGGAACAAAGGTACAGGACGGCAGGCGGACTCGGGGTCCGAGACTGTCAGGGTTCAGTAGTCCAGAGGTGGAACAAAGGTACAGGACGGCAGGCGGACTCAGGGTCCGAGACTGTCAGGGTTCAGTAGTCCAGAGGTGGAACAAAGGTACAGGACGGCAGGCGGACTCAGGGTCCGAGACTGTCAGGGTTCAGTAGTCCAGAGGTGGAACAAAGGTACAGGACGGCAGGCGGACTCAGGGTCCGAGACTGTCAGGGTTCAGTAGTCCAGAGGTGGAACAAAGGTACAGGACGGCAGGCGGACTCAGGGTCCGAGACTGTCAGGGTTCAGTAGTCCAGAGGTGGAACAAAGGTACAGGACGGCAGGCGGACTCGGGGTCCGAGACTGTCAGGGTTCAGTAGTCCAGAGGTGGAACAAAGGTACAGGACGGCAGACAGACTCAGGGTCAGGCAGGCGAGTACAGGGTCAGGAGGGGCAAAGGTCAAACCCGGGAGGACTAGTAAAGAGAGGCTGGGAAACAATAGGAGCTGACAGGAAAAATGCTGGTAAGCTTGAACGAACAAGACGAACTGGCAACAAACAGACAGAGAACACAGGTATAAATACACAGGGGATAATTGGGATGATGGGCGACACCTGGAGGGGGGTGGAGACAAGCACAAGGGCAGGTGAAACAGATCAGGTCTATGCTATGCCTGTTAAATAGATAATGTTAACTTTTTTCATTTTGATCCAATGCATTATCAGCTTTCATGTAGTTAATCATCAAGTCAAGAGCAAATGCTCTTCAACATGTAAAAGAAAAATATAAAACTTCAAAGCAGAAATTAATCTCGAGAGGTGATCTATTTGAGGAGCCATGGAAAAAGTCCTGCAGGAACAAATTAGAGTTAAAATAATGTAAGGACATAAAGCCACTATGAGACTTCAAAGTAAAAGCTATAAACAGTAATCACTAGTTTTTCAGACAGAGTTTGTGGGAGACACTAGACATGATTACAAACAGGTACAAGAATGGCCTATGCCGGGTGAGTGTTCAAGTCTGTGTGTGTGTTCTAAATGAAAGCCAATAGAAATGAAAATGCCAGTCTATAGCCCAGCTGTTTGGTCTAAAGGATGAGTCTCCAAAGTGTTCCAGTATTCACTAACTGCTTGGTGGTGAACATTTGTTCTCCATTTTGCAGAGATACCAGTTCAATTATTTAGTCATGGGCTCATCATGGTTTTACAAAAGATGATGTGGGTGCACTGAATAGGGTTTGCTCACTGACTCACACATGTTCTTTGAAACCCTGCCCTCCTATCGAAAACTGGGACAAAGATGAAGAGAAAACTATGAATATTATATCTCATTCTCTGCTTGTGAGAGGAAGGATTTGGTATTGGTCATGTACCTACGGTATATCCGCAGATGGAACTGAGAGGGAGCCGAATGACATATAGTTCTACAAGCTAATTCCCAGCAGGCCAAACTGTTTGAAATTATGTCATTACAACCTGGTTAGAATATAGTTGTAATGATGTCATTTTAACCAACTTTCCCCACTGGGTTATGGGAGAAAGATAATTAAAAATCCTTATCAAAAAGTAACTAATTTGGGGGATCATCCAAAAATTAAACCACCTTGTTATTGAAATAAATAATTAGTAATATTACTATCAACATAGTTAATGGTGGTAGAGTATTACCTTCTCCTTCAGGATATGTATTCCTATTTATACACAATCTAAGCTCTATGTGGATGTGAAATGATCATATAATTTCTTTGGAGATTCTGCATCTCTCCTTGGTCAGCCAGGCGTATTGTTTTTGCAGGAAAACCAAAGGAGGTGCAGATGTTGTAGTTAGTTACATTATATAATGACCCTGAATCACCCTTCTCATTATTCAACCTCTTTCTTCACTCAGATTGGTCTCACCTGTATGTAAGTGAAGAATCTAAATAACTTTCAAGTGTTTTACTTTGAGCTAAACACACCGTAGGCTTATTGAAAACACTTACGCTGTGTTTTCTCTGTACGTATGAAAAAGAGATTCCTGGCTACTGCACCCAAATTCACCCAAAGTCATTTATATAACTTAAGAGGTTAGTAAAGAGAGCATGTCTCATTGAGCATGTTCTATTAAAAACACACACCGTACTTGACTGTGAAGAACAAGTGCACCCAGCATAAAGAAAGAGTAGGGTGGGAAAGGAGATGAGAGGTGCAGAAGTATAAAACGGAATGGATTAGACGTGATGTCTTGGATGTGTTCACTGATGGCCAACATGGAAAGGTCTGCTTTACAGTTAATACAGCACACTTGATGCCACTGGGCCTGAAGTAATGTCCTTGTCACTCCTATTATTTCCCTCTGAGCCACAGACATATCTTTAATGGTCTCGTCTAACGTTCGTTCGTCACCCTGACCAATATTTTCACAGACTGCACGGCCACGGCGCGATGATGTTTTATTGTTAAAGGAAACACGAGGAGAAAAAAAGCAATTTCATGCACCAGAAGACTTGATGTATAAACAAAATGGATCTCGATATCCTCATGAAAGTCATAAAGCCTTCATAAGATGCTCTGCTCAACTTAATTCTTCAGGGGCAATATATAGGAAATGTATAGACGGCGGCTACGGAGCGCTGGCCTTTGTTAAATGCAGGGATTCTGAAAGGCAGCACTTTCAAAACATTAATGGGAAAATACAACTTTCAAATGGCAAGTCACACAAAAAGTGCTCTTGTATCATATTGCAAATGTCATCACCTTGTGTGAGCCTTGATAAGTTTAATTGATATTACATACACTACCCTAGGGAATTAAATTCCTTGCCTCATTTGCGCCTGCCCTCATAACCTTCTCTTTTTGGTAAATAATCTACTGAAACTATGTACCAAATTCATTATTACCCTTTTTTTTGCATATACTTCGCTAAGTATGTGTGGTGCACTTTCTGTGGAGGTAAAATCTCTATTTCTAGTGCTGTTCTGGCCCATTGCTCACATGCAACTATTTACCATTTTCCATTTGATGAACAGATGATCATGAAAACAGGGCCCAAGGAATTTACATATGGATGGTTACATAGTGCAGTAGCTGTAAATATAGCTGGTCAATGTGATATACTATATATATATATATGCAACACACATGCGTTGCCAAAGGGTTGTGGAGCTGTGGTGTATGAGCTACTTGTATATGATTAATGCCTCACAGCACAGTCTAACATCCCCTTCAGTTTGAATCAGCCCCATGTGGTTCGACATGTGTCAACTGCAGCAGTGTTGACAGATCAGACTGCTAGGCCTACATTATTGAGCACTCCAAATCTACATAAGATTAATCATTAACAAAATAGGCATTTTTGGTCAAAATGGCGTGAGTTCTCGTTCAATCAAAGACATGAATAACCATGGGAAGATTAGAACCCTCCTCGAATGAGAGTTCTATTTTACCCACCAACGACACCATAGTCCAATGAATGATCCAATCTGCTTTCTCTGATTGCAGAAGTGACTGCTCCTGAATTAACATGCGACGCGAAGGGTTGAGTAAAATGTGGTGGGATTAAAAAAATAAAAAATAAATAAGTGTTTATAAGGTTCCCCATTAGCTTTTGTGGAAGCAGCAGCTACTCTTCCTTGGGTCCACCGAAAAAAAAACACAAAACATGATAAGTAACAAAACACTGACACACTGACAGACAAGGACCATCACACAGATTTGAAGTACAACGGTATACAGAAAAATACAACAACAAAAGAAAACAAACAATACACCACCCAACACATTTCTGTGTTAGAGTGTGCCTGTGTGTGCGTGTGTTTGTGTGTATCCCCTCACAGTCATCTCCGTTCCGTTTTTCGAAGGTTCTGCGTGATCACGGCTCTGTTTAATACTGTGCTTTGCCGTTTTGGAGTTGAGGACTGTGAAGAGACCCCTGGTGGCATGTCCTGTGGGGTATGGAGTGTATGCCGGTTGCATGGGCACATAGGCGCATTAACAAACCAGATAATTATCATACCGGCAAGGTTGTGCTATTAGAGCCATTTGAACTAGTGCAATAATTAAAGAAGCCTAATTATATAGCAATTATATAGCAATCACATCACAGTGAATATGTATTGTGCCCACTCACCTCTTCTGACTGTGAGAGCACTCACACACAATGGTGCCCCTTACATGTGACCACTGATTACAGGATGATGTCCACTTTCAGATATGTCCTATGATTAGCATTAGCCCCATGAGATAACAAACCAGACCACAGAGCAATGTTTCATTCTCATATCTATAAATGATAATGACATGTTTTGTATTTTATCCATGGACATTCACAAAGCCCTTTTCTGTGGTTACATTGACATGAATTTGATTTACATAATTCCGAGTGTTCAGTCAAAGGACAATACCAGCTTGATGGTTGCTAATCTAATATGTGTTGTTCAGGTCAGCTTAATTTTTACATCTATAAATGAGCATTACATGTTTTGTATTTTGTTCATGAACATATTTTGTCCAGGAATACAATGCCATTTCAATGCCCTTTTCTGGACCTACTTTTACAGCAAAATACTAGCTTAATCAAATAAAATGTATTTGTCCATGCGCCGAAATGCAGACGTACAAAGCCCAGTTTCAACTGTTCTGCCTTACTATTATTCGACCATGCTGGTCATTTATGAACATTTGAACATCTTGGCCATGTTCTGTTATAATCTCCACCCGACACAGCCAGAAGAGGACTGGCCACCCCACATATGCTCTCTCTAATTCTCTCTTTCTTTCTCTCTCTCGGAGGACCTGAGCCCTAGGACTGTGCCCCAGGACTACCTGACATGATGACTCCTTGCTGTCCCCAGTCCACCTGACTGTGCTGCTGCTCCAGTTTCAACTGTTCTGCCTTATTATTATTCGACCATGCTGGTCATCTATGAACATTTGAACATCTTGGCCAAGTTCTGTTATAATCTCCACCCGGCACAGCCAGAAGAGGACTGGCCACCCCACATAGCCTGGTTCCTCTCTAGGTTTCTTCCTAGGTTTTGGCCTTTCTAGGGAGTTTTTCCTAGCCACCATGCTTCTACACCTGCATTGCTTGCTGTTTGGGGTTTTAGGCTGGGTTTCTGTACAGCACTTTGAGATATCAGCTGATGTACGAAGGGCTATATAAATAAAATTTGATTTGATTTAACCAACAATTAAGTTTTAAGAAAAATACCAAAAAAAATTAAGAAATAAAAGTAAGAAATAATTAAAGAGCAGCAGTAAAATAACAATAGTGAGGCTATATACAGGGGGTACCGGTACAGAGTCAATGCAAATAGTCTGTGGTAGCCATTTGATTAGATGTTCAGGAGTCTTATGGCTTGGGGGTAGAAGCTGTTTAGAAGCCTATTGGACCTAGACTTGGCGCTCCAGTACCGCTTGCATTGAGGTAGCTGAGAGAACAGTCTATGACATGGTTGGCTGTAGTCCTAGACAATTTTTAGGGCCTTCCTCTGACACCGCCTGGTATAGAGGTCCTGGATGGAAGGAAGCTTGGCCCCAGTGATGTACTGGGCCGTACGCACTACCCTCTGTAGTGCCTTGCGGTCGGAGGCCGAGCAGTTGCCATATCAGGCAGTGATGCAACCCATCAGGATGCTCTCGATGGTGCAGCTGTAGAACCTTTTGAGGATCTAAGGACCCATTCCAAAACTTTTCTGTCTCCCAAGAGGAATAGGTTTTGTCATACCCTCTTCACGACTGTCTTGGTATGCTTGGACCATGTTAGTTTGTTGGGGATGTGGACGCCAAAGAAATTGAAGATCTCAACCTGCTCCACCACAGCCCCGTCGATGAGAATGAGTGCAATCTCGGTCCTCCTTTTCCCATCTCCTTTGTCTTGATCACGTTGAGGGATAGGTTATTGTCCTTGCACCACATGGTCAGGTCTCTGACCTCTTCCCAAAAGGCTGTTTCGTTGTCAGTGATCAGGTCTACCACTGTTGTGTCATCAACAAACTTAATGATGGTGTTTGAATTTGTGCCTGGCCTAGCAGTCAGGAGTGAACTGGAAGTACAGGAGGGGACTGAGCACGCACCCCTGAGGAGCAGCGTGGCGAATGTGTTGTTACCTACCCTTACCACCTGGGGGCGACCCGTCAGGAAGTGTGCAACCAGAGTGAAAAAAACTCATTATTCCATTTCTATTCGCCACATGAAGTTTTTCAGTTTACGTCTCAGTTGTTGAATCTTGTTATTTTCATCCAAATATTTACAGATGTTAAGTTTGCTGAAAATAAACACAAAATAAATTTGAGCCTATTTTCTCCTCAATTTTGTGGTATCCAATTGTTAATAGTTACTATCTCGTCTCATCGCTACAACTCCCGTACCGGCTCGGGAGAGAAACCATTCAACGAAGGTTGAAAGCCATGCGTCCTCCGAAACACAACCCGAAACACAAGAAGCCGCACTGCTTCTTAACACAGCGCGCATCCAACCCGGAAGCCAGCCACAGCAATGTGTCGGAGGAAACACAGGCGACCTGGTTAGCGTGCACTGCACCCGGCACAGGAGACGCTAGTGCGTGATGAGACAAGGATATCCCCACCGGCCAAACCCTAACCCGGACAACGCTAGGCCAATTGTGCATTGCCTGGGCGCAAACCCAGCCTGGGCGCAAACCCAGAGTCTCTGGTGGCACAGCTAGCACTGCGATGCAGTGCCCTAAACCACTGCGCCAGCCGGGAGCTACAATGTGGGCACAATCAGAATCAGATTCTTCAGTGCTATTGTGAGAACTTGCTGCAGACAAAGGACTTATGTTAGCCCCAGGTTTAAACTTGGCTTCTGTGAGGAGGGAGGCATCAAACTGGGATTTTGAAAGTAGAGAGCAGCCTTTGGGCCCCAGTCTGTTTGAGAACACATGTCAGACTACACGTCAGTAAGAGTTCCACAGGCAATGTCTACTCTCATTTAAGTCTCTTCCTGACAGACGGCTAAGGAACATCATGCCAAAGAATGATCGCATGTCACATGGGATGGTTGATGTTGAGGGAATCTGTCCATCTCTTTCTCTCTCACTCTCCCTTTCTCACACATGCATATACCCCCCCACTCACACACTCACACACAAACTTAACTAACGTGTTACAGTACAGTGAACAATATCACCTCAATATCATCTGATTATATTTGGGTGAAATAGCACCGTTCATGGACCACACTTTATAGCTTTAGCAGTGGAGTGTAAGAATGACAAAGAGGTGAGTGATGGTACAGTTACTCAGACAAAGCTGTGCTTTATGATCACTATACACACACTTAACCTGCAACACAGCAAACATTTTTAGCCCAGCTAAGAGTAAGTTATTTTCAATTTCCTCAAGACTCTTTCCAACTGCATTGGTCAGCTGCGGCATCAGAGTCATTAAATTAACACATTGGATGTGTCCCAAATGACACCCTATTCCCTAAATAGAGCACTACTTTTGAACAGAGCCCTGTGGGCACTCTACGGAATAGGGTGTCTTTAGGGCCGGCACCATTGAGTCAGGGAGTAACTGGTGAAGGGAAACTCACTGACCATTCGACCATGCTACTGGACTGGTATGTATTGATCTCAGCAGGTAATAAGAAGAGCCAATTGGAAATAATGATTCCTTCTGTACAGATGAGCAGATATTGCTGGGAGAAATAATCTGTGAGATTGGATTATTTTTTGAAACACAGACTGGAGGATCTATGACGATAGGGCCATTAGTGACATCTTCTATTACTCATTATCTTGGACTATCATCTGTTTATCCGTTCCTCGGGGCTCAAGGGCCAGAAAACATTCAGAAGTCAGTCTTCTAGTCTGCCGAGGTGTAATGAGGTCTCCACACACACACACACACACACACACACACACACACACACACACACACACACACACACACACACACACACACACACACACACACTGTGTTATTATGAGCTCCCTGACGGGCTCTCTCTCCGGCATTACTGTTGAGCCACCGGAGCATCCCTCATAACAGGGCTACTACATGAGAGCTGAGATGAACAAAAATAAATCCCCTTAGTAAACATCCGTTATTAATTGACTTCAAGCTTCCACATGACTGTTGCTGTAGTGTAAGGTCATCTCTTAAAATATTTGAGCATACACATTTCTGTGTGTGCAACAAGTTCTCACAGTACCACTGAAGAATCTGACATTTCTCTATAAATGTCAAATTTTGAAGTTAAATTAAGTTTAGGCTTTCACTCTGAATTAAGGGTTAATACAAGTCTAAGCGGTGTATGGGGTGGGGGTCTCAACACACACACTCACCCACACACACTGTGGCATTATGATCTCTTTGAGGGGCTCTCTCCTCTGTTACTGTTGATCCACGGGACATCGGCGGATGTGGTGGATCGAGACACATCCAAAGCAAAAAACAGATAGCGTAAACTGATGGATTTGGATGGGGATTTTATGTTACTTAGATTAACGCACTGGTGCATCAGTTGACTCTAGGGGGTTATGGTTTGGGTTAAAACAAAGCAACTGCACTGTTAAGTTTAGGCATTAATTCTAGCACTAGGATTGAACACACAACCCTCGGTGCCAGAGCTCGCTGCTTGATGGTAATAGTTCTCACCGTTGCCCGTAGGGGCCGGTTTTGAAGTAATCTTCCGATGTCCTGCTTACCTGAACAGACGTCAAATTTTGCAGTGGATCTTGAGCGACCTGGCTGGAGTGTCTGTGTTCTGTACGTGGTGTCCATATGCAGCAGTCTCACTGTTCTGTATTCACACTGCTTCCAAGTGGTGCTGATTTGGCAAAGCCACAGCTCCCTGTGTGTGGTGTGTGTGTGTCTGAGAGTGTGGACCATTAACATTACAGAGTGAGAGGGGGAGGGAGAAAACAACGGGCAAAGACCAAACAAGACCCCTCACTGGTTCAGCAAGGATTGGACAATATCAAGTAGCCCTAGGCTCGCTTTTTACTGCATCAAGCACAGTAATGTTGACTGGCTGGCATAGCAGCAGGAGATGTCAATTATGACATGTTTTTGTGCTTCCAACAAAAAAAAGAATGTGAAGTTCAAATAAAAACCTTGGGGTTGTTCGGTTTCCAAATATCATGGGCCATTGCCTTTACAGGGCCAGCTGAAGATCTTTTGTGTTCAAGTAAGTGATGGGGAAAAAAGCATCTTAGGAAGGAGTTATTCCTTTGTTGACTGCTGTCAAACTCAATTTGACAAAAGAACAGCACTAAGAGAGCATTAAGAGCCTAGCAACTAAATGTACTGGCGCTGACACTCAGCATTTTCTGTCCTCAAAATACATCCTTGATTTTTTTCTGGTACCATAACTACCTCCGTGATAAGGTCTGGTTAGACCTAGAACACAATGAATGACAATTAAATGAGGAATGGGCCTGCTGATGTACAGATAAACTACATAATACTCTACTTATCTACTTATATTGTCAATAAAACAAGTGCAGGGATACGGCTGCAAATGTATGTTAAAATGCATAGATCATCTGTAGCGTTAACAACCAAATCCCTTTAGTAATTCAATATGTACTGCAATATGATACTGCAGTTGAAATAGTTTTTTGAAATAGTTTCTCAAGAGATGAAAGGGCTCCCTGCTCTAGAAGGCATGTGACAGGAAATTAAAACATTGTCATACCACAGCTATAAAGAGACAACACATCGACGAGGCCGAAATGGAGCGGGTCGAGAGCTTCAAGTTCCTCGGTGTCCAAATTACTACCCACTGGGCACAAACGTCAATTCAACATCTATTCCACTTTGGTTCAATGTCATTTCAATGACAGGATGTGGAAACAACATTGATTCAACCAGTTTGTGCCCAGTAGGTAAGGACTTAAAATGGTCCACACACACATACAGTTGGGACCCCCTCAGGAGGTTGAAAAGATTTGGCATGGGCCTTCAAATCCTTAAAAAGTTCTATAGCTACACCATTGAGAACATCTTGACTGGCTGCATCAGCGCTTGGTTTGGTAACTGCACCGCCCTTGATCGCATGGAGCAACAGGGGGTGGTGTGGCCGAGCTCCCTGCCATCCAGGACCTTTATATCAGGCGGTGTGGAAGGAACACACGGAAAATTGTTAAAGACTCCAGCCACACAAGCCATAGTTTTCTCTGCTTACGCATGGCAAGCAGTACCGGAGCACCAAGTCTGACACCAAAAAGCTCCTGAACAACTTATTTTCCCAATCCATAAGACTGCTAAATAGCTAACAAAATGGCTACACAAACTATCTGCATTGACCCTTTTATTTTATTTACATTTTTGCACTGACTCTATGCACACTCACAGGACTATACACACTCACTCATACACACTGACTCTATGCACACTCACAGGACTATACACACTCACTCATACACACTGACACTATGCACACTCACAGGACTATACACACTCACTCATACACACTTGACTCTATGCACACTCACAGGACTATACACACTCACTCATACACACTGACTCTATGCACACTCACAGGACTATACACACTGACTCTATGCACACTCACAGGACTATACACACTCACTCATACACACTGACTCTATGCACACTGACAGGACTATACACACTCACTCATACACACTGACTCTATACACACTCACAGGACTATACACACTCACAGGACTATACACACTGACTCTATGCACACTCACAGGACTATACACACGCACTCATCCACACTGACACTCCAACACAGACACTCACACACTTATTTTGCTCACACACCCATAACGCGCACATACTTTCATACTGACTCTACTCACACACAGTCATCATATACACTGCTGCTACTCTGTTTATCATATGGGTGGTTTGAGTCCTGAAAGCTGATTGGCTGAAAGCCGTGGTATAGCAAACCATATACCACGTGTATGACCAAAAACATTATTTTACTGTTTTAATTACATTGGTAACCAGTTTATAATAGTGATAAGGCACCTCAGGGTTTTGTGGTATATGGCCATTATACCACAGCTAATGGCTGTATCCAGGCACTGTACATTGCGTAGTGCATAAGAACAGCCCTAAGCCGTGGTATATTGGCCATATACTGTACCACACCCCCTCCTGCCTTGCTTAAGTATAATATTTTTACTACTGATATTGATTACTGCATTGTTGGGAAAGAGCATGCAATAAAGACATTTCACTGTACTCAACAATAAAACTTGAAACCAACAAAAAGCACTCTGCTCGGTAATGTAGACCATCTAAGGTAAAGGGTGTACTGGAGCTACTGTATGTGCTGTACTGTTACAGCAGTCAGTTGGATAGGAGGAATGTTGTTTTTAAATCGTATCTCCTTAATTGGAGGATGATATTTGGCTCGGTCTCTGTAAAATGTAAAAAAGCTGCAGAATGCTTGCTCTCAGCTCTAATTGTGGTGTGGCGTATGAGAGTGTGTGTGTGTGTGTGTGTGTGTGTGTGTGTGTGTGTGTGTGTGTGTGTGTGTGTGTGTGTGTGAAGAGCCTCATCAGTGAGACTAGTGAGAGGTTTAATACAGCTTTTCTCAATGACCTTCTCCAGATATGGAGTCTGACCTTTTACTCTTCTAATTTTATTAAACGGTTATTATTACTTCCTTTAATAGCTCAATCACAACTCTCCATTCTGTGAAACAACTTCAACAATCTCTCATCTTCTCGCTCTCTGCCTTTCTTTGTCTCGCTCTCCCCTCATTTCGTCTCACTCATCTCCCAATCTTTCTCCCTCAAATCGGTCTTTCCCTCTCCCCTCTCTGCCTTTGGATTTCTCTCTCCATATTTTCCCTTTCCCATGTCAAATTAAAATAATAATGGAATGCATAGTGATACCGTGGAGATCTAAGATGTTTGTCTTTCTCTCAAGCGGCATAGGCTTTTATTATGATAATGCAATTTTATTCATAAAAGCAATTCTGCTGCAATCATTTTACAGGTGTGAAGAAACATATGTGTTGATTGAAATAACAGAAATGGATAGAAGAGGCGATATTATTCATTTACCTTTACCCGTTTCCTGCAGAGCACAGCAGAATCAGAACATGTGTGATGAGAATAACTTAAAAACATGCATTATGGGTTACTCAAATGCAACGGGGTTGTCCCATTTTCACAGTTAATTTATCGGAAAATAAATAAATATATATATAAAAATAAAAAATCTATATGATTTCCTGTATAATGTACCATCTACTGCCCTCAAACTCAACTCTGGACATCGAAGCCAATTACACTGCATTTTTTCATTGTTCCCATCTAATTAGGGACTGATTTAGACCTGGGACACCAGGTGGGTGCAATTAATTATCAGGTACAACAGAAAACTCCGTACCTGGTAGGGTAAGAGTTGAATAGCCCTGATCTACCGTATATTATGCACTGTATAGGGAGTAGGATGCCATTTGAGACACATCCTAGGTGTACTATAGGACTGGATTTAGTCCTGTATGACCAGGCGAGGTTGTGTGGCTGGCATCTCACTGATCCACCTGTTTGAAGAGACAGTGAGAGAGAGAGAGAGACACACAGAGGGAGAAATACATTGTTTACTGGAGAAACTGACCTATTCATCACACCAAATTATCCACCAATGAAACGCTTCAGTTTGTATTTCTCCTGAGGGATCTCCCTATTCTCCCAACCTAGCCCTATGAATCTCATATCCCGTACAGAATTTCATCAAATTGGGGTTTTATGGATATAAATGCAGGACATAAGATTACTGTGTATGAATTATTAAAGGATATACCAGTAGGGAGAAGTCTACAGATAAACACTTTATAATATGGTAATCTATTATAGATAACATAATCTAAAGACTACGGTCATCAGGTGGGACCCTGTGTTGTATCGACCATAATGCATTGCTAGAGCTGTTCCAAGCCATCATCCTGCTGGAAACAATACAGCAACGTTTGGTTGTCCAAGTGAGTTTGAAATAGAGTCAGGGATAGGGTTGCAACATTCCAGGAACTTTCAATAAATTCCCTGGTTTTCCAGAAATCCTGGTTGGAGGATTCTGGATTTCCTGCTTATTCCTTCCATTCAATTCCAGGAATCTTCCAACTGGGATTTTGGGAAAACCATGGAATTTATTGAAAGTTCCCGGAATATCATATCAGCAACATGTTATCTATGATGTCCACCATGAACAGAATTACAGACTTGAGGCTGTAATCACTGCCCGAGGTGCATCTACGAAGTACTGAGTGAATGGTCTGAATACGTATGTAGATGTCATATTTCCATTTATTTATTTATTTTTATACATTTGCAAAACATTTGGGGAAAAAAGTTTTTGCTTTGTCATTATGGGGTATCGTGTGTAGATTGATAAGGGGGAAAAAACGATTTCATTCAATTCTGTCTAACAACATTTAAAAAAAGTCAAGGTGTCTGAATATTTATAGAATGCACAGAATAGCGTTTTGAAATGACACCATAAAATGATATTTTAAACAAATACAGCTCTGTCATTGAACAACCCCATGTCATGATTAGATTGTGTTTCTTCACTCTCTTTCATAAGATCTTTAAATTAAACAAAAGCTCATTTACCAAAATGTCTGAAAATGCACATATAGCGTTTTGGAAACAAACTAATTTCATAAGGGATGTTTGAGTTGAAAAAAAAAACAGCATGTAGCATCATTGACGACTTGATAATATAACACACGTACGTATAAGATGAAATGTAACAGTCATATTCTCATTCTATGCATGTTTATTTTTAGCAAACAATGGGTGTAGTAAAACCACTAGACGATATCACAGTGTGTATTACACTTGACCATTACACACCTACTCATACAAAAGACAATCACCTGGATGAAATCAAATTTAGAAAAGTGTTGGCTAATAAACTAGTCGCTTGTTGTCGGAGCCAAGGTTGGCGCGGGTGACTGAATTGATAACTACTTGCTGCTGTCAGATGTGTATACACCGGTGACTGCTTGCATTCATTCTTTGCTTGCGGGCTCATTTCTGTGACAGGCCCCAACGATGTGCCTTCATTTCAGTCTTAATGAGAGAGTGTACATGCGGAACAGAAAAGCTTTAGGGTGCCGCAGCCACAACTAATCCAAACAGCCTTCTCTCTGTTGGCGTTCCTTCACTGTAATAACACGAGCGCAGCTGAGGCCAAATTAAACCTGTAATTTTGGGAAATAAAAAAATATAATTGTGTCGGATGTGTCGGCACGCTACAATGCGCTCCGAGTCTGATCCCTGCAGAGAGTCTAGTTGGTGCTGATGAAGGAATGTCCAGTGGGATTATGCAATATACCCATCCTTGTCATTGAAAGTGAGACAATTGGAAGTGTCATGTTTATCATCACCGGTCCAATTACCAGCTTGGTTTGGAGTTCTTGGTTATACCATTGACTTTGAAACATCCTGGATGTTTTTTTTGCAGGTGCATTACAACACTGTTGTTTTTACAATGTACTGTATCTGGCCTACACACAATACACCATAATGTCAAAGTGGAATGATGTTTTCAGAACATTTTTATGTTTTATTAAAAATGTAAATCTGAAACGTCTTGAAAGTATTCAACCCCTTTTGTTATGACAAGCATGAATAAATTCAGGAGTCAACATTTGCTTAACAAGTCACAAAATAAGTTGTATGCAATCACTCCATGTGCAGCAATAGTGTTTAACAGGATTTTTGAATGATCATCTCTGTACCCAACACATAAAAGTATCTGTAAAGGTCCCTCAAGTCAAGCAGTGAATTTCAAACACAGATTCAACCAAAGACCAGGGAGGTTTTCCAATGCCTCGCAAAGTTGTTATGGATGCCTTGCAATGCCTTGCACCATGTTATGGATATGCTTGTCATGAACAAGGACTAGGCAGTTTTTTGGGGGGATAAAAAGAAACAGAATAGAGCTAAGCACAGGCAAAATCCTACAGGAAAACCTGGTTCAGTCTGCTTTCCAACAGACACTGGGAGATGAATTCACCTTTCAGCAGGACAATAACTTAAAACACAAGGCCAAAAATATACTAGTTGCTTACCAAGACGACATTGAATGTTTCGGGTGGCCTAGTTACAGTTTTGACTTAAATCGGCTTGAAGATCTATGGTAAGACTTAAAACTGGCTGTCCAGCAATGATTAACAACCAATTTGACGAAGCTTGAATAAGAATTGTTTGTGCAATCCATGTTTGCAAAAGCTCTTAGAGACTTACCCAGAAAGACTCAACGCTGTAATCGCTGCCAAAGGTGATTCTAACATGTATTGACTAAGGGGCGGGAATACTTATGTTAATGAAATAAATAAATAAAGTATCTTTTGAAAAACATTTCAAGTTACTTTTTAGAAAAGGATACAGACAAATATTAACTTGCAAATGTACAAGTCTAAGGGGGACCTTTGCAGAGGTGCACTTACTCTTGTACAGTCCAATCAGCCTTAGGGCCATGTCAATGATATTATACTGAATACCAGTGTCTGTTCATGTGGATATATTCAATTGAAGAATCATTTTGTACACTTTTTCTGCTACAATTTAATGTTCACGAATAAAAATCTAAAGTTCAATGGGTTTCCATTGCATTTGGAACTCTACCGTTTTGTCACAAAAACAGTTGCATTAAATAGAAAATGTGCCTACTCTGTTCTTGGCACGTGTACTCTAGTCAATGGCTTGCAGATACAGTCCGGATCGGCTGTGAGGGTACGCTGGTGTAGTTGAAAATAGAGATAGTGAATAAATGTGAACGATGATGAAGGCCAGTGATGAAGATGCGTCTAGCGACTTGCTGGGGACCAGCTTGATGACTCAATCACGATTTATGGCATTGTTTGGGTGGCCTGTCATCTGTGTGCTATCACAGAGGTCAAACACACCTTATCTGTGGTAAGCTCGAGGAAGAGCCATTCCCACAGAAGTCATAGGGTCACTGAAGCCAGGAGAGATGTGAAGAATGATGAAACTTGAATCGACTAAATTAATGTTAGTGAATTAAAATGGTCATGTTTGGATTGTTTCAAGAGTTCATAAAGAGCTAAGAATTTTGATATGTTACATTGTACTGTAAGTGGTATGGATTTATCGTTACAGAGGAACTGTTATTCTAATTGTCGGAGGGCAGATAGTTCAAAGAGGAGTGACACAGGGGTGCACCCGTATAATTTAGATAAGAGTTGCGATGATTAGATCCAAGAATGTGTGTGTTGTTTTCATGCCTCTGTTTTAATGTTTTGAGTCACGCAAAGTGATGGTAATTAGACGATAGGAGATACTGGGAGTTAGTGATCTTGGAAGAATAAAAGCTGGGCTCAAATTTAGATCAGGGAGTCAATGGTAAACCGATCTCTTGATGTACATTTGTATGTCATAGTGGTGAATTTCTTTGCTGTTAAGACTTAGGATATTTTGTATTCTTTATATCGTGAAGATTTCTGGTATGTACCATTTGCTTATTGAATTCTTATTGCGTAACTGCAATAAATATGATTACTTTTAAAATGGATACAAACAGTAGTCCTCACATTTCTGAGTAATATTCCTTTAATTATTATTTGGTGAAATGTCTAATGGTAAATGTTATTCACAATACATATCGCATATGTGGCTCGTATTCAGGAAACTAGGCCTATATCGCATGTCACTACTTCACAGGAACTGCATTTGAACATAAACATTTACTTTTTATAAACATTTGTTTTTTGGCAGAAAGACCTTCAGCAACATGTGAACGTTCATGTGCCTTAATAACAAACTTGTATTTGATCCATAAATCCGAATAAAATTGTTAATTAAATGATGCCTAGTTGGTTTAGCCAGAGAAAAAGTCAGAAGCCTTCCCGCTAGCCATGATTGGCTGAGATAAGATGGGCTGGACATGCCGGGAGATGAGTTTGGATTGGTGTGCATGTAGCATGCTTCTGTCTGTAAAGTGAGTTGTTCCGTATGTGTTGATAATCTTTTCAACAGCGCCATTTTTTTAAAGATATAACGTTAGCCATCGAGAACTACAAAAGTTTTGCTACTTTTCTCAACAACATTGATACCCTGAATTTACCAGGCGCTATCGACAGATCAGCTGGTAAAAAGTGATGGGCTACTTTCTGCACATGCCACGGTCAGTGTGAACCGGAGTGACCTGACACCACGCTGGCCAAACAAGATGTAGCTACAAACGAAACAGAGTTAAATGGTTCCAGTCTGCCGTGAAGCGTTCATCCATGTATGCAAGTCAGAGTCTAACAAAATGTTCTAATATTGTCAGAAAGTTGTTTTTATTGCAAGATAAACTGTACTGTTAGCTAGCAAACGTTAGCTTGCTGGTTTGCTAGCTAACATTACATGTATGATCTGTGTAGTAATATTATTTAAATCAGAAATCAATTTGCATTGCTAGTTACAGCCTAACGTTAGCTAGCTAACATTGAACCTAGTTTGTTAGCTTCAGCTACCTGCAGATTCATACTACAGCTATGATAATGTTTGTATTGGTAGTAGTACGAGTTGGAATTATCCCGGTTCATAACTAGCTAGCTACATGTCTAAACAAAAGACTCCACTTCGGCCGCATTATTACATGACCCATCAAATCAGCCAGGTGTGTCTGGGGGTGATTACAGCCATCTATTTGAATTTCATGAACATGTGTACAATGTCTAAACAATAGTGACCCATCCACTTAGCTAGATGTGGCTGGGGGGTGCTTATAGCATTTACTTCACATGACCCATCAATTTAGAGTGTTGGGTAAGCGTCGTCTAATAATGATAAAATATGTATACAATACTTTTTTCTGGACACTTTCTGTTTTTGATATTAATATACAAGTAATCACTTCGCTGTACCGTTTACACCTTCTGTATCCTGTGCATGTCACAAATAATGACCTTTCATTTAATATAGCGTGTGTTCACCAAATGGCCTCATGCGAATCCTTAAAGAGATGGAAGGGGCTAAGGCTTAAGGTGTGAACAATGCTGAATGGGTGTAGACAAAGAAGAGCTCTCCAGTACGTGTACCAAAATATTCAAGGGCCATTTTCTCAAAAGTGAGGTTACAAGTTGATCAAATTTCAAGGCAGAATTACTTTCCCATTGTTCTTCAATTGCAGTGTATGACCGAATCTAGGCGGTCGGTCACATACATGCTTGGTCTCTAACTATACATCTCTGAGTCAAGGTTAACTCAATCATTTAATGCTAGGACATTGATTGCAAGACATTAACTCCTTGTCCCTTAGCCTCTTAAAAATCGCATTGTAAACCTAGACACGTGCATCTTATAGTATTTCGAGCGGTGACATAAGGCTCGCAACCTTGGCTATTCCCGAGGAATACGATTATGGGCCTATAGCATTCATATGATAATGAAGTTAGATGGCATATCATAGTAGGGTCAGAGACCCCTACACACATTCTCTGTCATCCTCAGACAAACTGAATTTTCACTATCCTACATCAGTGCTCGACCTCGACTTCCGGTACTAATTTTGGGTGCCTAATGACTGCCTTGCCTGGTTCAACTACTTTGCAGACAGAGTTCAGTGTGTCAAATCGGATGGCATGTTGTCCGGTCCTCTGGCAGTCTCTATGGGGGTGCCACAGGGTTCAATTCTCGTCGCAGACTCTTTTCTCTGTATATATCAATGATGTTGCTCTTGCTGCGGGCGATTCCCTGATCCACCTCTACGCAGACGACACCATTCTGTATACTTCTGGCCCTTCCTTGGACACTGTGCTATCTAACCTCCAAACGAGCTCCAATGCCATAGAACACTCCTTCCGTGACCTCCAACTGCTCTTAAATGCTAGTAAAACCAAATGCATGCTTTTCAACCGTTCGCTGCCTGCACCCGCACGCCCGACTAGCATCACCACCCTGGATGGTTCCGACCTAGAATATGTGGACATCTATAAGTACCTAGGTGTCTGGCTAGACTGTAAACTCTCCTTCCAGACTCATATCAAACATCTCCAATCTAAAATCAAATCTAATCGGCTTTCTATTCCGCAACAAAGCATCCTTCACTCACGCCGCCAAACTTACCCTAGTAAAACTGACTATCCTGCTGATCCTCGACATCGGCGATGTCATCTACAAAATAGCTTCCAATACTCTACTCAGCAAACTGGATGCAGTTTATCACGTTTTGTTACTAAAGCACCTTATACCACCCACCACTGCGACCTGTATGCTCTAGTCAGCTGGCCCTCGCTACATATTCGTCGCCAGACCCACTGGCTCCAGGTCATCTACAAGTCCATGCTAGGTAAAGCTCCGCCTTATCTCAGGTCACTGGTCACGATGGCAACACCCACCCGTAGCATGCGCTCCAGCAGGTGTATCTCACTGATCATCCCTAAAGCCAACACCTCATTTGGCCGCCTTTCCTTCCAGTTCTCTGCTGCCTGTGACTGGAACGAATTGCAAAAATTGCTGAAGTTGGAGACTTATCTCCCTCACCAACTTTAAACATCTGCTATCTGAGCAGCTAACCGATTGCTGCAGCTGTACATAGTCCATCGTTAAATAGCCCACCCAATTTACCTACCTCATCCCCATACTGTTTTTATGTAATTACTTTTCTGCTCTTTTGCACACCAGTATTTCTACCTGCACATGATCATCTGATCATTTATCACTCCAGTGTTAATCTGCAAAATTGTAATTATTCGCCTACCTCCTCATGCCTTTTGCACACAATGTATATAGACTATTTTTTTCTACTGTGTTATTGACTTATTTATTGTTTACGCCACGTGTAACTCTGTGTTGTTGTCTGTTCACACTGCTATGCTTCATCTTGGCCAGGTCACAGTTGTAAATGAGAACTTGTTCTCAACTAGCCTACCTGGTTAAATAAAGGTGAAATAAAAAATAACATTAAAAAAATATTTATAGGAAAGGAGCATAAAGGTCACTTTGCACTTTCACCACCCTGTGAAGTGGCCTAATAAACTACATGGTTTCCCCGAGTCGTATCGCGTGACTCCAAGTTTACTTCGAGATGGTTATTCTATCAACATTTATGCATAAAGGAATTTCCACCCACATTTATCGCATAATTAATTTTACCGACAAAAAGATCCGACCATGTCGAACGAACAAATTATCTGTCAGTATTTATAAAATTGTATCATAGCTGTCGTGATTTATTTTAATAAGATGACTTGGAAACGTGGTTAAAATCATTAATAGTATCTTCAGCTCCTGCACAATTTGCCCATTCAGAGTGGACTGTCACTCATCTACCTACAGTAGGGTGCCAGTCTGGCTCTGCTTTGTCCATGTCTAGCACAGAAAAATCCAGGGAATCAATAAATATAGAAAGAGAAAGGGAGGGGAAAAAAGGGAGACCGAAATAGAGACAGAAAGAGAGAGAGACAGCTATGGAAACAACCCTGGTCTTACAGCCACCAGTTATTACCATTGTACCAGTCAGACAGTTTAGCCATTGAGTGGAACATAAGAAGGAAGGTAAATGTATACCTAAATAAATCATTAAATCAACAGACATGCCTACTTTGCCTTGAATCTGAGCAGTAGCAGCATCTTTCTGGCAAGTGTGTTTCTGGTTTGTGTGTCTTTAACAAACTGGATCAATCCACTGTCGTAATCAATGCAGTCGCTTCAACAAATCTCCATTCAGCAACAGTAGGAGTAACAGACTGTTCCCACGCATCAACAGACAGACAGACACCACAAAAAGACAGTAATCTGTTTCATATCTGCCTTCACCAGACGGTACTACGACCATCCTAACAGATGACAAAAAATCCGTCAAATTATCAGTCTCTTGCAAATGTTTTTCATCAGTTTGGACACATTTGGACAATTGTCTGTCATCACCTCAGTTCCGTTTTCTGCAACTTCCCTTTGATTGTTTGTGAAAAATATCATTGGAATATAATATATTTTGTCATGTATTATACGGCATTCTGTACCATTTTCACAGTCATTAATTATAATCTAAGCTCACTACTTTATGATAAATGTAAATCTCTAGTGGAATATACCACATTTGCATTCAATTTCCCAGCCTGCTCAACCAATAAACAGAGTTTGATTTCCAGGCTGTACAACATGGGAGGCTGTCTTAACCTCATCCATTTTGATTTATTGTGGGGAATGTATGTACAGTGCATTCGGGAAGCATTCAGTCCCCTTCCATTTTTCCACATTTTGTTACGTTACAGCCTTATTCTAAAATTGATTAAACATTTTTTCCATCAATCTACACACAATACCCCATAATGACAAAGTGAAAAGAGGTTGTATTAAACATAAATGTATTAAAACATAAAACTTTATTTACATAATTATTCAGACCCTTTCCTATGAGACTCGAAATTGAGCTCAGATGCATCCTGTTTCCATTGATCATCCTTGAGATGTTTCTACAACTAGAGTCCACCGGTGGTAAATTCATTTGATTGGACATGATTTGGAAAGGCACACACCAGTCTACTTAAGGTCCCACAGCTGACAGTGCATGTCAGAGCAAGAACCAAGCCATAAGGTCGAAATAATTGTCTGTAGAGCACCGAAACAGAATTGTGTCGAGGCACAGATCTGGGGAAGGGTACCAAAAAAATGTATGCAGCATTGATGGTCCATAAGAACACAGTGGCCTCCATCATTCTTAAATTGAAGAAGTTTGGAACCACCAAGACTCTTTCTATAGCTGGCACCTCGGACAAATTGAGCAATCGGGGGAGAAGGGCTTTGGTCAGGGAGGTGACCAAGAACCCGATGGTCAATCTGACAGAGCTTCAGAGTTCCTCTGTGGAGATGGGAGAACCTTCCAGAAGCACAACCATCTCTGCAGCACTCCACCAAATCAGGCCTTTATGGTAGTGGTCAGACGGAAGCCACTCCTCAGTAAAAAGGTACATGACAGCCCGCTTGGAGTTTTCCAAAAGGCACCTAAAGGACTCTGACCATGAAAAACAAATCCCAAATCATATCTTATTGGTCATATACACATGGTTAGCAGATGTTATTACAAGTGTAGCGAAATGCTTATGCTTCTAGATGCGACAGTGCAGCAGTATCTAACAGGTAATATCTAACAATTCCACAACAAAACCTAATATCTAACAAATTCCACAACAAAACCCACACAATCCAGTAAAGGAATGGGACAAGAATATAGAAGTATAAAATATATGGATGAGCAGTGACAGAGCGGCTAAGATGCAATAGATAGTAAAGAATAGATAGTGAATGATATTATATACATATGAGATGAGTAATGTGAGATATGTAAACATTCTTAACATTCTAATTAAAGTGACTAGTGTTCCATTTATTAAAAAGTGGCCAATGATATCAAGTTTGTATGTAGGCGGCTGCCTCGCAGTGCTAGTTGTGGCTGTTTAACAATCTGATGGCCTTCTCTCTCTCTCTCCCAGCTTTGATGCACCTGTACTGACCTCACCTTCTGGATGGAAGCGGGGTGAACAGGCAGTGGTTCGGGTGGTTATTGATCTTTTTGCCTTCCTGTGACATTGGGTGTTGTAGGTGTCCTGGAGGGCAGGTAGTTTGCCCCCGGTGATGTGTTGTGCAGACCGCACCACCCTCTGGAGAGCCTTGCGGTTGTGGGCGGTGCAGTTGCCATACCAGGCGGTTGAACATCCCGACAGGATGTTGTTGTGCTGTTGAAGGCACTGTTGTGCCTTCTTCACTACACTGTCTGTGACCGTAGACGATTTCAGTTTGTCGGTGATATGTACACTGAGGAACTTAAAACTTTCCACTTTCTCCACCGCTGTCCCATCGATGTGGATAGGGGGGTGCTCCCTCTGCTGTTTCCTGAAGTCCACAATCATCTCTTTTGGTTTGCTGACATTCAGTGAGAGGTTATTTTCCTGACACCACACTCCGAGGGCCTTCACCCTGTAACGGTTTTGACTTGAGGTTATTATTTATAGGGGTGCCAGGTAGTTTGTGCCTACCAGAGAAAACATTGGTTTCTCCTTTTGGTTTGGGAGGGAATGAGTCTCATCTGGTCCGTCAAGTCTACACCAATACAAAGGACTCATGAGAAGTCAGGATGGAAATACACTTTTCATAAACCCTTAAAACAAAGAAAATAACTTCAAAAACAACTGTATTCTTTTGTGTGGGTTGTATTACAAAAATAAATGATCACATACACATAACAATATAACAAACAATGAGCTCTGGTTCCTCCAGAAATGTCCTGTACCTCAGGCCTAATAAGAGTCCAGCCCAGTAAAGAAGTTCAGGGAACTCAAGTGACCTTAGTCACGCAATGTTTGTCCGTTCATAAAAGTGTAGCGTAAACCCAGTATCAAATCATACAATCAAAATAACAATTATTTTACCACACAACCATCAAGCGTTTCAACTCTTAAGTCCTCAACTACAACAAACTACATAAATCATCATGGTATACATCACATATACAAACAAATTAAATACTGTATACAAAAAGGTTGTAGTCAGTCGGTCAGTCAGACAATTCAATCCGCCAATATATCTCCAGCGGAGAAAGGCCACAAAGAACAACTGAGGGGTGTAGTCCACGGAGCAAAGAGTGGATCCGATCCTGGGTAAACTTGCTATTAGGCTACAAAACACACTTTTAAAGGCAACAAAACAAATGGAATAGAGAAGCTTCGGAACTGAGGGTTGAACACATACTCATTCACGTCTCCATTAAAGGGGAAGCGCCCTATTGGAAGAAGAAGCACAGTTGGTTCAGAAAAATTCAGGGCCGCCACAACCTCCTCCCTGTAGGCTATCATACCTACCACTGTTGTATCGTCTGCGAACTTGATGTTTCAGTTGGAGGCGTGCATGGCCATGCAGTCGTTGGTGAACAAGGAGTACAGGAGGGGGCTGAGAACACACCCTTGTGGGGCCCCAGTGTTGAGTATCAGCTCGGTGGAGATGTTGTTTCCTACCTTCACCACCTGGGGCGGCCCATCAGGAAGTCCAGGACCCAGTTGCACAGGGCAGGGTCAAGATCCAGGGTCACAAGCTTAATGATACGTTTGGAGGATACTATGGTGTTGAATGCTGAGCTGTAGTCAATGAACAGCATTCTTACATAGGTATTCCTCTTGTCCAGATGGGATTTGGCAGTGTGCAGTGTGATGGCGATTGCATCGTCTGTGGGCCTATTGGGGCGGTAAGCAAATTGAAATGGGTCTAGGGTGACAGGCAGGGTGGAGGTGATATGATCTTTGACTAGTCTCTCAAAGCACTTCATGATGACAGACGTGAGTGTCATTTAGTTCTGTTACCTTAGCTTTCTTGGGAACAGGAACAATGGTGGCCATATTGAAGCATGTGGGGACAGCAGATTGGGATTGATTGAATATGTCCATAAACACACCAGCCAGCTGGTCTGCGCATGCTCTGAGGACGCGGCTAGGGACGCCGTCCGGGCCGACAGCCTTGCGAAGGTTAACACGTTTAAAATGTTTTACTCACGTTGGCCACAGAGAAGGAGAGCCCACAGTGTTCGGTAGCGGGCCGCCTCGGTGGCAGTGTATATTCCTCAAAGCGTTGTTTAATTTGTCTGGAAGCAAGACGTCTATGTACACGACGGGTCTGGTTTTCTTTTTGTAATCCGTGATTGCCTGTAGACCCTGCCACAATAGTCTCGTGTTTGAGCCGTTGAATTGCAACTCCACTTTGTCTCTATACTGACACTTTGCTTGTTTGATTGCCTTACGGAGGGAATAACTACACTGTATTTAGTCATTTCCAGTCGCCTTGCCATGATTGAATGTGGTGGTACGTGCTTTCATATTTTGCGCGAATGCTACCATCAATCCACCGTTTGTAGTTAGGGAAGGTTTTAATAGTCACAGGTATTAAACAGTCCCCGGGGCTAAATTATGAAAGACTGTAGTAACGATAAGATCCGATGTGATCTGTTCTGCTTTCGGTACTGGAGAAATTAAGAAAATACCTTTCCTATTTATTATTGCTTCATAAACGTTATCTTGCACATTTTATCTCACCCACCGTTTCTAATTTGCAATAAGATGAAGACATTCGTCTATGAAGCATATTCGCTATTCCCAAATCAAGGAGAGACTTCTCTCGTGCAGAGCCTGTGTGTGTCTCGCACACATCACACACACACACACACACACACACACACACACACCTTAATTAGCGAAGATGGAGGAGAGAACTAAACGTTCAAAAGGCCACAAGTACAACAAGATTTTTGCTTGTAAGGGCGGAAATACAAACAATCTGTCCAAACATCTATGGAAAGTGCATCATGTACAGACAGAGAAATGCAGTTTTCGACTGCCTAGCTCGTAGTTCATCCCTAGTTGCCCGATCTACTTTCGGTATATATGCTAGCAGCCTGGAGCCCACACACGGAGTTAACTCAATTATGAGAAACATGGGGTCATGATCAAAAGTAACCATTAGCCAGCTGATTTAATTTAGGTACGTACCCATAGCTAAACAATCACCCATTTAAAGATTTTGCTACTTTTTTGTTAAAGTTCCAGCTACAATGAACCAACCCACTCCTCCCTCTAATACCGCTGGTCCAAGCCAAAGACAAGCCCAAAGCCCCTTCACGCTGGCACATAGTGTGAGGATGACTGAGGAGAGGATGAATGAGTGCCACCTAACCGTGACCAAGTTCATAGTGATAGGCCTAGACCCCTTTGACACAGTGGAGTCCAAGGCTTTTAGGTAACAGTCAGTCAGTATATATTGAGTTGTATTCATTTTTAGGTTATAGTAGTATAAAAGGGTTGTATGTTAGTCCCATCACTCCACAATACACAACAACACAATAATGAACATTCAAAACATTAAAACCTTTTTTTTATTTTTTTAACTGTAGGGTGATGACAATGCACTCAACGCCAAATATACCCCTCCCTCCAGGAGTTACCTCAGTTACCTCACCGAGCATGTTGACCTAGAGGTCGAGCTCTACAAAGGCCTGCCTCCCATCCCCATGGCTGAAGATACTGTGATGTGGTTTTCTCCCACCACCACTCTGCCCCTCCTCACAAACAGCACAACAAACTACATCTGTGCTCAAGCCTCCTCCACCACTAGCGAGAAGGTATTTTCGATTGCAGGGAACACAATAAGCCAGGAGAGGTCCCGACTTCTGCCAGAGAAGGCAAATATGTTGATCTTTCTCCAGAAGAACTGCTAAGAGCTGGTAGTCCTTTTGCAGCCTACCTTCAAGCCCCACCCGTGTTGCTTTATACCACTATTTTCTTTCGCAGGAAAATATTGTTCATTTAATTTGTTTTACATTTCCATCATCATGTCACGTTTTGACCTTTATTTAGTATGTTCAGGGCGTGAGTTGGGGTGGGCAGTCTATGTTTTGTGTTTCTATGTTTAGATTTCTGTTTCGGCCTAGTATGGTTCTCAATCAGAGGCAGGTGTCGTTAGTTGTCTCTGATTGAGAATCATACTTAGGTAGCCTGGGTTTCACTGTTGGTTTGTGGGTGTTTATTTCCGTGTCTGTGTTTGTCACCACACGGGACTGTTTCGGTTTGGTTTTAGTTTATGTTCATATTTATTGTTTTGTATTTCTTAGTGTTCAGTGTATGTTTTATAATAAACGATATGGACACTCACCACGCTGCGTTTTGGTCCTCCGATCCCTGCTACACCTCTTCTGAAGAGGAGGAAATCTGCCGTTACACATCACAACATTAGAGTCTATAATAGTGATTTATTCGAAACATTCCTGTTTCTTTAGTTGTAAATAACTGTTATTTTACATTTCAGAAAAAAAGCAATGTTAATTCTGTTCTTAATGTTTCGTTTTTTCGTAAAAAAATTACAGAAAACAGAACAATAAGAATACCGTTAAAGTACCGGATCGATAAGCAGTATTGGTAAGAGTAGTAATACCGTTCAAATCTTAACGATACCCATCCTTACAGTGGGTACAACACCTCCTATACACTTCCTTATAAACTCGCTCACCGAGTCAGCGTATATGTAATGTTATTATCGGAGGCTACACGGAACATATCCCAGTCCACGTGATCGAAGCAATCTTGAAGTGAGGAATCCGATTGGTCAGACCAGCGTTGGATAGACCTACGTACGGGCGCTTCCTGTTTTAGTTTCTGCCTTTCGGAGGGGAGCAACAAGATGGAGTATTTTTCAGATTTGCCAAAAGGAGGGCTGGGAGGGCCTTGTATGCATTGCAGAAGTTAAGAGTAGCAATAGTCGAGTGTGTTACTTGCTCGTGAACAACAATCGATATGCTGATAGCATTTAGGTAGCCTTGTTCTCAAATTAGCGTTGTTAAAATCCCAAGCTACAATAAATGCAGCCTCAATTATATATGGTTTTCAGTTTGCATAAGGTCCAGTGAAGTTCCTTGATGGACGTCTTGGTATCCGCTTGCGGGGGGACAAACACGGCCGTGACAATAACCGAGGACAGTTCTCGTGGGAGATAATACAGTTGGCATTTGATTGTGAGGAATTCTAGGTCAGGTGAACAAAAGGACTTGGGTTCTTGTATGCTGTTACAATTACACCATGAGTAGTTAATCATGAAACATACACCTCCCCCTTACCGGAGAGATGTTCATTTCTGTCGGTGCGATGCACTAAAATTACTTGGCTGGATGGACTCCGACAGCATGTATGTTACAATCCCGGAAATCTCTTTGGAAAACAACTCTTACCCAGATTTCGTCGACTTTGTTACCTAGGGACTGGACATTAGTGAGTAATATACTTGGGAGCGGTAGGTGGTTTGTGCGCATCCCAAAGCCTAAATAGAAGACCGCTCCGGGACAATCTCTTCCGGCGGCGTTGTTTTGGGTCGGCCTCTGGAATCAGTTCAAATGCCCTGGGAGATACAGACAAATGATCCGCTTTGGGAAAGTTGTATTCCTGGTCGTAGTGCTGGTTGTGCTGGTAAGTTCACGACTCTCTGATATCCAATAGTTCCTCTCAGTTATTATATACAACACTTCAAGTTTTCTGGGCTAACAATGTAATAAATAATACATAACAAATTAAATACTGCACAGTTTCCTAAGTTCTTGAAGCGAAGCTGCCATCTCTATCGGCGCCATCTTGCAACAAGGTTCTCTGGTATGAAACCAAGATTGAACACTTTGGCCTGAATGCCAAGTGTCACGTCTGGAAGAAACCTGGCACCATCCCTACGGAGAAGCATAGTGGTGGCAGCACCATGCTGTAGGGATGTTTTTTAGCGGCAGAGACTGGGAGACTAATCAGGATCGAGGCAAAGATGATCAGAGCAAAGTACAGAGAAATCCTTGATGAAAACCTGCTCCAGAGCGCTAAGGACCTCAGACTAGGGTGAAGATTCACCTTTCAACAGGACAACGACCCTAGATAACACAGCCAAGACAACGCAGGAGAGGCTTCGGAACAAGTCTCTGAATGTCCTTGAGTGGCCCAGCTAGAGCCCGGACTTGAACCCAATCTAATATCTCTGGAGAGACCTGAAAATAGCTATGCAGCGATGCTCCCCATCTAACCGGAGAGCTTGAGAGGATCTGCAGAGAAGAATGTGAGAAACTCTCCAAATACAGGTGTACCAAGCTTGTAGAGTCATACCCAAGAAGACCTGACGCTGTAATCACTGCCAAAGGTGCTTCAACAAAGTAATGAGGAAAGGGTCTGAATACTTATGCAAATGTGATTAAACTTCTTTTTTTTTTTAAATACATTTCCAAAAATGTCTAAAACACAGTTTTTTTTCTTTGTCATTATGGGGTATTGTGTATACATTGATGGGGGAATTTCATCCATTTTAGAATAAGGCTGTAACGTAACAAAATGTGGAAAAAGCCAAGGGGTCTGAATACTTTACGAATGCACCGTATACTGCGGGTTAGTTGTCTTTTTTCTGAGTGGTAAAAACACACATTTCATACCAACTCCATCCCTCCCGTTTACTTTCACAACAATACCAACCTCGTCTGATCACGGTAGACACCAAAACAGGTCTCAAAAAGCTGGTTCAGAATTACAATATCTAATTTGGTTCCATCTAAAATCGAAAATACATTCAGAGTCAATAGAAGACAGTCTTTGATGGTTGGATTAAATCTCTCTCTCCCTCGTTCTGTCTCTCGGTCTCTCTCATATCAGTGCATGTTGTTACGTGCACCCAATACCAGACAGACTGCATGGTCTCTCATTCTTCTCCACTGAATTTGTCATCGTCTTCACTGATTCCCTTTCATCGTCCTCCTCTTTCTCATCAGTATTCCAAGGGGTCAAAACTAGGAAGACATGTGCACTCTTTATTTTGCTCCCTCCCTCGCTCACTGTTTCTTTCTCTCTCTCACTAACACAAAATCTTGGAAGAATACTACAGTACAAGCTGCTTCATTGTATGCATTGTCTATAAATGGTGTATTGTGCCTTGTTAGAAATTAACCTCTCTCCATGGGATTCAATATTTTGATTATGAAACATGTTGATTTCAACAAAGAACATTTCTGTATTTGTATTGCAAATCCAAAGGAAATTACAACCTGCTTTTGTCAGCACGTCTCTCAAAATGTGGTCTCCAGCTAGTCACCCACCCATGCATGCACACTGCACAAGGTATACAGCCCTATTTTGGTGGCCTCTGATACATTAGAATGCCATGATTCCATCTGAAATACACAGCAAAATTATTGAATACTTGAACAACTTAATCTCCCAGTTTGGTGAAATGAATTGTGGTATTGTGTAGAAAGGCAAACATTTATACGACAGAAAATGCATGAATTCATTGAGTTGTTAGTTGTTTGGGATATTGCCTACATCTATACTGTATGATCAATACTATTTTCTAAGTAAGATAACCCCTTTTTAACAATAAACCTGTCTTCTATTGATATTCAAGATATTCATATCTACCATTTTATTGCAAGTTATGAATTGCGTCAATGATGTTTGTTTTTCAAATTCTGTATTTTATTGGCTCTGTGGCTGTGGACACTAAGGGTAAGAAAACCAATGTGTCATTTCTTTGTTATTTGGGTGAACTCTCTCTTTGGCCTGTCAATCAGTCACTGTGATTGGGATTGTCAGGGGAGGGGGCAGGATGTTTGTCAGTCACAGAGTTGGTATGGTTTCAGACCCGTCAATTAGTTATTGTCAGTTATTGTGGGTGGGAATAGCCCCCCAAAAATCTTCTAATTACATTTATTGAGACAAAAACCTAAGAAATGAGGCTGTATTCTATCAAGTAAACATACATTCCGTGTTTACAAAACAATATAGAATTGCAGGAAACTGGTTTTCAGGGGGTGACCCCCAGACTCCCACCATAGTGTGCACCCACACTTTTATACAAAGTCATGCTTTCATGAATACACCTACAGGTATGAATGAAGAAATAAGCAGTTGTTAAACATGGGCTTTGCTACACAGAAAGCAACAGTTGACAACTCCATAGTCAGCACTTCATTCAAATCAGTAGGCCTATATCAATATCTGTAATAATACCATATAATTATCATGAGCTTTTATAACCGTCAATATTGTTTTTTTAAAATCATATTTTGGTCCAGAATGAGGCTCTCTCCACTACCGATTGTTCCTTCAGTGAGGATTCAACATCTTCCTCGAATGTTTTCATAATTTATCTGCAGATAATCACCGAAAAACAGTAATAGCCTACCATTATTCAAATTAGGGAGCCAAACTAACGGTCCACTCACCTATGCAATTCGGTTCCTGACATTCACCCAAAAGAGACATTCAAAAATAGCTGTTCGTTCACAAACAGCCCATCACTAGGCTACACTGACGTCACTTTAGTGGTCCCTGGAAAATCTCGACATGAGCTTGAATCCTAAGAAAATACACACAAGTTCTATAGTTTACTTGTCCCAACGCGATACCATGGACATATAACTACGTTGTATGATTTATGAATAGCAAAGGGATATAGGAGTTTGACTTTATTCAGTTCGGCACCTTTTATAATCTAGTCAACACAATCAAAGCACAGTAAACACAGTCAATAGCCTATGCGGCCCAACTCCGTGGCTTGCTAAATTAAACACGCAAAATAAATTAATGTGCCACAAAACGAGAATTAAGTGGATTTCAACTCACCGTTACCACTTACATTTACATGGGACGTATAAATTCACTCACAGGAGACGAAGAAGCATCATGCTTTTTCTTCTGTCTGAAAATACATTTGACTGCAGCCAACCACAGTGCACAAAAATAACACAGGTACCGAGAGGCGGGACAGGCAGCAGATTGACAGACCAGCAGAGTTTCCCTGTCATCGCTCCATTTGTCTAAGCCCTGTCAATAGATCACTTGAAGATGCATCATTTCATTCACTCTAGGGGGAGAAGGCTATATGGACTTTTCTGACTAGAGAATTGAAACTTTTAAATGAAAAGAAGCCTAGTTACTTTTTCCACTTCATAAATTATCCGACTGCCAATTGATCTGTTAATGGCCGTTTTGCCGATTACTGTTATTCTTATTGTGTTACTTTTTATTATTACTTTTTATTTTAGTCAACTTGGTAAACATTTTCTTAACTCTTCTTGAACTGCACTGTTGGTTAAGGGCTTGTAAGTAAGCATTTCACTGTAAAGTCTACACTTGTATTCTGCGCATGTGACAAATAGTTTGATTCGATTTGGTCGAAACCGCTGATCATCCATAACCTGTCATTACTTCTACTTCTAGAATTCCAACACAAGCAAACATCAAATTACAAAACAAAATTCCACAGCACAGCACCCTACATCTGTGATTTGTTCACTAGTTAGGATATCTACCTTGTGCATGACAAGTGCTTTTTCCAACAATTGTTTACAGACAGATTATTTCACTTATAATACACTGTATCACAATTCCAGTGGGTCAGACATTTACATACACCAAGTTGACTGTGCCTTTAAACAGCTTGGACAATTCCAGAAAATGATGTCATGGCTTTAGAAGCTTCTGATAGGCTAATTGACATCATTTGAGTCAATTGGAGGTGTACCTGTGGATGTATTTCAAGGCCTACCTTCAAACTCTGTGCCTCTTTGCTTGACATCATGGGAACATCAAAAGAAATCAGCCAAGACAGCAGAAAAACAATTGTAGACCTCCACAAGTATGATTCATCCTTGGGAGCAATTTCCAAATGCCTGAAGGTACCACGTTCATCTATACAAACAATAGTACGCAAGTATAAACACCATGGGACCAGGCAGCCGTCATACAGCTCAGGAAGGAGACGTCTCCTAGAGATGAACGTACTTTGGTGCAAAAAGTGCAAATCAATCCCAGAACAACAGCAAAGGACCTTGTGAAGATGCTGGAGGAAACAGGTACAAAAGTATCTATATCCACAGTAAAAAGAGTCCTATATCACATAACCTGAAAGGCCGCTCAGCAAGGAAGAAGTCACTGCTCCAAAACCACCATAAAAAAAGCCAGACCATGGTTTCAAACTGCACATGTGGACAAAGATAATACTTTTTGGAGAAATGTCCTCTGGTCTGATGAAACAAAAATAGAACTGTTTGGCCATAATGACCATCGTTATGTTTGGGGGACAAAGTGGGAGGCTTGCAAGCCGAAGAACACCATCCCAACCGTGTAGCATGGGGGTGGCAGCATCATGTTGTGGGGGTGCTTTGCTGCAGGAGGGACTGGTGCACTTGACAAAATAGATGGCATCATGAGGAGGAAAATTAATTATATATTGAAGCAACATCTCAAGACATCAGTCAGGAAGTTAAAACTTGGTCACAAATGGGTCTTCCAAATGGACAATGATCCCAAGACTCCTCCCTATTTGTGGCAAAATCGCTTGAGGACAACAAAGTCAAGGTATTGGAGTGGCCATTACAAAGCCCTGACCTCAATCCTATAGAAAATGAGTGGTAAGAACTGAAAAAGCGTGTGCAACCAAGGAGGCCAACAAGAAAGGCCAGTTAGACCAGCTCTGTCAGGAGGAATGGGACAAAATTCACCCAACTTATTGTGGGAAGCTCGTGGAAGTCTACCTGAAATGTTTGACCCAAGTTAAACAATTTAAAGGCAATGCTGCCAAATACTAATTCAGTGTATGTAAACTTCTGACCCACGGAATGTGATGAAAGTAATAAAAGCTGAAATAAATCACTCTACTTTTATTCTGACATTTCACATAATTAAAATCAAGTGGTGATCCTGACTGACTTAAGACAGGACATTTTTCTAGGATTAAATGTCAGGAATTGTGAAAAACGGGCTAAAGTGTATGTAAACCTCCGACTTCAACTTGTATGTATGTATGACTGAATGTGTGTGTGAGTTCGTAGCAGCAGCATGGTTGGGAGGGGGCAGCCACCATGGCCCCAAGGCAGCAGCCCCAACCCCACAGCCTGGGGACGATAACGTAACCGCTCCCCTCCTCACTACACCATCCACGCACGCGTGCACACACAAAATGGGGGGCAGGTACCCTACCAGTTAGAGTGTTAGGCCAGTAACCGAAAGGGTGCTAGTTCGAATCCCTTGAGCAAGGCACTTAACCCTAATTGCTCTAGGGTTGGCGTGGATAATGGCTGACACTGGCCATGACCCCACTCTCTGAGGGTGTCTCTTAGTGGGAGATGGGATATGCAAAAACACATTTCCAAATCACACGTGTATTAATACACACTTTTACATGTGTGAAATAGGACAAATATAAGCACTCACCACCTGACCACATGTTGCTTATATTACAGGGACCACTACATTACTTAATAGCTCAATTACCAAAGACAATGGCTTAATTATAGAGTGGCAAGAACATCAAATGTGGACTGTCACAAAGAATTGAAAGGATGGTAATGGAGTTGGTAGTGTCTGTTCAGGGCTCCAGCCAGTCAGTTATAGGACGCATCCCAAATTGCACCCTACTATTCCTATAGTGCACATCTTCTGACCAGAGCTAAAGCGGTTAGTGTTTAATGGTATCCCTGTGCGTCAGTTGGAATTCACTTATTGTAGCCTACATTATGCGTTGAGGTACAGCTGGTTCAAATCCCCGAGACGACTAGGTGAAACATCTGTTGAGGTGCACTTGAGCAAGGCCATTTCTCCCATAAGTCACTCTGGCTAAGAGAGTCTGCTAAATGGCTCAAATGTTAAATGTAATTGGTATACTACTGTATGTTTCATACATTTCCTTACATGAGTTTGACATTGTGTTGACACCATTAAATTATATTACGTTTCTGTACTGTGTTGCTACACTAAAGCAAAACCTATTGCTGATGTTGAACAACATGGTAGGGCAAAATAGTGATATATGTTGGACCACCCTGATCCCTGGTATTGTGGCAGATACAAACAGCTAAACAAACTACAGGCTTTCATTTATAGCCATTGACTTCATGTCCATGCATAGAATAGAAAGGTACAGGCATGGAGACCGATGGTCCTGTACTGTATTCAACATTCAAGTGACAGCTCAAAAGTAAGTGAATAGAATTAATCAATTAAATTACAAAATCAATAAAATCTATTTAAAAAGTGGATACCCATCTCAGCTTCAGACTAAACGGTTCACTCCCCATGAATAGAAACCTAATACCTATCAGCAAGCAACCCACACCCAAGAAATTAAATTACATTCATCCAGTAGCGATGATTCCCCCTCACTACAATTATACCATATTGTACTATGATTACTTTCTCCATTGTAAATTCAAATCACACACACATTCTAGGAAATGAATTACTGAAGTAATCAAAGTCTATTCAAGTGAAGATTACTTAAGTGTCTGAAAAAAAGTTAAAAGACCAAATTGACCACAAAACTATCGTTTAGCGGCATGTTATGTTAGTAAATGTAATCTTAATTCCTTATTGCCCTTTTGAAAATACTTTCATTTGGAGTAATAATCATACAATTTTGAGAAAACTTTGAACAATTACCCTTTTGAAATGTTAATTGCCTTTATGTCCCCTTCAACCAAAGTGACTGCAGCTAAACCTGCATTTTTTACGACGTACAGTGCATTCAGAAAGTATTCAGACCCCTTGACTTGTTCCACATTTTGTTACTATACAGCCTTATTCTAAAATTGATCAAATATATACGTTTTTCTGAAATATACAAACAAACCCCATAATGACAAAGCGAAAACAGGTTTAGACATTTTTGCAAATGTATATACAACTTTTTTTATTTTTTTATATACAAAATACCTTCATTACATAAGTATTCAGACCCTTTGCTATGAGTCTCAAAATTGAGCTCAGGTGCATCCTGTTTCCATTGATCATCCTTGAGATGCTTCTACAACTTGATTTGAGTTCACCTGTGGTAAATTCAATTGATTAGACATGATTTGGAAAAGACACACACCTGTCTATATGGTTCCACAGTTGATCCTTCTGTAGCTCAGTTGGTAGAGCATGGCACTTGTAACGCCAGGGTAGTGGGTTCGATTCCCGGGACCACCCATATGTAGAATGTATGCACACATGACTGTAAGTCGCTTTGGATAAAAGCGTCTGCTAAATGGCATATTATTATTATTATTATTATAGTGCATGTCAGTGCAAAAACCAAGCAATGGGGTTGAAGGAATTGTCCGTAGAGCACCGAGACAGGATTGTGTCAAGGCACAGATCACGGGAAGGATTGAAAGCATTGAAAGTCCCCTAGAAACACAGTGGCCTCCAACATTTTTAAATGGAAGAACTTTGGAACCGCAAAGACTCTTGCTGGAGCTGGCCAAAATGGGAGAACCTTCCAGAAGTACAACCAGCCCACTAAGAGTTTGCCAAAAGGCACCTAAAAGACTCTGGCCATGAGAAATAAGATTCTCTGGTCTGATGAAACCAAGATTGAACTCTTTGGCCTGAATTCCAAGCATCACGTCTGGAAGAAACCTGGCACCATCCCTACGGTGAAGCATGGTGGTGACAGCATCATGCTGTGGGGATGGTTTTCACTGGCAGGTAATGGGAGACTAGTCAGGTTCGAGGCAAAGATGAATGGAGCAAAGTAGAGAGATCCTTGATTAAAACCTGCTCCAGAGGGTCCAGGACCTCAGAGTGGGGTGAAGGTTCGACTTCCAGCAGGACAACGACTCTAAGCACACAGCCAAGACAACGCAGGAGTGTCTTCAGGACAAGTCTCTGAATGTTCTTGAGTGGTCCAGCCAGAACCCGGACTTGAACATGATCTAACCTCTTTTATTTTATTTTACCTTTATTTAACCAGGCAAGTCAGTTAAGAACACATTCTTATTTTCTATCTGGAGAGATCTGAAAATATCTGAGCAGCAATGCTCTCCATCCAACCTGACAGAGCTTGAGAGGATCTGCAAAGAAAAATGGGAGAAACTCCCCAAATACAGGTGTGCCAAACTTTTAGCGTCATACCCAAGAATACTTGAGGCTGTAATCGCTGTCAAAGGTGCTTCAACAAAGTACTGAGTAAAGGGTCTGAATACTTATGTAAAATGTGATTGGTTTTTATTTTTAATGAATTAGCAAAAATGTCTAAACATGTTTTTGATTTTTTTTAATTATGTGGTATTCTTTTTAGATTGAAAATGAAAAAGATTTAATACATTTTAGAATAAGTCTGTAACGTAACAAAATGTGGAGAAGGTCAAGGGGTCTGAAAACTTTCAGTACACATGTAGGATCTTCATTTGAACCAATTTAAACCTGCAACAATAGGAAATGTGAATTATTACGTGGATTATAATTCATGTGCAGTTTTGTATGGGTTGATACATTTTTCACAAGGGAAAATTAAGTAAAATTTCTGAAGTGGAAATTACAAACTTCTAAAGCCTTTTTAAACCTCAAATGCACTAGAAGCTTTACATTTCCTGTTCTCCTGCAACAGGGTGATTAAATGTAGATCCTACATCTATACATATGACTCCTTATCAATCGTTATTCTTCTCATAGACTGCACGTCCATGCCAAGACTTGAATCATCGCGTGTCAAAGACAGACACTTTCTGACAACTGAAGTAGTTTGAAGAATTCTCATTGCTAAACCATGGTATTTCATTGTAATATTTTTTTTGTTAAATGGTTATCAATAAGTTATATAAAGACAACAGGCAGGTGACTTACTGCATTAAGATGAAGATGATGAGTGTGAAGCCTGCCATGACGATGAAGGGCATGCCAGGGAAGGTGGGCAGGGTCAGAGGGAACAGTCCATTAAACATCACCGCTGCAAACATAATACATGTGGTCTCCACAGACGCAGAGAAGGAGAACATCGCACCTGCAGGGTCACAAAAGAAACACGGGTTTATGCAAAGCCTTACGTTGACAGAGTTCCATCAACTGAACTCATGAACGTTGCAATAGTTGTCGAAACTCTCCAAATATAAGGCTCTGAGTTTTCAGCGGTTCTAAGTTTGAAGACACAAATTATTCTAAGCATTGATTTCTGTGTTACAAATTACTTTTTTTTGGTGTGACTGTAAAAGAAAATAGTTGACTACCCTAGAAAAGAAGAGTTTAGACTACCAACAGAGGTTTAAATATGTAATGTTTTCAGATGTCTGTACTTTCATTGAAAGCATTGTTTAAGTACACACAGTCCAGGTTGAATAACTTTGAACATGAAGACAAAATTTGATTTGATATCATTGTGTATTTGTCACATGCACTGAATACAACAGGTGGTAGACCTTAAATTGAAATGCTTACTTACAAGAGATTAACCATCAACGCAGTTAAGAAAATACCACAAAAAAAGAGAAAACCAAATAATTAAAGAGCAGCAGTAAATAACAATAGCTGGGCTATATACAGGGGGTACCGGTACAGAGTCAATATGCAGGGGCACCGGTGTCGAGGTAATTATGTACATGCAGGTAGGGTTATTAAGGTGGCTATACATAGATAATAACAGAGTAGCAGCAGCGTAGAGAGGGGTGCAAATAGTCTGGGTAGCCATTTGATTAGCTGTTCAAGAGTCTTATGGCTTGGGGGAAGAGGCTGTTTAGAAGCCTATTGGACCTAGACTTGGCGCTCTGGTACCACTTGCCATGCGGTACCAGAGAGAACAGTCTATGATTAGGGCTACTGGAGTCTTAGACAATTTTAGGGCCTTCCTCTGACACCACCTGGTATAGAGGTCCTGGATGGCAGGAAGTTTGGCCCCGATGTGATATACTGGGCCGTACACATTACCCTCTGTAGTGCCTTGCGATCGGAGGCCGAGCAGTTGCCATACCAGGCAGGAATGCAACCAGTCAGGATGGTGCAGCTGTAGAACCTTATGAGGATCTGAGGAACCGTGCCAAATCTTCTCAGTCTCCTGAGGGGGAATAGGCTTTGTTGTGCCTTCTTCATGACTGTCTTGGTGTGGTCAGACCATGTTAGTTTGTTGATGATGTGGATGCCAAGGAACTTGAAGCTCTCAACCTGCTCCACGACAGCCTCATCGATGATGAGGCAGCTCTACCCTTTAGCTCAGTGCGAATGTTTCCTGTAATCCATGGCCTCTGGTTGGGGTATGTACGTACAGTCACTCTGGGGACGACGTTCTCTATGTACTTATTGATAAAGCCAGTGACTGATGTGGTATACTCCTCAATGCTATCGGAAGAATCTCGGAACATATTCCAGTCTATGCTAGCAAAACAGTCCTGTAGTTTAGCATCTGCTCATCTGACCACTTTTTTTTTATATATACCGAGTCACTGGTGCGTCCTGCTTTAATTTGACTTGTAAGCAGGAACCAGGAGGATAGTTATGGTCAGATTTGTCAAATGGAGGGCGAGGGAGAGCTTTGTAGAAGTCTCTGTGTGTGGAGTAAATGTGGTCTAGAATTTTTTTCCCTCTGGTTGCACATTTAACATGCTGATTGAAATTCAGTAAAATTGATTTAAGTTTCCCTGAATTAAAATCACCGGCCAATAGGAGAGCCGCCTCTGGTTGAGTTTTTTCCTGTTTGCTTATAGCGGAATACAGCTCATTTTGTGCGGTTTTAGTGCCAACCTCGTTCTGTGGTGGTATGTGGACAGCTACAAGAAATACAGATGAAAACTCTAGGTAGATAGTGTGGTCTACTGCTTATCATGAGATACTCTACCTCAGGCTAGCAAAACCTAGAGACTTCCTTGTACATTGTGCACCAGCTGTTGTTTACATAAATGTGTAGGCCCCTCCCCGTGTCTTACCAGAGACTGCTCTTCTGTCTTGCCGATAGAGTGTATAACCCGCCAGCTATATGTTCTTAATGTCATCGTTCAGCCACAACTCAGTGAAACAGAAGATATTACAGTTTTTAATGTCCCGTTGGTAGGATATCCGTTCTTTCAGTTCGTCCCATTTATTTTCCAGCGATTGAACGTTAGCTAGCAGACCGGAAGGCAAGGGCAGATTAACCACTCATCGCCTGATCCTCGCAAGGCACCCCGATCTTTTGCCTCTAAATCTCAGTTACCTTCTGCAGCGAATCACGGGGATCATGGCCTGGTCGCGTGTCTGCAGTATATCCCACGCGTTCGACTCATTGAAGAACTCCTCGTCCTATTTGAGGTGAATAATCCCGGGTTCTGATGTCCAGAACCTCTTTTCGGTCACAAGAGACGGTAGCAGCAACATTATGTACAAAACAAGTTAAGAACAGAGCGAAAATAAATAAATAGCATGATTGGTTGAGTCGTTAAGATGGCAGCCCTACCCTCCGGCGCTATCATGAATGACATAGTATTGCTCTGCGATGTTGTGACTGTGCTTATGTAACAGTATAACTTTAGACCGTCCCCTCGCCCATACCCGGGCGCGAACCAGGGACCCTCTGCACACATCAACAACAGTCACCCACGAAGCATCGTTTCCCATCGCTCCACAAAAGCCGCAGCCCTTGCAGAGCAAGGGGAACCACTACTTCAAGGTCTCAGAGCAAGTGATGTCACCGATTGAAACGCTATTTAGCGCGCACCACAGCTAACTAAGCTAGCCGTTTCACATCCGTTACACTTACAGTACCAACTAGAGATGCATAAGATGAATATGGAGCAGAGGGAGGGAAATCTTAAGTGGTTCCAACATGGAGTACTTGATCTGAGAGAAAGACTGGCTGCTAGCTACGTACTTTTTTTATGTCAACTTAAAAGTGGCAGTGCAACATGCCTTTAGAATAAAAACTATGGGAAAACAAAACATTGTTTCTTACATGAACAAACGGTACAGGTTGTACATAAATGCAACAGCAGGCTTTGCATTTCACATAATTATACAGGGGCATTTCAGTAGCTAAGTATCGAGACAAGGTAGCTATTTTAACTCTTGAAAATCTTGATTGCTATTCAATGTTATTTTGCCTGCAAGAACAGTATCATTACTAGTGGTGCAATGATTTGAGAAATAACACAAATGTTACCAATCTTTCAATGCAGGTATACATTCTACATAGTATTGTTTCAATAAAATGACTGAATAAGAGAAAGGAATAACAAAATATTACTGTGCATCATTTGTTCACCCAACCATTCTCTGATGTGGCCATGATGGACTTACGGAGAACACGGAATATCCACGAGGCTGCTGGCTCTTTTCTCTATGCTGAGGATCTCAAGGTTCATCAAAATATAATAACATGCATATTTCTCTCAGGAGTTGGACTTGAGCAACAGGGAACATTCTGGGTCAAAAGTCCAATGTTAAACTGTCTCTTCATTTCAGTCACGTTGAAGTGTAATGTAAGGTACGCCTTGCAACTTATTCCGCTTGCTCTTTAGGGGGCTCGGTCAGGTTACTGTCAGGCACTTTGTGAACACTTGATGTAAAAAGGGCTTTATAAGTCAAATGTGATGGAGCAAATGTGGTGGAGCTCAAGACCCACCTTGTTCGTCTGGCTCTACGATGGTGGAGGACAGAGAGCGGATGACAGCCTGAGTGATGCCAGCAGGGGCAGACACCACAGCCACTGGGGGGAAGGGAGAGACAGGAAATGGCAGGGGAGGACAGACAGAACAAAATGAGGACAGACAGGACAGAACAGGACAAATGGGCAGATGGGACAAGGGACAGACAGGACAGGGCGACAGACAGGTCAAGAGGGCAAACATGACATGAGGGCAGACAGGAAAGGAGGACATTTAACCCAGAAGAGGACAGACGGGACAGAAGGACAGACAGGACCGACAGGACAGAGGAGGACAGACAGGATAGAGCAGAACAAGACAAAAGTTACATTAAAAAACTATGAGACATATTAGCCAATAAACTGCATTATCTATGAGATAAGGTTGATGTTATTAAGCTCAGGCTCGTTAAAGGGGAGGTGAGGGTAAGGCATTGCATTCTCCTTTATTAGAATATAGTTTAAAGCCTAATCATCACAAATGAGGATGTGTGTGTGTTCGTGTGTGTGCGCGCATGTAGGTGTGCTGTATGTGTACTTATTATGTTTGTTACTTAAAAAGGTGCACTATGCAGAAAAGGCTCTGTAATTTCCTGGTGGCTAAAATTCAAATAGTTGGCCCAATTTACCATAACCAAACATTTGTATTTTCAGCTGTTAGAAGCTGGTGTACAAAACCGAAAGTAAAAGATAAAGACGAAACGTAAGAACGGGAAGCAGAAATAGCACCCCCAAAAAGTTACATATTGCAGCTTTAAAACATGCAGTCAGACGAACCAACTCCTGCCCGGCTATGGAAATGGGGGTGATGACTCTGAAGCTGTACCAGCGTGCTAACCCTCATTATTCCAGACAAAGGAAGAGAGCAGAATGCAGATATCTGGTGAGGTTGCAGCTAATTATTCACATAATGCTTAAAAGTGTGTGTGTGGTCACGCCACTCATCTCCCCTCTTAAAATGCTTTAGTCCACCTCCACGTTGATTAGAATAACAATTTCCACAACTATTTATTTAATTAAGGATATCAATACCCATCCTGTACATCTCCCTCAGTCTCAAAAGCTTGTCTGACCACTAGGCTGGCACAATGCACTGTTATCCTAAAGGAGGCTGTGTTTAAGCAGCTCGTCAGGAAAATGACAACTTTACATACTCCAAGACAAAATGATTTGTGTCTCTTTTTAATTCAAGCACAGCAGTGTCTAAGTGTGTCAACATCATCACAACAACTCCTGGCTAAAATCCAATCCAGCCTGTACTGTAACGCTGCAGTCTTAACCTCATCAGTTACGAAGGTCTCTGCATGAAACCTTTCAAATATTTATTATTTTATACCAGGGGTGGCCACCCTCCTCCCAAAGAGGGAGAGGCCCTGCATCTACATGCTTACTCCAACCCTGCTGTAACACACCTGATACAGCCAATCAGGGTCCTGGTGGGTAGCCAATTCCTAGAATCAAGTGTGTTAGATTAGGGTTGGAGCAAAAGCCTGCAGGAGGGTAACTCTACAGGAGGACGGTAAACTCTACAGGGGGACGGTAAGGCACCAAAACTTTTATATTTGAGAAAACATCAGGGATTTTATTAATTGTGTCTCAGAGTAGGAGTGCTGATCTATCCGTATTCTTAAAACACTTTGTGAATAGCGGCCCAGAATTTCATATTAGTTCAGTACATCATCAATCCGTGCATAGGTCCCCTCACCTAGAAACACCATCCATGTGTTTGTGGAGAAGGCCATTAGAACTAAGCCTGCTGTCCTGAAGAGAACACTCACTTTGGCCAGAGTCATCTCTCCTACCACTCTCATAAGCAGAGGGAAGATCCCCAGCAGGGTAAACCCCTAGGACAAAACATTACATACCTTTAGACATTCTCTACTTCTTATTGCATATTAATGATTGTTTGATGCTTGATTGGAAGTTGAATAAATTGGATACATTGAGTGATGGGATCATAGAGTCTATTATTCCTAACAATTAACAATCTGCAATTACAGTTGGGCAATCAATTTACTGGTCGCTCTTAAAAACACAATTTTGGGTAATTTGGGAAAGTTTGCTGTTTGGCTTTTCTACAACGAGTCATTATATGTTGGAACCGCATTCCTTAGTTAGCCAAAACACTGCATCAATTAACCTTTAGAGATTGTGTCAAAACAACAAACATGGATATTTATGTACGTGTGTGTAGGCTATATATGTGCGTGCATACACTTCACGCCCGAGTGTGTGTGTGTGTGTGTGTGTGTGTGTGTGTGTGTGTGTGTGTGTGTGTGTGTGTGTGTGTGTGTGTGTGTGTGTGTGTGTGTGTGTGTGTGTGTGTGTGTGTGTGTGTGTGTGTGTGTGTGTGTGTGTGTGTGTGTGCGCGCGCGCGTCTGTCTATGCCCGTCAGAGTGCTTGTGTGTAATGTGACTCATTTGCCCTCTTTGTCTAAAAGCTGACAGATTTGATTTAATTATCCCGTCCAGCTCAGGGTGACAAGTTGCCAGTGTCCTCATCCCCCCTCTGCCCCCTTCCCTCACCAGCAGTCTCAAATCTACACTAGGAAACATAATAGGAATGCATAAACGTTTCCCTGAGAAGGTCAGCTTTCTATGTTTTTACTTCAATCAACTAATTAGAGCTTGTGGTGTTTGTGGTGTTTAATCATTCTTATGGAACTCTGCTCTGCCCTGATTACAAGTCAATCTCATTCTCAACCTTTAAGCCAATTACTAAAAGCTACCTCAAGGAGAGGAGCCGTGAACCCACCCCTGCTGCCCTCCCAGACCTGCTATGGAGGAGAAGTAATACATTTCATTGACAATTCCATAACCCTTTGATATTCTATTATGTAACTAACATTAATATTGGGGATGGATTACATGTGTTAGTTTAGCCGAGGCTACAAGCTGCTCATCTTCTCCTCTTAATTCCCCGAGCTCTCCCTTGTTTTTTTTAACTTTCACTGTTTGAATCCCGAGAGCTAAAAACAAACCCTGTAGTTTTCCCCTCTTCTAAAGTCTTTCATCTGTTGGTAATTAAAGTATGTTTGTGTGTTTGTAGCAGAGGGCAAGAAGCAACACTCAGACATCCCCCATAGACTACGGACTTAATACACCTCCTCCTCCAAATCGATGCGGCTGCCTGCCTCAGAGTCAGCCCAACAAAAGGCAGCAGAGCGTTCTGAGAGCCCCTGTGGCACCGTGCGGAGCAGTTGAGCCGACAGACTAAATGGGAAAGCGTCGCCTCTCCGATCTGGATTCTGAGCTCTTTAACAAGCAGTCTTTGTTTAAGTGTCACATCAAGGCAAGACATCGACCCAGACTCATTCATGAGATCACGAAGGACGAAGACAGAGACACTCAAGTACCCCCCCACACACACACACACACACACAATCATACCCCCAAAGGGTCCCTTGAAATACATACAGCATCTGAGTTGTAACTGCTGTGAACATATTAAAACTATGGTTGCTATTGGTTCAGATCGGTAAAGGTCTTGTTTGGATGTTTTTTGTGTGGTTTCAGCTATTTTTATTTAAACTATTTTTGTTTCTGTTTTGCCGTTATGTGGTTTGGGATTTCTAAAACAAGGTGAAACGGTAAGAATGTGTTATTGTAAATGTGTGGGGACCGGATGGTACTATGAACTCTTGCTCTGAGCCATGGGACATAGCTAGTGCATATCATTAACTATCATCCAATCCATGGCCAGTCAAGTGGAGACCTGTGGACCTTGGTTTGGAAAGTCACACGTGGGTAACTAAGCCCAGTACGCAGACAGAGGAACAGTAATCATGTGATCTGAGTCATGTGCAAATGTTTTCACAACATTACGCAATGACCATTGGCAGTACTCTAGGAACATATAAAGCCAAAGGCCATGGGATCATCATTGTTTCAGTTAGATTTAGTTTTATGATTGAATCAGCTGAACAAATAAACCCATAGTATAATGCAAACAAATGTAGCAAACAAATGTAGCTTCCATTTGAAATGTACAGTACAGAGCTGGACCTCTAGTTATGTGGATCAGACTTTGCACCATATCATCCAAATCTTTACATATTACTGTCTTATTACAGTATAATTGTCAATGCATTTCTCAGTGATTTGAGTCTTTAGTTGCTGGGGAAATCAATTGATGTTTGCCTTTTGGTGCATCTAAATCATAATCATGACCTTTCTGATGAAGCAGAGCCACTTACTAACAGCAGCATCTGGGCTGATTTGAACACGCCATACAGTTCAGTTGTGAACTCCCTTGGCTCGTACTTCAAATAGAGCAGGGAGATAGCCTGCTCTCCTGGAGGGAGGAAACACACACACACACACACACACACACACACACACACACACACACACACACACACACACACACACACACACACACACACACACACACACACACACACACAGAGAATTATTGCAAACGTAATCAATGTTTAGAGCGAGTTTAAGATATAGAGGAAAGGTTCATATAGAGTTGTAATGCAGTTATTGTGGTGGAATATTACTTGTCGGTTATATATACAGTACCAGTCAAAAGTTTGGACACCATTTCATTCAAAGTGTTTTTCTTTAATTTACTATTTTCTGCATTGTAAAATAATAGTAAAGACATCAGAACTATGAACACATATGGAATAATGTAGTAACCAAAAGTGTTAAATAAAAATATATTTTATATTTAAGATTCTTCAAATTAGCCACCCTTTGCCTTGATGACAGATTTGCACACTCTTGGCATTTTCTCAACCAGCTTCACATGGAATGCTTTTTCAACAGTCTTGAAGAAGTTCCCACAAATGCTGAGCACTTGTTGGCTGCTGTTCCTTCACTCCGCGGTCCAACTCATCCCAAACCATCTCAATTGGGTTGAGGTCGGGTGATTGTGGAGGCCAGGTCATCTGATGCAGCACTCCATCACTCTCCTTCTTAGTCAAATAGCCCTTACACAGCTTGGAAGTGTGTTGGGTCATTGTCCTGTTGAAAATCAAAATGACAGTGGAACTAAAGCGCAAACCAGATGTGATGGCGTATCGCTACAGAATGCTGTGGTAGCCATGCTGGTTAAATGTGCCTTGAATTCTAAATAAATCACAGACAGTGTCACCAGCAAAGCACCCCCACACCATTACACCTCCTCCTCCATACTTCACGGTAGGAACTACACATGCAGAGATCCTCTGTTCACCTACTCTGCGTCTCACAAAGACACGGTGGTTAGAACCGAAAATCTCAAATTTGGACTCATCAGACCAAAGGACAGATTTCCACCGGTCTCATGTCCATTGATCATGTTTCTTGGCACACGCAAGTCTCTTCTTCTTATTGGTGTCATTTAGTGGTTTCTATGCAGCAATTCGACCACGAAGGCCTGATTCACGCAGTCTCCTCTGAACAGTTGATGTTGAGATGTTACTGGTGCTTTTACTCTGAAGCATTTATTTGGGCTGCAATTTCTGAGTCTGGTAACTCTAATGAACTTATCCTCTGTAGCAGAGGTAACTCTGGGTCTTCCTTTCCTGTGGCGGTCCTCTTGAGACAGTTTCATCATAGCGCTTGATGATTTTTGCAACTGCACTTGAAGAAACTTTCAAGTTCTTGAAATGTTCCCAGATTGACTGCCCTTCATGTCTTAAAGTAATCATGGACTGTCATTTCACTTTGCTTATTTCAGCTGTTCTTGCCATAATATGGACTAGGTCTTTTACCAAATAGGGCTATCTTCTGTATACCACCCCTACCTTAACAACTGATTGGCTCAAACACATTAAGAGAATTCACTTAACAAGGCACACCTGTTAATTGAAATGCATTCCAGGGACTCTCTCATGAAGCTGGTGAAAGAATGCCCAGAGTGTGCAAATCTGTCATCAAGGCAAAGAATGGCAACTTGAAGTATCTCAAATATAACATACATTTTGATCTGTTTAACACTTGTTTGGTTACTATATAATTCCATATGTGTTATTTCATAGTTTTGATTTCTTCACTATTATCCTACAATGTAGAAAGTAGTAAAAATAAAGAAATAACCTGGAATGAGTAGGTGTGTCCAAACTTTTGACGGGTACTGTACGTGAACCATAGATTTTCATGACGGTCTTTAAATGGGTAATTTTACATGAAGGTGTACAGGGCAATCACATACTTCTGTAAATACAGACTGTCACTGAAATGGTACATCTCATTTTCCATTTCATAAAATAATTGCTAGGAATGATTCTATAAGACATTTGAGATACTGTCATTTTATTCACTATTTAGGGTTCTAGGACATTGCCTGAACACATGGCCTCTTGCATGTATAGACATGAGCTCTGAAGTACATTTGTAATGTATTCATAACCAAGTATGAATTACTATAATGGTGACTATATAACTGACAGTCTTGGCCATTTCAAAAAATGGATTGGGTTTATTATGAAGTGTACCATAACTGTACATGAATTCAAAAATCATGTGGTCATGTATGGATGACAAACTGTACGTTGACATTTGAGGTACTCAATGGTGTTTAAGAAACATTATCTAACATGCAGGAAGTAGGCTTACATATTCCAGTATTCAAAAGAAAATATTACATGACATGAGACAGGGAATGTAAACACTGAACCACATTCAAAATGGTTTCTTGGTGACAGTGAGTGCACAGATGCGTACTGCTAATACTGTAAAGGACTACCATAATGTATGTGACAAATAAGAAAACTATATGACAGCTCGATTGAAAACCCTCAGGGCAAGAAGCAACACTCAGACATCCCCCATAGACTACGGACTTAATACACCTCCTCCTCCAAATCGATGCGGCTGCCTGCCTCAGAGTCAGCCCAACAAAAGGCAGCAGAGCGTTCTGAGAGCCCCTGTGGCACCGTGCGGAGCAGCGAGCCGACACAGACTAAATGGGAAAGCGTCACCTCTTCGATCTGGATTCTGAGCTCTTTAACCACATTCAACATTGTTGAGTGCACAGATGCTGTATTGCTTATACTGTGAAGGTCTATCATACTGTATGTTTCAAATAGGAAAACAATGGCATTAATAGCTCATTTGAAAACCCTCATTTGAACAGCTGTGTTGAGACAATAATGATCAAACAACAGATGGAGTTTACTCACCGACAGCTACCAGGTTGTTGATGAATGTGCAGACTATAAGAAGGTGGAGTTTCTGCCTCTGCTGTCCTGGCCTCCTCCTGAACATGGCTTTGAAGGACCTCTTGACATCAGACAGGCACAACAGGTTGGATGATGGTTCAGTGTCAGTGTCACCAGGTGGGACTGAGCGTTCAGGATCCCGTAACCAAACCAGAATATAGAGCACTGAGAGAACATGGCAGGAGCAGTATGCCACAAATGCAGACATCAGCCCAAACTCCTGTATCAAGAAACCAACTAACAAGAACCCCACCATCCCTCCTACGTAGATCATCGACTCTGCCGCCGCCATACGCAGAGTACGGTTACTCCCCAACCCGGCTGTGACATCTGCTAAGTAACTAAACGAGCTAAGGAATACTGAGACGTATCCTCCAGAGAGGCCCGTTACCCCTGCGGCGATTAGCGACCAGTACACACTAATGTCCTCCAGTAGAGACATTGCTATGAGCACACCACCACTGACCAGAGACATAAGGCAAGGCAGCAGCATGACAGCCTTGCGGCTGGAGCGGTCAGACCAGGAGCCTAGCAGCATGGCTGGAAGGATGGACAGTAGGCTGGTCACACATGTGTAGATCAGGAGGATGTAGGAGGAACGACCCTCAATGAGCTCCTCCTCATCCTTGAGGTGCGCCGGGCTGCTGCAGATGTAAGAGTCTTGAAACAGCTCATAGCACACCTGGACAGAGGAACAGACACTTTAAGGTTTCCAGATCAAGATTAAGCCTAGTCCTGGAATAGAAAGTGTGCACAATAGAGAATCTATTTAATAATTTTTTTGTCCAGGAAAAGGCGTAATCTGTTCCCTAATTTAGTAGGTACTCATGTTAGGGACTATTGCTATTATACACTTTTTTCATAATATAATTTCATAATGACTCCCAGAGCTAATGCCTAGGCTTCAGCTCAAAATACGTATGCAGTGTTGAGGCATGTAAAATGACCTTAGTCAATCCCATAGTTCCCATTGCACAGACTCAAGAACACATTTAATTCAAACCATACTTCTGCTTCCCTGTCTACATTCATCATTCACATTTTACTGGATAAAATCGAACCTGCAGAGCTGAACTTACTCTTGGGGAAACATTTCATCTGCTATGCATGCTATTGCAACATGGAAAGTGCTGCAGCATTAATGAGCCCAAACAGACAGATAAGATGTCAGTCTGAAATTATTAAATAAATCTGGACAATATAAACCATAAAAACAGAGAAAAACGACACAGAGAAATTATGGCCCTCGCTGCAAGAGGCACATTGTCGACAGAGTTTTATGTACAGAGTTTTATGTACAGTACATACAGACGTTGTTTGACAGTTGAACTCTGTAGTGTATTATATGTATGTGCTGCCTCACCTATAGATGGATATTGAATTGAGTTCAGCAGAGGTAGGAGAGAGAGGAGGGAGTAGACTGTATATTAATAAAAAGGCAGGGAGCTGTGAGAATCAGATATTTGCATATCTATGCTATTTGTAACCCACAATCATACAGTAGCCTATATCGGTTCAGTCCTATGTCTGAGCTTTACATTTGCTTTGAGTTCCATTGAAATAAAATAAAAAAACTGTTCCCAAATTGTATACACTCTACTCTAAATTTCGGGATATCATATCTAATGGTAGGCCTACTATTTTAATCTCAATGTCAGGTTGATTGATTTAGACTTTTACTGTTCATATGTCACTGGAACTGACAGGACTGTTTCACCTCATTTTGGTGGAAACATTGGTCTAGTTGAACATGTATAAGCAACACAAATCGAGTATAGCCGATGCTACTGAAAATATCAACCATAGTTCTGATAGTTTAATGAATAGCCTAATACGCGAACATGTGTAAGTAAACAGGTGTGTTTGATAATGCCGCGAGCAGATCGTTGGCCCACTGTACCTTTGCGATGACCAGCTGTTGATACGCAGGCGTCACGATGAACGTGCTGGTCATGTAGAAAAAAATGACCGGCTCCACGGTCACGAATGTTCGGACCCGTTGTCCCCATGTTGACATATCGTTGTTGAGTCGCTCTTGCAATAGCAGACAAGTGCAAACACGACTGGCATAACAGAAATGCAAAAGACAAGGTAACTATTGCTACAATTAGCCTATAGGAGGTATAATAAGTTATCGAAGTCTTACAGAGGAGTCACATGTTTGTCAGTATAACGCATCATTACCTCGTCCCTACAGTAAAAATGACAAGTTCCATGTTATAAAAATGAGTCACAGCAGCTCCTCCTTCCGCAATAAAGTAAAAGGTTGCACTCCCAAAAGACACTCAATTCCCAGTATGCACTAGCTAGTTTTGTCCAGGGTAGGGCTCAATTCAAAAGTAGTGTACTATGTAGGGACTAGTCTATAGGTTGCCATTTGGGATGAATGAATGTGCAAAAGGTCAAACCTTGGCCACCATGGTTTTGCAGACTAGGCTAAACAATAAGACCATGATACACCTTCCTGTTTTGCTTCAGTGGAGTTGGAAAGAACACTACACAGAGATGACAGCGACCACCTGACATAAAAAAAAAATATGTTGCCTGTTTAACGGGTGTGAAATGGCTCACTAGTTGAATCTTTTTTTATTTTTTTTTATTATTGTTTTTTATTAACAACAAATCAATACATAAAGCACATGAGGGAACACAAGCATACATAGATTACAAACAATGGACAATCGAGCTAGGGGGTACAATATCACATTACAATTACACAAGGACCTTAAGGGACATGCACATACTTACAATTCTAACAGCTTTTTTGTTAGTAGAGCATTTAACCGTCTTAAAATACAGTTCAATTTCTTTTTGTAGGATACGAAAATGTGGTATTCTGTTTGTAAATTTACATTTGTGTATATGAAATTTGGCCAAAAGAATAATGAAATGAATTACATAAAAATGATTCCGCTTATTTCTATTGTATGTAAAGAATCCAAACAGTACATCTCTCCACAATAGTGTAAAATCTTCATAAATGTGTTCAATTATAAACCTACTGATGTCTTGCCACAGTTTTCTTACATGCATTCAATGCCAAAAAAGATGCACAACTGTTTCTGGGTGGTCATTACAAAAGGAGCAATTTGAGTTGATGTTTTCCTTAAACTTCTTCATATAGTGGTTTGCAGGATAATATTTATGAATAATTTTAAAGGAAACTTCCTTAATTTTGTTAACAAGTAGGTATGTTTGTGGCAACATCCAAACTTTTTTCCAACAGACACTATCAATAAATCCATTCCAATAAGGCATGACATAAGGTATATAGATAGATACAACATCCTGCTGAAACAAGGATCATATCGCTCTGTTGTTGAATGGACCAAAAGAGAAACAAATCTTTCCTACTGATGAGTCAACAGGGTCAATAGAAGGTAGGCTCTGAGGGTCAGGTCTTGACATGTTCCTGAATAACATAGCAACACCTGAGGGAATGGCATCTAAAACAATTGCAAAATCTTTAGGTGTTACAGGGACCTTGTAAAGTGATAAGAATTCTTTATAACTGAGTAAAAGACCCTCTGCATTTACCAGTTGGCTCACCAATAGGATATTATTTCTGAACCAATATTCTAAAAACAGAGAGGTATTTTTAAACAATATATCCCGATTATTCCATATATAATATCTGTGTGGAGAAAAATTGTGTTTATAAATTAAGGACCATGACAAGAAAACCTGCCGATGAAAAGCAGAAAGTTTCACTGGAACTTTGTCCATATTATAATTGCAAAACAACATGAAGTTAAGGCCACCAAAAGTAGAGAAGAAATGATGAGGAATAAAATTCCAGATAGAAGTGGGTCTTCTTAGGAATTGTTTTATCCAATTGATCTTGAAAGTATTATTTAAAGTAGTAAAATCCAGAAAATTCAGTCCACCATTCTCATAAGTGTTCATTACAACAGTTTTCCTAATGTAATGGGTACGGTTTCTCCAAAGAAAGTTGAAAAGCATCTGGTCTATCTCCTTGCTTATTTTACGGTCAAGATATAAAGATAGAGCACCATATGTTAGTCTAGAGATACCTTCAGCCTTGGTTATTAGGACTCTACCTTTTAAAGATAAGTCCCTCTGTAGCCATTGATTTAGTTTCTTCTGGGTTTTTTTAACAAGAGGGTTAAAATTTAGTAAGCCTCTAGACTTCTGATCCTTTGTAATGGTTATGCCTAAATATGTAAGTTCTTATTTTACTGGAATACCATAATATGAAGGTGTCACACAATCTTTGACAGCCATGAGTTCACATGTCTTAATGTTAAGATATAGACCAGACGCTTTGGAAAAGGATTGTATCACATTGATCGATATGGGAATTTGGTTAGCGTCTTTCAGAAAAAGTGTAGTATCGTCAGCCAGCTGGCTTATAATAATTTCTTTACCAGCTATGGAAATACCTTGTACAGGACTATTATTTAAAGAATTTGCAAGAAGTTGGGTGATTAATAAAAACAGGTACGGAGAGATAGGACAACCTTGCCTAATTCCTCTCTTTAACTCAAATCTAGGTGAGGTGCCATATTTCAATTTGATAGAGCTGTTACCATTTGCATAGAGAGTCTTAATAGCCTTACAGAAAAAAGGGAGTGGAAGGGAGTGGAAGAGAAACTGATGCTCTACTGTGTCAAATGCTTTATAAAAATCTAAAAATAATATGAAGCTATCCTCAGTTATTAGGTCTGAGTAGTCAAGTACGTCTAATACTAGTCTGACATCGTTAGAAATATGTCTGTTCCTCATGAAGCCAGACTGTGTTTCATCAATGATTGCATCCAGAACTTCTTTAATTCTTTTTGCAAGTAGTGAGGCTAATATCTTATAGTCATTATTAAGAAGACAAATTGGACGCCAGTTATCGATGAGCAGCACTTCTTTTTTAGGCTTAGGTATCAGTGTTATTAACCCCTGACTCATTGTAGGAGGGAGAACATTGTTTTTAATACTCTCTAAAAAGACTTCGAATAGGAAGGGAGCTACTTGTTCAGAAAATAATTTGTAAAATTCTGATGTAATTCCATCAACACCTGGTGATTTATTGTTCTTTAGATGTTTGATAGACTCTATAATCTCTTCAACTTTGATGGGTTCATCACACTGTTTAGATTCTATATCACTGATAGAGTGAACATTATTCAGTGAGTTAAAAAACATATCTGTGGATTCCTGACAGTACGTAGAGCTATACAATTTTTTGTAAAAATTGCTGCAGTATTTAGCGATTAATGTTTGGTTATCTGTAATAACACCATCAATGTTTAACTTATGGATAGTGTTATTTTTAGAGTGAAATTTCTCAAGTCTAAAGAAATAGGATGAATTCTGTTCTCCCTCCTCAATCCATTTTTTCCTAGATCTAATAAAGGCTCCTTCTGCTTTTAATTTATATATATTATCCAGTTTATTTTGTAACTCAATTAGTTCCATCTTCTCCTCCCCCAAGAGGTCAGCTGGGGACCTCTGAGAAAGGGAAGTTATCTTAATGATCACCTTTTCCTCCTCAGCTCTTCTGGTCTTAGCAAGATTACTACCGTATTTTCTAAGATATTTGGACACCTCAAATTTGAAGAGCTCCCAGTTCTTGCAATAAGATTTTTCTTCACAAGCCCTTTCCCAAAAGTGTGAGAGCAGATCTTTAACCGCAAATGTAACTATATCATTATTTAATAATGAGCTATTTAGCTTCCAGTAGGATGCTCTACCAAGGTTTGTATCAGGGGTAAATATTTTGATATCAATGTAAATAGCCTTATGGTCTGTGAGGGGAGTAGTACAAATATTTGTAGTAACACACTCACTATCAATACATTTGGATATAAGCCAACAATCTATTCTGGATTGTCTGGAGCCTGTTTTGTTACTCCAAGTGAATGATCTGTCGGCCGGAAACCTCTCTCTCCATATATCAGTAAGATCAAACTTTTCCATAAAAAGTATTAAACCCAAATTCTGATTGGTTGGCCTACCTGGGGGCCATCTATCAGTTGAATTATCTATTGTAATGTTAAAGTCCCCTCCTATCAATAATAACGAATTGGGAAATTTAGATAACCAATGAAGTATATGTTTCTCTATAGATTCAAGCAACTCATCATTCTCATGTTTGGTGTTGTACCCGTAGAAGTTTACAGTAATGAGTGTAATGTCATTGTAACTGATCACAAGTCAAATAAAGTGACCAAAGGGGTCACATTCCGAGTGTAGAATATTACCACCAAAGGTATTTTTCATTGTAGTGACACCAGCAGAGCGTTCAGGTCCATGGGAAAGCCAAATATCGTTGCCCAACTGTGACCTCCAGAAGTTGACATCAGCAGAAATTGAGTGAGACTCTTGAAAAAAGCAAAAATCTGTTCAAAATTGTTTAGCAAATAAAAATAAGGCCTTGCGCTTCACACTGTTTCGTAACCCCCTAGCATTACGTGATAATATAGACAAAGACAAAACAACAAAGATTATATAAAAGTATAAACTGTAGTAGGATGAGTCAAAGACGTAGGAGCAGTGAACGTAAACGATAAGGAACCGAGATCTGCACCATTTAAGTCAATTTAAAGTGAAAATAGCTTATTCCATAACCTTTGAAATGCAACTCAACTGGAAATTATGTTCAAGACCAAACCAAGGGTTCTTGTAGTAAGAGAGACTAAAAACCCTCTTTAGTGTAATCAGGAACTATTCTGAGAAATCATACAAATAATAATTTAAATAAAAGGGTACCTACTATTTTAAGTACATATGAAAACTGATCATAAAATAATTGAATAACAAAATGTTTTACATATAAACGTTCCTAAGACCTTTTTTGGAAATAAGTATTAATAACTAAATAGAATAATAACCGTGTAAAGTCAGAGCAGACCTGTATGCCATTTAAAACAGTATCTTAGTTAATGTATACATAAAACATAAATTCAGCTTTCAATCTTCTTCGTAAGTTTATAAACAAAATAGGACTTCTGGTCATACAAGAACAAACTAATGAATTGAAATACCTGAGTATTCCTTTAAAATAGTCACCTGATACTTGTTAGGTAAACAACATAAGGAAAATGAGAATACCATGGCTGAAACCATCAACCTGTTCCTTCTGGTGAGATTTTAGGGAGGAATATGGATTTCTGAACCGTTGATGAAACCTCGTCCTCCGACGAAGTAAGCAGCCTTCCCCTCACTTCGTGCTATCTTGATCGTTGGCCACAACTTGTTCCTTCTTTCTATGTCTTCCGGGCTGAGATGCTCGGCGAAACGCATACCATGGCTCTGAAGGAAGGCGTTCTTCCTAGCAGCTTTCCAGACAGCATCCCTGTAGAATCTGGTAGTGAATAGGGTGAGGATACCCCTGGGTCTTGAATCGCTTTGCTGTTGCTTCTTGCCGAGGCGATGTACAACGTCGATGGTATCACCAACTTTGTTCTTCTCTGCAGGCAAAACTTCTTGGCAGATACGGATAGCCTCTCCTCGCACATCTTCATTCTCCACCTCTGGCAAGCCGTAGAGTCTCAGGTTCCATTTTCTTGTGTATTGTTCCAGATCAGTGAGACGTCTATGGTAGACATTGTTATTCTTTTCCACCCTTTCCACATTTTTTTCAACTTTTGTCACTCTCGTTTTCACATCATCAATTTCACCACATGCAAACTCCACAGTCTTTTTCAAGCCTTCGATAACCATGGTGTTCGCGGCTACCATTTTCTCAATGGCGTCACACCTGGAGTTGATGAGTAAGGAGAGGGTAGCCACGATGTCAGAGTTCATGTTGGGTTTTTTGGAGGGTGGAGGTTTGCACGGAGTAACCGGTAAAGAGGGGAATTCGTCATCTTCAGCATTCGAAAGCATGATATTATCCATAGGGCAAGTGTAGTTATGGCAGTTGTCTATAAGCACGTTTCTCTCTTGTTGATTAGCAATAGAACGGCTAACTTTTTCCTTTCTTTTTTTGTCACGACTTTGCATGGACATGCTGAAATAAATTATCCAATTATCATTCCAGTCACAGGAAAGGTCTTATATCTTGAACAAATAAAAATAATAATGACTAAACTTTTTTTTAAACAATTTTCACAATCTTTCTGAAGTTTGGTACGGAGCTCGGTAAAAAAAGCGTCTGTTCAAGCAGCCATCTTGGCCAATCTTCCTCACTAGTTGAATCGCACTAGTAGCGATTCAATTGGTGACGTCACTCCGTCTGAGCCCTTGAAATACTTAATTAAGGTATTACATTTATTGAGGTAAGACAATTGGGTACTTTGGCGACTGACATGCTGACCAGACCGGACACGTCGCGCTCGAGCGTTGCAAAATACATTTTCACATACATTATTTGTAAAATGTTTACCCAAGATGGCATACGTCCTTTGTCATGACATCTTTTCCTCGCATATATATATATATTTTTTTTCTTCTAAAAATCTCAACTTCAAAACACTCTCCTGCAAACCACCTCACCAATTTAAACCAAAAAAAAGTATTATTCACCTCAAATTTGAAATCCACAATAGAAGCTAGCCACGGTTGGTGGTCATCAGCTATCCTTTAGCTCGAAAAGCTATCGACAGTTTTGTACCACGCGACTCAGACCAGAGCATACCGGACCTATTTTCTCTCCATATCCCCGGATTTCACAAGGTGGCTAAAAACAGACCTCCATCCTCTGCCCGGTTGCTACCCATGGCTAGCTGTCTGAATCGCCGTGACCCCAACCAACCTCACTACTCACTGGACCCTTATGATCATTCGGCTAAGCATGCCTCTCCTTAATGGCAATATGCCTTGTTCATTGCTATTCTGGTTAGTATTTATTGGCTTATTTCACTGTAGAGCCTCTAGCCCTGCTCATTATACCTTATCCAACCTTTAAGTTCCACCACCCACACATGCGATGACATCACCTGGTTTCAATGATATTTCTAGACACAATATCTCTCTCATCATCACTCAATGCCTAGTTTTACCTCCACTGTATTCACATCCTACCATACCTTTGTCTATACATTATACCTTGAAGCTATTTTATCGCCCCCAGAAACCTCCTTTTACTCTCTGTTCCGGACGTCCTAGATGACCAATTCTCATAGCTTCTAGCCGTACCCTTATCCTACTCCTCCTCTGTTCTTCTGGTGATGTAGAGGTGCATCCAGGCCCTGCAGTGCTTTGCTCCACTCCTATTCACCAGGCACTCTTTTTTGAGGACTTCACTAACCATAATAGCCTTGGTTTCATGCATGTTAACATAAGAAGTCTCCTCCCTAAGTTTGTTTTATTCACTGCTTTAGCACACTCTGCCAACCCGAATGTCCTAGCCATGTCTGAATCCTGGCTTAGGAAGACCACCAAAAACTCTGAAATCTCCATCCCTAACTACAACATTTTCAGACAAGATAGAACGGGCAAAGGGGGCGATGATGCAATCTACTGCAGAGGTAACCTGCAGAGTTCTGTCCTGCTATCCATGTCTGTACCCAAACAATTTGAACTTCTACTTTTAAAAATCCAACTCTCTAAAAACAAATCTCTCACCGTTGCCACCTGCTATAGACCACCCTCTGCCCCCAGCTGTGCTCTGGACACCATATGTGAACTGATTGCCCTCCATCTATCTTCAGAGCTCGTGCTGCTAGGTGACCTAAACTGAAACATGCTTAACACCCCAGCCATCGTACAATCTAAGCTTGATGCCCTCAATCTCACACAAATTATCAATGAACCTACCAGGTACCACCCCAAAGCCGTATACACGGGCAACCTCATAGATATCATCCTAACCAACTTGACCTCTAAATACACCTCTGCTGTTTTCAACCAAGATCTCAGCGATCACTGCCTCATTGCCTGCATCCGTAATGGGTCAGCGGTCAAGCGACCTCCACTCATCACTGTCAAACGCTCCCTGAAACACTTCAGCGAGCAGGCCATTCTAATCGACCTGGCTCGGGTATCCTGGAAGGATATTGACCTCATCCCGTCAGTATTGGATGCCTGGTTATTTAAAAAAAATCCCTTTGTCACCATCTTAAATAAGCATGCCTCATTCAAGAAATTTAGAACCAGGAACATATATATCCCTTGGTTCTCTCCAGACCTGACTGCCCTTAACCAACACAAAAACATCCTATGGCGTTCTGCATTAGCATCGAACAGCCCCCATGATATGCAACTTTTCAGGGAAGTTAGAAACAGATATACACAGGCAGTTAGAAAAGCCAAGGCTAGCTTTTTCAAGCAGCAATTAGCTTCCTGCAACACAAATTCAAAAAGTTCTGGGACACTGTAAAGTCCATGGAGAATAAGAACACCTCCTCCCAGCTGCCCACTGCACTGAGGATAGGAAACTCTGTCAACACCGATAAATCCACTATAATTGAGGATTTCAATAAGCATTTTTCTACGGCTGGCCATGCTTTCCACCTGGCTACCCCTACCCCTACCTATACTCAACTGCATTGTACCCCCCACAGCAACTCGCCCAAGCCTTCCCCATTTCTCCTTCTCCCAAATCCAGTCAGCTGATGTTCTGAAAGAGCTGCAAAATCTGGTCCCCTACAAATCAGCCGGGCCCTCTTTACCTCCCTTATCTCACCTCATTTGCATTGTATATAGACTTATTTTTCTACTGTCAAAAATTATAGGTATAAGCTAATAACAAGGTATATATGCTATCTTATTGAACACGCAGCTTAACTCAAATACTGATGTGTGTGCTAGGCATCTCTCCAGGTTGTTGTGCTGCTTGGCTGGCTAGCTGCTCACTGGTTTCCTCCAGATATTGCCACTGTTCTCGCTGACACTGCAGTGCACACTGCCACCATCAGCTGTGTGTCTCCGCCAGTTTCAGAAAGTCCACTCCTTGCATACGTACTGTAAATATGATGAATCATAGATTGGCAAGGAAATCCTCTTCATCTTCACTGTCTAACTGAATTGTCACAGAGCTGGAACCAGCAGTAGAGGATGGAGTGGCCTTAAAGCTGTATGCTGCTGTGGTGCCAAACTGCTGCAGAACATCACTTGGTAGTTTATGCTGGTAACAGGTATCACCAGCAAGCTTCAGTCCACACCGCACCAGGAGTATGGACTTGAGAGTGTGCAGTGACATTCTATTTCTTAACTTTGACTTGAACACACTCATTTGGCTGAACAGCCGTTCGACCTCCGCATTTGAGTGTGGCAAGGAGAGGGCAGCGAGGAATAGTGATGGACTGAGATGTCCATCAATGGCATCCTTCGGGACATACATTTTTGCCATAGGGTTGACTACTCTGCTGCAAATTGATATTAAGAGGTATACCAGATTGTCCAAAAGCTTGACAGGATCTGTCAAATCAAATCAAAGTTTATTTGTCACGTGCGCTGAATACAACAGTTATAGACATTACAGTGAAATGCTTACTTACAGGCTCTAACCAATAGTGCAGAGAAAAAAAGTGTGTGTGTGTGTGTGTGTAGGTAAGTAAAACAACAATAAAAGGACATTTGAAAATAAGAGTAGCAAGGCTATATACAGACACCGGTTAGTCAGGCTTATTGAGGTAGTATGTACATGTGGGTATGGTTAACGTGACTGCATATATAATGAACAAAGAGTAGCAGTAGCGTAAAAAGAGAGGTTGGTGGGTGGTGGGACACAATGCAGATAGCCTGGTTAGCCAATGTGCGGGACCACTGGTTTGTCGGGCCAAGTGAGATAGTATGTACATGAATGTATAGTTAAAGTGACTATGCATATAAGATAAACAGAGAGTAGCAGCAGCGTAAAAGAGGGGTTGGGGGGAGGCATAAATGCAAATAGTCCGGGTAACCATTTGGTTACCTGTTCAGGAGTCTTATGGCTTGGGGGTAAAAACTGTTGAGAAGCCTTTTTGTCCTAGACTTGGCACTCCAGTACCGCTTTTTTGTTTTGTTTTTTTGTTTCCACTGTGACTATTAAAACCTCCACTAACCAGAAACCATGGATAGATGACGGCATTCGCGCAAAAATGAAACCATGTAAAGAGGACTGGGAATATGGCCGGATATTAACAGCGTAGTTGTTCTCTCCGCAAGGCAATGAAACAAGCAAAATGTCGGTATAGGGACAAAGTGGAGTCGCAATTCAACAGCTCAGACACGAGAAGTCTGTGGCAGGGTCTACAGGAAATCACAGACTACAAAAAGAAAACCAGCCACGTCATGGACACCATCTTGCTTCCGGACAAAGTAAACACCTTCTTTGTTCGCTTTGAGGATAATACAGTGCCACAGTCGCGGCCCGAAAATGACACCCCCCCCTCCTTCTCTGTGGCTGACGTTAGTAAGATATTTAAACGTGTTAACCCTTGCATGGCTGCTGGCCCCAGACAGCATGTGCAGACCAGCTGGCTGGTGTTTTTACAGACATATTAAATCGCTCCCTATCTCAGTCTACTGTCCCCACATGCTTCAAGATGGCCACCATTGTTCCTGAAGGCAAAGATAACTGATCTAAATGACTACCACACCATGGAACTCACTTCTGTCATCATGAAGTTCTTAGAGAGATGATCATATTACCTCCACCTTACCTACCACCCTAGACCCACTTCAGTTTGCATACAGCCCGACCAGGTACACAGACGATGCAATCGCCTGCACACTGCCCTATCCCATCTGGACAAGAGGAATACCTATGTAAGAATGCTGTTCATTGACTACAGCTCAGCATTTAACACCTTAGTTCCCTCCAAGCTCATCATTAAGCTGGATGCCCTAAGTCTCAACCCCGCCCTGTGCAATTGGGTCCTGGACTTTCAGACGGGCCCCTCCCAGGTGGTGAAGGCAGGAAACATCATCTCTACTTGGCTGATTCTCAACACTAGGGCCCCACAAGGGTGTGTGCTCAGCCCCCTCCTGTACTCCCTGTTCACCCATGACTACGTGGCCATGCACGCCTCCAACTCAATCATCAAATTTGCAGACGACACAACAGTGGTTGGCTTGATTACCAACAACGACGAAGGGAGGAGGTGAGGGCACTTGGAGTGTAGTGTCAGGAAAATAACCTTACAGGGAGGAGGTGAGGGCACTTGGAGTGTAGTGTCAGGAAAATAACCTCTCACTCAACGTCAACAAAATAAAGGAGATGATTGTGGACTTCAGGAAACAGCAGAGAGAGCACCCCCCTATCCACAATGAAGGGACAGTAGTGGAGAAGGTGGAAAGTTTTAAGTTCCTTGGCGTACACATCACAGACAAACTGAAATGATCCACCCACACAGACAGTGTGGTGAAGAAGGCATGCCTCTTCAACCTCAGGAGGCTGAAGAAATTTGTACAGCAACTGCACCACCCTCAACCGTAAGACTCTCCAGAGGGTGGTGTGGTCTGCACAACGCATCACCGGGGGCAAACTACCTGCCCTCCAGGACACCTACAACACCCAATGTCACAGGAAGGCCAATCATCAAGGACAACAACCACCTGAGCCACTGCCTGTTCACCCCGCTGCCATCCAGAAGGCGAGGTCAATACAGGTGCATCAAAGCTGGGACCGAGAGACTGAAAAACAGCTTCTATCTCAAGGCCATCAGACTGCTAAACAGCAATCACGAACTCTGCTGCCTACATAGAGACTCATACCACTGGCAAGGTTAATAAATTGATCACTTGTCACTTTAAACATTACCACTTGAGTAATGTAAGATATGTTAACAATATTAATCTCATTAGTCATTACTCATCTATCTACCATCTATTGCACCTTGCCTATGCCGCTCGGCCACCGCTCATCCATATATTTATATGTACATATTCTTATTCCATCCCTTTAGATTTGTGTGTATTTGGTAGTTGTTGGAGAATTGTTAGATTACAAGATAGATATTAATGCACTGTCGGAACTAGAAGCACAAGCATTTCTCTACACTCGCATTAACATCTGCTAACCACATGCATGTGACCAATAACATTTGATTTGATTTAGAAAATAGTAAAAAGAGTCCAAACTTTTGACTGGTACTGTATTTTGACAACTATGAAATACAAACTTAATATCAGAATTATGCCTGTTTTTGCTTTGTTATTATGGGGTATTGTGTGTAGATTTCTGAGGAAAATTTTAATTTAATCAATTTTAGAATAAGGCTAAAACAAAAACTAAATGGAAAATGGCACTGTACTTGTTAACGGGACAAGTTTAAATAAATGGCACTAACTTTGATTATACTAACACTCGTATTTCATATGTCACAACGATTCGCCGATACGTATGCTATGATACTGGTAAAGTTTTGTCCGGCGCCCGTGTCGCTGTCGCACTAGCCCAGAAACACTTCCCCAAGTTCTGGACAGTGCTGGCTGTAAATAAGCTAGCTAACGTTAGCTGATGGATGAAAAACAATGTTCTTTCCCAAAAACATAGCAAACTACATAATCTGTTTCTGTACCTATAGTTATCTAGCTAACTATCTAGATAAGTGTCATCATCTAAAATATTCCTAATTTACAAGACAGTTCTTACTTGATTAATGGTGGCCGGACCCACCTATGTGAAGCTAGCCACAATAAGGATTAGCCACAATAGTGGAATTTGCGGGTTGCCTTTAAAATAAAAGTCTCTCAATGAAAGTAATTCAAATAATCCATTAAAAAGTGTAATCATGCCATAAAGGAATAGATCATGCTTAACGAGGTTGGATTTGAATGTTCTTATATAAATTGAAAAAAATACAATTGTTAATTTGACAAAAGTCTGTCAATCACACTGGATGTATTAGACTTTAAAATTGCATTGGGGGCATACTTATTTCACTGTACAGTCTTACCTACAGTATAGATTGTGGATCAATCACATGGGGTATCAGTCTACTCAGAGAACATTAGCGTCGTAGCTCTTATTGCGGGACTCTTGAAATCACTGTGAATTGAGCCACATGTATATTGTACCAGTCAACCTATTATGCGCATTGAACACGATTCCAGAGGAAAAACAATACAACATGGATGTTTTGGACTCTTGGACTTCGGGAATAAAGCAATTGGGTACTGTGTAGGATGATACCCCATTTCATTGATCCCCAATCGTTAGGTAAGGTAAGACTTACAAGTCCAGTACAATATGAATGTCAATACGCACAATATGCTGACTGGGGAGGTGATTTCCCACCATCAAAGTCCAGCAATAAGAGCTAATATTTCTGTAAACTCTGTTCTGTAGGTGTCACCAAGTAGATTGATACACCATTTCATAGCTTCACATTCCAACACTCCAACCATGTTTAACATGATCAAGTCTAAATATGGCATGATTTCACCAATTGTAACCTTCTGCATCACTTTCAAAAAATGACTTTTATTTTGGCAAACCACAAATTCCACAATTGTGGCTGATCCTTACTGTGGCTGGTTTCACAACACATAACCCAGGCTGGTCAAACCATAGTATAGTAGCTAGATGAATCTAGCTGGCTGCTTATATCGTTAGTTTTGGGCAACAGGGTCAAGTAGCAGTTGCAGTAGCAGGCCAGCTAGTTATTTCAATAGGATAACAACAAGTGGGTACCTTGCTAATACTTACTCACATGAATTCCTAAATTGAATTGCTAATTCCTGAATTGCTAAGAAAATTGAAAATGACTGCAGTTTCTACTGTTCATTGTTTTCAGGCTGGTTGTATTGGTCCTAGCTAGGTACCAAGCTAAAGCTAGCTAATTACCCAAGAAGTTGCTGATAACATCTGTATCAAATATATTTACAAACATTTTTGATCCTGGTCTAATCTCAAATGCTCACACGAACGTTGTAATGCCTTATCACCAACGCAGTATTGTACAGCTGTGATAGTGATCGTAATGGCACTTGGCTTGCAGGTGCAAATTCAGCACAGACAACATTCTATATTATAATTGTGTTATTTGATGTGTCAGATTGAAAGCTTATTTGACGTGTATATTTTTTGACACACAAAGACCCAAACGGCGTTCTATATGAAACAGAATTGTGTCGAGGCAAAGTTCTGGGGAAGGGTACCAAAACATTTCTGCAGCATTGAAGGTCCACAAGAACACAGTGGCCTCCGTCATTTAAATTGAAGAAGTTTAGAACCACCAAGACTCTTTGTTGAACTGGCCAACACGGGCAAACCTTTTCAGCTGTAGAGACTGGGAGACTAGTCAGGATCGAGGCAAATGTGAATGGAGCAAAGTACAGAGAGATCTTTGATCAAAACCTGCTCCAGAGTACTCAGGACCTCAGACTGTGGCGAAGGTTCAACTTCCAACAGGACAACAACCCTAAGCACACAGCCAAGACAAATTCAGGAGTGGCTTCGGGACAAGTCTCTGAATGTCCTTGAGTGGCCCGGACAGATTCCAGACTTGAACCCGATCGAACATCTCTGGAGAGACCTGAAAATCAAATCAAACTTTATTTGTCACATGCACCGAATACAACAGGTTTAGACCTTACCGTGAAATGCTTACTTACAAGCCCTTAACCAACAGTACCGTTCAAGAAGAGTTAAGAAAATATTTACCAAATAAACTCAAGTAAAAAATAATAAAAGGTAACACAATTACATAACAATAACGAGGCTATATACAGGGAGTACCGGTACCAAGTCAGTGTGCGGGGGTACAGGTTAGAGGTAATTTGTACATGTAGGTAGGGGTGAAGTGAAGTGACTATGCATAGATAATAAACAGCGAGTAGCAGCAGTGTACAAAACAAATTGTTTCTAGAAAACAAGAAAACAAGTGCTAGGGGTGGCCTGAGAATCCTATTGACATTTTCCAGTTTGACTTCAGCAAAGATTCATAATAAACCATTCTAATTCAACTCCCCATTTCAGACTAATAGCAATAACTATTTTAGTGGGTAAAACATAATGTTACTAACACAGGGTGGTTAAGCTAGCGAGCATTATTCCCTAGCTAGCTAGCAGCAAGCTAAGCACAGGACCTCGCACATTGTTGTTAACACGTTTTCCAACTTGGTCATAAAATCATGAAACAATTGATTAACAATCGCATTTTATTATTCTAAGTCTGACATTGTACTTATTCACATTACAAACCTTTTAAAACAGGACAAAATGTTACTTTTGTATTTCGTGTTGCTTTAATTTTGGCTGCAGACAGGGAGAGAGGTGAGAGGTCAGTGTGACATCACTTCCTAGTTGTGAGAGCCCAAAATTCTTTTTAACTTGCTAAATGTTTCATTAGTTGTTTTTTTGTATGACAATTTTATAGAAGCAAGATGTCAATGGGAAATGACATTTCACTGACCTCTTCTCACATTCTCCAGCGCAGCCTAAATGGAAACAACATGTTTCTGTCCTGTTTTTATAAGGATTGTAATATGCAACATTTTATTAAACCACATCAGGGGATGACATTTAAGGTCTGGGAAAAATCTAAGAAATGTAGATTTTTGAGTGCAGTTGCCATTTAATTCAGTGAGCATGCCCTTCGCTGTTGTTTGGTTAGCTGGTTTTCTGTAGTGCAGTAAGTGCACATGTGATGTGATTCGGCTGTCAATGGAATGGGTGGAGTAGAAGGCCAGCAACACTCCGTATTATTTAGAGCCCTTGAAATGACACCATACAGTACATACATTCTACAGACCCTACTGAGTATTCCCTGCGGCTGCACCCAAAATAGTTCTTGCTCTAAGCCAATCTCTATTCCATATACAGGGATTCGCATTGGGGGCATTTATTTGACCTTGGAACATGTTTTAAAACCTACATTTTATGCAAATGTAACTTAAATATGAATCATTGTTCATGTTCAGATAATTATTTTTCAGATTTCATGAATGGTTATTGGCACTTTTCAACTGTTAATGTGGGGGACTTTTATTTAAAACATTTCAAAAAGTTTGTCACCTGGATGTACTTTTTTTAGTGTTGCTAATCATGGGATGAGGTCGCAAATCAAATGCCCCACTTCTGCTGCCACTGGACAGCGAAAAACAAGTAAGTTGACATTTGTTTATTGTAATTTAAATTAGTAGTAGTTAAACATTGATTTAGATTACATACTGTAGCTACTTCAATCATTATTTCAAATAATTTTAGTGACTTCACAGCAATTGCCACATCTCATATGTAAATGAAAGAGGAATATAATAATACAAATTGAATGTAGTTACACATCTTCCCATTTAGAGTTTCTGGCGCAGCACAGAAACGCCCCTTATCCAGATGGTGTGACAAAGGCATTTCCTAACAGACCTGCAAACTTTGTTACTTTTAAGCTTGGGACCAACATGCAGTACCTCCAGCAGGAAGAGAGACAAGCACCATTCGTCCGCCAGCTCAGGGACAAGCTACACTATTCACTGCCCCGTGTAATGTTCAATGTAATTCCATTGCTCAACTTTTTAAAACATAATGTATTTACATTGTTCAAATTGTTAGTGATAATTCTCTTAAGTGTTAATACATTTGTGTTTACATCATTAAGCCTTTATGTATGTGTTATTAATGACCAAAGGTGTCTGACTTTATAATAAGTACAGCACCATATGATGTCAAGCATTTATGTATGTGTTAGGAATTACCAACGGTGTCTGACCTTATAGTGTATATACAGCTTCATACGATAGAAGGCATTCATGTATGTGTTATAAATTATCAAAGGAGTTTGAGTTTGAGTTAACTACAGCGTCATGCGATATAGAGTGTTTATGGATGTGTTATGAATGACCGAAGGTGTCTCACTTCAAACTAAGTATTACAGGACACTACATAACGTGTCAATAAATAGGTTATTAACATTATGCTGATTTATGAAGGTTCCCTCATGATCCACAGGTTACTGTGGATAAAATGGCACCGGAGAGGAAGGAAGACGTTTGTTTTTTTTTTTTTTTTGCGTTTGTAGCTTATTTTTTAAAACTTATTTATACTTATTAGAATGGCAGAATCCTTTTTGTCCTTTAACGAGTCTGACAAGCCGGACGAAAACGATATACTGCTTTCTCGGGAACAGGCCCAGATCCCCGTAATATGCGTGAAGAGGAGGCGGAGAAAAAGGGGCCAGAGTGTGGGCTGCCTTCTGAGCATTTGTAGGCGCTCGAATAAACCCCCACTTCCTTCCATTCTGCTAGCAAACATGCAATCTTCGGAGAATAAAATCAATGATCTACGCGGAAGATTAAACTACCAACGGGACATTCAAAACTGTAATATCTTATGCTTCATGAAGTTGTGGCTGAACGACGACATTATCAACATACAGCTGGCTGGTTTTACGCTGTACAGGCAGGATAGAACAGTGGCGTCTGGTAAGACAAGGGGCGGACTATGTAATTATTATTCTATTATTTTTTGACCCCTTTTTCTCCCCAAATTTGTTCTATCCAATTGGTAGTTACAGTCTTGTCTCATTGCTGCAACTCCTGTACAGACTCTGGAGAGGCAAAGGTCGAAGGCCGTGTGTCCTCCGAAACACAACCCAACCAAGCAGCACAGCTTCTTGACACAATGCCCACTTAAACCGAAAGCCAGCTGCACCAATGTGTCATATTTTTATATTTTCATTTTCATCTGTATTTCTCATAGCTGTTTAAATACCACCACAGTCAGAGGCTGGCACTAAGACAGCATTGAATGAGCTGTATTCCGCCATAAGCAAACAAGAAAACCACCTTAACCCTCACACACAGAGATGCATACAAAGTTCTTCCTTGCCCTCCATTTGGCAAATCTGACCATAATTCTGTCCTCATGATTCCTGCTTACAAGCAAAAATGAAAGCAGGAAGCACCTAGATCAATAAAAAAATGTTTTAAATGGTCAGATGAAGCAGATGCTAAGCTACAGGACTGTTTTGTTAACACAGACTGGAATATGTTCCGGGATTCCTCCGATGGCATTGAGGAGAACACCACATCAGTTATTGGCTTCATCAATAAGTGCATCAATGAGGTCGTCCCCACAGTGACTGTATGTACATACCCCAACCAGAAGCCATGGATTACAGGCAACATCCGCACTGAGCTAAAGGCTAGAGCTGCCGCTTTCAGGGAGCGGGACTCTAACTCGGAAGCTTATAACAAATCCACAGGCTCTGACACTCGTCGGATGTGACAGAGCTTACAAACCATTACAGACTACAAAGGGAAGCACAGCCAAGAGCTGCCCAGTGACACGAGCCTACCAGATGAGCTAAACTACTTATATGCTCGCTTCGAGGCAATTAACACTGAAACATGCATGAGAGAACCAGCTGTTCCGGATAACTGTGTGATCATCCTCTCTGCAGCCAATGTGAGTAAGACCTTTAAACAGGTCAACATTCACAGGGCCAGACGGATTACCAAGATGTGTACTGCGATAATGCGCTGACCAACTGGTAAGTGTTTTCATTGACATGTTCAACCTTTCCCTGTCCGAGTCTGAAATGCCAACATGTTTTAAGCAGACCACCATAATATCTGTGCCCGAGAACACTAAGGAAACCTATGTGAGAATGCTATTGATTGACTACAGCTCAGCGTTCAACACCGTAGTGCCCTCAAAGTTCATCAATAAGCTAAGGACCCTGGGACTAAACACCTCCCTCTTTAACTGGATCCTGGACTTCCTGATGGGCCGCCCCCAGGTGGTAAGGGTAGATAACAACACATCCTCCACACTGATCCTCAACACAGGGTCCCCTTAGGGGTGCATGCTCAGTCCCCTCCTGTACTCCCTGTACACTCATGACTGCACGGCCAGGCACAACTCCAATGCCTGATTACAGACAACGACAAGACATCCTATAGGGAGAAGGTCAGAGACCTGGCCATGTGGTGCCAGGACAACAACCTCTCCCTCAAAATCATCACGACAAAGGAGATGATTGTGGACTACAGGACAAACAGGACCAAGCACGCCCCCATTCTCATCAACGCGGCTGCAGTGGAGCAGGTTGAGCGCTTCAAGTTCCTTGGCGTCCACATCACCAACAAACTAACATGGTCCAAGCACATCAAGACAGTCGTGAAGAGTGCACGACAAAACCTATTCCTCCTCAGGAGATTTGTTATGGGTTCTCAGATCCTCAAAAGGTATATGGTATGGTATGGTATGGCAACTGCTCTACCTCCGCAAGGCACTCCAGAGGGTAGTGTGTACGGCCCAGTACATCACCGGGGCCAAGCTTCCTGCCATCCAGGACCTTTATCCCAGGAGGTGTCAGAGAAAGGCCCTAAAAAAAGACTCCAGCCACCCTAGTCATAGACTGTTCTCTCTGCTATCGCACGGCAGTCTAGGCACCAAGTCTAGGTCCAAGAGGATTCTAACAGCTTCTACCCCCAAGCCATAAGACTCCTGAACACCTTACCAAATGGCTACCCAGACTATTTGCACCCCACCCCCCTTTTACACCGCTGCTACTTGCATTTGTGTGTGTGTGGGAGTCAGAACCAAGATGATTTGGAGTAGCCCAACCTGGAGACCAAGGCTGGCATGATTACAACGTGTTACAATGGTGCCAACATTTTGTGGCTGTTCTTTCAGCGGGGGAGTGGGTGAATGTGTCAAAGACCTGACTGGGCCCAGCACTGCGCGGTATGGCTAGCTTTTATTGTGTTTGTGTACTGAGGAACATGTAACTTGGTTCCAGAAGAAAGACACTTTCAATTTCTTTAGGTTTCATCAAGGTATTTGTTTCTTCGTGTAACGTCCTCCCCATGCTATTGCACACACAGCACATATAAGCCTGGGATATCAATCAAAGTTTGCCTTAGTGGGAGTGACCATAGAATTCTATACATTATTGACATTACTGAGTAAACACTTTGTCATCATCAGTACTTAAAAAGTCATAATTATTGCTGAACCCTGCCCATTTCCACAATTTACCTTCTTAAAACTTGATTTTTAACCTAACCCTATCTAATGAAGGCCAAGTTTGATGCGTTGGTCCACCAGACCTTCTGTGGATTTGTGTATGGGAATGAGATTAGGTGTAATGTGACTAACATGAAGTCACTTCAGAGCGTTTGCCATCCTTTAGCACAACATGCCACCCTTTATAAAGCACATGTTTATATCATATTCGACATAGGGGGTTATGTCACATTTGACATGGGTGATTATGTCACACAGTTATGCCACATTTATGAACCCTTTATAAAGCATGACATAAATGCATAAATGCATAAATGCTTTTTAAACCCATTGATGTAGTGCTTATGAAGGCATTATGAAGACTTTATGAAGCCTTTATAAGCTGATGTAATTTAAAGCGGGACCTATAAGGGTAATATTTTCATTATATGTTGTGTGTGTATTATTTTACGTTTAACTGATTTCTCTTCATATAAATGCTTTATGAATGGGAAAATAGAAATGACAGTACATTGACTGCATAGAATTCATACATAGACCCTTCATGTGTGTGTTATAGACCAGTTTGACCAATTTTATTGTGATGTGGAGGAGGGCTGTTAATAATTTACGAACTAATTATGATATAACCTAATTATGATTTAACCTTTATTTAACTAGGCAAGTCAGTTAAGAACAAATTCTTATTTACAATGACTGCCTACCCTGGCCGAACTCGGACGATGCTGGGCCAATTGTGCTCCTCCCTATGGGACTCCCAATCACTGCCGGATGTGATACAGCCTGTATTCGTGCCAAGGACTGTAGTGAAGCCTCTTGCACTGAGATGCAGTGCCTTAGATCGCTGCGCCACTCGGGTGCCCTATATGACCCACAACTACATGATTTGATCTGTAAACTTTACTGAGGAATCATCCCTGTGGGGATCTTCATACACCATTGACCTCAGTGAGAAGAAGGTAAGTAGCGGGCTATACCTGGGATCGGGAATAAGCTTGGCAGTAGAGAGTACCTGTTTTCTCTGTTCTTTTCCAATTTCTGAAGTGGGCTGCGCCCCACTGACGGGCTGTCCTAATCAGCTCACTGGCCGGTGGGGAGAAATAGGTCTGGATACAGGCTATATATTAGAATACATTTCAAAACGTGGTTTGGCCTATTAACATATTCACTAAAACTAGTATGGCAGAAGCAAACTTTTGAGAACATCCATAATGATGACACTACGCTGTCATTGTAATGATGCATATGTTAAGATACTTGATATGAGCGCTTGCATAGCATGTCATGAATGCACTGTAGATATGCTATGGATATATTTACTAACCTTTAATAATGTGGTTGGACCTGTTATAACACACTAATTAAATGCTTATAGATGTGTAATAAATGCATTATGGCGATGTAGTCAAGGGTCCATTATAAAGCATTTAAAAGGCATTTACAAACCATTTGATCACCATTTACTAATCATTACTCCCACATTTGTAAATGTTATAGTGCTGAGCGATTACTGCTTTTTGAGGTTGGTTCAGTTTCGGTTAGATTCTTATAAAATAATCACGTTTTTTTATTTCGGTTTCGATATTCTTTTTTTTTTTTTTACATGTAATGCACTGTGTGGGTGGAAAGCTGTAACAACACACAATACAAATTAATACAAGTCCCATGATGGTAGTGACTGCCCATTACTGCTTTATCACTTATTAACAATAATTTATTCTCGTTACTTATTTAAAATATTTCAGTTGTGTATATTACATTTGTTTTATTTGACGACTTTATTATTTCATTCCAAGTCATCATCTCATCTCTATAGAGCTGCTGCCTATGCTATCTGACAATTTCACTACTTTGTAGTTCTTCAGAGTAAACAAGGCATACGTTTATGGATGCTGAATGCAAACTATTGATCACTTAGATCATTTCAGGTAGAGATACCTCACAAAGCAACAGCTGCCCTCTATATCACTCTAAGTCACGACCACGTCTAAATCACGACCACGTAGCAGGCATAAAAGAAACAGACTGGAGATCCGCAATGGATTATGATCATTATGATCATTGTAGTTAATTACCGCGTTTTATACGCTACACTTTGTAGAATATTGGTCTGTTGGAAACTACAACTCACACAGTTCAGGCTGGATCTGATTTATTGAGCTCACAGAAAAAAAATGGAATTCAAATAATTTAACCGAAGTTGGTCAATTAGTTGTATAAAAACCTAAAAATATCTGATATTTTGGTTAATTGCTCAACAGTAAAATGTTACTAAGCTAGTTATTCACACATGTATATATTTTCTTAAACCACCTTGTGCTTATTTCTTTTCCAGGTACACCCTGTATATAGCCACATTATTGTTATTTTGTGTTGTTTTTTTAACTTTAGATTATTTGGTAAATACTTTCTTAACTCTATTTTCTTAAAACTGCAATGTTGGTTAAGTGCTTGAAAGCTGTTGTATTCGGTGCATTTGATTTGATTTATAAAGCATTTATAAAGTATACATAGCACTCACTCTAGATTATGGACTGCAAATATACTTTATTAATGATAAGTAAATGTTTATTAACGTGGGAGTAATGATTAGTAAATGGTGAAAACAATTTATAAATACCTTATAATTGGTTTACATGAACCCTTAAAATAAACTCTTTCTGGTGTGTCTAAAACCCAAAGTTTCACTTGGTGTTACTCAATTTAAATGAAGGAAAATAACCTTACGCAAAATGATTAACCATATCACTTTAGTAAATAAATATTTGAAGTAAATGTTTACTTCAAATAGCTTTAAACGACCATAATAAAGTGGCAAGGGTCAAAGAATAAATGCTTTACGGATGGGTGGGCGTTAATCAGCGACAGTTTAGCATTTCAAAGGTTGTGAGTTTGAGTCGCGTTGGGGACAACTGTTGCATTTTAGCTCACCCTTTCCCTAACCCCTTTTCTAAACTTAACCCAATTCACATAACCTGCTTTTACCAAGTTCTCCTAACCTTTGTTGTTAGTTCCCCTATCTTAAATTCTCACATAATTTGTTGTTGTTGTTGTTACAGCGCAACAAGCAACCGGTCTCAGAAAAAGACATATGTACTCGAAGATGTATAATAAGTTACAACATCTAAATGATATGCCATTGTACGACCAGTTGAGACATATGATACTATACGTCCTGAAATTCATATGATATTGCATGATTGCTATTCCATTCATATTGTATATCATGGTGGAATATGAACGAAAGGGATAATTATAGAGCAAGCAATGCAATTATCACAACATAGGTTGTAATATGGCTTTTTTTCTGTTTTTGCTTCCCCAATGATGTTACCCACACACCGCTACTGACACAAACAAACACTTTGCTACTTGCATAGCCAACATGGGGATGTGATTCTGGAATAAATGAAAAACAGATAAAAAATGTAATCCCCTCAACATTACTACAGAGATCACCTCTTCACACATCAACACTTGCTATTCATGGTTGTACGGTTCGTCTTGAATGTTCTTTTGAAAACTGATGACCGACTTAATGTTTTATTTAATGCAGGCTATTCAAAAGAAGGTAAATAATTAGTGGGGAAACCTTTTTGTCATCCTTGTCATGTCGCCAGATTGACTGCAGATGTAGTATAACTTTAGCTAGCTTGCTAAAATTGAGTTGACAGCACATGATTTTTGCTAGCTAATGCTATTTTTGACTAACTTTGCCATCTCTAAAGTACATTTGACTACATCATAATGACGGCAAGGTTGTTTCCTACTAATTATTTACCTACTTTAGCAATGTCATCATATTTCCAGGCCACTAAAGTGTAATTTAGACAAAACAATCATTATCCCTGTTCAGAATTACTGTGCACCACTCAATGAAGATAAGATTTGTAAACATATTTACCACAGACTCTACATTGCAAATTTGCACTTAGCAATGTAGGTTGGCTAGCTAGCTCATTACCTCGGTTAGCTTTCCACTATGAGTCAAAAATATATAGCCTAACGCTTTGCTGGATCATAGTACGATTAACTTTAGCTGACTAGCTAGACAAAAACCTCTGTGGAGTCTGAATGGTTTGAGCCACAAACTATTAAAAGCTCGCTGAGACACTCAAGAACACGTGTAACATGTTTTGCTCAATGATGCTCACGAGCTACACAAGAGTTGTTAGAAGGAAGGTGGTTCTTCTTCATAGAAGATCATAGGAAAACCTGGGACATAGTGTCTATAATGCAATAATAAGCTCACATAGTTTCTGTCACAATCTCCAAACAGTTGTCACTAACTAGTTGGATATTCATTTCCCACTTTTGTATTTACAACATTCATATAAATTCATTTTTGTCAGGTTTTTGCTTTGGCAGCCTTATTTTTTAATAATTGTTTTTGTCAATAAAACTCATGAATGCAACTGTTTATGTCAAATTGTTTTGTATTCTACTTGTAGCCCTGGTTATCCTGAATCGTTAAACACTTACAGTAATTTTGATTTTGCTGGGGTCTCAGGACTGACAGGATTTTAAACATCAAATACACTACAAGTAAAACATGTTTGGCATTGCAGGAAAGTTCTCCTGTAGATGCTCGTCCTGATGGTCTGTTGCAGACCGTCATTTGTGAAATATACAAGATCAGAGAAGAGAAAGCAGACTGCATGCGAGATGGCTGCTTGGGGGTGATAGTGTTGTGTTGATGATTTGGCAAAAGATTGGCAAAAGATATCCAGGTCCAAGTGGCTTCTTCAGGTGGTGTTGATAAACTAGTGGCAGGGCGTCTTTAGACGGTGTTGATGATCTAGTGGCAGGGCGTCTTTAGACGGTGTTGATGATCTAGTGGCAGGGCGTCTTTAGACGGTGTTGATGATCTAGTGGCAGGGCGTCTTTAGACGGTGTTGATGATCTAGTGGCAGGGCGTCTTTAGACGGTGTTGATGATCTAGTGGCAGGGCGTCTTTAGACGGTGTTGATGAACTAGTGGCAGGGCGTCTTTAGACGGTGTTGATGATCTAGTGGCAGGGCGTCTTTAGACGGTGTTGATGAACTAGTGGCAGGGCGTCTTTAGACGGTGTTGATGATCTAGTGGCAGGGCGTTTTTAGACGGTGTTGATGATCTAGTGGCAGGGCGTCTTTAGACGGTGTTGATGAACTAGTGGCAGGGCTTCTTTAGACGGTGTTGACAAACTAGTGGCAGGGCGTCTTTAGACGGTGTTGATGAACTAGTGGCAGGGCTTCTTTAGACGGTGTTGATGATCTAGTGGCAGGGCGTCTTTAGACGGTGTTGATGATCTAGTGGCAGGGCGTCTTTAGACGGTGTTGATGAACTAGTGGCAGGGCTTCTTTAGACGGTGTTGACAAACTAGTGGCAGGGCGTCTTTAGACGGTGTTGATGAACTAGTGGCAGGGCGTCTTTAGACGGTGTTGATGATCTAGTGGCAGGGCGTCTTTAGACGGTGTTGATGATCTAGTGGCAGGGCGTCTTTAAACGGTGTTGATGAACTAGTGGCAGGGCGTCTTTAGACGGTGTTGATGAACTAGTGGCAGGGCTTCTTTAGACGGTGTTGACAAACTAGTGGCAGGGCGTCTTTAGACGGTGTTGACAAACTAGTGGCAGGGCGTCTTTAGACGGTGTTGACAAACTAGTGGCAGGGCGTCTTTAGACGGTGTTGACGAACTAGTGGCAGGGCTTCTTTAGACGGTGTTGACAAACTAGTGGCAGGGCGTCTTTAGACGGTGTTGACGAACTAGTGGCAGGGCGTCTTTAGATGGTGTTTTGGCGAACTATTGGCAGGGGACCTGCCTCCTCCCCATGGTACAAATGTGGAAAGCCTAGATGCGTGCTCATACAGTTGGTGGTAATGTGTTATGTGCGGCTTTTGAATATTAAGTCCTTATATTGGCCTAGATGCCCTTTAAATAAAGTGTTCCTATGTGGAAACGATAGCAGAGTAGCCTAGCGGTTAAGAGTGTTGGGCTAGTAACCAAAAGGTCGCTGGTTCAAATCCATGTGCCAACTAGGTGAAAGATCTGGCAATGTGCCTTTAAGCAAGGCACTTAACCATAATTTCTCCTGTAAGTTGCTACATTGTTATAGTATATCTCAATATATTAGATTATATACAGAGGTCCTGACTCCCTGTTATCACAACTACTCAGTAACACAAAGGAGGTTAAGGGATTAACCTGATACGACAGGGCCAAATCCCCATACAACACAGCAATCTCCTCACTACACTAGCTAATGTGGGGTGTTTAAGTGTCAAATGGCCACTCAATGTCAGCTACATGAGTTCTATATGGTGCAGGTGCTGCAGGAGAGGACAGCTATTCATACACTTTATGTAAAGCTCTTTCAGATCAGTGCAGGATATAGGCCTACTGTAAAAGCTTGAGTGCAACTACATCCTTTTTGAGGGAAAGTTGAGGCATCATTTAATGGAATTGTCGTGACAGCATAAATTGCTATTTAATTTAGGTGAATGGAAATCCGCTAAAATATCACGAGAGTCTGAGATTCAAAATAACAGAGTAATGTGATTTAGTTTAAACGTTAGAGAGAGAGCGAGACTTGTATTTGGGTACTTACTTGCTAATAACACACCAGAGAGTATCATTCCCAACGAGAATACAGTGTTACACATCTACCATGACTGGAACTTTTTCCCTCTTCAGCATCGTCAATAATCTCCTTTAACGTTACTGACGATGAGCACTTCTGAAATGAATGTAATTTCCTCTCAGGTTTCAGCAGAATAATATGCATAACCTTAACTTTTGATGTTGACAGAGAAAAGACAAGGGAGCAGAGCGGGGGTGTGGATGGATGCGGCTGGCTGCTGCATCTTTGAATACATTCACCTCACTGACAAGGCTATATCAAGAGGTTCCCATGGGGTCCTTACCTGCTGTTTGTTTTTTCAATATTTACACAGCAGGGCTTCAAGCTGAGAATCAGGAGTGTGTCTGCGTTTATTGCATTGGACTGTCTTTTCATATTAATAGTGAGTTGACAGCACTCTGATAGAAAGCCTACAGATCAGACAACTCTATGCAGAGTGTAGTGCATGGGGGAAAAGGAACTACTATAGCTTAGGGATGAGAGTCTAACTAATGAATCTGACCTTCAGTGAAACGCTGTTTGTATTTAGTGATTTTTACAGGGGTTGATGGTGGTAGAGATCTACAGATCTTATAATGAGAATGTGACCAGTAGGCCAGCCACTATTGTTAGTCTACTGCTCCTTTTCTTGGTGGTAGTGACTCATACATCGCTTCAGCCTTCAAGTGGCTCGGGGTAAACAACAAGACAACAAGATACAATAATAAGAAAGGAGTAGGAAGGAGGCACTTAGTTGTGTCGTATGAGGAAACTAGATGTTCATTAGACAAGGCCTTAGCCTTCTCACGACACATGTTCTAATGTGGCCGTTTCTTCTACAGACCATTGGGTCTCATCATCATTATTTGCACATACATGCATTCTCATTATAAAGTATTTGATACTTTGCATCCCTCATTTTTACTGTGCCAGCAAACAGTATCATTAAGTAATGTGCATGTGTTTACATGAAACTCTCCTCAAGCTGTCGCGTAAAGAGAGTAGCTTACTGTTGGAGATCACAAGATACAATTATGATTTGCTTTTACATCTGACTCATGGGTATGACCCAACAACAGTTTTTATTTGATTTGTTGATTTGGTAACGTCTGATGTTGAATAAATAAATAAAGTGGAGTAACTCGAGAGCAAACCCAAAACAGTCATTATCAAGGAGAATTGTATTCTATTTATCAGATAACAGTATCAAGGCCTATAGACTCTACTGTATGCAATGTATGCTCTTCTACATTTCCAAGCATTGAACTTTGTATGGTTACATTTTGCTCTGTAAGTGTTTTTCCCCTTTCCATCATGGGTGGATGAAGAGATGGAGAAGAAAAGAGAGAGATGTCTTTTGATGTCTGTGGAAAGTGATTACCTGGTGTGTGTGTGTGTCTCTAGTGTACCCCTTCTTTTTTCGTTATCTTATCACAATTCCCTGTGATCTTTCCCAGGGGATCAGAGTTAATCCTGTCTGCATAAGGCCCTCTCAATAGTCTTCACTCAGCTCTCTCCCATGGAGAACTGGGGCAGTGTGTGTGTGCGTGCGTGCACATGTGGGCTGTGTGTGCATGCGTGGGTGCACATGTGGGCTGTGTGTGTTTCCGTGCGTGGGTGCACGTGTTGGTGGGTGTGTACACTGAGTGTACAAAACATTAAAAACACCTGTTCTTTCCATGATATAGACTGACCAGGGGAATAAAGGTGAAAGCTAAGATCCCTTATTTATGTCACTTGTTAAATCCAATTCAATCAGTGTAGATGAAGGGGAGGACACAGGCTAAAGAAGGATTTTTAAGACTTGAGACAATTGAGACATGGATTGTGTATGTGTGCCATTCAGTGGGTGAATGGGCAAGACAAAAGATTGAAGTGCCTTTAAACAGGGTATGGTAGTAGGTGCCAGGCGCAGCGGTTTGTGTCAAGAACTGCAGCACTGCTGGGTTTTACATGCTCAACAGTTTCCTGTGTGTATCAAGAATGGTCCACCACTCAAATGACATCCAGCCAACTTGATACAACTCAATATTTGGAAGGTATTATTAATGTTTTGTACATTCAGTGTATATGTGCTTGAAATTACACTGTGACAAGTACTGTAGGTCTAGTGATTTTTGGTTTACAGTAGGCTATCCTCTAGCAAATGATGTTAACAACTGCCCACACTCAGTATGTGTGATTGCATTACTTCTAACAACTAGCATATTTGAGAACCCCCTCTGAGATACACTTTGGCAGTGTCTTACAAGTACTTCTGAGATATAGCTAGCTAGATCACATTTCTCAACGCCTCTTCTTTTTCAGCAATTGACTTTCATAGTACTAGTGTTATAGGTTAACAGCATACCGCAAACTTTTCTCTGGCTTACCCTAGAAAATACATGATGTGGAGACAGAGAGAGCGAGTGGGGGGGGACTTAACAGAGAGAAGAGTGAGAGACTAAACTAAATGCAATAGCTCTGTCTCTGCTGAAGTGCCCTAACTTGCAGTAGGCTTACAGGCTGCAGGCTACGAGAGAGAGATGGAGGAAACTCACACAGGTTTATCATTTTTCTGACACTTAATGAACAATGGCACCGAAGTACACAGCCATAATCTGGTAATGTGTTTGGTTTCTCATACCAAGCTCCAGTAGGCAGGCTTTGTCATCTCAATAAAAAGTATTTTTCTAGGGGGGGGGGGCTTAAATGGGCAATCTGCTGTTGCTACATCCATTCATATTAATGAATGGTATGTACTCATTAATACTTGAAGAGTATAACGTATATATGCTTTATGAACTTAGTTAAACTGTCATAAACCATCAGATCCCAAAATATAAGCTTGTTTTACTCCAATAATATAATATAATATATAATAATAATAATATAATATAAACGAAGTAAACAAACACTATATATAGCCTCAAAACATGGTTAAAACTATAATTTTGATATCATGGATGGTCAATCGTCCTTGCATCCTTCAGCCTTTTACCGAAACTGCTGATTGCCCCTTTAAGTGGTAGAACAAAGTAAAACAAAAAGTTATATGGGATATCAGAAAGGCTGTACAGTGGCAGTGCACATATACTGTTTTGCTGTTTGATGTTTCAATAGGATTAATATCATGGTCAATTATGCATTATGTTATTCAGGGTCCATACAATGGACAGTCAGTAAAGCCGGAAATGGAAACATGAAGTAGTGCACTGAACAATATCATGCTATTGTGTTAATAGTCAACAGAATTTATTGTTGTAACATGTTCAATCTAATTTCAACATCCCATAATTGTGACAGGTAATCTATCATTATGGTTGCTCTGGCAACCACTTTGTTTCTTCCAGATTATAGCCTTTGATTTGTTCATTGTTTGTTCTCTACAAAAACATGTGATTTCAGTTTCCCTGGTGATGGCAGAAGAGAGGGAATCGTTTTGAGCATCAGTTTTGCAAATGTTTGGCAAATAATCGTTAGGGAGAAAGCATATTAAACACATCTGTTATTTTCAATAATTCATTCAGTAGGTTGTACTTACCCTATACGTTTCTCCATTCCTCCAGGCCCTTTTAACTTTTCCCCTTGTTCCATTATTCTTCTCATGTACTTTCAGACAATTAAACACATACAGTATGTGTAAAGGGGAGAATGACGTTTTACAAATGCCACCTCACTTATTGAATTTGGCACAAAAAAATGTATAAGAACTAGACATACTGTATTTGTTGGTAAACAAGAGTCTTGTCCATAAGAGGTTTCACCTCATGAATATGGTGGTAATGAAGGTCTGAATGGATTGGAGTCATGATGGAGGGCTCCATCAGGCTGGGTGAATCCATGGTTGTGTCCCAAATGACACCCTATTCCCTATATAGTCCACTACTTTAGACCAAAGCCCTATGGAGCCCTGGTCAAAGGTAATGTACTATTAAGGGAATAGGGTGCCATTCGGGGGACAACCCATGGTCTGGATGACGTCCTCTTTGACAGAGCCACCATGACATGAAAGGAAGAAGTTAAGCAGGAGACTATTTTTCTTTCAATGGTAATGATATTATGCTAGATTCTAATTTTGGGGGTTGTTGTTATTTTTCACTCCTTTAAAGATCTTAAGCAAAACAATGTATAACATATAGCAATAATTGGATTCGTAACATATCACAAGAATTTCAAATTTTGCATGATATCATATAAATTGCAAACAATGACGTAGCACAAAAAACCTGTGACCACTTCGGCTCGTGAGCAACACTTTCAAAACTACAGGCTGAAATGATCCGAACATTTGAGACTGCATCGTTAAGTGTACTTTTGCCATTGTCTTCCAATCTGTTCAATTTAATTGATGATGTGCCTTGGTAGGAGGATGTATTGTAACTTCATGTGAGGACTAGGGCTATACTTAATTAAATGTTTCCATTGACATGCAAGAACTAGTATGATATGTTGCGTTTAGTGTGGTTACATAAAACTGAAGGTTACTTAAAGCAAAAATTAAGAGGGTTAATGGTCAGGGTGGATGGGTAAGCATATAAGATGACTGTTTAGCAACCCAAAGATTGCGTGTTTGAATTTCATGGACAACTTTAGCATTTTAGCTAATTAGCTACTATGCATCTACTTTTTAGCTACTTTGTACTATTTAGCATGTTAGATAACCTTAACCCTTTAACCTAACTCTTAACCCTCAACCTAACCGTAACCCTAACGTTAACCCCTAACCTCTAGCCTAACTAACATTAGCCACCTAGCTAACGTTAGCATTAGCCACCTAGCCCAGGTTGGATTGTGCTACAATCTACTGTGACCTTTTGATCCAGAGTAAGCAAGCACACTCTCCCCTCAAACAGTCACCTCCTCCGGTGCAGGTTGAATCACCAGCAGGACTTTTCCTGGCTGTTTGCTGCACTGCTGGGGCTGAGTGTGTTGATGCAGAGGGCCCAGGGAGAGAGGAGAGCCGTATCTAGCCTACCGAGCCGTCAATGGCATCAGCTGACAGCTACTCCCTTAGGATGCTGGTGGAACCAGTGACCCCAACTCCACTTCCGTCCATTTCATCATCCACTACACTACACCATAGGAGTCCTGACCAATCAAGTGAGTACAGTATAGTGCTGCAACCTTTTCCCTTGGTCATGGCCACTGTCACGCACACATTTTGACATCAAAGGCACAATAATAACACAGCATTGTCTGGTCTTCATGGTAGGATGAAAAAAATTCTAACTATATTTTGCTAGAAAAAATACCTTGTGAAATTAAAGTCTCTATTCTCTTCTTTCTCTTGCAGGCACAAGCAGGCACCCACACAGACCAAGAAACAAGGAGGCCATGTACAAATATAGGATCTTAATTTGATCACCCGGTTGCTGGAGAACCTTCGTGCAATTCAGGACATTTTTATCATGTAGTGTATTTGAGGTTTAAAAAGGCTTCTGAAGTTTGGAATTTACACTGAAATTTCATTCTTGATTTTTTTATATAAAAATTCACATTTGCTACTGCTGTTATTTTCCAGCTGTAGCAAACTGGCTCAAATTAAGATCCTACATCTGTATGTGAATCTGTGTGTATGATCTAGAGTGACAGGATCCTCATGCCACATGCACAACGTTGAGCAAACTGTGTTCATTTTCCTTGGTCATCAGTATTATTATTAAGGAACGCCCTTTCTCCTAGATCCAAAAGGGTACTTGTCAATCACATACTTGTACCCTAAAGGGTGATGATGAGCGGGGTTGTTGGATGGATAATTAGTTTTGGTGATAAGCTAGATTTTATGTAATGAGAATCTGGGATGCGCCACTGGGTCTCCGAACCTTGACAGTATGCAGTAGAGCTGGGACGATAAACCTACAATGATCCACACCGACCATGCCGATCACTTATCGCAGGCATTTTGCTGATGTCATTCATTAGATAAGTAGCCTATAGGGGAGATCAGGGTTAGTTTTCTCATGAGTTGGTTGTCACAGTGCTTATTACTCAAAATCCAAGGGGGGCTGTGTAATAATCTCTAAATTAAAATGTGTGTCTATATTAGAGGTCATCCATGTGATCAATTCAGGTCAGGATCACAAAAAAATTTAGGTGAGAGGAGTATTAGATTTTATCATGGGTGAAAATAAATATTTGTATGCTTGTTATTTATTTAATAAATAGTTATATGATGGGAGTATCCATACACGATTACTTTTATTGAAATGAGGAAATAGATTTATTTCAACCCTATTTGTGAGTTCCTAGGTCAAGCCATGTGGTAACTACAGTACAGTACTAGCATCTTTATTAGCATTGGGTGGTGGTTGATGTTGGGGATGCTTGTCACAATCTGACAACCATACCCATTGTAACAATGTCCCCAGTAAGCTAAATGACATTGAAAGACACTTAGAATACTTATTTTCCAGAAAATAAGTATTTTAGGTGTCTGTTCAACGTCATTTAGCTTCCTGGTATCAGGAATCAAGGTAAGACCCAGATGGTTTAATATTCCAACAGGGGCAGGAAATAGACAGGTCAAGGCAGGCAGGGTTCAGTAAACCAGAGGTGGAGCAACAGTACCGGATGGCAGGCAGGCTCAGGGTCAGGGTAGGCAGAGGTCAACAATTCAGAGGTAGGGCAACGGTACCGGTCGGCAGGCAGGCTCAGGGTTAGAGGCAGGCAGGCGGGCTCAGAGTCAGGACAGACAAGGGTCAAAACCAGGAGGGCTAGAAAAAGAGAGACTGAGAAAAGCAGGCGCTGATTACAAAAACGCTGGTTGACTTGACAAACAAGACGAACTGGCAACGGACAAACAGGGAACACAGGTATAAATACACAGAGGATAATGGGGAAGATGGGCAACACCTGGAGGGGGGTGGAGACAATCCCAAGGACAGGTAAAACAGATTAGGGTGTGACACCTGGGTATGTTTCACAAGTTTGGACAACACAGTAAAGCACAGCACAGTCCAGTAAAGTTTAATTCAGCAGAGTACAGTATAGTGTACTTCCGCCGGAAGTGATTGCCGCCTCGCTTCGCGTTCCTAGGAAACTATGCAGTACCTTGTTTTTTAGGTGTTATTTCTTACATTGAACTATTGGATATAAGAGCAACGTCAACTCACCAACATTATAATTAACGGGATGTGGTGTGATCATAACAACATACAGGAGCTCAAGTCCTTCTGTTCACCTGACTTAGAATTCCTCACAATCAAATGCCGACCACATTATCTACCTAGAGAATTCTCTTCAATTATAATGACAGCAGCATATAACCATCCCAAGCAGACACTTCGATGGCCCTGAACGAACTTCATTTGACTCTATGTAAACTGGAAACCACATATCCCGAAGCTGCATTTATTGTAGCTAGGGATTTTAATCTATCAGCATATCAATTGCGTTACCAGGGCTGGCAAAACCCTAGATCATTGCAATTTTAACGTCCGCAACTGTTACGGTTTTCTTCCGTTGAAGGAGAGTCGGACCAAAATGCAGCGTGGTTAGTTCGATACATCTTTAATGAAGAAAAACCACAAACAATACAAAAACAACAAACGGAATGTGAAAACCTATACAGCCTATCTGGTGACAACTAACACAGAGACAGGAACAATCACCCACGAAATACTCAAAGAATATGGCTGCCTAAATATGGTTCCCAATCAGAGACAACGATAATCATCTGACTCTGAGTGAGAACCGCCTCAGGCAGCCATAGACTATGCTAGACACCCCACAAAAAAAACCCATGACAAAAACGCACCACAATAACCCATGTCACACCCTGGCCTGACCAAATAAATGAAGACAAACATACATTACTTCGACCAGGGCGTGACAGAACCCCCCCAAGGTGCGGACTCCCGGACGCACATCAAAACAATAGGGAGGGTCCGGGTGGGCGTCTGTCCATGGTGGCGGCTCCGGCTCGGGACGTGGACCCCACTCCATCAATGTCTTAGTTCCTCCCACTCGCGTCCTAGGATAGTCCACCCTCGCCGCCGACCATGGCCTAGTAGTCCTCACCCAGAACCCCACTGGACTGAGGGGCAGCTCGGGACTGAGGGGCAGCTCGGGACTGAGCCAGCTCGGGACTGAGGGGCAGCTCGGGACTGAGGGGTAGCTCGGGACTGAGGGGTAGCTCGGGACTGAGGGGGAGCTCAGCACTGAGGGGAAGCTCGGCACTAAGGGGAAGCTCAGCACTGAGGGGAAGCTTAGCACTGACGAGAAGCTCAGCACTGAGAGGAAGCTCAGCACTGAGAGGAAGCTCAGCACTGAGAGGAAGCCCAGCACTGAGAGGAAGCCCAGCACTGAGAGGAAGCTCAGGCAGGTAGTTGGCTCCGGCAGATCCTGGCTGTCTGGCGGATCTGGAAGAGTCTGGTTGACTGGCGGATCTGGAAGTGTCTGGTTGACTGGCAGATCTGGAAGAGTCTGGTTGACTGGCAGATCTGGAAGAGTCTGGCTGACTGGCAGATCTGGAAGAGTCTGGCTGACTGGCAGATCTGGAAGAGTCTGGCTGACTGGCGGATCCTGGCTGACTGGCGGATCTGGAAGATCATGGCTGACTGGCGGATCTAGCTGCTCTGGCTGCTCCATGCAGACTGGCAGCTTTGGCTGCTCCATGCAGACTGGCAGCTCTGGCTGCTCCATGCAGACTGGCAGCTCCATGCAGACTGGCAGCTCTGGCTGCTCTATACAGACTGGCAGCTCTATGCAGACTGGCAGCTCTGGCTGCTCCATGCAACCTGGCAGCTCTGGCTGCTCCATGCAGACTGGCAGCTCTGGCTGCTCCATGCAGACTGGCAGCTCTGGCTGCTCCATGCAGACTGGCAGCTTTGGCTGCTCCATGCAGACTGGCATCTCTGGCTGCTCCATGCAGGCTGGCAGCTCTGCCTGCACTGAACAGGCAGGAGACTCCAGCAGCGCTGTAGAGGAGGAAGGCTCTGGCAGCGCTGGACAGGCGGGAGACTCCGGCAGCACAGGAGAGGAGGAAGGCTCTGGCTGCTCTAAACAAGCGGGAGACTCCAGCAGCGCTGTAAGAGGAGGAAGGCTCTGGCTGCGCTGAACAGGCGGGAGGCTCCGGCAGCGCTCTAGAGGAGGAAGACTCTGGCTGCGCTAAACAGGCGGGAGACTCCAGCAGCGCTGTAGAGGAGGAAGGCTCTGGCTGCGCTGAACAGGCGGGAGACTCCAGCAGCGCTGGAGAGGAGGAAGGCTCTGATAGCACTAGACAGGCGAGGCGCACTGAAGGCCAGGTGCGTGGTGCTGGCACTGGTGGTACTGGAACGAGGACACGCACAGGAAACCTGGTGCGGGGAGCTGCCACCGGAGGACTGGTGTGTGGAGGTGGCACTGGATAGACCGGACCGTGCAGGCGCACTGGAGCTCTTGAGCACCGAGCCTGCCCAAACTTACCTGGCTCGATGCCCACTCTAGCCCGGCCAATACGAAGAGCTGGTATGTACCGCACCAGGCTATGCACCCGCACTGGAGACACCGTGCGCTCCATAGCATAACACGGTGCCTGCCCGGTCTCTTTAGCCCCCCGGTAAGCACAGGAAGTTTGTGCATGTCTCCTACCTGGCGTAGCCATACTCCCTGTGAGCCTCCCCCCCAATACATTTTTGGGGCTGACTCTCGGGCTTCCATCCGCGTCGCCGTGCTGCCTCTTCATACCAGCGCCTCTCCGCTTTCGCCGCCTCCAGTTCTTCTTTGGTGCGTCGATATTCACCAGGCTGTCCCCAGGGTCCTTTTCCGTCCAATATCTCCTCCCAAGTCCAGAAGTCCTGTGATCGCTGCTCCTCATGATAAACAGGGAGAGTTGGCTCAGGTCTGAACCCTGACTCTGCCACACTCTCCCTGAGCCCCCCCCCAATACATTTTTTGGGTTGACTTTCGGGCTTCCTTGCCAACCGTGTTCCCTCGTATCGTCGGCTCCTCTCTCCGGCTGCCTCTACTCTCCTAAGTGCCTCCACCTGTTCCCATGGGAGGCGATCTCTTCCAGCCAGTATCTCCTCCCAAGTGTAACAACCCTTGCCATCCAAAACGTCTTCCCATGTCCATTCCTCCTTTCCCTGCTTCTGCTGTCGCTGCCTGTCACCACGCTGCTTGGTCTTGGTGTGGTGGGTGATTCTGTTACGTTTTTCTTCCGTTGAAGGAGAGTCGGACCAAAATGCAGCGTGGTTAGTTCGATACAACTTTAATGAAGAAAAAACCATGAACAATACAAAAACAACAAACGGAATGTGAAAACCTATACAGCCTATCTGGTGACAACTAACACAGAGACAGGAACAATCACCCACGAAATACTTAAAGAATATGGCTGCCTAAATATGGTTCCCAATCAGAGACAACGATAATCACCTGACTCTGATTGAGAACCGCCTCAGGCAGCCATAGACTATGCTAGACACCCCACAAAAACCCCATGACAAAAACGCACCACAATAACCCATGTCACACCCTGGCCTGACCAAATAAATGAAGACAAACATACATTACTTCGACCAGGGCGTGACAGCGATGCATATAAGGCCCTCCCCCGCCCTCCTTTCGGAAAAGCTGACCACGACATCCATTTTGTTGCTTCCAGCCTATAGACAGAAACTAAAACAGGAAGCTCCCGCGCTCCCGCGCTCAGGTCTGTTCAACACTAGTCCGACCAATCGGATTCCACGCTTCAAGATTGCTTCGATCACGTGGGCTGGGATATGTTCCACATTGCGGCGAACAACAATATTGACGAATACGCTGAGCCGGTGAGCGGGTTTATTAGCAAGTACATCAGTGATGTTTTACCCACAGCGTCTATTAAAACATTCCCAAACCAGAAACCGTGGATTGATGGCAGCATTCGCGCAAACCTGAAAGCACGAACCACTGCTTTTAATCAGTGCAAGGTGACCGGAAATATGCCCGAATACAAACAGTGTAGCTATTCCCTCTGCAAGGCAATCAAACAAGCTAAGCGTCAGTATAGAGACAAAGTAGAGTAGCAATTCAACGGCTCAGACACGAGAGGTATGTGGCAGGGTCTACAGTCAATCAGGGACTATAAAAGGAAAAACATCCCCGTCGCGGACCAGGATGTCTTGCTCCCAGACAGACTAAACAACTTCTTTGCTCACTTTGAGGACAATACAGTGCCACTGACACGGCCCGCTACCAAAACCTGTGGGCTGACCTTCACTGCAGCCTACGTGAGCAAAACATTTAACCCCATGACCCCTCGCAAGACTGCAGGCCCAGACGGCATCCCCAGCCGCGTCCTCAGAGCATGCGCAGACCAGCTGGCTGGTGTGATTACGGACATATTCAATCAATACTTACCCCAGTCTGCTGTCCCCACATGCTTCAAGAGGTTAACCATTGTTCCTGTTCCCAAGAAAGCTAAGGTAACTGATCTAAATGACTATCGCCCCGTAGCACTCACTTCCGTCATCATGAGGTGCTTTGAGAGACTAGTCAAGGACCATATCACCTCCACCCTACCTGACACCCTAGACCCACTCCAATTTGCTTACAGCCCCAACAGGTCCACTGACAACGCAATCGCAATCACACTGCACACTGCCCTAACCCATCTGGACAAGAGGAATACCTATGTAAGAATGCTGTTCATTGACTACAGCTCAGCATTTAACACCATAGTACCCTCCAAACTTGTCACCAAGCTCGAGAGCATGGGTCTTGACCCCGCCCTGTGTAACTGGGTCCTGGACTTCCTGACGGGCCGCCCCCAGGTGGTGAGAGTAAGTAACAACATCTCCACCCCGCTGATCCTCAACACTCTCAGCCCTCTCCTGTACTCCCTGTTCACCCACGACTGCGTGGCCATGCACGCCTCCAACTCATTCATCAAGTTTGCAGACGACACTACAGTGGTAGGCTTGATTACTTGCAATGACAAGACGGCCTACAGGGAGGAGGTGAGGGTAACCTCACACTCAATGGGTAACCTCACACTCAACGTCAACAAAACAAAGGAGATGATTGTGGACTTCAGCAGAGGGAGCACGCCCCTATCCACATCGATGGGACAGTAGTTCGTCGGCGTACACGACACGGACAAACTGAAATGGTCCAACCACACAGACAGCGTGGTGAAGAAGGCGAAGCAGCACCTCTTCAACCTCAGGAGGCTGAAGAAATTCATCTTGTCACAAAAAACACTCTTTTACAGATGCCCAATCGAGAGCATCCTGTCGGGCTGTATCACCGCCTGGTACGGCAACTGCTCATAACCGTAAGGCTCTCCAGAGGGTAGTGAGGTCTGCACAATGCATCACCGGGGGCAAACTACCTGCCCTCCAGGACACCTACACCACCCGATGTTACAGGAAGGCAAAAAGATCATCAAGGACAACAACCACCCGAGCCACTGTCTGCTCACCCCGTTATCATCCAGAAGGCGAGGTCAGTACAGGTGCATCAAAGCAGGGCCCGAGAGACTGAAAAACAGCTTCTATCTCAAGGCCATCAGACTGTTAAACAGCCACCACTAACATTGAGTGGCTGCTGCCAACATACTGAAATGTATCACTAGCCACTTTAAACATTGCCACTTCATATAATGTTTACATACCCTACATTACTCATCTCATATGTATATACTGTACGCTATACCATCTACTGCATCTTGCCATCTTGATGTAATGTATCACTAGCCACTTTAAACAATGCCACTTTTATATGTTTACATACCCTACATTACTTATCTCATATGTATTTACTGTACTCTATACCATCCACTGCATCTTGCCTATGCCGTTCTATACCATCACTCATTTATATATTTTTTTAATGTACTTATTCTTATTCATTCCTTTACACTTGTGTCTATAAGGTAATTGTTGTGACATTGTTAGGTTAGATTACTCGATGGATATTACTGCATTGTCGGAACTGGAAGCACAAAAATTCATTAACATCTGCTAACCATGTGTATGTGACAAATAACATTTGATTTGATTTGATTTAGTGCAATGCAGTACAGTTTAATTCAGTACAGCACAGTTGAGTTTAAATCAGTAGAGTACAGTACATTAGAGTACAGTACAGTTGAGTGCGACAACCAACCCTGGTCACCCCTACTATAGAAATGTGAAGTTTGAAATGAAATACGTTTGTTAATGTGGCTGATTGGTAATGGGACAATTGATGGCTACAACCATCAAACTAGTTGTAGTAGTTTAAAGGATAATATACATTTTAAAAAACTGTGGTGCACATTAATGTTTTAAACGTATTGTTCTATTTATTGTTAACAAATCAATTCAGGCAATTTATCACAACATGGATTTATGTCCATATTGCCCAGCTCTAGCATGCAGTGTACCTGTGTAATGAATCATGGCTAAGGCTATGCTATGGCTATTCTATAGGGTTATACTATGGCTATGCTATGGCTATGCTATAGGGTTATACTATGGCTATGCTATGGCTATGCTATAGGGTTATACTATGGCTATGCTATGGCTATGCTATAGGGTTATACTATGGCTATGCTATGGCTATGCTATAGGGTTATACTATGGCTATGCTATGCGGGGCTGCTACTAGGCCCGGGAACAACATGTTTGACCTTGCAGCACATTAGGCTGCTGTGCTGATCTAATGAATGCATGCAAGTTACGACATTATCATCCACCTTACAATGTCTTTATATCATTATAATGGGCATATTAAGATGGATTTCACCTCTGCATGTTAAATAAGTATTATAATACGTCTTAGTAATATTCACTTAGCAAAGGTTAATATACTGGAGCTCTAAAGGGTGGATGCGCCACACTGAACTCCAAGGCCCTGTCATAACATAGCCATTGATAATCATTATCAAACTCCATTGTTATTAAGTTCATCTTGATAAAACTTCCAGCTGGTTCCCTTGAGCCTAGGGGCGACTGTATACCTTCCACTCCATGACACGACAGAGATTCTTTGTTAGCCCCGGTGTTTTATGACCTACTCCACGAAATGCTCATTTATGGGTGCATCCCAAATGGCACCCTATTCCCTATATAAGTGCATTACATTTGGACAAAAGTAGAGCACTAAATAGGGAATAGGATGCCACAATGGTACGCAGACCAAATAAAAAAAAATCTCTCCCTGGGTGTTTCTTTGTTAATCCCTTCATCACATTGTGCTTCCAGCCAGACCAGTGATAATGTCTCCATCTCTGTGGTTCATAATTAATGAAAACCATGGTAATGAATTAATGAAATCTCTATGGCTGCTCATCTGGTGAGCCAAGACCAATATAATACTATGAGTGGGCATTAAGGTCTGAGAAATACAATGACTGCAGTGGGCTCAACAGCAGTGGCTGGCTAATTGATATGTGAGGACAATCATTTGACGAGAGCTAGCTTTCTAATGGTAGCAATAAAAGTGTTAAAAGCTTCTGCAATCTAAAAGGCTCACTTTGTGGAGCTGATGCTGATTTTATTTTATACTGCAACTCAGCAGGGTTCAGCGTAAATTGTAAAGAAATTAAATGTTTAAAATTTTGCGGAATACCAACTCCATTCAAATTACATTAAATACCACAACAAACTGTCATTAGCTAATAAGGAAAAACGTAAGGGCGGATATTTCAGGCATCTTCTCATACTCTTTTGTTAGATCATTAGATCAGCAGACTCACAGTGATTGTGCTAAATAAAATCAAAGTGACAGGAAACAAACAGTACATTACCTCTTTCTCTCCTGCTGGTTCACACACACACACACACACACACACACACACACACACACACACACACACACACACACACACACACACACACACACACACACACACACACACACACACACACACACACACACACACACACACACACACACACACACACACACACACACACACACCATATGTATGTACACACAACAGCTCAAAGTACTGTACATGTAGGTCGGCCTACAGAACTGTAGTATGTGAGAGCTGTGATAAGTTCCTATATAAGGGCATACCAGGTCATCTGATTAGATAAATCTCACCCTTTTACATTCTTCAGAGCTGAAGCAGGTAGAGACATCTACAAGCTTTAGAACATTTGTGCTTTAAAGGCTAGACAGTGCGATCGCCCAGGCGAAGGTAGCAAATTACCCCCTTTCAAGGAAACACATTTCCAACACGACATGTTTAAAAAAAGCTGGGATAATGACGAGAAATTGAGATCTGAATCATAGTTTTGTAGGGAGAAGGCTTGAATTGAATTTCCTTATAAAGGGTTTGAGTTTTTAAAAGAAGCCCATGTCTGTGTCTATAATGGAGCAGCAGACTACACCAGAGGTTTCATTGGGGTGTATATCCTAAATGAATTATCTTCCTACACAATGGCTGCCTTTGCTCTTGCTTTTATGAAATGGTCTCTTGTGTGTGTGTCCCTCTATTCTGTGTCAGGTTCATCACAAACTGTGCCACAACCTGCCCAGGGCTCAGAAACCAGCTATTACCATATATTTCAACAAATGACTTTGGCTGGGTTTGTGTGTGTGTCTATATGTGTGCTGGAGTGCGTGCATGTGTTTTTGTGCCAGACCTGTCTCAAACCAGGGGTGTGCATAACTGATACTAATTATATGGTTCATTCACCACTATCCATATTTACAATCAAGGTATGAATAGCTGCATAAATGACCGCATAGTGTTCTGTGTATGATTAATAAGCTGGCATTTGGAGAAAGAAAACCTCAATGAAGTCCATTAGTAGAACATATCAACTTTTCAAAACTTCAGACGCTGGCATTGGACCAACTGTACAATTATTGATCATAGTGTTCGAAAGTTGTGTCCCTGAGGTTTTCTTTCCTGGGTGGAACTGTATGAGGGCCCCAGACAACACCTCACATTCAGGCTGTCACACTGAGCAAGAGGAGCTGAAAGAGACACTGAAACACCCTCCTCCAGTGCACAACGGGTTGTGGCAAATTTCTCTCTCTCTCTCTCTCTCTCTCTTACTACTGCGAGTAGGGGGATTAGTGTACTGGATGGGGCGGTGGTTCCGTATGTGCACTTCTTAATATGGAAAAAAAAGCTATAATTTCCCTAAACACAGTAAAGAGCCCAGACTTCCAGGACTCTCCCCTCCCCTTCCTCCCCCCCTCCTGCCTCTCAGTTCTCACAGGCGGGTGCTACTGTAAAGGCTGCTGGCGCCGTGCTCACTGGCATTCCCAGCATTCTTTCGTCATGTGCTCATGAAAAAAGAGAGAAAAGGGGAGACAGAGAATAGACAGAGAGAAAAATGCAACGAGTTAACCCTTGCATACTTATAGTGCTTAGTGAATAGTGGATAGTGGATTTGGTTCATGTTTAGTGTACATTATCTACCCGTGAGGCTGTGTTGTAACCAGGTGACCATGTGGAACGAGTGACCTGCTCGAAAGAATAAAAACGACAGTTCATCGTAATAAATTACTGTTCGGGAAAGAGGGGGGAGGTATAGAGGGAACGAGACAGAGAGAAAGAGACGGAGAGAGCGGTGGGGAGGGAGGGGGGATAGAGGGAACGAGACAGAGAGAGATAGAGGGAGAGAGCGGTGGGGAGGGAGGGGGGATAGAGGGAATGAGACAGAGAGAGATAGAGGGCTCCACTGCCTGCAAATATGCTTTGTGTTTGTGCATATCATCAGACACAGTTATCCTTCAGTTATTTCATCAATCAATACCAGTTATTAAAAACTTTTTTTTTGGTGAACATTCTAACAATTGAAGCCCATACAATTGAAGATATTTGTCATACTTGGAATGTTTGGATGATTACTTGGAATGTCCGGTAAATAAAACAATATGTTACTATGCATGCTTCATGGTTGGACAATGCTTTTCAAACTCTTGTTCTCCCTCTGCTCTTTCAAGACAAAACCATTTGTTCATAGCTGAAGTTTAATGGAGGAATTCTTTCCAACACAGTTTGGGTAACTTCATGCAATGAGTCCTCGTGGCTTTGCCTCATGATCCATGTGCTTGTTTTTCACCCTTGCAAAGGCGAAACCTCAGGAATGGACGTTTTGACATCAGTCAGGCATCTCTGCATCAGCCACAGGATGGCGTTCATAACCATTAACTCTTGTCTGTCTATTGCAAGGGTTATGTCCCAAATAGCACCCTATTACCATTAGTGCACTACTTTTGACCACTATAGGGGATAGGTAGGGTGCCATTTCAGACCCAGACAAAGACGCAGACAAGGATGAATAAAACAAGTGACAAAAAAACATAATTTATGATAATGGCTGCCTTTTTTATAGTCGGAATAATATGATGTAATACCACAGGATTAGGCCGCTAGTGAAAGGGGTTTGACGTTGCATTTAATGTGAAAATGCTAATGATTCTGACAAGTCTATTTGTTGCTTTTAGACAACAAAAGAAGTGCTGTTTTAGTTTGAGTTCGTTTTAATGTTAATGTTTCAATGTTTTATTTATGAGAATGCATTTGTAAAACACAACACTAGAATAACAATGTGCCACCAAGGATGGCGTTTGAATTTCCACAAACCCCAAAATATTGCAATTTTAATAGAATTAGTCACACAAAGTGTTCAAGCATCCAGCTGTGACATGTTTGAATGTGGCCCCTTCAGTAGCTAGAGCTCTCAAATAAATACATGGTGCTATAGTGGTGGTGGTGTTCTCAGTGGTGCTTGTCCCCTCTCTCTCTCTCTCTCTCTCTCTCTCTCTCTCTCTCTCGCTCTCTCTCTCTCTCTCTCTCCTTCTCGTTCACCCTCTCACTAATGCCCTCTCTCTCTCCTCTCCCTCTCTCTCTATCCTCTCCAATCCCTCCCCCTTTCTCTCTATCCTCTCCATCCCTCCCCCTTTCTCTCTCTCTCCCCCCTTTCCCTCTGTTTCCATCTCTCTCCTCTCCTCTCGCTCTCTCTCTATCCTCTCCATCCCTCCCCCTTTCTCTCTATCCTCTCCATCCCTCCCCCTTTCTCTCTCTCTCCCCCCTTTCCCTCTGTTTCCATCTCTCTGCCTCTCCCCCATCTCCCGCTCTCTCTTCCCTGTCCTTCCCTGTCTCGTCTCTGCCCCTCTCTCCCCCTTTCTCTCGTTCCCCCTCTATCTCTCCCTCTCTCTCTCTCCCCCACTCGCTCTCTCCATCTCTCTCTCTCTCTGTGGATGATTAATGGGGCAGCTAGCCCGGTCGGTGCCTGCAGAGGTGCTCCACTCCCCATGACTCTATGGCCCCCGTCATCACAGCTCTAGCGTGCCCAACACCAGCCAACGCCAAGCTGACATTTTACAGCTTATGTGTATCAGGAATAAAATTTCCTCATGAATCTTAACCCGCCACATCTTATTGTGAGAACATGAATTATTCATTTTTTGTTGTTGTCGGGGGGGGGATAAAATGTATATTCTGAGGCGTTTTGTTATTTAATTTAATATGCACCATTAATCTAGAGATTATTGTTTTGGGTGTAACTGGAGAACGAGCAACAGGCAAATAGTGCAGCGAGTGCCAAGGTAAACAGCATAATGTATCATACACACGTAATGTAAGTCTTATCAGAGCTTATTTGAATGTGTCTGGGATTGGAGTGCTAACTGAGCAAACAGTTCCTGGCTCATTCCCCACAGTATACATTTTATATTGAACAATAGTCAACTACATCCTCCCATAATATATTCTGTATCACAGCTGTATCCCCATGATATTATCTCTACCCTCTCTATGGTAAGCCATCATGTACAAATGACACAGTGGAAAACAGCTTTTTCCACCATTTAAAATGATTTAATCTGTCACATAATAACATGACCTCATAATCCAATCAAATATACTGTATGACTGTACAGTGTGTATATACTTTTTTAGTTCCATTTTGGACATGGGTAAATTATTTGGTGTGCAAGTGCACCCAGTGACATCTCTAATTTCTCTCCACTTTTCTGACGTTCTCCGAATATTAACAAATATTATGTTATATAGAAAAGTTTAATGTTTTGTTAAATTTTCATTTATTTGGGCTGCAATTTCTGAGGCTGGTAACTCTAAGGAACTTATTCTCTGTAGCAGAGGTAACTCTGGGTCTTCCTTTCCTGTCGCGGTCCTCATGAGAGCCAGTTTCATCACAGCGCTTGATGGTTTTTGCGACTGCAAGTTCTTTCAAGTTCTTGAAATGACCTTCATGTCTTAAAGTAATGATGGACTGTCGTTTCTCTTTGCTTATTTGAGCTGTTCTTGCCATAATATGGACCTGGTCTTTTACCAAATAGGGCTATCTTCTGTATACCACCCCTACAGTACCTTGTCACAACACAACTGACAGGGTCAAATGCATTAAGAAGAAAATAAATTCCACAATTTAACTTTTAACAAGAGCCACATGTTAATTGAAATGCATTCCAGGTGACTACCTCAGGGTGGCTACTTTGAAGAATCTCAAATACAAAATATATTTTGATTTGTTTTTTTGTTACTACATGATTCCATATGTGTTATTTCATAGTTTTGATGTCTTCACTATTATTCTACAATGTACAAAATAGTAAAAATAAAGAAAAACCCTTGAATGAGTAGGTGTGTCCAAACTTTTGACTGGTACTGCATGTAATGAAATAACCCAATTTCAGTAAAAATGACAATTTTGAAATCCTTGAGTGGACCAAACTATTAGAGGATCCAGGGTGTCATGCACCCCAACAATCTCAGGGGAGGGGGCAAAAAGTATGTGAGGATGGCTGGGGGTGGTCTGTCAACACCTGTCTATGTGTTGTCTCCACCCCCCTCCAAGTGTCACCCATTTTCCCCAGTGTATTCATACCTGTCTTCTCTGTTTGTCTGTTGCCAGTTCTTTTTGTCCGTCAAGCCTACCATCATTTTTCCCCTTGCACCTGTCTTTTTCCATAGTTCCCGTTTTCTAGTTTTCCCAGTTTTAACATTTTGCCTGCCCTGACACTGAGCCTGCCTGCTGTTGTGCACCTTGTAAAGCCGCCATGGATTATTGACCTCTGCCTGCCCTGACCTAGAGACTGCCTGCTGTTCAGTACCTTTTGACTCTGATCTGGATTACTGACCTCTGCCTGCCCTTGACCTGTCGTTTTGCCCTGTTTTAGTAATAGACTTGGTTACTTTGACACTGTCTGCATCTGGGTCTTTATCAGTACATTTAGTTAACCTTGCCAGCAGGAAGACCAGTTAGACAAGCTACTTACCCGATTGAAGCCTGAAATGGCTTCTTGGTAGCTAGTTACAGTGACTTCAGAAAGTATTCACACCCCTTGACTTTTTCCACATTTTAATGTGTTACAAAGTGGGATTAAAATGGATTTACATGTCATTTTTGTGTCAATGATCTTCACAAAATACTCTGCACTGTAAAAATGGAAGAACAATTCTAACATTTGTAAAACACTTATGAAAAATGCATTCGGAAGTATTTGGAAAGTATTCAGACCCCTTTGACTTGAAGCACCTTTGGCAGCAATTACAGCCTCGAGTCTTCTTGGGTATGACGCTACAAGCTATTTTCAGGTCTCTCCAGAGTTGTTCGATCGGCTTCAAGTCTGGGCTCTGGCTGGGCCACTCATGAACATTCAGAGACTTGTCCCAAAGCCACTCCTGCGTTGTCTTGTCTGTGTTCTTAGGGTCGTTGTCCTGCTGGAGGGTGAACCTTCGCCCCAGTCTGAGGTCCTGAGTGCTCTGAAGCATGTTTTCATCAAGGAACTCTCTGTACTTTGCTCCATTCATCTTTCCCTCGATCCTGACTAGTCTCCCATTCCCTGCCACTGAAAAACATCCCCACAGCATGATGCTGCCACCACCATGCTTCACCGTAGGGATGATGCCAGGTTTTCTCCAGACATGACACTTGGCATTCAGGCCAAAGAGTTCAATCTTGGTTTCATCAGACCAGATAATCGTATTTCTCATAGTGCATTTTGGCAAACTCCAAGTGGGCTGTCATGTGCCTTTTACTGAGGAGTGGCTTCTGTCTGGCCACTCTACCATAAAGGCCAGATTGGTGGAGTGCTGCAGAGATGGTTGTCCTTCTGGAAGGTTCATCGCCACAGAGGGACCATTGGGTTCTTGGTCACCTCCCTGACCAATGCCCTTCTCCCCCGATTGCTCAGTTTGGCCAGCTCTAGGAAGAGTATTGGTGGGCCCAAACTTCTTCCTTTTAAGAATGATGGAGGCCATTGTGTTCTTGGGTACCTTCAATGCTGCATAAATGTTTTGGTACTCTTTCCCAGATCTGTACCTCGACACAATCCTGTCTCTGAGCTCTACGGACAATTCCTTCGAATTCATGGCTTGGTTTTTGCTCTGACACACTGTCAACTGTGGGACCTTATATAGACAGGTGTGTGTACTCTACCTACAGTACATGTACATATTACATCAATTACCTCGACTAACCGGTGCCCCCGCACATTGACTATGTACCGGTGCACCCTGTATATAGCCTCACTATTGTTATTTTACTGCTACTGTTGAATTATTTGTTACTTGTATTTTTACTTTTTTTTTTTTACTTAACTCTTATTTTTCTTAAAACTGCATTGTTGGTGAAGGGCTTGTAAGTAAGCATTTCACTGTAAGGTCGACACCTGTTGTATTCTGCGCATGTGACAAATACAATTTGATTTGATTTGTGTGTCTTTCCAAATCATGTCCAATCAATTGAATTTACCACAGGTGGACTCCAATCAAGTTGTAGAAACATCTCAAGTATGATCAATGGAAACAGGATGCACCTGAGCTCAATTACGAGTCACATAGAAAATGGTCTGAATACTTATGTAAATGACATATTTCTGTTTCATTTTTAATACATTTGCAAAAAATGTTGAAAAACCTGTTTTCGCTTTGTCATTATGGAGTATTGTGTGTAGATTGATGAGGAACATTTTTGAAAAAGGGAAGGGGTCTGAATACCTTCCGAATGCCCTGTCTTAATTATATAAGTATTCAACCTCCAGAGTCAATACATTAGAATCACCTTTGAAAGCTAATACAGCTGTAAGTTTTTTCACGTAAGCTTTGCACACCTGGATTGTACAATATTTTCACATAATTAGTTTAATTCTTCAAGCTCTGTCAAGTTGGTTGTCGATTATTGCTAGACAGCCATTTCCATGTCATGCCAAAGATTTTCAAGCTGATGTAAGTCAAAACTGTAACTAGGCCACTCAGTAACATCCAATGGCATCTTGGTAAGCAACTCCAGTGTATATTTAGCCATTTTTTATTTTAGGTTATTGTCCTTCTGAAAGGTGAATTTCTCTCCCCGTGTCTGTTGAAAAGCAGACTGAACCAGGTTTTCCTATAGGATTTGGCCTGTGCTTAGCTCTATTCCGTTTATTTTTATCATAAAAAAAACTCCCTAGTCCTTGCCGATGACAAGCATACCCATAACATGATGCAGCCACCACCGTGCTTGAAAATATGAAGAGTGGTACTCAGTGATGTGTTGAGTTGGTTTTGCCCCAAACATAACTCTTTGTATTCAGGATATAAAGTTAATTTATTTGCCACATTTTTTGCAGTTTTACTTCAGTGCGTTATTTCGAACAGGATGCATGTATTGGAATATTTTAATTCTGTACAGGTTTCCTTCTTTTCACTCTGTCAATTAGGTTAGTATTTTGGAGTAACTACGATGTTGTTGATTCATCCTCAGTTTTCTCCTATCACAGCCATAGAGCTTGCCATATTAAAATGTCCTCAAACCCGGAAATGAGTTACCTCTGGTTCGTTGAGCCATCCCTATGTGGAAAGTTAATGGGGAAAGAATAGGGTTTTGGGATAAACTAAAAAAATAAGGTCTGAGGTTACAGGCTTAGGAGATCTTATACGTTTTGTTCTATGAGATAATATCAGTCAGTTAAACTAATGATGCACTGTCATTTCTCTTCACTTATTTGAGATTTATCTTACCATAATATGGACTTGGTCTTTTACCAAATAGGGCTATCTTTTGTATACCACCCCTACCTTGTCACAACACAACTGATTGGCTGAAACGCATTAAGGAAAGAAATTCCACAAATGAACTTTTAACAAGGCACACCTGTTAATACTTGTTTGGTTATTTCATGATTCCATATGTGTTATTTCATAGTTTAGATGTCTTTACTATTATTCGACAATGTAGAAAATAGTAGAAATAAATAGTAGAAATTAAGAAAACCCTTAAATGAGTAGGTGTGTCCACATTTTTGACTGGTACTGTATGTATTTTAAAAAGGGCACAAAAAGTACATAAAGGCTCCATAATTCATAAAGGTCTGTTAAGACATGAAGGTCAGTCAATGTGGAAAATTTCAAGAACTTTGAAAGTTTCTTCAAGTGGAGTCGCAAAAAACCATCAAGCACTATGATGAAACGGGCTCTCATGACCGCCACAGGAAAGGAAGACCCAGAGTTACCTCTGCTGCAGAGGATAAGTTCATTAGAGTTACCAGCCTCAGAAATTGCAGCCCAAATAAATGCTTCACAGAATTCAAGTAACAGACACATGTCAACATCAACTGTTCAGAGGAGACTGCAAAGAAACCACTACTAAATGACACCAATAATAAGAAGAGACTTGCTTGGGCAAAAAAACACAAGCAATGGACATTAGATCAGTGGAAATCTGTCCTTTGGTCTGATGAGTCAAAATTTGAGATTTTTGGTTCCAACCGCCGTGTCTTTGTGAGACGCAGAGTAGGTAAACGGATGATCTCCGCATGTGTGGTTCCCACAGTGACACATTGAGGAGGAGGTGTGATGGTGTGGGGGTGCTTTGCCGGTGACACTGTCAGTAAAAAAAATAAAATTCAAGGCACATTTAGCCAGCATGGCTATCACAGCATTCTGCAACAATATGCCATGCAATCTGGTTTGCGCTTAGTGGGATTATCATTTTTTTTCCAACAGGACAATGACCCAACACACATCCAGGCTGTGTAAGGGATATTTGAAGGAGAGTGGGCTCCAAGAAGGAGAATGATGGAGTCCTGCATCAGATGACATGGCCTCGACAATCACCCGACCTCAATCCAATTGAGATGGTTTGGGATGGGTGGAAACCAGAGTGAAGGAAAAGCAGCCAACAAGTGCTCAGCATATGTGGGAACTCCTTCAAGACTGTTGGAAAAGCATTCCAGGTGAAGCTGGTTGAGAGAATGCCAAGAGTGTTCAAAGCTGTCATCAAGGCAAAGGGTGGCTACTTTGAAGAATCTAAAGTATATTTTGATTTGTTTAACATTTTTTGGTTACTACATGATTCCATATGTGTTATTTCATAGTGTTGATTTCTTCACTATTATTCTATAATGTAGGAAATACTAAAAAATAAAGAAAAACCCTTGAATGAGTAGGTGTGTCCAAACTTTGGACTGGTTGTGTATATGCTTGAAAATAAATTAAAAAGTGACGTTCGCTGATGAATATGATCTCAAAGAACAAAACATAGAAGATATCCTAAGCCTGCGTTTACCACAACTTTTTTTCTGCATTTATCCAAAATCCCTACAGAAACGCCATTCATTTCCCCATAGGATTTGTCCAACAAACCATGGCGGAGTTAGTGCCTACAAAAAGACGGCATTGCTATTTCTCTCTATTAGCCTCATGGTGAAATCCCTGAGCGGTTTCCTTCCTCTCCGGCAACTGAGTTAGGAAGGATGCCTGTGTCTTTGTAGAGGCTGCGTGTTTTGATACACCATCCACATTGTAATTGATATCTTCTCCATGCTTAAAGGGAAATTCAATTTCTGCTTTTTTTACCCATCTACCAGTAGGTGCCCTTTGAGAGGCATTGGAAAACCTTCCTGGTCTTTGTGGTTGAATCTGTGTTTCAAATTCACTGCTCGACTAAAGGACCTTACAGATAATTGTATGTTTGGGGTACAGAGATGAGATAGTCATTCAAAAATCATGTTAAACAGTATTATTGCACATGCAACTTATTATGGGACTTGTTTAAGCACATTTGTACTCCTGAACTTATTTTGGCTTTCCATAACAAAGGGGTTGAATTCTTATTGACTCAAAACATTTCAGCTTTTCTTTTTTGAATTAATCTGTAAACATTTCGAAAAACATAATTCCACTTTCACATTATGTGTAAGTGGGCCAGTGACAAAAACATCTACATTTAGTTTGTTTCAAGTTCAGCCTGTAACAAAACAAAATGTCAAAAAAGTCAAGGGGTGTGAATACTTTCTGAAGGCATTGTATGTGGTTGGGATATTAGGAACCTATCTGGACTCGCTAAAGCCAATTTCATAAAATTGCTAAGTGGCTATTATTACAAAAATATATATAATAATTAACGCCTCTGAGATGAGCTATACAATATTGGAGTCCTATTATGTTTCTGAAATTGCTGTATACGGTACATGTCTTAAAGTCCTTTAAACAAAAAGGAACACAACAAGCATCAACGTAAATCATTTCCCATCCATAAACTGATGTTACATCTATTTTACAAAATAGACAGCAGTTGTAATTGCATTGAACCTAACCCTTTGCACATATTGTCATGAACTTGAATGGCTGGCAACCTTTCTCTACAGTTGAAAAAACAGTAAGTATAGAGTCAAATAAGCTATCCGCTTCCAAAGTCATATATTTTATATTGTCATACTATATCAATACAATGTAAGTGTAACAAATTGTACTTTTAAATGACAGACCATTCTTGATTCTGAGGACACTTCCTTTATAGTACTCTAAATCATAAATGACAGACCACGGCTTGAAGGTAATTCAATAGGGACTGGTGCATTGGCACCTGTGGTAGGCCTACTCTCCCTGGTTACAACCACAACAAACAATACGGTCATAACTGTTTGTTCTCAGCTTAAAGCTGGAATCCTTAATGCCGAAACAGCCACATCTATTTGTGATATTACAACAACAAATAAGTTACTGCAAACAACAAACACTGTTTTCCCCTCTGACATAATTGGACTCGAATTAGAAGAGCACAATCTATACTGCAATTTCTTTTACCATGCTGCGCAATGCTCCTCAGCTTGGCAACAAAAACAATAACAGTGGAGGTGGGGCGGCCAGTGGCGCTGTTTCCCCCTACTGCGGATTTCGTTTTTAACAATACATAACCTGATTACAAAAGAACACGGAAACATTAAAACTTCCTTGTTGGGGAGAGCTAAGTGGACTGTCATTTCATATGTGGTTTAAAGATGTGTTCGCTCCCAGGTTTCGGCACCAAATAACTAAATATGAATTTGCTTTCTCCACAGCCTTTTGGACGCCTCTTCTCCCAATTATACACAACACCTTCAACAATTGTGCTTACATTTCACATCTTCTCTATATTAAAGATGTTGAATGTGTTGAATTTTTGTTACATGGTCTTTGGTTTTTGTTAACTTTCTCGAACCAATACAGAATAATACTTTCATCAAGCAAATGACCCCAAATACCTTGCCCTCAGCTGTGGCGATTATTGGCCAGCTCTGCTCGCAGCCAGGCTCAACAGTTCTTTTGTCTCTTTTCTACAGAGCAGGATTTTGTGCGGTCCCAAAGCAGGGTAGACTGATCCTCGTTGGCAGACTTAAATATCAGGTGTTCTCTGTCTTTCCAAAAATGCAGCCCCGCTGCCGACTGGTGAAGGAAGACCAAGTAGCAGCTAGCTAGGGATGAAATTCAACATCTCTTCAAACTATAGAAAGAGAATCAGACACATACAGTCCTCCTGATCATAACCATAAAAAAAAATCCTGAGAGCGATATGCAGACCGGTAAAAGGAAGGAGAGCGTATAAAGCTGGAGGACATTGGTCTTAGAAATGTCTCCTGAAATGAAAGCCTGTCATCTCTTGATTTGGTTTCAGCCCAACCATCCACAGAACCATGGACATCTGAGAGTTTTTGGAGGGTAGGAAAGAAAGAAATAGGGTTGAAAACGAGCAAAAAAAAGAATGTGGTTTATTGATCCATAAAAAAAAGGTCCTTCACTCCATCAATGCTGAGGTCCACTCTGACTGCCCACCAGGGATATAGATGTCCAGCTCATACATGGTCAAATACAATTGAATCCCCAAGGTTCCATAATGACTCCATTCTACCACTTTTTCCCTCAAGTCACAGGTAACAGATCAAGACAAGATCAGTAGATAAGTAGTCTGGGAATGTATGACCTCAAAAGGCCTTGGGGCTGGGATAGACGTTTTTTAAACTACAAGCATTGATGGTGCAGGCTTTAAACGTTGGGTTCTTCTGGCTTTGTTGGTTGTGAATTCAAAGATGCTTTTTTAACACAAAGCAATCTCCCCAAAATGACGTTGAACCAACATGGAATAGATGTTGAATTGACGTCTGTGCCCAGTGGCATAGTTCAGCTAAAAACACCTCAGCTTGACTGCAAACTAAATCATTGTGTTAGACAAAGCAACTAAAGGACAATAATGCTGACAAACGAGGTTTGGGGGCCTAGTATTGACTCCATGCACAGCACAATTTGGATCCTATACAACACAATGCAGATAGATTTCAGCTGAAATGACGATTCAGTCAGTGGTAGCAGATTGGCATTTATTAGGATGACTCGTGTACTGGAGGCATCTCTGCAGGGTAGTCACTTGCTGGCACAGCCACAAAGGCATAAAATCACATTTTTAAAACTAACCTTAACACTAACCTTAACCCCACTGCTAATTTTATGCCTAACCCTACTCTAACATTTAGACTTAAAAGCTCACTTTTTACGAGACATAGCTAATTTTGACTTTGCAGCTGGCCCATTAAGTGTAAATCGCTTAGTGATGCCTCCAGTACAAGATTCATACTAATACACGTCAACGTGCACAGTGGCTGGCTAACACAAAATGCTTTCTTCTTTACCACACAATGACCAAAGTGAATCTGACGATTTTTGTCTTCCAACAAATCATGTTCTAATTACTTAATTTTGTATATAATGATAATTAGAGAAGACATTCATCATTCCATCATTATCCTAAGCCTAATGGTTAAACAATAAACGACCACATACACGTGACCTTGCCATGTCTATTTAAAGTGCGGGGGAATCAACCCAACTCAACCCTAGACCTTAACAGAATAATGACTTTGAGCCTTTATAATGTGAATTGTGCCTATCAACCATGTTATTAATAAAAATGACATTGCTATACACTGATCTGGCTCCATAGCTAATTAGTCTTTACTTTTTAATTTTCCACATCCCCTAAACTTTATTACAATTACCCTATCAATTCATCTCAATAGGCATTTATAATAGAATCTAACACACCTGTGCCTTTTCATTGATTAATGTTGAGAATAGAAAAACTATTGGATAGCCTATATTTGGATAAATATGCAAGCAAGATTTAGTTCTCTATAAGCAAGATTTAGTTCTTTATTTCAAGATGAATATTTGCGTTTGGCATATCAGTTATCGTTAACATTGTGTTCTAAACGTATTACTAACCTTTTATAATGTCTTATAACCTAGTTAAGTTAAACATTTAGTTATTATGAATAGCTTACATTATGAATAGAGCCTACATATGAAATGACTAGGCACAGCTATTATTACATAGTTGTAATAAGCATGTCATTGCCTTGCCAAAACGGACTATAGTTTATAGGCTAGTCCACTACTTAGACTAGATGTCAGTGCCGACTTGTTATGTATAGTTACAGTGCCCTAATACGCAGATATATGTTCACCATTTAGTCTCTCCTGGTCCAAAATCTTCTCTTCCATGCGGTCTCTCTTGGTCCAACATCTTCTCCTCCCATGCGAAGCAAGACTGATTTACAGGGGAAACTGCAGTGTTTCCGAGGCCATACATTCTACACCTGCCCTGCATCTAAACTACATTCCCAGCCCGCGTATCACTGACTCTCTCTGCGCGGGTTGTCACTAGTTGCCAAAGCTACAAAGTCAAAATGTACTAGACTATATCGTAGTAATTCATGAAAACAAAAATGTGCGTTTTGGTATTGACTTATGGTTATGGTTAGGCATACAGTTATCAGTGTGTTTTAGATCAGTGTATAAGGTTAGTGTTAGGTGTAAAGACAGATTTTAAGAAGATTAATTGTAATATATATATATATATATATATATATATATATATATATATATATATATATATATATATATATATATATATATATATATATATATATATATATATATATATAGGCGTGGTTTGTGGCTGTGGTAACTAGTGACGACCCTCTGCGCGCTTTGTGTGCCAACATTTGCTCTGCGTTCCATATCTGGAATGAACGATCCAATGGAGCAAAGTAATGCACGATGGGAGTGGTTCCGTTATGAGGTCACCGTGAGGGTCTGATTGAACAGGGGGCGCAGCAGCAGGCGGAGAGTTGCACTGGATGATGATAAACATGAGAGAGAGAGAGAGAGAGAGAGAGAGAGACACACACACTGAATATGCGATAGCAAGAAACAGTTTATTTCAGTTAGGCTAGTAAAGCGAATCTCGGATAGGAAGGTGACCAGAGGATTGCGCTTCTACGCGAGGGAACATATATGATAGAGCCGTTCTGTTGCAGTTACAGACGAGCTGAACAGGAAGAATTCCCTTGCTTTCTGAGAGCGAGAAGGAGTGACTCTGAGGCAATGATACATAAGAACAGTGAAGAAAGTTTCAATTTCTAAAACAAACTGAAACTCACGACTACAGCGCGGAACACAGAAACCATGCACTCTATCTATATACAGTGTGGGGTAATTGCCGTTTCATGCGCATTTTAACGGATCGTTTTCTTTCCTGGTTTACAAGAACCAGGACAAAAGTTTATCTAACGGAACGTATAACAACATACAGCACAAATCTAGACTGTTTACCGGAACGTTGAGCCTTTTAGAAGAACTGTGGTGTTCTTCGCATTGCATAGCTTAGCTGGTATTTTCTACCTCGCTGGACTGGTGATTTGTGGGTCCGCGGACGGGTTGTGGATATATATATTTTTTCTCCCATGGCCTCTGCCAGGATGTACTTTATAACGAGATGCATTTTAATATCCATGATTTGGAAGAGCAACCGGGCTCTTTTATGTCTGCCGTGTGATGAATCTAAATGCGAGGAGCCAAAGCATTGCTCTGGCGCCGTGGTGCTCGGTATCTGCGGCTGCTGCTCCGTCTGCGCCAAACAGAAAAACGAGAGCTGCGGTGGTGTCTACGGTCTGTACGGGACTTGTGACCGGGGGCTCCGGTGCGTGATCAGACCGCCGCTGAATGGTGGATCCATCACGCAGTATGAAGTCGGAGTCTGTGAAGGTTTGTATTCTATTTACACTGTTTCACCATAACGAATACGGCTTATGCTCTGCATAAAAGTTCAAACAAAACACATGTCCATTGTACAAAGATGTTCCACTTTGGCTATGCATGGCTATCACATCAAAATCACATGTATAGTCTAGTCTAAAATGCATCATATGGAAGTAATTAAAATTTGTTGAAAATAATAGCAATAGGCAATGTTTGCTCTATTAGGCTGCTAGTTAACCTATTATACAATATGCCTAATAATGTTAGACTGGCTAATAATAATGATGAATCGATTATTATTGTGTAGCAGTAGCCTACATACTATGAAGTTATTCCTATTTCAAAAGTGAATGATGTGGCTTTCACGCTGTTTTCATTTCTACAGTCAAAGTAGAGCTACATAACTTGTAGCTGCATAAACATGTCTGTCCATGCTGCTGGTCTGGCGGTGTGGTGGGGGTTTGGAATAAGAGCCTGATTGAGCAAGCGAGCTGGTTAATGTGTTTGCAGGATGTCGGTTTTCCATTTCTTTCGGGTAATGCTAACGGGTTTCGTGCTGTTTTTGGACGCAGTGCCAGCCCCTCTTTCCGCTGAGGCTGGTTGGTTTTTCAATGGAATGTCTGCTATGCAACTCAATTTACGCGTCAGCGCCGTTTATTTTACATCGCCCCGAACGAATAGGACATTAACTGTCTGCTAATACCTGGAATCACAGGTGTCGCCTATTATCAAAGACAGTACAGTATGAAGATAGGAATAAACTGATTATCCAATAGTAATCCCCGATCACACTTGTAGGCAATATGAAGATAGGAATAAACTGATTATCCAATAGAAATCCCCGATCACACTTGTCGGCAATGCCATGGCGACGTTGGCAAGCTAAGCTCAAGCGCAGAAAAACGTCATCGCTTGTAACGTTTGTCTCGCGCCTGACTGCGCGTGTGCAGGCCGTCAAATCAAAGTAATTCCTTCGATATAAAGTAGTTTTAGACGAAAATGAAAACCTAACAGTTTGTCACTTTTACGAGTTTAGAGTAATAAAATGTTCAGCTACTTAAGACATTGACTGGAATGTAGGCTGTTCTTTAGATTTCGTGAAAATGTACAACTAAGGAATAACTTTTCACTTCTCTTATTGACATCTCAAACCCCAATCCCCGGCCTGGTCTGTTTGGTCTGTTTCACAAGCTTTCCCGGAAGTCTTGCGATGTCGCGCCTCGGTTTAGAAACTCTGCTATATTATCCTTTGTGGCCATGTCGGAATTCGTGGTAAAATGCCAACATCAGGGTTACCCAACTGACGGCCCGCGGGCCGAATTTGGCCCGTTGGTGGTTTTATTTAGACCCCAAGTTTGAAATAAAATACATTTTTTGTTTCATTGTTGGACATAAGAGACTGTAAAAACAGCAATAAATCAGCTCCAAGTGATTTTTATTTAAGAAATCTGTCTACGAATGTAAGCAAGGTTTGAAATCATTATGTTTTATGCTAACATTATACTGTATCTGTTTAGGCTTCTTGCGGTCAATTTGCAGTCTACAAATGATTTCAAATTGTGTTCCGGCCCACGGACCAACCGCTCAATAACGAATTGGCCTGCGGCTGAATCTAATTGATGATCCCTGGCCTACATTTACCTTTTTTAGTAATTTCACTAGTGAAATGTTGATGAAGGGGCTGGAGTCCTTGAACATTGCAGAAATAAACAATCTGACAGCTTTTGATTTAATATTAAATTCCTTTGACATGGGAGAATAGTTCAATAATTGTTTTGTATTTTCTTCAAGCTTCAATCCCCAGTCCCTTCCACATTTAAAGGCTGCAGTCCAAACAATTGAAAGACACACATCAAATTAAGTGGCCACTTCTGATGATGTATCCTGATGTCTGACGAGTATACACTTGCAGGGCAAAGGAAAGAATGATTTTTAAACGGACCGCCCATGCCCGGAAATTTTTTACTTACACTTACTTGTAATGTTGACTTCTCCATTGATGTTGTTTTTAAGTTTTGGCTGACTTTTCTTAGCGGATGAACAATCATCGCGAATTGAATTCTGTGGAGTTTCAGGCCCGGAATGAACATAATTGTACACTCGCAAAATTCGACTGAAAACGAGGGCTGAGGGGCTTACCTTGCAAACTTCCCTTGCTTGGCTAACCATTTGAACCGCCCTCCGAGATGGGGATGGGGATTCCCCCAAGGGCATAAGGAGGGTAAGTGGACGAGGGTGTCTTTATTGAGTTTGAACTGAAGTTTGAACCGAAGCCATTGAATCCAGTGGAGGCTGCTGAGAGAAGGAGGGCTCATAATAATGTCTGGAATGGAGTCAATGGAGTGGTATCAACCACATCAAAGACGTGGTTTACATGTGTTTAATACCATTCCATTGACTCCATTCCAGCCATTATTATGGGCCGTCCTCCCCTCAGCAGTCTCCACCGATAGAATCCCAGTGGAGAGGAAAACGGATTAATATAATGAATGCTTTTAAAGCCAATGTGATATCTGTTACAGTATGTCTCATTCTAAAGGCGCTGACAGACTGTGCCGTGGACGGGGTTACCCATTCATTTTCAGTGAAGCCTAGGCGGGGGGCGAAATTCTATCTAGGCGGACAGCCCGAGTGGTCAGTTGTGCTCCTGCTTGTGGAAAACGCTCAGCTGAGGCAGAGAAAATAGGATTCTGCAATGCGAGAGGGATAACTGGGCCAAAAATTAGTATTTTCCAGCAGGTGGCGATTTTTTGGCAAGGAGGTTTTGTGTGGAGGTCAATGAGAGAGTGTCAAATTTGGTAAAAAAATAAATTGAATGGATAATTTGCTATGTGTGACTTATTTAATATAATATAATAATATATGCCATTTAGCAGACGCTTTTATCCAAAGCGACTTACAGTCATGTGTGCATACATTCTACGTATGGGTGGTCCTGGGAATTGAACCCACTACCCTGGCGTTACAAGCGCCATGCTCTACCAACTGAGCTACAGAAGGACCACATTTGACCGAATAGAAGTTTCTCAATGATTAGGTTGTTACGAGTGTACTGATAGAAGTAAGACACAAAACATCCCGGCAACTGTTGTTCACATGCGTATTTGCCCTCTCATTGGCTAGAATGGTCCCACCTGATCTTGCCTCCTCCCGTCTGGCCTCTATTTTCAAAGACATTTCTTTTCATTGTTTTCAAAGATGGCGCCAACAGACTTCGTAGCTCTGCTTTTAGCTCCTAAGCACAAGCATTTTGCTACACCTGCAATAAACATCTGATAAGTATGTGTATGTAACCAATCAAATGTGATTTGATTTGATTTAGAGTATCTGGTCAATATAACAGATTATCTGTGATTCTGCTCTATTATTTGTTGTTGACCAATCACTGTCAAAAAAAAAAACCGGAGCCCGTGAGTGGTGATACAGAAGGACCAGCTAACTTGTCCACTAGCTAGCTGGCTAACACCAGTCACATTTAACAATTAGAATCATAGTTTTCTAACCCATTTTTGGATTAATACTTTCTGTTGCATGTAAGTATGTTTTTATGCATGCTTATGTTGTTATAGCGTTAATTTATTGGCAATTTGATAAAGTTTGTTTATTTCGTTGCTATGTTCACCGGCGGCTGTCGCATAGACTGTGGGCTGTCCTCCTCGTATGTGAAGGCACTAGCCGCTTTTACTAGAGAGACAAGTTTGTACTCGGCCGGGTACTTTACGATATTCTGCTGGATGTCTGAAAAGCGCTTAAATACTTAAATGAAATGAACCCTTTACACTCGTGGGAAGTGACCTATATGGATAGGGCCAAAATGAAATGTTTATAACAGAAGAAATATGAGAAGCATATGCATAACCATGGTAGCAATTGAAAGGGAACAATTTGGAGATTATGGGGAAATTATCCGAGCAAAACTGAGGACACAACAGTTCACCTGACACAAGACTGAATCCAAACATTACACTGTGGATTTTATGTGCATTTGACATTTACTGTACTTTTGGCAGCATTTGTCGATAACGAAATCTGAAAATAATCTGTATACATTCAGTAACATAATAATATTCATGGGAAATGTGGGGTAGGTGCAACATAAGACAACAAAATGACAAGGGTGTGAGTAAGCGGTCTAACTGGAGTCTCCAAGTGGCCAAATCAAATCAAATAAAATGTTATTTGTCACATACACATGGTTAGCAGATGTTAATGTGAGTGTAGCGAAATGCTTGTGCTTCTAGTTCCCACAATGCAGTAATAACCAACGAGTAATCTAGCTAACAATTCCAAAACTACTACCTTATACACACAAGTGTAAAGGAATAAAGAATATGTACATAAAGATATATGAATGAGTGATGGTACAGAGCGGCATAAGCAAGATGCAGTAGATGGTATCGAGTACAGTATATACATATGAGATGAGTATGTAAACAAAGTGGCATAGTTCAAAGTGGCTAGTGATACATATATTACATGAAGATGCAGTAGATGATATAGAGTACAGTATATACGTATACATATGAGATAAATAATGTAGGGTAAGTAAACATTATATTAAGTAGCATTGTTTAAAGTGGCTAGTGATATATTTGACATCAATTCCCATCAATTCCCATTATTAAAGTGGCTGGAGTTGAGTCAGTGTGTTGGCAGCAGCCACTCAATGTTAGTGGTGGCTGTTTAACAGTCTGATGGCCTTGAGATAGAAGCTGTTTTTCAGTCTCTCAGTCCCAGCTTTGATGCACCTGTACTGACCTCACCTTCTGGATGATAGCGGGGTAAACAGGCAGTGGCTCGTGTGGTTGTTGTCCTTGATGATCTTTATGGCCTTCCTGTGACATCGGGTGGTGTAGATGTCCTGGAGGGCAGGTAGTTTGCCCCCCCCCGGTGATGCGTTGTGCAGACCTCACTACCCTCTGGAGAGCCTTAAGGTTGTGGGCGGAGCAGTTGCCGTACCAGGCGGTGATACAGCCCGACAGGATGTTCTCGATTGTGCATCTGTAGAAGTTTGTGAGTGCTTTTGGTGACAAGCCGAATTTCTTCAGCCTCCTGAGATTGCATCGTCTGTGGACCTATTTGGGCGGTAAGCAAATTGGAGTGGGTCTGGGATGTCAGGTAGGGTGGAGGTGATATGGTCCTTGACTAGTCTCTCAAAGCACTTCATGATGACGGAGGTGAGTGCTACGGGGCGGTAGTCGTTTAGCTCAGTTACCTTAGCTTTCTTGGGAACAGGAACAATGGTGGCCCTCTTGAAGCATGTGGGAACAGCAGACTGGGATAGGGATCGATTGAATATGTCTGTAAACACACCAGCCAGCTGGTCTGCGCATGCTCTGAGGACGCGGCTGGGGATGCCGTCTGGGCCTGCAGCCCTGCGAGAGTTAACACGTTTAAATGTTTTACTCACCTCGGCTGCAGTGAAGGAGAGTCCGCATGTTTTGGTTGCGGGGCCGTGTCAGTGGCACTGAATTGTCCTCAAAGTGGGCAAAAAAGTTATTTAGTCTGCCTGGGAGCAAGGCATCCTGGTCCGTGAATGGGCTGGTTTTCTTTTTGTAATCCGTGATTGACTGTAGACCCTGCCACATGCCTCTTGTGTCTGAGCCGTTGAATTGTGATTCTACTTTGTCTCTATACTGACGCTTAGCTTGTTTGATTGCCTTGCAGATGGAATAGCTACACTGTTTGTATTCGGTCATGTTTCCGGTCACCTCGCCCTGATTAAAAGTAGTGGTTCGCGCTTTCAGTTTCACTCGAATGCTGCCATCACTCCACGGTTTCTGGTTTGGGAACGTTTTAATCGTTGCTATGGGAACGACATCTTCAACGCACGTTCTAATGAACTCGCTCACCGAATCAGCGTATTCATCAATGTTGTTGTCTGACGCAATACGAAACATATCCCAGTCCACGTGATGGAAGCAGTCTTGGAGCGTGGAATCAGATTGGTCGGACCAGCGTTGAACAGACCTCAGCGTGGGTGCTTCTTGTTTTAGCTTCACACCTCTCCAAAGTGCACAAAGTTAGTAAATCATTTCAGTCCACTTTTTTGACTCAAGGTCCTTTTTTGAGGTCTCCTAGCTGTGCCATTAATAAATATTCTTTGGGATCAGTGTCCCTTCCACAGGACGGTTGAGCTAACATAGGCTTATGCGATTAGCATGAGGTTGTAAGTAACAAGAACATTTTCCAGGACAGAGACATATCAGATACTGGCAGAAAGCTTAAATGATTGTTAATCTTACTGCACTGTCCAATTTACAGTCGCTATTACAGTGAAAGAATACCATGATATTGTTTGAGGAGAGTGTACAATTTTTAACATGAAAAGTCTTGATACAACATTTTGAACAGAAATGCAATGGTTCATTGGATCAGTCTTAAACGTTTCACACACACTGATGCCATCTGGTGGCCAAAATCTAAATTCCATCTGGGATGGAATAATACATTATGGTCTTTCTCTTGCATTTCAAAGATGATGGTACAAAAAAATACAAAATAATGTTTTTTTTTTCTTTGTATTATCTTTTACCAGATATATTATGTTATATTCTAATACATTCCTTTCACATTTCCATAAATGTCAAAGTGTTTCCTTTCAAATGGTACCAATAATATGCATATCCTTTCTTCAGGGCCTGAGCCACAGGCAGTTCGATTTGGGAATGTCACTTTAGGGCGAAAATTGAGAAAAAGGGGCGAATCCTTAAGAAGTTTTTAAGGAACTGAAGCAAGCACACTTATATTTGTTAGTTTGGAACTCAGCCCTACATCCCAACCATCACACAAGTACTGTTTTTGTTTTGTCACGGCCGTCGTTGAAGGAAGACCAAAGCTCAGCGTGGTGAGCGTACATGATCCTTTATTTTGGAATGATGCCAACAAAACAAGAAACAATACAAAAACGACTGTGAAGCTTATGAGGGCTAAGTGCCACAAACACAAGTCAACTACCCACAACGAAGGAGGGAAAAAGGGCTACCTAAGTACGATTCTCAATCAGAGACAACGATAGACAGCTGTCCCTGATTGAGAACCATACCTGGCCAAAGCAGAAATAAAGAAACATAGAATACAAAACATAGAATGCCCACCTCACATCACACCCTGACCTAACCAAATAGAGATATAAAATGGCTCTCAAAGGTCAGGGCGTGACATGTTTACTCAATCTAAAAACTGTCCATTATTAAAGATATCCTCTGGAACTTTGTCGACTAGTAAGTATTTTCTAAACCTCCCGCTTTGGGCTAGATGTATCATTTTGTAGTTCATACATGCGTATTCTTTAGGCAGAATTACTATCTTACCTCAACTAACCACTAAATCCCTAGTTTGAAAGCGACTGTTTTCTGGAACCTGTGCGGCGCCATTTTCCCCTACATTTTCCCCATGTGGGCCAGCCCCCTAGCAATTTGAGTTTCAGCCCCTTGTCATTTGAGTGACAGCTAGCAAACACGCAGCAGAAATAAAGAGAGCAATGACGTGGTGCACATATCTGTACATATTTGACCTAGTACGCAATTTTCGAGGACCACATTTGGCTCGTGAGCACTACTTTCAGATCTACTGGCTAAAAAGTATGCAATAGTACCGGAGAATCCTCTTTAATCGCAATCTGGGTCAGGTGGTATAATTTTAAAGCTTTTACTGCCAACGTGACTAGCTAAGTTTTAAAATATGATCTTGCGGTAAGTCACTTCAGAGAAACAGATAGTCATTTTGGTAGGCAAAGTATGGATTCATGAGGGCATTGAGGTGCGTGTTCCGCTGCAAAATATCTTCACAATACGACAAACAGGCTATTTTTGTTCAGAACAACCCAGGGTAGGAAGTTATGTCGTTCTTTTAACTGTACATCAAACTTAGTGATCATAAACGTGGACACTATAAATTACATGAGTTTTATAATATGGAAATGTGTAGTGCACATACAAATCCCCTACAAAGCTGTAAAGCTGAAACCATTGAGGTCTAACTTCACGTATAGCATGTAACTGTACAGCCACTACATTCCAATTTAGGTGCTTATCAGTCACCAAATCTGCCATTTTCAACTCGTATACAGGTTGTTAGTGTAAAGGGCTACTCAGGCTTTATTTAACCAAATGAATCAAATGAGATTCATAGCCTACTGCTCAAAGATATGAAAGCTTTTCCAATATATGACAATATCTGTGTGGAGAAAGACAACCCCTGACATTATTTACCCTATATGCAGCCTTACTGTAGACACAAACAGAGCCTTAGAGGACGCCACAGAGAGAGACACAAGGAGTCGGGTTTCAACAGGGGTGGCCATTAATGGAAACATGTTGATGAGAGTCTGATATGTTTGGCCAGTAAGTAGTCTCTCAGGTGGGTAATGTCTAATGCAAGGCATGTGGAACAAAAAAAAGCAAAGGTCTCCTGGAGGGTTGAACCAGATCAAAGCATGGAACGCCAGTTACACCACCACTACAGAGCATGACCTTCGCCCCACCCGCACACTCCCCACGTCCAACCTTCGATGTTCCCCGTTCCCTACAGGGCCTTTCCCCAACATATTAGAGCTATAGTCACCCCCACCTCCAAACCCTAATGTTCCCTTAGCTGTCCCCAGAGACCTTAATATTCACCTGGCTCATCAGAGCCCAAGTAGTCACCATGCGCTGACATGCCTGCTGCTGTTCATAGTGTCACAGAGGCAGAGCACACAATGGGTCATGCCTCATGACAGGTAATGTCGGCTGTAATGACTCATGATGAATGATGATGAGTGTCACAACGACACAGGCAGAGTGCGGGCCTTTGTTGGTGTAGCAAAAGGGCCTCTGCTCCGCCATACCTGAGGCACTTCAGTCAGATACTGTTACTGTCGGAGAGCTTCTCCCTTTACACAAAGGGTCAGATGAAATGAATGCCTTTTAGCCCCTAAACTTATATCCAGGCAGTCCTGGGCAGGTGTTCAAACGAATCCGATCACATTTCAAAACCAACAGGTCATATCAGCCAGAGCCAGGAATTCTCACTGATCACTCTCACTTCGGACAATCACACTGGGTATATAAGTGGCTTACCCCAAGCTCACCTCCATCAGATCCTCAGAACGGTGCCTGGCTAATGGGATAACGTGGAACAAAGAGCGCCAGGAGACTGAAGGCTCTGGGGCTTCAGGGTCGTCCTAGTGGGGATGTTGGCCCTGCTGTGGATGCTATGTATTTTTCTGTTCCAGTTCCCCAGTTAGTGCCGTTGGATGGTCTGGGTTTCAGGGGACATTAGCTGCACTCAGGAGCTCTCTGACACAGAAGTTACATTACCGCTCAGGCAGGCAGGCAGCTCCAAGTTTCAGGCCAAATACCGCCTCAAGGCTCTCATCCTTTACAACACACTGACTGTCTGACATCCAATCTGTCATTTCTATTTCTACATCATTTTGCTGTTGTATAGTTTGACAGCCATGTGAGAGATAAACAACTGCAGTGATCATTATTATCTGATTTTGAACAGTATCACACTACCAGACACAAGTGTTTGTAGTCAGTAGTTTACAAGGTTTTTGAAGTATGTAGATGGAATAATAATCGCTCATGCATATGTATGTACGTATGTATGTCTCAATGAATTACTTTATACATCATTCACAGAATGATTAGAGGAAGGAAGGAGAGCTTCCTATTCACTTGGGCCGATTAAAGAGGAAATTGAGGTAAACAATAGGTTCTACCTTATCCTTGATGTTAACCATATTGGAAGTAATTGATTACATGCACTAGTTGTTTAGAGTCTGAATGGTCTGTCTCATAGGAATAGCTCCCAGGTCTACCAGGGGGCATTATGCAAATATAAGGCTAAAAATTGTGTAATGCTAACATAATATAGTATTTAGAAAACACTTTTATACAAATAAATATAATGAGTGCATAACATTTTAGTGTATGTGTCCCCAGTGGGAATCGAACCCATGACCCTGGCGTTTCTAGCACGACCTACCCCTACCCTCAGTGGGCTTACACAATAGGGTCTTCTTGGGGTGTCTGTCACTGAACACGAAGCCATCATCTGGCCCCAAATGGCAAAGCTATAGCTGTGAATGACTTTGAAGTGACACTGTTCTTAAAAAGTACGCCATGAATCCCAAGCATGGAGTTCCTCGCACACCATGGTGTCACAGTACACCATTGTCACATTGTTTGAGTGGCTCTCAAGGAGTAATAGTCCAAATTAACCAGAAGACAATGAGTGCAATTCTAGGAATGGTTAAGTAATGATCATAACCGAATGAGGCTGTATGGCAAAATTACTAGTTGATCTTGGTTATGAACTCATCTAAAGATTATTAATCAAAATTGGACTGCGGTCAACACAAGATTCATTGCATCAGTGCTTTTCAAATCTAAATTAAAGTCCCTCCATTGATGCCCAACAGCGGTGTTGATCAAATGTTGATGTGAAATTAAATGTCACTGAGATAAGACCAGAGCCGTGTTACGATGCTAGAAAAACACATTTCAATGTGTGCCGTGCAATATGGCTGGCTCTGGCTGGCTCCCTTGTTTCTCAAATGGTAATGTGGCCAAATGAAATTGGTTTCTTTCTACATAGAAATGTCTTCTGTCTTCTGTCAAGAAGAAGGTTAAAAACTTGAGAGGAACTAGGACACATCCTCTTCCTCTTTTCGCTTGGCTCACAGAAGCAGATCTGAATGTTAGTGACGCTGCCTGCTTGTCAGACTTATGCCAAATAATTTAGTGCGTTAAAAAACAACATTACATCATTCTGAGTGACAAAAAAAACAGGAAGTCCATACAACAGAGATTCTAACAATAGGATAGAATGTTCTATATTTTTGGTGTGTTCTGTTGCTGTTCAGCATTCCCCTATAGCCTATCTACACAAGCTACATGCATGTTTTACTGTAGCATGAGGGCTGGGGAGGAATAATAAAAAATAATATATTTCCTTAGCTCACACCCTCGTCTAAGGCGACGTGCATAGTTTACATTTTTACTTAGTGATGTTAGCCATTTCTGCAGCTGGATATTTACAGAATGAGATGAGCTGCAGTTCCACGGAGGTCCATTCTCAAGGGCTTCCTGTTGGACAGGCATCGACTTGGGACTTCCTGACAGTGTTTAAAGGTGCACTTCACATAAATGGTACACCATAGTGCTACCAATGCCTATTAAAAAAGGGAAGACAATAACCACCATTACTGAAACTGACATTTCAGTATTTTCAGTGATAAAGATTTCCATCAGGGTTATTTGTCAAACATTATTAGCACATGATAAACAATACCGTACCCAGAGTGCACCTGGAGCATGTACTGTAACAATGACTCTCCTCATTAGTGTTGTGCTCAGAACATAGGTGTCACTTCACATTTGCAGGCATCTATTGATAGTGGAACTAAACTACTTTTCTCTGTTCTATATGTCTCAAATGTTCTCTCTTTCAACCACTGGCAATGACATCCATCCATCTAAAAATCCATCTAAAACTCAAAGACACAATCTGTCATTTTAATAGCCTGACCCTGCTACTTTGTTTGGTAAGATGAGGGATGGGGCTGTGGAAATTAAACCACTCTCAAATTCTCCACCATCTCAGATTGATAATCCTGCAGCAACAGGAAATGTGAATTATTATGTGGATTATAATTAATGGACATTTTTTGTAAGGGAATATTAAGTCTGACAATTCAAAGTGGAAATTACAAACTTCAGAAGCCTTTTTTAAACATCAAATACACTACAAGCATTTACTTTCTTGCATTGCAGAAAAGTTCTCCTGCAACATGGTGATCAAATTAAGATCCTATATCTGTAGGCACAGAGGGGACGTGAACCACCCAACCTAAATCAATCCCAGATGCCTCATTTTCTCTTACACCCTCCAGTCATTCACTTGACTGATTTATGAGTAGATTTCAATGCAATAAAATATTGTTTCTACTTTCCAATCACTATAATGTGATTTTGGGAATAACACTGTGCGATAACACTTAGAGAGAAATGAAGACACTTAATTGAGTGACGCCACAGGCCATGACATGCTCACCAGCTCAAATAAGATCCCGACACTCAATGGTGAGACAACCCTTTAACACCTTTGCCCAAAGATGGATGTGACTGCCGCCAAGGCGGATTTTGTGCCCCAGTGTCTTTCTGATGCTCCCACAAATAGGGCCAGTGAAGGCTGGATTCAATTTGTTGAGAACACAGATTATTGTCTGTAGTGAGTGAAGACAAGCGGAAATGTGTACCTTTTCCACCACTGCCTCCTCCTTATCACGTTCCTCCTCTTTGTCCCTGAAGTCCCTCGAACAGACGTGGGTTCAAATACTATTAAACATCATTTCAAATACTTTATCTGGGCTTTATTGAGATTGCCTGGCATAAATGGAACCAATAGAATAGTCACAAAATGGCAACCACCTGGCACTCCAGGCAGACTAGAGAAAATGCTAAAAGTATTGGAACAATTTCAAATAGTATTTGAACCCAGGTCTGCCATCAACTGGCAGTCTGTCCTCAAGGGACAGACTACCATATAACTTCCAAGCCTGGATAGTGGATATCGTTTAGGGCCAGAAGTAGAGATGAAAGGGTTAGGGTTGTCTGGCAGGACTAAAGAAGATATAAAAGTTAGGTTAGAAACCCAAGCGAGCGAATCACACACAAAGCCTCAGGACAGGAAGAGCACAGCAGCTTCTGTAGCTAAATCCATGAAAATTACATATTATTTTCCTAAAGGCAAAAAAACTTTTTTATTTTTGCTTTAATGTTGCATCATTTTGTCTCACAAAGACAGTTATTTAATTCCCCTCTCCTACTCAACATACTGTACATTTAAAAGTGTTACCCAGTGTAGTCAAAAATGTGATTTTCCTGTTTTTATATATATTTCCACACAATGAGGTTGGAATAATACTGGGAAATTGTAAAAATTATGGTAATGCCCTTTTAGTGGCCAAGCTGTTTGAAAAGACCGCCTGCAATTTTAGCCTGTTAAGGTGGGATGGAGTTTTGGCCTACCTGGAGAAATCACCAGGTGGTAATTTAGTTGATAGACCAAGTAGAAACAGAGTTCTTAACCTTTTTGCCAATAAGAGCTAGTTTTCCCCTCAGACCACTCTCAGACAGTCATAACAAAACTTTTGCTTGAGAAATTGCTCATTGCCAAGAAGCTCTTTGTGTTTCTTTTTTACAATTTTAATTGAAAACAATTACAGTAAGGTACTTACTTTTTACCCAGAAATGATTTGAAATTGAGATAAAAATGGCTGCATTGGGCCTTTAAGTGTTTGAATTATCTTTCCTCTTGAGTAATTAAAACACTGAACCAAAAGATAAACGCAACATGTAGTGTTGTTTCATGAGCTGAAATAAAACATCCCAGAAATTGGCCATATGCACAACAAGCTTATTTCTATAAAATTGTTTTGAGCAAATTTGTTTACATCCCTGTTAGTGAGCATTTCTCCATTGCCAAAATAATCTATCCAATAATCTATCCAATATGTAACTTTTTGGGCGACCCGACCAAATTCACCTAGAAATGTGAGTTATAGATCTATCATTCTACTTGAAAGCAAGTCTAAGAAGTGTGATTCCCGTTCTTCAGTTTTGTTTTTACATGTTTTACTTTCGGTTTTGTACACCAGCTTCAAGCAGCCGAAACAACAATATTTTTGGTTATGGAAAATATATTTCACAGTGGTTTAGATAGTACAATGATTCTCTACATTATACTCGCTTATTTTGTCACATAATCTAAAATTAGGCGAACTATTTGAGTTTTAGCAACCAGAATATGACAGAGGGATTTCTGCATAGTGCATCTTTAAACAGCATGATCATTACACATGTGCACGTTGTGCTGGGGACAATTAAATGTGCAGTTTTGTCACACAACACAATGCAACACTTTTGAAGGAGCATGGATTTGGCATGTTGACTGCAGGAATGTCCACCAGAGCTGTTACATAAGCGGCCATAAACTGCCTTTCTACCATAATCCACTTCCAACAGCCGGCTTCTTCACCTGTCGGGATCGTCTGAGACCAGCCACCCGGACAGCTATGGGTTTGCACAACAGATGAAACCGTCTCAGGGAAGCTCATCTGCATGCTCGTCATCCTCACCAGGGTCTTGACCTGACTGCAGTTTGGTGTCGTAATCGACTTCAGTGGGCAAATGCTCAGCTTCGATGGCCACTGGCTCGCTGGAGAAGTGTATTCTTCACGGATGAATCTCGGTTTCAACTGTAGTGGGCCTTTGGCAGAGAGCGTGAATGGTGTCCTGTGGGCATGCGGTTTGCTGATGTCAATGTTGTGCACGGAGTGCCCAATGGTGGCGGTGGGGTTATGGTATGGGCAGGCATAACCTACGGACAACAAACACAATTGCATTTTATCATTGGCAATTTTAATGCACAGAGATACTGTGACGAGATCCTGAGGCCCCTTGTCGTGCCATTCAACCGTCGCCGTTTCAGCATGATAACGCACGGCCCTAAAAATGTCCCAGTTCTTACATGGCCTAAATACTTACCAGACATGTCACCCATTGAGCATGTTTGGGATGCACTGGATCGACGTGTCGGCAGTGTGTTCCAGTTCCCGCCAATATCCAGCAACTTCACAAAGCCATTGAAGAGGAGTGGGACAACATTCCACAGTCCACAATCAACATCCTTATTAACTCTACGCGAAGGAAATGTGTCGCGCTGCATGAGGCAAGTGGTAGTCACACCAGATACTGACTGGTTTTCAGATGATTTTTTTAAGGTATCTGTGACCAACAGATGTATATCTGTATTCCCAGTCACGTGAAATCCATAGATTAGGGCCTAATGAATGTATTTCAATTGACTGACTTCCTTATGTGAACTGTCACTCAGTACAATCTTTGAAATTGTTGCATGTTGAGTTTATATTTTTGTTCAGTGTAGGTACCTTCAGTGCCAGCTAATGCTGCCTCCTCCTATATGCAGGCAGGGCCCCCTGCTAAAATAACTATCAGGTGCCACCACAGGGAACCAGAGCTATCCTCATACAAAATCACAGGGACTTCAGATGCTATGGGGCTGTAACTTCAACAGTTTCCTTTTAGCATTGCTTTGGTGTTGGGTTTTGGTGTTTCAGCCAACTTTTACAACTCTCATGAGGCCAAATTCAAATTTGAGATACAGAATGTGTGCAATGCTTCATAACTCAAATTTCCACATAAATCATGCACGGATGTCAATAGGTTTCCAAGAACGTTTGAGCTAGGCAATGCCCCTTATGAATTATTACAGAATTTTGGGAAGAGAAGTTATGATTCTACATCTTCCATTTAAAAAATAATACAGTAGTGTATATGACGATAACAGACAAATGGCAAAAGCACCAAATCTTTTCTTTGATTCTCGTCTGTGCGTTCATGGCCAAATCTTTTATGTACACATGCAGTGTTGTGATGAATGAATGAATGTATTTCCTGCTGTATGTTTAGTGCTAGATGTTTAGATAGTGATGAGTCACATGTACATTGTGTTCTCAGACCTCGAACCATATGCATTTCACAGACAACACACAAGCTCTTTTCAATAACTATATTCAGTGACCTTGAAGTTCTCATGCTGTACAAGCACTTGATAAGTGGGCATCTGACACATCACATTGTCAAGCAAGGCACAGCAAAGCCGACACATATTTTTTGACAATAATATGCACATACTTTACTGTATCTGTCTGTCTACAGTCGTGGCCAAAAGTTTTGAGAATGACAAATATTAATTTCGAAAAAGTTTGCTGATTCAGTGTCTTTAGATATTTTTGTCAGATGTTACTATGGAATACTGAAGTATAATTACAAGCATTGCATTAGTTTTTTATTGACAATTACATGATGTTGATGCAAAGAGTCAATATTTGCAGTGTTGACCCTTCTTATTCAAGTCCTCTTCAATCCACCCTGGTATGCTGTCAATTAACTTCTGGGCCACATCCTGATTGACGGCAGCCCATTCTTGCATAATCAATGCTTGGAGTTTGTCAGAATTTGTGGGTTTTTGTTTGTCTTAGGCAAAATTGTGAGTGAGCCCACTCCCTTGGCTGAGAAGCAACCCCACACATGAATGGTGTCAGGATGCTTTACTGTTGGCATGACACAGGACTGATGGTAGTGCTCAAATTGTCTTATCCAGGCAAGCTTTTTTCTGGATGCCCCAAACAATCGGAAAGGGGATTCATCAGAGAAAATGACTTTACCCCGGTCCTCAGCAGTCCAAACCCTGTACCTTTTACAAAGATGGAAGTGCAAAACATACTGTATGCCAACACATGCTCGAGTGTGAGAGCAAACACACACACACACACACACACACACACACACACACACACACACACACACACACACACACACACACACACACACACACACACACACACACACACACACACACACACACACACACACACACACACACACACACACACACACACACACGCACACACTAATAAGAAGGGAGTTGGAGAAAAAGCAGTGCCCTTTCTCATGTACTGCATGTTTGCACTGCAAATATAACTTCATAATGTGGTGAGCTAGCTAGCCTCAAACAGTACACCTGAATTGCACCCTATTACCTGCAGTACTAGCTAGTCAAGAGGTTGGACACACCTACTGTACTCATTCAAGGGTTTTTATTTATTTTTACTATTTTTTACATTGTAGAATAATAGTGAAGATGTCAAACTATGAAATACCACATCATGTTATAACCAAAAAAGTGTTAAACAAATCTAAATATATTTTAGATTTTAGATTCTTCAAAGTAGCCACCTGTAACGGTATCCCTCGTCATCCGAGGAAGAGTAGTCAAGATCGGACCAAAATGCAGCGTAGTACGTGTCCATGTTAATATTTATTTAAACTGAACACAAAACAAAATAACAAGAGAATGAAAACGAAACTGTTCTGTCTGGTGCAGACACAGAGACAGAAAACAACTACCCACAAACCACAGTGGGAAAACAGGCTGCCTAAGTATGGTTCTCAATCAGAGACAATGATTGACAGCTGCCTCTGATTGGGAACCATACCAGGCCAAACGCATAGAACAAAAACATAGAAAAAAGAACATAGAACACCCACCCTAGTCACACCCTGGCCTAACCAAAATAGAGAATAAAAAGCCTCTCTATTGCTAGGGCGTGACACCATCCTTTGCCTGTAGGTGTGTTGGGTCATTGTCCTGTTGAAAAACAAATGATAGTCCCACAAAGCGCATTCCAGATGGGATGGCATATCGCTGCAGTATGTTGTGAAACGCCATGCTGGTTAAGTGTGCCTTGAATTCTAAATAAATCACTGACAGTGTCAACAGCAAAGCACCCCAACACCATCACACCTCCTCCTCCATGCTTCACGGTGGGAACCACACATGCGGAGATCATCCGTTCACCTACTCGGCATCTCACAAAGACACAGGGGTTGGAACCAAAAATCTCAAATTTGGACCCATCAGGCCCAAGCAAGTCTCCTCTTATTATTGGTGTTCTTTAGTAGTGGTTTCTTTGTAGCAATTCAACCACGAAGGCCTGATTCACGCAGTTGATGTTGAGATGTGTCTTGTTCCTTGAACTCTATGAAGTATTTATTTGGGCTGCAATTTCTGAGGCTTGTAACTCAAATGAAGTTATCCTCTGCAGCAGAGGTAACTCTAGGTCTTTCTTTCCTGTGGTGGTCCTCATGAGAGCCAGTTTCATCATAGCGCTTGATGGTTTTTGCGACTGCACTTGAAGAAACTTTCAAAGTTCTTGAAAATGTTCTGCATTGAGTGACAATCATGTCTTAAAGTAATGATGGACTGTCATTTCTCTTTGCTTTTATGAGCTGTTCTTGCAATAATATGGACTTGGTCTTTTACCAATAAGGGCTATCTTCTGTATACCACCCCTATCTTGTCACAACACAACTGATTGGGTCAAACACATTAAGAAGGAAAGAAATTCCACAATGAACTTTTAACAATTGCGTTCCAGGTGACTACCTCGTGAAGCTGGTTGAGAGAATGCCAAGAGTGTGCAAAGCTGTCGTCAAGGCAAAGGGTGGCTATTTTGAAGAATCTCAAATAGAATATATATTTTGATTTGTTTAACACTTTTTTGGTTACTACAATATTCCATATGTGTTATTTCATAGTTTTGATGTCTTCACTATTATTCTACAATGTAGAAAAAAGTAAAAATAAAGAAAAGCCCTGGAATGAGTAGGTGTGTCCAAACTTTTGACTGGAACTGTATATAGTGCACTACTTTTGACCAGGGCCGTTATGACTCTGGTCAAATGTAGTGCACTGTATACAGATGTAGGATCTTCATTTGAGCCAGTTTGATACAGCAGGAAAATAATCATGCAGAAACAGGGAATGTGAATTATCGTGGAATCTAATTAAGGGGGCTGATAAATTGTTCATAAGGGAAAATAATGTCTGAAATTTCAAAGTGGAAATTACAAACTTCAGAAGCCTTTTCAAACCTCAAAAACACTACACGTCTTACATTTTTTCAATTGCAGGAAAGTTCTCCTGCCACATGGTGATCAAATTAAGATCCTACATCTGTAAGGGTAGGGTGCCATTTGCGATGTTCCCAATGTCATACACCATAATGATCAATATTTCAGCCGAGGAGTTGACAAAATACAGTAAATGACCTTTATAGTTTCTTATTTGCAATAAATTCTTGGGGTATAGTGTGAGTACTGGTAACAATGTTCAGTTATGATTGTTATGAAAACAAATCTTGAATTGAAACATTTATGAAATGTTATATTGTTTACTTGATCATGGATTATGTACAGTATGAGGTATGCTGGCAAACATAGATAACAAAACAAAAATGTCCTTGATTTGATGTAATCTTACGTTGACATTGCCCTCAATATACCTTTCTTCCTGATCAGATGAAAACTGGGACGACGACCAGTTGTTGGGATTTGAGCCGTGCAACGAGAACCTGATCACGGGCTGCAACATCATTGATGGGAAGTGTGAGTGTGACAGCATACGGACCTGCAACAACCCCTTTGAGTTCCCCAGCCAGGACGCATGCCAGACCGCTCTGAGGAAGATTGAAGGTATGATGCATATCAATGAATGTTTACAATGAAATATTAATGGTGGTCTTCTTGGTCCTGTATGGCTCAGTTGGTAGAGCATGGTGCTGGCAACGCCAGAGTCATGGATTCAATTCTTGCTGGGGCCACCCATGTGGAAATATATGCAATCACTAAATGGCCTATATGCTATGTTAACATGTGCCTAGAAATGAATGAAAACACTTGGTATGGTGACGTGTCAGTGAGCCATCATCAATGCTGTTTTGCTGATGATACCTCTTCAAATGAATGGTGGAACATTATTCCCAGAGGGGAACACATCTCGACACAACACCTCATTCTCTCTCGCTTGCATGACGCTGTTCAAAAGACTGGGGAGAGTAGGGCATGCATGGTCATGTCTTAGGTATCAAGACACATGTACACAAGGTGTTTTTCATGCGGTCTTATTTATGCATGTTGTCTACTGTTAGCTACCACCTGGATGGACACTTTGTTAGATGCTATGGCTTTGAATAGATCCAAGTGAATGGGTACTTAGAATTGTGATCGGACGCGTACTGTACAGTTTTCATACACTCTTAGAAAAAAGGGTTCCAAAAGGGTTCTTCGGTTGTCCCCTTAGGACAACCCTTTTTGGTTCCAGGTAGAACCCTTTTTGGTTCCAGGTAGCACCCTTCTTCAAAGGGTTCTCCTGTGGGGCCATCTGAACCCTTTTAGCATCTTTTGTGTAGTGGTTTTCTGGATATTATGTATAGATCCCGTATGTCTCTGCCAGGCTTATAGGATGTATTATTAGCAGAAATTAACTCAGCTAATTGTTGTGTGCTTCGTTGTTATTCATAAATACTCAGACATAAATCAAGCTAAATGATCAATTCCCAGCTTCGTTTTTGAGGGTGGTAAAGCAGCCTCCAAACTGATTGAATTTCTGTCACTGAGTCATTATGCAGTGAGCAAATGCCACTCTTTCTTTGTCATGTTCCCATGCTTTGTTTTCAGATTCATCCTTTTCTGTTGTTCCCCCAGCATATTTAAAATGATTTTACAGAGTACTGCACTTTGAATAACAACACGGAAATCCCTGGCGCCACACAATTTTGTCATATATTTATTTACCTGCTCTTTTGCTGCCTCTGTTTTTCCATTCTTTTCTTTTTTATGAGTGAGGTGTCCTGTTTGTTTAGTCGGATGTGTTTCTGTGACAGGTTCTCTTCTGTGATATTCAAAAAAAACAAACAAATAAACACAGGATTCTAATAGGCCTATCAGAATGCAAATGTAGCGGAAATCGGACTGCAGTCCCCCATGGATACCCAGGCTGTATCTTTGTGTCTGCCGGTGTGTTTACAGTTCTCTGGCAGCAGATGGCCAATTAAAGCACCAAAATATAGGCTTGTTATGGCAACCAACAGTCCTAGCAACGGGGACGATGGCCCTTGTTGTTTTGTTGTGGCAGGTGTACCTTCAGTCTACGGCTGCTGTGCCGTGGTGGCTCTCCCTTTGAAAAGCACAGGTTCCCTCTCCACGTGAAGATCTATGGAGTATAACTTTTGTACACGGAGGAGCTGTTGTTGGGCTGTGTTCTGTTTTAAGGCCGGCCTGTCATATAACCTATCACTGTTTAGCTGTGGTGTTATCTGTCACTGACTTTACTGTGTAACTAACTGTGGCTTTGTGTAGTTGTTGTGTCCTGTCTGGCTGGTTCAGTTATTTGTTATGGCTGGTGGAAGGTGTTTTTAACATTGGCGGTCTGGGTCCTGCCTATGTGTGTGTCTTGCTCTCTGTCTTGGCCCAGGAGATCCTTGGTGTGTGTGTAGACTGGGCTTTTTGCTGCCGTAACCACAGACTGAGAGATTCCCATGAGTAAAGACTGGGATTATCATACTCAACAACATCACAGGTATTACTGATATTTCTCAGCACACCAATGAGCCTGGTTTTATTTTTTTGTGCAATGAAGGCAGACATCGTTTTTGCGACCCAAGTGGCACCCTATTCCCTTTATAGAGCACTACTTTTGACCAGTGCCAATTGGGCTCTGGTAAAAAAAAAAGTTGTGTACTATATAGGGAAGGCATTGTCATTTGGGTGAGAAAGATGAGGCTCCTATTTCATCATGCCATATCCTCTTTTTCTGAAAATCATACACCACATGACCAAATGTACAGTGGGGCAAAAAAGTATTTAGTCAGCCACCAATTGTGCAAGTTCTCCCACTTAAAAAGATGAGAGAGGCCTGTAATTTTCATCATAGGTACACTTCAACTATGACAGACAAGATGAGGAAAAGAAATCCAGAAAATCACATTGTAGGATTTGTAATGAATTTATTTGCAAATTATGGTGGAAAATAACAATAACAAAAGTTTATCTCAATACTTTGTTATATACCCTTTGTTGGCAATGACAGAGGTCAAACGTTTTCTGTAAGTCTTCACAAGGTTTTCACACACTGTTGCTGGTATTTTGGCCCATTCCTCCACGCAGATCTCCTATAGAGCAGTGATGTTTTGGGGCTGTTGCTGGGCAACACAGACTTTCAACTCCCTCCAAAGATTTTCTATGCGGTTGAGATCTGGAGACTGGCTAGGCCACTCCAGGACCTTGAAATGCTTCTTACGAAGCCACTCCTTCGTTGCCCGGGCGGTGTGTTTGGGATCATTGTCATGCTGAAAGACCCAGCCACGTTTCATCTTCAATGCCCTTGCTGATGGAAGGAGGTTTTCACTCAAAATCTCACGATACATGGCCCCATTCATTCTTTCCTTTACACGGATCAGTTGTCCTGGTCCCTTTGCAGAAAAACAGCCCCAAAGCATGATGTTTCCACCCCCATGCTTCACAGTAGGTATGGTGTTCTTTGGATGCAACTCAGCATTCTTTGTCTTCCAAACACGACGAGTTGAGTTTTTACCAAAAAGTTATATGTTGGTTTCATCTGACCATATGACATTCTCTCAATCTTCTTATGGATCATCCAAATGCTCTCTAGCAAACTTCAGACGGGCCTGGACATGTACTGGCTTAAGCAGGGGGACATGTCACTGCAGGATTTGAGTCCCTGGCGGCGTAGTGTGTTACTGATGGTAGGCTTTGTTACTTTGGTCCCAGCTCTCTGCAGGTCATTCACTAGGTCCCCCCGTGTGGTTCTGGGATTTTTGCTCACCGTTCTTGTGATCATTTTGACACCACAGGGTGAGATCTTGCATGGAGCCCCAGATCGAGGGAGATTATCAGTGGTCTTGTATGTCTTCAATTTCCAATAATTACTCCCACAGTTGATTTCTTCAAACCAAGTTGCTTACCTATTGCAGATTCAGTCTTCCCAGCCTGGTGCAGGTCTACAATTTTGTTTCTGGTGTCCTTTGACAGCTCTTTGGTCTTGGCCATAGTGGAGTTTGGAGTGTGACTGTTTGAGGTTGTGGACAGGTGTCTTTTATACCGATAACAAGTTCAAACAGGTGCCATTAATACAGGTACCGAGTGGAGGACAGAGGAGCCTCTTAAAGAAGAAGTCTGTGAGAGACAGAAATCTTGTTTGTTTGTAGGTGACCAAATACTTATTTTCCACCACAATTTACAAATAAATTCCTTACAAATCCTACAATGTGATTTTCTGGATTTTTTTTCTCATTTTGTCTGTCATATTTGTAGTGTACCTATGATGAAAATAAGTGGGAGAACTTGCACAATTGGTGGCTGACTAAATACTTTTTGCCCCACTGTATGTGGACAGCTGCTGGTCAAACATCTTATTCCAAAATCAAGGGCATTAATATGAAGTTGGTCCCCCCTTTGCTGCTATAACAGCCTACACTCTTCTGGGAAGGCTTTCCACAAGATGGAACATTGCTGCGGGGACTTGCTTCCATTTAGCCACAAGAGCATTAGTGAGGTTGGGCACTGATGTTGTGTGATTAAGCCTGGCTCGCAGTTGGCGTTCCAATTCATCCCAAAGGTGGTCAATGGGGTTGAGGTCAGGGCTCTGTACAGGCAAGTCATGTTCTTCTACACAGATCTCAACAAAACATTTCTCTATGGATCTCCCTTTGTGCACGGGGGCATTTTCATGCTGAAACAGGAAAGGGCTTTCCCCAAACTGTTGCCACAAAGTTGGAAGCACAGAATCATCTAGAATGTCTTTGTAGGCAGTAGCATTAAGATTTCCCTTTACTGGAACTAAGGGGCCTAGCCCGAACCATGGAAAACAGCCCCAGACCATTATTCCTCCTCCACCAAACTTTACAGTTGGCATTATGCATTGGGACAGGTAGTGTTCTCCTGGCATCCACCAAACTCTGATTCGTCCATCGGACTGAGATATGGTAAAGCGTGATTCATCACTCCAGAAAATATGTTTTACTCCGCTCAGGCCGATGCTTGGCATTGCTCATGGTTATCTTAGGCTTGTGTGCGGCTGCTCAGCCATGGAAACCCATTTCATGAAGCTCCTGACGAGCCGTTCTTGTGCTGACATTGCTTCCTGAGGCAGTTTGTAACTTGGTAGTGAGTGTTGCAACTGAAGACAAAAGGTTTTTACACGCTATGTGCTTCAGCTGTCCCGTTCTGTGAGGTTGTGTGGCCTACAACTTCGCGGCTGAGCCGTTGTGTCTTTTAGATGTTTCCACTACTTTCCACAGCACTTACAGTTGACCGGTGCAGCTCTAGCAGGGGTGAAATTTGACGAAGTGACTTGTTGGAAAGGTGGTATCCTATGACGGTGCCACGTTGAAAGTCACTGTGCTCTTCAGTAAGGCCATTCTACTGCTATTGTTTGTGTATGAAGATTGCATGGCTGTGTGCTCGATTTATATACCTGTCTTCAATCAATTGTGGCTGAAATAGCCGAATCCACACATGTTCAGGGGTGTCCACATACTTTTGTATATACAGTGCATTCGGAAAGTACTCAGACCCCTTGACTTTTTCCATATTTTGTTTAGTTTCAGCCTTATTCTAAAATTGATTAAATAGTGTTTTTCCCTTTTCAATCTACAAACAATACCCCATAATGACAAAGCAAAAAACGCTTTTTTGACATTTTTGCAAATGTATATTAAAACCCACGGAAATATCACATTTACAGAAGTATTCGGCCCCTTTACTCAGTATTTTGTTGAAGCAGCGTTGGCAGCTATTACAGCCTCGAGTCTTCTTGGATGTCATGCTACAAGCTTGGAACACCTGTATTTGGGTATGTTCTCCTGTTCTTCTCTGCTTATCCTCTCAAGCTCTGTCAGGTTGGCTGCACAGCTATTTTCAGGCCTCTCCATAGATGTTAGATCGGGTTCAAGTCCGGGCCCTGGCTGGGCCACTCAAGGACATTCAGAGACTTGTCCTAAAGCCACGCCTGCGTTGTCTTGGCTGTGTGCTTAGAATTGTTGTCCTGTTGGAAGGGGAACCTTTGCCCCAGTCTGAGGTGCTAAGTGCTCTGGAGCAGGTTTTCATCAAGGATCTCTCTGTACTTTGCTCCGTTCATCTTTCCCTCAACTGGTCTCCCAGTCCCTGCCGCTGAAAACATCCCCATAGCATGATGCTGCCACCACCATGCTTCACCGTAGGGACGGTGCCAGGTTTCTTCCAGACGTGATGCTTGGCATTCAGGCCAAAGAGTTCAATCTTGGTTTCATCAGACCAGAGAATCTTGTTTCTGATGGTCTAAGAATCCTTTAGGTGCCCGTTGGCAAACTCCAAGCAGGCTCTCGTGCCTTTTACTGAGGAGTAGCTTCCATCTGGCCACTCTACCATAAATGCCTGATAGGTGAAGTGCTGCAAAGATGGTTGCCCTTCTGGAAGGCTCTCCCATCTCCACAGAGTTACCATCGGGTTCTTGGTCACCTCCCTGACCAAGGCCGTTCTCCCCCGATTGCTCAGTTTGGCTGTGTGGCCAGCTCTAAGAAGAGTTTTGGTGGTTTCCAACTTCTTATATTTAAAAATGATGGAGGCCACTGTGTTCTTGGGAACCTTTAATGCTTTATTACCTTTCCCCAGATCTGTGCCTCGACACAATCCTGTCTCGGAGCTCTACGGACAATTCCTTCGACCTCATGCCTTGGTTTTTGCTCTGACATGCACTGTCAACTGTGGGACCTTATATAGACAGGTGTGTGCCTTTCCAAATCATGCCCAATCAATTTAGTTTACCACAGGTGAACTCCAATCAAGTTGTAGAAACATCTCGAGGATGATCAATGGAAACAGGATGGACTTGAGCTCATTTTTGAGTCTCATAGCAAAGGGTTTGAATACTTATGTAAATAAAGTATTCAAAGTTTGCAAAAAATGCAAAAAAACTATTTTTGCTATGTCATTATGGGGTATTGTGTGTAGATTGATGAGGGGAAAAAATATATAGTCTAATTTAGGTTATGGTTGTAACAAAATGTGGAAAAGGAGAATGGGTCTGAATACTTTCCGGATGCACTGTATAGTGTACTATTACCATGATGCTTGAATATACAATGGCTGCGTTCTATGCGGAATACATTACAGTTACCTGCCTGATCTCAGAAGTCCTAGTTAGGTGTTTAACATATCAGCTAACCCTAAGATTTCGCAATCCGATGCAATGTAGTCTGCCTCGAATACGATCAAAGCCTTCCGGGTGCACACAATAGCAGCTAAGTCCTTGTAAAAGATAACCAATCTGACTGATGTAAAAAAAATATAAGTATCTCTGCACAAATGTATAATATGTCAGGAATGTAAAGTATGCAAGCTGTCCTGAGTTCGTTGAACAGATAAATAAAAAATAATCTGTGCGGTATATCTCCACTCCCGGTGGGTTGTGATAGGTAGGTCTGATGACCTCTGAAGGTGGGTTGTGATAGGTCTGATGTCCTCTGAAGGTGGGTTGTGATAGGTCTAATGACCTTTGATAGTGGGTTGTGATAGGTCTGATGTCCTCTGAAGGTGTGTTGTGATAGGTCTGATGACCTCTGAAGGTGGGATGTGATAGATCTGATGACCTCTGAAGGTGTGTTGTGATAGGTCTGGTGACCTCTGAAGGTGTGTTGTGATAGGTCTGATGTCCTCTGAAGGTGTGTTGTGATAGGTCTGATGACCTCTGAAGGTGGGATGTGATAGATCTGATGACCTCTGAAGGTGTGTTGTGATAGGTCTGGTGACCTCTGAAGGTGTGTTGTGATAGGTCTGATGACCTCTGAAGGTGGGTTGTGATAGGTCTAATGACCTTGATAGTGGGTTGTGATAGGTCTGATGACCTCTGAAGGTGTGTTGTGATAGGTCTGATGTCCTCTGAAGGTGTGTTGTGATAGGTCTGATGACCTCTGAAGGTGGGATGTGATAGATCTGATGACCTCTGAAGGTGTGTTGTGATAGGTCTGGTGACCTCTGAAGGTGTGTTGTGATAGGTCTGATGACCTCTGAAGGTGGGTTGTGATTAACTGGATCTGTATGCCCGGTCGGTGTGCTCTGATAGTTTGGACCCATACGGACAGTGTTTTCTGATAGGTTGACCTGTATAGCTGGTGTGTTCTAATAGGTTGAATGAGCCCTCACGGTGTCTTCTGATAGGCTAAATGACCCCTAATAGTGCATTCCGATTGGCCGAATGACCGCTGATGACGAATTCTGCTCAAACAGCCTTTAATAAACACAGAGACAAAGGTCTCCTGAAAGGTCAACAGGAGATTGATAATGCTCTCGATCTGTCCACGCCTGCTCCTACTACAGAAAATCAATCTTCAATAAAAGTGGAAAGGCATGTTGACCTTTCAAGCCTTTAGATATATTTTTAGCTTAAAAAACTGTATTTCTTGGTCGCATCGTAACCTGTTAAGGAGGCGTGAGGTAGCCTCCCGAGTGGCGCAGCGGTCTAAGGCATTGCATCGCGGTGCTGAGGCACTAATATAGCCTGGGGTTTGATCCCACAGTGTGTCACAGTTGGCTGGGGGGGCTTTCCTTGGCTCATCGTGCTTTAGTGACTCCTTGTGTCGGGACGGGCAAGCTGACTCGGCCATCTGTTGAACAGTGTTTCCTCCAACACGTTGGTAGTGCTGGCTTAAAGTGACTTTTCTCACTCAGTGTTAAAGGAAATGATTTAATCCCAAGTGGCTGTTGTGTTGAGAGACACCAATCAAGGTCCTAAGTTGGAGTTGCTCAAAGCCAGTCAACAGTTGCTTGACAAGTTGACTTTAACTGATCTTTAAAGACCATTGTGGGTTTATTGCTGCACAAATATCTGACCAAAATGTATGTAGTAACAGAACAAACTGACAGCTGTCACATTCTTCGTCACAGGTATTTGCGTAATGAGACCACAGTATTTTTGGCATTTTGAAGACTGCTTACAGTACATATAACTTATATAACCATTAGACTTGGTTGTGTTGGGAATGTGAAAAAGGGGATGATCAAGAGGAGAATATTTCTCTCTAACGATCGTTCAGCGTGCCTATTCTTATCTGTAACTGACAGACTGGCTACTTGCTACAGTATGTCTTTGACCAGCATCAGTGATCTCTGGCCTCTGAACGGGGCTGTTACGTGGCTGTGTCCTGATCAAGTTTAATGATGTACTCTCCTGAGGATCTGATGACAGAACTATCGTTACAGACTCTCAGCTTTCAGCAGAAGCACTCTGTTGGAACGTTCTGGGGAGAGGAGCAAGCAGAGCTGTGTGACCCAACCTACAGCCAGACAGCCAGGTAGGCAGGGAGGAGCTAGATGGGTAGATGGGTCCCACATCTGTTTGTGCTGTCTTGCCAACTCCTATGGCTGTGTTATTTCAGAAACCAGCACTAGAGAGGCACAGTAAGAAAAATGTGAATTTGAACTTACGAATGGAAGAACGAGAGAGAGAGAAAGAGACAGAGAGTGAAAGAGAGAGAAAGAGAGATAGAAATAATGAAAAGTAGGGATTTCAGTTAAGCCATATTTATTTTGGGAACAGTTAAACAGGAAGTTTTGTTCTGAATTACTCTGCTCTGCTCGTGTGAGGCAGGCGAGGCGAGGCAAGGGGAGCTTTGGTTAGTTCCTCTGACCCAGCAAGGCCAAAGCACATTAAAGGAAATGCCTCACATTCCTTGAGACTGCAGAGGAGTTGTGTCTCTCTCTCTCTTTCTCTCTCTTTCTCTTTCTCTCTCTCTCTCCCTCTCTCTCTCTCTCTCTCTCTCTCTCTCTCTCTCTCTCTCTCTCTCTCTCTCTCTCTCTCTCTCTCTCTCTCTCTCTCTCTGTTGCTCTGTTCTGGCAGGGTTACAGTACTGCTGCCTGGATATTTAGACTGGGGAGACGGCCATGCTAATTGCAGCAGACCTTGTTGTGTACAGAGAGAGAGAGGGAGAGGGAGAGGGAGAGACAGAGAGAGAAAAATGTGTGTGTGTGGGGGGGGGCTGCCTCATGCCAAATGCAACATGTTTCTGTACAGGCAGGCAGAGCTTCCTGATTCAATGTGACTTCTCTATTTAACATGGTGCTGTTTGGGAAAGGGGCTTTACTTTCAGAACAGAATATGTAACTCCGATTCAGAGGGAGCAGTCAAAGAATGTGCATACTAAATACCAGGCAAGGGCAAGGTTATGCTATGTTATCTAAACATCTAAATTATTTTGTCAGTGTGTGTGTGTCTGTATGTGCACATTAACTGATTATGTGGAAGGACAAAGGGAGAGTAATTCATTTCTGTGAGCGTGGGGTGTGGGCCGTTTTAGAGGTCTGTAAACAGATCCATTTCAAGCATTCCTCCCTGCAGTGAGTTTTCACCGACGGGACATCTGTCTATCCAGCGCTGCCTCTATTCAGCGCTGCCTCTATTCAGCGCTACCTCTATTCAGCGCTGCCTCTATCCAGCGCTGCCTCTATTCAGCGCTGCCTCTATCCAGCGCTGCCTCTATTTAGCACTGCCTCTATCCAGCGCTGCCTGTATCCAGCGCTGCCCCTATCCAGCGCTGCCTCTATTCAGCGCTGCCTCTGTTCAGCGCTGCTTCTATTCAGTGCTGCCTCTATTTAGCACTGCCTCTATTTAGCGCTGCCTCTATTTAGCGCTGCCTGTATTCAGCGTTGCCTCTATCCAGTGTGGCCTTGTGACGTGTTCTGTTCTACCACCTGACCTCAGCCAAGATTTAGAGCCACTGTGTCTGGGGCTTCCTAAACTCATTCACATCAATCTGTCGGGCCAGTGGACACTAAGTCTGGCCAGGGGTGTAACGATATAGCCACAGAGACATGCGTTAATAGGCTGTGGCTGTGTCACATTTATAGGGCAACGAGGCTAATATGGCCACCGTATACTGCGAGCACTAGACAGAGGGAGAGACACACTGTCGCCGTCTCTGTCAAGACTCTTCTTAGAATGTCTAGTTGGTTTTCATGCTGTTGAAATCAGAAATAGAAGAACAGTTATTCTGAATGATCGAAGAATCAAGTTTTTGATGTCCCCCCAGATTATTCATGGCTGATACATTTCGGAGAATATTCAGGACCGCTTGCTAACTCTACATCCAAGCATGCATTTACCTTTTCATCCAAGCTACTCAATACTGCCCCTGCAGCCATAAGAAGTTAAAGGTGCAGATATCGTTCCGCCATTTCCTGACTTGTTATAGTTTAATATGATATTTTTAGCTGTTTGAAGCAGGTGTACAAAGCCGAAAGTAAAACACACAAAAACTAAACTTAAGAACAGGAAGCATCTACCATTTACTTTCAATGAGAATGACAGATCTGTAACTCACATTTCTATGCGAATTTGGTCAAGTCACCCAAAAAGTTGAATATTGCAGCTTTAATTGTATACTATAATAGAAAAAATAGATACCGCTCACCACACTGTCACTCTCAACCAGCAACCACATGTCAACCAAACTAGCAATACCACGTGTGGGGACTCTCGTCCTATGTAGTCTCTACCACCTTGAAGTGACCCAGCTAGGAATCCAGTGTAAACCCAATGATCTACATACAGTATGACACACTGGGGACCAGAAAGGGCCATTGTGTCCTTTGTGTTGGGGACAAAGGGAAATCAAATCAAATTATCTAAAGTCGCCAATAGCGGTTGTAGTGGTGGTGGTGGGGGTGGTGGGGTGGGGCCTCTGTTCGATAATTAGCAACCCCACACACAAACACCATGGGTCCCCTGCGGACATCACTCTGCAGGCCGGCCTCATGTTATTGACAGGTCCTCTCCGGTGGAAGTTTTGAGGCCACAGCAGCGGGCACATGCAGGAAACCATCAGATTAGCAGAGCTAAGGGAGCATGGGGCTCTAACCTTTTTTCCCATTCAAAGTCCCACAAGCACTATTGTGTGTTTCCCCAAGTCCCCAAGCTCGACTCTCTTTAGAGCAAACGGCTCCTCTTGGAAAAATGTGGGGCGATTGGGTGGTGACCGTAAGTGTGGCTTAACTTTATGACGAATGTTCCCTGACATTTCCCTCCATTCTCTCAGAGGTGTTTGGGGATAGTATCATGACGGCCCAGTGGCTGTCCTCTGTGAACCGTCTGAGACACCGACCAATGAGCCAATGAACCGTGTCCTGTCTTATACACCAATGAGTCTATATCTAACCACTCCAGTGGATCAGGCAGTACTGTAGAAATAATAATCATATGACTCCTGGGACTCCATGTAAACAGTGGCACTTGTTACTGAGTGAACTATCCTGGATAAATAAATGGAAATGAAAATGAATAAAAGATCAAACCTCTTTAAATATTCTATGAAACATGTTTATTCTGGCAAGACATACACAAGTTTTCCCCTTCACCTTCAATTGGGTTTTAAAAGCTTGACATTTAGGCGGATAATTGCCCTCTGCCAGAGATAGCAGTACATCGTCTCCTGTCGTTAAACCAACATCACTGGGCTGTTTGTGATAAGCTTGTCTTCCACCTCACCTGTAGTTCTGTTCTGGTCAAATAAGAGAGCTACTGTAGCAGTGGCAGACTCGAACAGACTAACAGACCGTGAGTTGTTTTCTTATTGAATTCCCTGCGTATGTTTGGTTTGGTCACCTGAGGTACGACATTATGTTCTCTTTGTGTTGTATTGGATTCCAGCAGAGCGGAGCCTACTGTTTATATGGGGTGAGGTGGTGCTGGTGCATGATGGAGCCGTGTGTGTGCATGTACGTGCGCGCGTGTGTGTGGTGCAGCCAGCCAGGCTGGGCTGATAAAGATGCATCAGACACAGCTTCTTTCATGCGTGCCTCTCATTTGTCCCACCGGTCCTAACGATAACAAAACCCCTTTCACAGAAAAATGTGTTGTCGCTCCTTTCTAATGTGATTGGCCGTGCATAGTCTGATCTTGTATTTTGTATTTTTGTCAATAGTTTGTGGGAGCCTTATTTCCTGCTCACTCGCTACCTGATTATTATTGTTTATTTATTTGTTGAAAAAAGTGTCAGAGGTGTTGCAATCTGGAGAAACAGCTCTAGTTTATTACCTTGTCCCTGAGGATGACAGCATGGGCTGTCAGCAGAGTTTTTTGCTGCTCTGGCTTTGCAGTTGAATTATGCTCCGTTCAGTTGTTCCAGCAAAACTCTTTGTATGCAAATATGTGCTTTCCCCGGGTCAGAAATGGCTTGGCCCATCAAATTCACAGTGACCTACGGTCCAGTGCAAATGCAACCATAGAAGGGAAAGGGCATTGCAAATAGTCACCTTTTGTCACCTCATTCATCAGGTACCATATACATGAGCGCGCACTCAACAGACTCAGGAAATTACCGAGGTGAAATACATGTGGGTGACTGTGTTATTATGGCAGTATCAGAGGGGACTAGGCCATCAGCATCTGACAAGTACAGTCACATACAGCCCTGGAATGGAAATGAATGTCAAACCAGAGGAGACACTTCATTTTACAGCAGGAGGTAATATTGGATCTATTTCCAGACTGAGGTCCCTGGCATTCATCTAAATGGCTGTGTTTATCCCATTCAGTGTTGCCAGAGTCAGTTCTTTTTCAAGTGAATGTTAGCAACTAGATTCATTGTTTACCAGACATGTCCAAAACTATTGAGTGTTTCTTTCTGATTTTAAATGACCCCCTCAAAGGCAATGGTGTGACAGCTGGACTGCAAAATAACTGTGAAGTGCTCGTAATATGTGATCTCTGTCAACTCACAACAAGAGGTCACTTGTCCCTGTTTACTGAGTAAATACTGCTGTGTGTGTATGTTTGAGTGTGTGCCGCTATGCTAGCCCTGTGTACACTGAGGGTTGAAAACATTAGGAACACCTTCATAATATTGAGTTGCACCCCCCTTTTGCCCTCAGAACAGCCTCAATTTGTCAGCCGTGGATTCCACAAGTTGTTGAAAGCGTTCCACAGGGATGCTGGCCCATGTTGACTCCAATGCTTTCCAGTTGTGCCACGTTGGCTGGATGTCCATTGGGTGGCGGACCATTCTTGATACACAAGGGAAACTGTTGAGCTTGATAAACCCAGCAGCAGTGCAGTTCTTGACACACACAAACCGGTGCACCTATCGCCTACTACATACCCCGTTCAAAGGCCGTTAAATCTTCTGTCCCATTCACCCTCTGAATGGCACACATACACAATCCATGTCTCAATTGTCTCAAGGCTTAAAAATCCTTCTATAACCTGTCTCCTCCCCTTGATCTACACTGATTGAAGTGGATTTAACAATTGACATCAATAAGGGATCGTAGCTTTCACCTGGATTTACCTGGTCAGTCCATGTCATGGAAAGAACATGTGTTCCTAATGTTTTCTCCACTCAGTGTATATTTGTAGGAGTGTGATGTGCTACTTTCCCTGTCACCGGAGGCTGTTGAGGGGATAACAGCTCCTAATAATGTCCGGAACGGAGCAAGTGGAATTGCATCAAACACCTGGAAACCATGTGTTTGATGTATTTGATACCATTCCAGCTATTTCGCTCCAGTCAACAGCCAATACTGCGAGCCCGTTCTCCCCAATTAAGGTGCCACCAACCTCCTGTGATCCCTGTGTATATGTCTGTTTCTGTTTGCAAGTGTGTGCTGTGAGGCGCTGTGTGTAACGTCTAGTGATTGTCCCTCTCTCTTCATGAATGCATGTTAAAAGAGGCACTGGAAGTATGCATGTTTGAGAGACTAACATTTCGTTAGAAAGCCAATTTATGTTGAAGGGGGCCTTGATTTGAACCTTACCTGAAAGCGTTGAGCAACGGTTGGAGAGAATGGGAAACAAGCTCAACAAGAAGCGTATTGTTTTCAGGCTGCCGACAGCCTCAGAAGGGTCATGTGTTGTTTTGACTGGATACTTGTTTCTTTCTACGGAACCAAATGTTTTTGTGATTATGTTTGTCTATTTCTGAATGTGCTCATGCTAGAAATCAGGAAGGAAGAGACTAGGCCTCTGATGCAGGCAGACACAGAAAGGGAAACGTGTTTCAAGTTGAGTCGACAGTGCTTTTTTAACAGCGTAGTATTCCACCATACAGTTTACTATGGCTTTGTATGAGCTTCTAGGATAAGGAAAATCTATTGGAAAACAACTTCAACTCTCAATTTGGAAATGTGAGAAATGTAAGCCTATCTGTTAAGGTACTTTAGGTACTATTATGGTACTTCTATGCGGTATAGTTTGAGATTATATTTTAAAATACAAATTTAAAAAATAATCCCAAGCACCTTTTCCCTCAAGCTCTCAACTCTGATAAACATACTATTGATGGTCTTAAACCTGACAGGTACAGTAGGGTATTAAATGATTGATTATGTTGTTCCACAATAGATGTGAGCTACACAAAATCAAAGGGAAATCAATTTTTCAAACAAATGAAAGGCCCATAAAGATTTAATCAAAGCTTCAATATACCTCCTCTACTTGCCCTGTCTACCTGTGCCTCCCTCTGTCATTCTCCCTCTCTCTCTCTCTCTCTCTTGCTCTTTCCCTCCCTCTCTCACTCTGTTTCTCTCTTTCTTTTTCTGTATCATTTTCTCTTTCTCTATGTCCCACTGGATTTGCCCAAGGCCTGTCCTTGAGACAAGCTAATAGAAGGCTCCATATATATATATATATAACTCTGTTAATAATTCCTCAACAATGCCATCAAAGTCTTTGTTCATGAATTTCCCATAACAAATTATGACCATTTACAGGCCTAATGGTTCCATGTGTTATCTCAAGTCAAGGATTGCTTTGGATTTCAGGACATGTTTAGACTTTGCCTGGAATGTAAAAGGCAGACAGCTTCTCTTATCGTCCCTTTTCTCTCTTTGTTAGAAATATGCGTTCCTTTATCCCAACACACACGCACACACACACACATGGCACGCACGCACACACACACACACACACACACACACACACACACACACACACACACACACACACACACACACACACACACACACACACACACACACACACACACACACACACACACACACACACACACACACTGCGCCTTTGAGAACTCTCACAGAGGGATGCTTTCTCCTGCTGGAAATAGCTGATCTCAGTATGGGGGTGTGATGGTGTGCCTCATTGTGATAAAGGGCTGCTTACAGGGGTGGGTGGTGCTGGGGTAGGTAAGATACAGACTGGTACCAGAAGCCTATCCCATCCCATCCCATTATCACCACAACGCTGTGCGCTCAATTCATTCTATTGCCTATAGAATTGTGCAGGGGTGTAATTGACTGCCGTATTGAATTCCAGATCCACTTCCTGACTGGTGGGAAATAAGCCATTGTTTGTTTCCCCTCCCAAAGTCCCTGTGATGATGCTCAGCTTGGCTTTCTGCTACCCATCATGCCTGGAGGGAACATCACCAGTCCATGGGCTGGGTGACTCCGATACATCAGTGTCAGGAGCTGTGATGTTTTCAAGCAGAGTTGGCTGTGGCTGTTATCAGCAGAGGTCAACAGTATTGATTCTTCAAAATTGGCGGACAGATACTAATGCACCAAAGCACATCATAACACCACTAACAAAAAACACACGGAGACAGACAGGTCATCAAAGGCATGAAGCACACAAGTTATTGAACTCAAAACTCTTGAACTGAGGGAACATTTGTTTAAAAAAAAAGCAATCATCATCAACATATTGAAAGAGTGTTGGCAACAGAGAGGAACAAAATGATGCAATGTGAGGACATGTGGCGGTGAGTAGTGCAGCTTGTCAGCCTGTCACTGGAGATAGCGGTGAGTAGTGCAGCATGTCAGCCTGTCACTAGAGATAGCGGTGAGTAGTGCAGCTTATCAGCCTGTCACTGGAGATAGCGGTGAGTAGTGCAGCTTGTCAGCCTGTCACTGGAGATAGCGGTGAGTAGTGCAGCATGTCAGCCTGTCACTGGAGATAGTGGTGAGTAGTGCAGCTTGTCAGCCTGTCACTGGAGATAGCGGTGAGTAGTGCAGCATGTCAGCCTGTCACTGGAGATAGCGGTGAGTAGTGCAGCATGTCAGCCTGTCACTGGAGATAGCGGTGAGTAGTGCAGCATGTCAGCCTGTCACTGGAGATAGCGGTGAGTAGTGCAGCTTGTCAGCCTGTCACTGGAGATAGCGGTGAGTAGTGCAGCTTGTCAGCCTGTCACTGGAGATAGCGGTGAGTAGTGCAGCATGTCAGCCTGTCACTGGAGATAGCGGTGAGTAGTGCAGCATGTCAGCCTGTCACTGGAGATAGCGGTGAGTAGTGCAGCTTGTCAGCCTGTCACTGGAGATAGCGGTGAGTAGTGCAGCATGTCAGCCTGTCACTGGAGATAGCGGTGAGTAGTGCAGCATGTCAGCCTGTCACTGGAGATAGCGGTGAGTAGTGCAGCATGTCAGCCTGTCACTGGAGATAGCGGTGAGTAGTGCAGCATGTCAGCCTGTCACTGGAGATAGCGGTGAGAACAGGTGCGTCTGGGAAGGAGTGACGTCGTTGATGTTTGTGTACGTCTTTTGTATGTTTATGTTTTGTGTTTTGTATTAAAACAATATATATATCTTAAAACCCATGTCAACCCGTGTCAAATGAAGTGAAAGCACTTGTGGATAATGGAACACCTATGTTCCATTTCAAAGACAGTTCACTGTGAAGCCAAGGGGATTGCTGAACTCGCCTGTACGTGCTGCTTTACAACTTCAACACATCTATGAAAAATGTACAAGATAAAATAGACTTCATCTTGACTTCGTCTTCCATTGGTCTCCACAGGGTATAGAAAATAACCACCACTTATACTGAGATAAGACACAATAAATAATGTGCTTTGTAATTACTCAAGAGACTTAATGCAGCTCTTTTGAAGGTGTTTTTTCATTTTTTATTAAGACGAATTCAAGCTCTGGAGATGAGATCAGTAGGGTATTTTTTTCTTTTTAAAATTTAATTGGAGCGTTCTTGTCTTAATATCTCTTCACCATCACCAACCAGTTGTTGTTAGACAATGTACATGTGATGCTACGTCTCCTGGAAATAACAGTCCGGACTAGCAACATGCCAGACAAGGCATTGCACTCCAGTTGTTAGATGGCCAGTGGGATTACATTTCTCTACAAATACTTTCTACAGTTTAAACTCGACAAGGTTGGACATTGTCACCACTGCAGTTCCAAGAAGTTGCAACAAACATATTGTTGTCATAGTATAGTAAAGTTAGTGCATACCCATGATAAGAGTCAAATATATATATTTTTTAGAATAGGCTACAAGGGTAATAGGTTACCAGGCCTCCTTAAAAAAAGCTTTAACATCAGGGATAACAACATGACATAGATGAACTTGTCTGAGCTGTGCTTATCTTCTTGTCAGCTCTCATTGATCTATGTGTGTCGAAAGCCACTGGTTTGATGTGGCAGAGCAGAGCGGCAGAGAGGCGGTGTGACGCTGCGTGGTGCTAGCTCCCTAGCTCCCTCCATCTCTCCCTCCCTAACCTCCCTCTGTCGCGTATCCAATCGTCTCCCACCAGCCCACGCTTCACACAGATAATAAAGAAGGGATAGAGAGAAAAAGAGAGAGATTCCCAGTCTCCACTCTTGTCCGGGTGTCCTTCATTTGTAAAAGCTGACTTTGGTGGGTGCAGCAGCTTGGATGAATGCAGCATGTTAGGCTGAGGCTGTACTATGGTGGGGCACAGATCACAGGTTTAAAGGCCTGAATTAGGCTAGGAGACTGTAGTGTCCGATTACACCTACATTAACACCGAGGAGTGACTAATGTGCGATCCCAGGCTGGGTAGATATAACATTTACAGTCACACCAAGGAGTGAGAGATGTCATGGGATCCAGGCCATGGGGGAATAAGGGTTCTGGAGATTCAGAGGTAGAAAATAACATACTGTGGCAGAACTTTAACTTCTTATTTAACTCAAGAAACAGTGTAATTATTTTCGTAGTACGGATTCCTTTTACAGTGCCCTTTTTCTTGAAATGACTTCATGGTAAATACATTACACATTACACATCTTTTTGAGTGTGGACCCATCACACCCTTTTGCTTATCTGAATTTTACAAGTTTTACCCACCAACCAAACTTCTGAGAGAGCATGATGGTCCCCTGTTGGTTAGGGAACGGGGACACCTAGTGAGTTACAAAACTGAACGCATTCACCCGAAATGTGTCTTCCGCATTTAACCCAACTCCTCTGAATCAGAGAGTTTCGAGGGGCTGCCTTAACCGACATCTACGTTGCCTGGTGAGCCGTTTTTGGAGGTTAACTGCCTTGTTCAAGGGCAAAGTGGTTAGAGCGTTGGACTAGTAACCGGAAGGTTGCAAGTTCAAACCCCCGAGCTGACAAGGTACAAATCTGTCGTTCTGCCCCTGAACAGGCAGTTAACCCACTGTTCCTAGGCCGTCATTGAAAATAAGAATTTGTTCTTAACTGACTTGCCTAGTTAAATAAAGGTAAAATAAAAAAATAAATATAAAAAGAATGGCAGATTTTTTCAAACCAGTGACCTTTCAGTTACTGGCCCAATACTCTTAACCGCTAGGCTACCTTCCACCTTGCACACTAAAATAGAATGTTCATGCACTTGAAAAGTAAGTAGTGCTCTTTCTTAGAATATACAGTTGAAGTTGGAAGTTTACATACACTTAAGTTGGAGTCATTAAAACCTGTTTTTCAACCACTCCACAAATCTACTTTGTGCATGACACAAGGAATTTTTCCAACAATTGTTTACAGACAGATTATTTCACATACAATTCACTGTATGATAATTCCAGTTGGTCAGAAGTTTACATGCACCAAGTTGACTGTGCCTTTAAACAGTTTAGAATATTATGTCATGGCTTTAGAAGCTTCTGACCCACTTCTGACCCAATTGACATCATTTGAGTCAATTGGAGGTGTACCTGTGGATGTATTTCAAGGCCTACCTTCAAACTCAGTGCCTCTTTGCTTGACATCATGCGAAAATCAAAAGAAATCAGCCAAGACATCAGAAATAAAGTGTAGACCTCCACAAGTCTGGTTCATCCTTGGGAGCAATTTCCAAATGCCTGAAGGTACAACGTTCATCTGTACAAACAATAGTACGCAAGTATAAACACTATGGGACCACGCAGCCATCATACCGCTCAGGAAGGAGACGTGTTCTGTCTCCTAGAGATGAACGTACTTTGGTGCGAAAAGTGCAAATCAATCCCAGAACAGCAGCAAAGGATCTTGTGAAGATACTGGAGGAAACAGGTACAAAGGTATTTATATCCACAGTAAAACGAGTCCTATTTCGACATAACCTGAAAGGCCGCTCAGCAAGGAAGAAACCACTGCTCCAAAATCGCCATAAAAACGCCAGACTACGGTTTGCAACTGTACATGGGGATAAAGATCATTGGAGTGGCCATCACAAAGCCCTGACCTCAATCCTATTGTAACGATCTTCATCTTCATCGGCTGAGAAGTAGGAAGGATCGGACCAAAACGCAGCGTGGTAAGTGTCCATGATTATTTATTCTCACAGAACACGAAAATACAAATGAACAAAGGCAATGTAAGAAATGAAAATCGAAACAGTCCTGAAAGGTGAAAACACAAAACAGGAAACAACTACCCACAAATACCAGGTGGGAAAAGGCTATCTAAGTATGGTTCTCAATCAGAGACACTGACAGACAGCTGCCTCTGATTGGGAACCATACCAGGCCAAACGCATAGAAAAGAAAACATAGAAAAACAACATTGGAATTCCCACCCCAATTCACGCCCTGACCAAACCAAAATAGAGACATAAAAAGGATCTCAAAGGTCAGGGCATGACACCTATAGAAAAATGTGGGCAGAAATTAAAAAGCGTGTGTGAGCAAGGAGGCCTACAAACCTGACTCAGTTACACCCGCTCTGTCAGGTAGAATGGGCCAAAATTCGCCCAACTTATTGTGGGAAGCTTGTGGAAAGCTACCCGAAACGTTTGACCCAAGTGAAACGTTTTAAAGGCAATGCTACCAAATACTAATTGAGTGTATGTAAACTTCTGACCCACTGGGACTGTGATGAAAGAAATAAAAGCTGAAATAAATCATTCTCTCTACTATTATTCTGACATTTCACATTCTTAAAATAAAGTGGTGATCCTACCTGACCTAAGACAGGGCATAAAAAAAAGCTGATTTTGAATGTATTTTGCTAAGGTGTATGTAAACCTCCGAGTTCAACTGTACGGTACCATACTGAAATCCCTCCAAATTACATTAGTAGGGATTTTCCATTGCTGTTCATGTGTTTTTCCACATAAAGCATCAGTTTATCAGGAAGTTGTGAGTTACTTAAGCATGGGTTACTCCGCCACAGGCCTGAGGGGGTGTGGAATATGGCCAATATACCACGACTAAGGGCTTTTCTTAGCACGAGTGCCTGGATACAGATACAGATCTAGCAGTGGTATATTGGCCATATACCACAAACTCCTGAGGTGCCTTATTGCTATTACAAACGGATTACTAATGTAATTAGAGCCATAAGAATAAATGTTTTGTCCTACCCGTGGTATATGGTCTAATATAGCACAGTTGTCACCCAATTAGCATTCAAGACTCTTACCACCAGGTTTATAATAACTCTTGGCTCCCTCAGTGTTTCCCCCAAGTTGGGTGGGTGGTTAGGTATCAAGGCACAAGGTGAGACCCAAATGCAGACACAGGAGCCAGATGGTTGGAGTCTTACAATGTTTATTCATCCAAAGGGATAGGCAAGAGAAGGGTCGTGGACAGGCAAAAAGGTCCAAACCAGATCAGAGTCTAGGAGGTACAGAGTGGCAGACACGCTCGTGGTCAAGGCAGGCAGAATGGTCAGGCAGGCGGGTACAAAGTCCAGACACAGGCAAGAGTCAAAACCGGGAGGACTAGAAAAAAGAAAATGCAAAAAGCAGGAGAACGGGAAAAACGCTGGTTGACTTGGAAACATACAAGACAAACTGGCATAGAGAGACAGGAAACACAGGGATACATACACAGGGGAAAATAAGCGACACCTGGAGGGGGTGGAGAAAATAACAGGCACAGGTTAAACAGATCAGGGCGTGACAGTGGTAAAGTTGAACCTGGTAAACAGGAGGGCCCACTGGGCCTGCCTTGGGTTAGGCACTTGGCTGAACAGAGATATTCCACGTTTTTATGGTCGGTCCAGACCAGGAATGGCTGCTCTGCTCCTTCCAGCCAGTGCCTCCACTCTTCTAACGCCATCTTCACCGCCAGGAGTTCTCGGTTGCCAACATCCTAATTCCTCTCAGCAGGATTGAGACGATAGGACAGGAAGGCACAGGGATGAAGCTTCTGGTCCTGGGATGGCCCCCACTCCAACATCCAAAGCATCCACTTCCACCACAAATTGATGCAAGGGGTCCGGATAGATGAGGATGGTTGCTGTTATAAACCGATGCGTCAGGTCAACAAAGGCTTTGTTGACAGCTGGAGACCATTTGAACGGTACCTTGGGGGAGGTGAGTGCCGAGAGGGGGGCCTCCAGGGTGCTGTAATCCCGAATGAAACAGTGGTAGAAGTTTGTAAACCCAAGAAACCGTTGCAAATGCACAATGGACGTTGGTTGAGGCCAATCCACCACTGCTTTCACCTTTCCAGCAATGACATATCCCAGAAAGGTGATAGAAGAACGGTAGAACTCACAATTCTCAGGTTTCACGAACAATTGGTTCTCCGGGAGGCACTGAAGGACATGTCTGACATGGAGTACATGTTCTTGGGCGGATCAGGAAAAAAACAGGATATCGTCTAGGTAGACAAACACAAACCGGTTTAGCATGTCCATGACTAAATCCCGTGTTCCACTCATCCCCCTCACGTATCCGAACCAGGTGGTAGGCATTCTGAAGGTCCAACTTGGAAAACATGGTATCCCCCTGGAGAGGATCAAATGCCGAGGAGAGGAGAGGTAGGGGGTTATGATTTTTGACAGTGATATCCCCGGTAGTCAATGCACGGGCGCAGGGTCTTGTCCTTCTTCTCCACTAAGAAACCCTGCGCTGGCAGGAGATGCAGAAGGGCGAACGGCCCCAGTGGCCAGAGACTCCTCTATGTACTTCTCCATAGCTTTGGTCTCTGGTCCAGACAGAGAATACAACCGACCCCAATGTGGTGTAGTGCCTGGGAGAAGGTCAGTGGCACAAGCATAAGGATGGTGCGGGGGAAGGGAAGTAGCACGTGCCTTTCTGAACACTTCCAGGAGGTCACGGTATTCAGTAGGAATTAGCAGAGACATCCACAGTCTTGCTAACATTCTGAGGAGGACAACTTGGAGAAGGCTGTGCTGCTTGAAGGCAGTGAGAATAGCAAAAATGACTCAAAGTCAAATCAAATCAAATCAAAATGTATTTGTCACATACACATGGTTAGCAGATGTTAATGCGAGTGTAGCGAAATGCTTGTGCTTCTAGTTCCGACAATGCAGTAATAACCAACGAGTAATCTAACCTAACAATTTCACAACAGCTATCTTATACACACAAGTGTAAAGGGATGAAGAATATGTACATAAAGATATATGAAAGAGTGATGGTACAGAACGGTATAGGCAAGATGCAGTAGATGGTATTGAGTACAGTATATACATATGAGATGAGTAATGTAGGGTATGTAAACATTATATTAAGTGGCATTGTTTAAAGTGGCTAGTGATAAATTCTTTATATGTATGTGTGGCCGATGTGAAATGGCTAGCTAGTTAGCGGTGGTGCGCGCAAAGAGTGTTTCAGTTGGTGACGTCACTCGCTCTGAGACCAAGGAGTAGTTGTTCCCCTTGCCCTGCAGGAGCCACGGCCTTTGTGGTGTGATGGGTAACGGTGCCTTGTGAGTGACTGTGGTTGATGTGTGCAGAGGGTCCCTGGTTCAAGCCCAGGTTGGGGAAAGGAGAGGGACAGAAGCTATACTGTTACATGTGGCAGCAGACATTCAATGTTAGTGTTTAACAATCTGATGTCCTTGAGATAGAAGCTGTTTTTCAGTCTCTCGATCTCTGCTTTGATGCACCTGTACTGACCTCGCCTTCTGGATGATAGCGGGGTGAACAGGCAGTGGCTCGGGTGGTTGTTGTCCTTGATGATCTTTATGGCCTTCCTGTGACATCAGGTGGTGTAGGGGTCCTGGAGGGCAGGTAGTTTGCCCTCCAAACTAGGATGGAGCTTGCGGTCCAGTCAATCACAGGATTGTGTTTTTGTAGCCAGGAAAATCCCAACACAACCGGAACGTGGGGAGATGCAATGAAGAGGAACTGTCCAATGCCCTAGAATCCATGAGCACAGAGAGAGGCTGAGTGGGAATACCAAGCTCCGAAGCTATCGTGGCATCCATAAGACATTCATCAGCCCCAGAGTCAATGAGCACTCGGTGAGACTTAGACTGGTCTCCCCACAGTACAAGAGCAAAAAGGGGTGTGTGGGTGATGGGAACTCCCAGTCTGACTCACCATAGTACTGGTACCCACTAGAGACAAGGGTTTCCTAATAGGACAGGTGGCTATAAAATGTCCTGCCCCTCCCCAGTACAGACAACAGTTATTATTCATCCTCTGTGAGTACTCCCAAACTGATAGCCTAGTTATTCCCAACTGCATTGGCTATCCAACTCACCCGTTGTAGATTCACGAGAGAGCTCGGGTGACTTCGACTCCTCTCGGAAGAGCTGCCTTCAGAAACTTCCGGATTCCATAGGAGGTGAACGCGCCATATCGGGTGCACGAGTGTGCCCGAGACCAGACCTCCTCTCACTCCTGCGTTCCCTTAGACATCTATCAATTTGAATGGTTAGGGCGATAAGAGAATCGAGGTCCACTGGAAGTTCCCGAGCAACTAGCTCATCCTTTACCTCTTCAGATAATCTGTGCAGAAAAGTATTGAAATGAGACTCCGGATTCCAGGCGCTCTCTGCAGCCAACGTGCGAAAGTCCACTGCGTAGTCTGCCACACGATGGGAGTTTTAACGTAAGTCAAGCATTTTTTTGTGTTTGTTTTTTCCCTATCCTTTAGTGGTGGATCAGCTTAAAATTGCAGAAAGATTGTTGCTTCCATCAATGTAATTATCTGCTTAATTTCCAATCCCCCATGTCGTTTTTTTGGTAAATATATATCCATATACGTACACGTACATACACATATATACACACACATACCTATATAGATATATACAGTGCCTTGCGAAAGTATTCGGCCCCCTTGAACTTTGCGACCTTTTGCCACATTTCAGGCTTCAAACATAAAGATATAAAACTGTATTTTTTGTGAAGAAACAACAACAAGTGGGACATAATCATGAAGTGGAACGACATTTATTGGGTATTTCAAACTTTTTTAACAAATCAAAAATTTTAAAATTGGGCGTGCAAAATTAGTGAGAGGTCTAATGCTTTAATATTTAATAATTTCTGCCCTCTGAATTTGTATTCCTTATATAAATAGGCCCTTTTAATTTTGTCTGGCTTGTCGTTCCAAGTGAAATTGAGTATTTTTTGTTCATATCATTTGAAAAGCAGGTCACTAGGTGCAGGCAAAGCCATAAGCAAATAGGTAAACTGTGATGTGACAAAATAATTAATCCGGGTGAATTTTCCACAAATAGACAGGTATTTTCCTTTCCATGGTAGCAAGATCTTATCATTTTTGCTAACTTTCTATAAATATTTATTGGAGTGAGATCATTTCTTTCTTTTGGGATTTGTATACCGAGTATGTCCACATCTCCGTCTGTCACGAATCCCACCGAAGGCGGCTCCCCTGCCTGTTCGGGCGGCTCTCGGCAGTCGTCGTCCCCGGTCTACTAGCTGCCACCAATCCCCTTTTCCTTTTCTGTTTGTTATGTCTTATTGGTTGCACCTGCACCTTGTTTTAGTTTTGATTCTGGACTATTTAAGCCTGTTAGGCCCGCCTGTTTTTGTGCGGGCTTGTTTTCTGTTAGTAGAGGTTGTTGCGTGTAGTGTTCCTGTCTGTTTGTGCCCTGTGTTGGGTAGGACATTTTTTGATATTCGCCTGTTGTTATGGGCGTTAGTGTTGGATGCCGCAATAAAGTCCGGTTTCCCCCATTATCCTCTGTTCTCTGCGCTGGATTCCGCACCCACCACTCCAGGCTCTGTGACACCGTCAGACTATTTAATTGGTAAACTACACGATAATGCATAGTTTGTGTTTTTTAAGATCCAATACGTAATATAGTACACTTATCATAATTTGGCTTTAATCCAGAGAGGATAGAAAAAGTATCTAGAGGACTATGAGGCCGTGGAGAGATTCTAATTGTGGCTTTAAAAGAAAACATGAGTCATCAGCGAACAATGACACCTTCGTTTTTAAGCCATGGATTTCTAATCGCTTAATAGTATTGTTGGATCTAATTTTAACAGCTAACATTTCGATGGAAATAAATAGATATAAATAGATATGCCGATAGTGGACAACCTTGTTTTACTCTTCTAGATAGTTTAGCCATTATTTACTATTTTACGCCTAGGGTTACTATACATAACTTTAACCCATTTTATAAGAGATTCCCCAAAATGTAAATATTCTAGGCATTTATATATAAACCTCCGTCATAGTTTATCAAAAGCCTTTTCAAAATCAGCTATGAAAACCAGGCTAGGTGTCCCCGATATTTCATAGTATTCTATTGTTTCCAGTACTTGTCTTATATTATCTCCAATGTATCGTCCATTTAAAAAACCTGTCTGATTAGGATGAATAAGATCTGACAATACTTTTAAAATTCTATGCGCCAAGCATTTTGCTAGGATTTTTGCATCACAACACTGAAGTGTAAGAAGTGTACTTTTTTAATATACCATATATACCAATATACCACTTGGGTCCTGTTTCAGTAATAATGATATCAGACCTTCTTGTTGCGTGTCCAATAATCTACCATTTACATAGGAGTGGTTAAAACATGCTAATTATGGTCCTCTGAGTATATCACAAAAAGTTTGGTACACTTCCACTGGTATCTCATCCAGCCCTGGAGTTTTCACAGCCTTTAAAGGCTTTATTTGCATCAAGAAGTACCTCCTCTGTAATTTGGCCTTCACATGAGTATTTCTGTACAGATGTTAATTTTACATTATTATTAGGAAAGAAATCCATACAATTAGCTTCGGTTAGTGGAGATGGAGGAGACTGAAACGAAAACATATTCTTAAAGTACTTTACTTCCTCTTTCAAAATATCATTTGGTGAATCATGCGTGACTCCATCATTTGTAACAAGTTCAAACACATGTTTTCTATATTGAAGATTGAAAATAATTAGGTGCATTTTTCCTCCATATTCCATCCAGTTTGCTTTATTTTTATAATATATTACACTGGATCTTCCTTGAATAAGTTCATCCATTTATTTTTGTTTTTCCTCTAACTTGTGTTGTGCCTCTATGGTACTGTTTTTATTGCTATCTAACTGTACCGTTAGTCCTTCAATTTCCTTTGGTAATATTGACTCTTTTGATCTAAATTGCTTTTGTTTTATAGATTAGTACTGAATTGCATGGCCTCTAAAGGCACATTTAAAAGTGTCCCATACAATAAGGGGATACGATGTACCTATGTTATGTCTGAAAAAGTCTGTTAGAAATTATTCTGTCCTAGTTCTAAACAATTTATCATCTAGTAGGCTTTGATTACATTTCCAATATCCTCGCCCACATGGAAATTCTGTAAGATTAATATATATGCCAATTATGTGATGGTCCGACCGCATTCTGTCCCCTGTCAAATCTTTTAAAACTTTTGAAGCCAGAGAGAATGGCATAAGAAAGTAGTCAAGACGACTAGCTTGATTAAGCCTCACTAGGTCATGGTATTTAAGCCTCCACATATCCACTAATTCCAATATATCCATGACATTCATGATTTCCTTAAGTGCCTGAAGGTGATAGTTTGTAGTGTGATTTCCTTTCCGGTCCATAGAGGTATTTAAGACCGTATTAAAATCTCCCACCATAATAATACAGTCTAGTGTTGCTTGTAGAATTGATAAATTCTTATATATATTTTCAAAGAAGTTTGGATCATCATTATTTGGACAGTATATGTTAATAAGCCATATCTGTTTATTGTCCAATAACATATTTAACTTAATCCATCTACCTTGATGATCTGTTTGGACAATTTGCACATTTGGATCAAAATTCCTGTTAATTAATATCATCACCCCTTTCTCCCATTTCTTTGCCCATGGGAGAAATATATTTCGCCCCCCAGTCCTTTTTCCACAAAACTTCATCTAAAATTGTTGAAATAGTTTCCTGTAAACAATAGATATTATATTCCTTCTCTTTTAGCCAGGTAAATACTGATCATCTTTTATTATTATCTGCTAAGCCATTACAATTGTAACTAGCTATACTTATTTCACCACTTAACATAATGAGACACAACTTTCAATTCTATTTATCAAAATATATGTTTGTAAACTTACCATAAAAAAAGTAACATGATGATTGAGTGTCTATATAGCTGTACCATGATATTTGCATTGCTACTAAGTAAACCTCCAATTAAGTCCCCACTATTCCACCCGTTAAAAGGGTGGAACTCATCCCGAGTTGGGTTGTCATCCCAATGCCCGGCAGACCACCCCCGACCCCCGTATTCAATAGCCCTGAAGAGACTGGGATCCATCCTTCGAAAAGAGCACACAGTGCCATTTACAGAACAGAAGTAGATCAACCGCAAAATGCATTTCCAACACCCTCACCTCGATTTGTATTATATATAGCGTCAAAAAATATATATATATTTAAAATCCTGTTTCTTATTTTCCATAATTATCTATTCATATTTGTAGTAATGTAGGAAATTTATGCAAAGTATTTTACCTCTCACCAGTCTCGCCATTACCAAAATTACATTATTGCAAGCAATTATTATATTAGCAAACAATTGTTGTGAATCATCCTATATTGTCTCTAACATCTTTTACTCCTTCACAACAGTTGTGGGAGACGCACATACACCCACACACTCATACACACTCAACCCTTTTCCCCCACACAATCATAGGCTCACATTCTCAACAGTTGCACCATCCCAGAGCCCAACTCAAGAAAGGTATTGATTTACGAATGCTTATACAGTTACAGCTGTATAAGGCCTGCAAGACAGTGCAAAAAAGATGTCCAGAAATGGGGAGATTTTATTAAGCATTGTCACATCCTAGATGATGGAGGTCAAATGTACCCCTTTACCCTGAAACACGGTCCCTCGTATTGACCATATTCCCAAGCATCTCCATGCAGTCAAACTTTTGATTTTGTGCCATCAGGGCCACAATAATATACCCCCTTTCTGAATGTCCGAGTGTAAGTCAAACAGTTTGCTGGCCACCTTTATCCCGGATACCCAAAAACTTCTCACCTCTGCCATGAATTCCTCTAAAGGACCGCAAATGGTAGATTGTTGTTCCCAAACTGCCGTAGCCCAGGAGAGCGCCCTTCACGACATTAGCGTAATTATATACGCTATCTTCGATCGGTCTGAAGAAAACGAAGATGGCTGTAGTTCAAAAATAAGCAAGCACAGAGAAAGAAAACCCCGGCAGGCACCAGGATTCCCCGAATATCGCTCTAGAGGAGGTAAGTGGGGTTCACAGGGAGTCAGGATAGGCTGTACAAACTCACCACAGGTAGGGAAAAAATTACTAGCTGATTGGGGTTTTTCAGAGGTGGCAGACAGTCTCTGAGCTTAACTCCCTGATTTGCACCATAATAGCCTTTAACCCATGGTTGTGGCGTTCCATTAAGGAACTGAGCCCTTCCAAAAGGCCCTGTACCAACTCCTGATGAGCAGGGAGACAGAGTTGGTGAGCTGGTCCGTGTCTGCTGGGTCTGTCATGGCCAGTTTGTACTATCAAGGCACAAGACGAGACCCAAATGCATACGCAAGAGGCAGATGGTTGGAGTCTTACAATGTTTATTAATCCAAAGGGGTAGGCAAGAGAAGGGTCGTGGACAGGCAAAAGGTCAAAACCAGATCAGAGTCTAGGAGGTACAGAGTGGCAGACAGGCTCGTGGTCAAGGCAGGCAGAATGGACAGGCAGGCGGGTACAATGTCCAGAAACAGGCAAGGGTCAAAACCGGGAGGACTAGAAAAAGGGAAATGCAAAAAGCCGAAGAACGGGAAAAATTGACTTGTTGCTGGTTGACTTGGAAACATACAAGACAAACTGGCATAGAGAGACAGGAAACACAGGGATACATACACAGGGGAAAATATGTGACTTCTGGAGGGGGTGGAGACAATAACAGGAACAGGTGAAACAGATCAGGGCGTGACAGTTAGGTACCTCAGCCCCATGGGACGAGGTCATTGGGAGGGTTTCCATTTCTGTCCCTGTATTCCGAGTCGTCATCACACGGCATAGGGTTTTGATGTACAGCCCTTGGCATCAACCAAACCCCCCTTTACCTCAGCAGCATCAGAGCCATGGGACACTGGGATTGGGACATTAACATAACTATGATACAAAATGGCAAATTGAAATATAAATATAAATTCCACTAGGGGACTATTTGTAGGATTGCCTATCATATAAAAATAACATTATCATCTCTCCATTTTGACACAAGATAATTCATTAAACTGTGTTTTGTTCCAACAAAACGTACACATTGTTCTTCCTTTCTAAACCATATGTTGAACCAGTAAGGCAACGCTGTATTCAAATGCATAAAGGTGGAATGTGACCATGGCCAGAGGCAGGCTGACAGAATTCCCCTGGTGGAAGGCTCTGTCGTCATGTGTGACCAATTTGCACTTGACGACAAGGTGTGGCAGAGAGGAGCGGCAGAGAGGCGGTGTGACGCTGCGTGGTGCTAGCTCCCTCCATCTCTCCCTGACCTCCCTCTGTCGTGTCTCCAATCGTCTCCCACCAGCCCACGCTTCACACAGATCAGGCTCAGGATTTTTGCTCTCAATGCAAAAAAAAAGAAGGGATAGAGAGAAAAAGAGAGAGATTCCCAGTCTCCACTCTTGGCCGGGTGTCCTTCATTTGTAAAAGCTGACTTTGGTGGGTGCAGCAGCTTGGATGAATGCAGCATGTTAGGCTGAGGCTGTACTATGGTGGGGCACAGATCACAGGTTTAAAGGCCTGAATTAGGCTAGGAGACTGTAGTGTCCGATTACACCTACATTAGCACCGAGGAGTGAGTGATGTGCGATCTCAGGCTGGGTAGATATAACATTTACAGTCACACCAAGGAGTCAGAGATGTCATGGGATCCAGGCCATGGGGGAATAAGGGTTCTTATTCCTCAGCAGCATCAGAGCCATCGGGCACTGGGCCTGGAACATTAACATAACCATGATACAAAATGGCAAATTGAAATATGAAATATAAATTTCACTAGGGGACTATTTGTAGGATTGCCTATCATATAAAAATAACATTATCATCTCTCCATTTTGACACAAGATAATGAATTAAACTGTGTTTTGTTCCAACAAAACGTACACATTGTTCTTCCTTTCTAAACCATATGTTGAACCAGTAAGGCAACGCTGTATTCAAATGCATAAAGGTGGAATGTGACCATGGCCAGAGGCAGGCTGACAGAATTCCCCTGGTGGAAGGCTCTGTCGTCATGTGTGACCAATTTGCACTTGACGACAAGGAGTTTGTGACAAGAGAGAGCTGAAAGCTGTGGCCAGTTTTAATGGGGAACATTACAGTGGTCAACATTACAGAGTAGAACAGAACACTTTCCAGTGTGTGTGTGTGTTTGTGTTTGTGTGAGTGAGAAAGAGAGAGAGATGCAGTTGGTTGGATTTGATTTGATTTGTTTTATTCGTGACAGGTAAGGATAATGTTCACCAGTCATTTAACCAGAAGGGGACTAGTGTTCCAATTTTGGAACACCCCCACGTTCAGCTGGAAGGTGGCGCATGGAACGCAAATATATTCCTACAAATATTTAACCTCCACACATTAACAAGTCCAATGGCTCAAATGAAAGATAAACACCTTGTTTATCTACCCAGCAAGTCAGATTTCTAAAATGTTTTACGGCGAAAACATAGCACATATTTATGTCAAACCACCACCGAAGACACGGCTAATTTGCATAGCCAAGTTGAAAAAAATATGCAATCAACAAACGCAGGATTAAAAGAAAAATAATGCACTAACCTTTTGAAATCTTCATCAGATGACAGTAATATAACATGTTACACAGTACATTTATGTTTTTTTTCAATAATATGCTATATATATCCATAAATCTCTGTTTACAATGATGCATCGTTCAAAAAATGCTACTCAAATGTCCTGAGAAATGACGATAGCTCCGGCAGATAACGTCAGCTAACAAGGAATACACATCATAAACTTTGATAAATATGCATGTTCTACATATATATAGTTAGATACACTTCTTCTGAATGCAATCGCTGTGTTACATTTATTTTTAACGTTACAGGTTTCGTTCACTAGGCTATACTATGAGTCGGCGCTCAAAAAGTAGCATTATGGCTCCTCTATCTTGGAGTCCACATAAACCCAAATTTACCACATAAATATTCCCTTACTTATTCCCTTTGCTGTTCTTCCATCAGAAGACCTGGAAGGAATTATACTTACCAAAAACAGCGGTTAGTTTTGCAGTCTGTGTCTTTCGGTTCTCAAACACGACACATTTCGGTTGAAATGTAGCCAAAAGTCAAGTGGATGCGCACCAAAACGTCGAACTTACATATTATATGTTGATTAAACTTGTCAAACTAACTTCATAATCAAGCTTTAACATGTTATAAAGGTGTACAGCAATCGTGAGGACGAACAGAAACGCATGCATTGTATAATCGATCTTGGAAAAAAGACAGGACCTGAGCAGAGCGCGCATAAAAGTGACCTGTTTTTTCGCGTGACCGAAAGGTTTCGGCCCGCCAAAACTCTCGTGAGCGCGCGATTCTCACAATGAGAAGCCCCATTGAAAGCTGAGATCGTGCTGAAGACAGAGAGACTGTGCCCAGACCTGTAACTGCTTGGGAAGGGTGGGAGCGATGACGTCAAAGTTGGGCCAACTTTTATGATGACAAGAGAGAGTTTGGGAGAATGACTGCCCTGAGAGTTCTGCTTTACATACAGACATAATTTAAACGGTTTTAGAAGCTTTAGAGTGTTTTCTATTCAATAATATTTTTTATTTGCATATATTAGCAACTTTTGACAAAAAAAAATTATGTTTACTATGGGCACGCAATTACTCCAGCGGGGGCAGTAGACAGCCCTATCCCCATGAGGTTTTAAAGGAATAAAACGTACAGTTTTGTGCTTATATTCAATGTACAGTACTGTGGAGAAGGTGTAATCCCAAGCCCCCAGATGAATGATCTCTCCCAGCTCAAATTGAGTGTTGGCCTGAAATTCCTCTTAACACAGAGACATCTATTGAAATCCTTACTACACAGTATGACCTTTCATTACCTAGATAGAAGTATATAGAGAAAATAAAAGTCAATTTAATAACAGTAACTGTCTATCCACCTTGTCTAGCCCGGCATCAAGTGCACAGCCAATTTGTTGAGGTTGTCATCCGGCACATTCACACACAGATGTTTAAATATAAATTACTTTTGTCAAAACTATTAAATAACATGCACATAATTTTAAAGTCAACGTAAATTCTTTGTTGAGGAAAATTATTGAACACATTTAAACTTTGTTTACGCGTAGTATAACGTAGAAGTTTAACGTTAGTTAGCGTTCCCGTAGACTTAACATGGCCAGTTAGCTATTTAGCTACAGTTGAAGTCTGAAGTTTACATACACCTTAGCCAAATACATTTAAACTCAGGTTTTCACAATTCCTGACATTTAATCCTAGTAAAAAGTCCCTGTCTTCGGTCAGTTAAGATCACCACTTTATTTTAAGAATGTGAAATGTCAGAATAATAGTAGAGAGAATGATATATTTCAGCTTTTATTTCTTTCATCACATTCTCAGTGGATCAGAAATGTACATACACTCAATTAGTATTTGGTAGCATTGCCTTTAAATTGTTAAACTTGGGTCAAACGTTTTGGGTAGCTTTCCACAAGTTTCCCACAATAAGTTGGGTGAATTTTGGCACATTCCTCATGACAGAGCTGGTGTAACTGAGTCAGGTTTTTAGGCCTCACTACTCGCACACACTTTTTCAGTTCTGCCCACAAATCTATAGGATTGATTGGTCAAGGCTTTGTGATGGCCTCTCCAATACCTTGACTTTGTTGTCCTTAAGCCATTTTGACACAACTTTGGAAGTATGCTTGGGATCATTGTCCATTTGGAAGACCCATTTGCAACCAAGCTTTAACTTCCTGACAAATGTCTTGAGATATTGCTTCAATATATTCACATATTTGTCCGTCCTCATGATGCCATCTATTTTGGGAAGTGCACCAGACATATCTCCAGAAGTCTGGCATTTTTATGTCGGTTTTGGAGCCGTGGCTTCTTCCTTGTTGAGCGGCCTTTCAGGTTATGTCGATATAGGACTCGTTTTACTGTGGATATAGATACTTTTGTACCTGTTTCACCCAGCATCTTCACAAGGTCCTTTGCTTTTGTTCTGGGATTGATTTGTACTTTTCGCACCAAAGTACGTTCATCTGTAGGAGACAGAACACGTCTCCTTCCTGAGCGGTATGATGGCTGCGTGGTCCCATGGTGTTTATACTTGCATACTATTGTTTGTACAGATGAACGTGGTACCTTCAGGCGTTTGGAAATTGCTCCCAAGGATGAACCATGATGTCAAGCAAAGAGGCACTGAGTTTGAAGGTAGGCCTTGAAATACATCCACAGGTATACCTCCAATTGACTCAAATTAGCCTATCAGAAGCTTCTAAAGCCATGACATTATTTTCTGGAATTTTCCAAGCTGTTTAAAGGCACAGTCAACACATTTACATTTACATTTAAGTCATTTAGCAGACGCTCTTATCCAGAGCGACTTACAAATTGGTGCATTCACCTTATGACATCCAGTGGAACAGCCACTTTACAATAGTGCATCTAAATCTTTTAGGGGGGGGGGGTGAGAAGGATTACTTATCCTATCCTAGGTATTCCTTAAAGAGGTGGGGTTTCAGTTGTCTCCGGAAGGTGGTGATTGACTCCGCTGTCCTGGCGTCGTGAGGGAGTTTGTTCCACCATTGGGGGGCCAGAGCAGCGAACAGTTTTGACTGGGCTGAGCGGGAACTGTACTTCCTCAGTGGTAGGGAGGCGAGCAGGCCAGAGGTGGATGAACGCAGTGCCCTTGTTTGGGTGTAGGGCCTGATCAGAGCCTGGAGGTACTGAGGTGCCGTTCCCCTCACAGCTCCGTAGGCAAGCACCATGGTCTTGTAGCGGATGCGAGCTTCAACTGGAAGCCAGTGGAGAGAGCGGAGGAGCGGGGTGACGTGAGAGAACTTGGGAAGGTTGAACACCAGACGGGCTGCGGCGTTCTGGATGAGTTGTAAACTTATGACCCACTGGAATTGTGATACAGTGAATTACAAGTGAAATAATCTGTCTGTAAACAATTGTTGGAATAATGACTTGTGTCACTCACAAAGTAGATGTCCTAACCGACTTGCCAAAACTATAGTTTGTAAACAAGAAATTTGTGGAGTGGTTGAAAAATTAGTTTTAATGACTCCGACCTAAGTGTATGTAAACTTCCAACTTCAACTGTATGTGGCACAACAGATTGCAAGTATGTAAATGTTATCTACATTAAAAAAACATATTGGCATTGTTTCTGTCCTTTGTCAATTGTATTCTGTGTCTAACAACAATTTCCTTTCAAGTATTGCTCTTGGATTAAAAAGGGAAACCTCCTGTGTGAATAACGACCATTAGATGCAGTGTAACTACGCTAGCCAACTAACTATCCATTTTAAGTCTATGGTCATGCTAACATTACTGAAATCGGCGTCGAACAGAGAGTTAACATATCTTTCCAATTCGGTGTATTTTATTTAACAGTTTTGAAAAATGTCATTCATATTTAACGACATCTCTTTCCTGGGTTTGCTAGTGTGTCAATGTGCTGGAAGGTGAAAGATAAATGATTTTGAAATGGCTCTGGTCAAGTGAGTGGGTTCTACATAAAGTGGATACACTCATTTAAGCTCTCAGTATTGTTAGTCTCATGATTGTGTATCATATGACAACACTAACTTACAGTAACGCTTTTACACTGTAGATAGAACTGTACAGAGAAAAATATCCCAGTTAACAATTATAGTACTTCTAGAGTACAGATCTTCTTGCTCTGGCACTGCAGCAGGGAGGCAGGTAGGCAGGCAGGCAGGCAGGCAGGCAGGCAGGCAGGCAGGCAGGCAAGCAGGTAGGCAGGCAGGCAGGCAGGTAGGCAGGCAGGCACAGGTCAAAGAGATATGTCTAAAAGTCCACCTCTCTGTCGATAGGCAGGCAGGCAGGCACAGGTCAAAGAGATATGTCTAAAAGTCCACCTCTCTGTCGATAGCTCCACTGTAAATATGATTTAGGAACTTAGACAAGCCTTATATCTAGTTAAATAAAGGTTAAATAAAAATACATTTAAATTAGGGGGGGTAAGGAGTGAGAAAGATGGAGGGAGAGAGTGAACCAGGAGAGCAACACATTGTAAGCTGGCAGCTGATCTATCTCTGCTGGGTTTTATTGATATGATTAATTCACAAGGTAAGATGTTTTTATTTATTTATTATATGTTTTTTTTTATGGCATCCAGCGAGGGCTCACAGCAAAGCAGGCGTACATACACACTTCCCTGGGAGAGCAGTGAGGAACCAGAGCAGTTATGTTGAGAAATTATTCTGAAGGGGATTTGTTTCCATGCCGCTCTGCGTGCTGAGTCGCACTCCTGGCTGACAAGCCCCAATGAAAAGGGATTGATAAATGGATGAACGTGGCAGCCATTCCAGCTTTACATAGATCAAAATTTTAATAAAGCCGGCACTTAAAGTTTGGGTTTGTTCTGCTGTAAATGGACTGCAATAGCAATAGATATATTTCAACATTGTGAGTGATGAATATTCAGGTTGCTCTTCTGAAGATGGGAAATTGCTGGCATGTGAATGAACACAGTGAGGAATGTTGAAGTGTGCTCTGAAAGCAGACACTCCTCTTTTCTCCTTTTCGCTGATTTAATGTCAGTAGTAGAGGAAAGGCAATTACATTTCTTACCATGCTATGACAAGACAAAGAGTTCACTGTGAACATTGAGCACATTTCCTAGTAAAAACCATAGAAGGAACTTTCTTTCAGCATTTCAATAGAATAATACATTTTAAAAACACAGATCATAACTTAAATGGAGCCAGATATTGTTTCAGATTCAACAACTGTCCAAATGGTTGTCCATGTCTACAGTACAAGAACATGTAAATGTGTTTAAGGGTGTAATTGGATCAGTGTATTGTGGATGTTTTTTGTAAGCAATATAAATGTTTCTAAAGGGCACAGCCCTGCAATATTAAAGCTGTTGACAGAAGAGACAGCCATCACAGCCCAGCATCATTACCTAATGACCTGTCTGCGCCCTGCATCTGTCACACACACACACACATGTGCGTGCGAACACACACACAAACATGTGCGCGAACACACACACACACATACACACACCTGATGACCTACCACCCTGCATCTGCCTCAGCTTCTGTCTCAGCTGTCAGACATTTTCTTGCACAGCTCCACTCTAATCTATTTCCCGCACATTTCTTTACTTTGTGAACCTTTTAACAACATCCCCCCTGAAAAGCAGTGGCCTGCAGTTTGTGCCATGTCGTTTATTAATAACTCTTCTGAACACATGTTGGGAAATCATTTGTGGAGGCGTTCCACATGACCGGCCCAGAGCTACGGGAGGAATGCAGGAAGTTTGGCACGGCAGCAGGTAGTAGGAGGGATGTCGAGGGCGACAAGGACGAGCTAGGAACTGAGGTCGAGGAAGACAGAGCGAAAGGGAGATAGAGAGAGGAGAAGGAAGAGAGAGAGAGAGAGAGATCAAGGACAGATGTGATGATGACAGTCAGACAGTTCTATTATTATGTATGTTTTTACATTATGATGTCGGGTAAAGCCAAGGATGTTATAGAGAATAAGGGAAGGGGGGTGAGGTTTGATCTGGCATTCAGATGGAGAAAGCAAAAAGGGAGATAGAAGTCTCAATGCTAAATGTCATGTGAGTGTCAACGTGCCCACCTGTATGTACTGCAGTCACAGCCTGCCAACCTAATCTCCCTGGACGCTCCTCATAATTGCACTGCTACTAAAGTCGCCACATAAAAACCCTTTCTTATCAGCTTTTAATGATCTGAAAACAAGATGTCTGTCAGGAACTTGCTCCTGCTCTCTCTCTCTTTCTGTGTTGCTGGTTTTTGTCACTTCTATAATTAGTTACAATGATGCACGTGTCAGATGTGTCCCTGGTATGGCAGCACTGAGATGGCTTCGTTTGAATGTTTTTCTCGTTCCTCTGTGTTGGTAACTGTCTTGTAATGCAATCAAAATCAGTCACAGAAATCTCCCACTAGACTCTGATGTCCTGGACTCGTCTTTCTGACAACTTCAGAGAAGATTGCTTCGTGGCAATTTGAAGGAGGCTAGCTTCACTACACAGCCAATTAATGTGATTTTCAGGATTCATATGTTATATTCATATCTCAACTATTCTAGTGGGATTGCAGCAATACGCAACTGGTGCTTGGAGATTAGGTTCTTATTATTGAGACTTCTTCAACTTCTCCCAGCCCCAGCAAAGCAACATCGAAGACTCATTTATAAGAAGAGCTGGATAATGTCATTTGCCCATATCAAGTCATATCCCCAAATAATGTCATTTCATTTTCCCATTTTCTTATTTGGTTATAGTCTGGCGTCTCCTCCTCTGTCACCCACCTTCTCTTCTTATATACCATTCACTTCATATTAACAGCCACAGTTCAAATGACATCTATGCTGTAATGTAACCCATGATTCAGCCAGGTTGCAGTAAGACCCTAGACACTGCTAACTGACAGGAAGAAGACGGGATAGGCTAGGGCTCCGTGTGATTGGTCAAGACCTAGGGATACTGGTCAATGGCTCCGCGTGATTGATCTAGGGGGGTTCCGTAATCCCCTGCTCCCTGGGGAGAGTACCATTTGACTCACAGGCGTCACTCTGAAACAATTTGTGGTGTAGTAGACCTACCTCCTTTACACAGGGTGTGTGTGAGAGAGAGAGAGAGAGAGAGAGAGAGAGAGAGAGAGAGAGAGAGAGAGAGAGAGAGAGAGAGAGAGAGAGAGAGAGAGAGAGAGAGAGAGAGAGAGAGAGAGAGAGAGAGAGGCAGAAGGAGCGAGAGAGGCCCGAGTTTCCCATGCTTCATCCCCATGGAGAGCACCGCCCAAACAGGCTCCCAATTATTGTCCTTTCACACTGTGAGCATCTTAATCCTAATCCAGCTAATGACCCCTGGGGCCTCTGGCCTCCTCTGGCCTCATCTGGCCTCTGTCCCTAGCACTGGTGGAAAAGAACACTACCAAACCAAAGGTGTATACTTTACCTCAGGATTACAAGATTCCACGTTTTTTTGTAAATCGCATATGAGAATGATTGAAAAAGAATTGTACAGTACAGTACAGTACAGTATGAGCAATCACAATCATGTCCAATCATCTGTAATACAATAAAAGTGCTATTTTTGGAAGTAACTGGTTTAAGTTAGTGTGAAGGTGCCAAGCTTTCATGAAATAGCATAGTAATGCAAGTGTGCCTGGTTACCTGTAAAAAGAGTTTGAGTTGTGAAACCTTGTGTTTGTGTGTAATTGTATTGGTCATGTATAGGATTTGGAAGTCAGAGCACTAGACTTTACAAACGGACTTAAAATGGCTGCTGCTGTGGTGTTTTATTGCAGTCCAGCTTTCCTTCCTGCTTTTTCTGGGACAGCTAAGCCCCCATGGAATTTAGTTTTGTTACTCTTTTTTTTTCACATTTTGAGGAAATAACAAAGATTGAGGCATGCAGGGGCTGTGAGAGCTAAAACTTCCAAGGAGCTAGCCAATAAAATACAACTGTAAATTGTTCTCTTATTGAATTTGAATAGCAGACAACCATTATTGACATTGTGCAGGTTTAGCTTTGAGGAATAAATGGGCTCTTTGTGTGAACTGTTGGGTACCATATACAGTATGTCATCAGGCCTGTTTTTATGTTGCATACATTTTGGTCCTAAGGTTAATGCACACACATTATATGCATTTCAATAGAAAACTACAGATGTTTTGTCTCTCAGAAAGCTGACTTTACAAGAGTCCAAAACACTCTAGTCTATTTGGTTCCTAATGGGTTTACACATACGCACGCACGTGTGCGCACTCACGCACGCGCACACACACACACACACACACACACACACACACACACACACACACACACACACACACACACACACACACACACACACACACACACACACACACACACACACACACACACAGGAAGCAGGTAGCCTGGTGGCTAGGAGCATTAGGCCAGTAACCAAAAATCAAACATTTATTTATATAGCCCTTCGTACATCAGCTGATATCTCAAAGTGCTGTACAGAAACCCAGCCTAAAACCCCAAACAGCAAGCAATGCAGGTGTAGAAGGACGGTGGCTAGGAAAAACTCCCTAGAAAGGCCAAAAGCTAGGAAGAAACCTAGAGAGGAACCAGGCTATGTGGGGTGGCCAGTCCTCTTCTGGCTGTGCCGGGTGGAGATTATAACAGAACATGGCCAAGATGTTCAAATGTTCATAAATGACCAGCGTGGTCGAATAATAATAAGGCAGAACAGTTGAAACTGGAGCAGCAGCACAGTCAGGTGGACTGGGGACAGCAAGGAGTCATCATGTCAGGTAGTCCTGGGGCACGGTCCTAGGGCTCAGGTCCTCAGAGAGAGAGAAAGAAAGAGAGAATTAGAGAGAGCATATGTGGGGTGGCCAGTCCTCTTCTGGCTGTGCCGGGTGGAAATTATAACAGAACATGGCCAAGATGTTCAAATGTTCATAAATGACCAGCATGGTCGAATAATAGTAAGGCAGAACAGTTGAAACTGGAGCAGCAGCCTGGCCAGGTGGACTGGGGACAGCAAGGAGTCATCATGTCAGGTAGTCCTGGGGCATGGTCCTAGGGCTCAGGTCCTCCGAGAGAGAGAAAGAAAGAAGGAGAGAATTAGAGAACGCACACTTAGATTCACACAGGACACCAAATAGGACAGGAGAAGTACTCCAGATATAACAAACTGACCCTAGCCCCCCGACACAAACTACTGCAGCATAAATACTGGAGGCTGAGACAGGAGGGTTGCTGGATCGAATCCCCGAGCTGACAAGGTAAAAATCTGTCGTTCTGCCCCTGAACAAGGATCAAGGATCTTGATTAAGGCAGCCCCCCGCAACGCTCCGATTCAGAGGGGTTGGGTTAAATGCGGAAGACACATTTCAGTTGAAGGCATTCAGTTGTACAACTGACTAGGTACCCACCTTTACACACACACACACACACACACACACACACACACACACACACACACACACACACACACACACACACACACACACCCCTTGAAACCCATTTAAAACGAGTATGGTTTATGGGAATGACAGGACTGCGTTCCGAGGTGTAACACGGTCTCCTTCTAGCATGGCTTTAGTACGGAGAGAGCTGATGTCTGGTATTAACGGACAACTGCTCTGTTCATGCTTCAGCGTTTGTTTGGGTACATCGAAGACACATCTGACTATTGATCAGCCTGAAGATAGATCAAACATTGTCATCTCAATTCCTCGTCATGCGTAGCCCTCTTGGATCAGTGCAACTATTGGAGATTGCAATATATAGTCAAAAACACTGCAGTCTTCTTGTCTCTGAAGACGATAAGAAAGTAGTCCTTTTCCTAATTGAAACCAAGTGTTGAGTGGTAACAACCAATCCACCCATTAGCCATGTTGGAAGTGATTCCGTTGGCCTGTGTAATGATTGAATGGTTATATTTAAAGGTTATATTACTGTGGTAGATGTTAATGATTTTCAAACTGACTGTGGGGAAAGGGCGCAAGAGAGAGAATGAGAGAGAGAAAGAGAGAGAAACAGAGAGAGAGAGAGAAACAGAGAGAGAGAGAGAAACAAAGAGAGAGAGAATGAGAGAGAGAAACAGAGAGAGAGAGAGAGAGAAACAGAGAGAGAGAGAGAGAAACAGAGAGAGAGAGAGAAACAAAGAGAGAGAGAATGAGAGAGAGAAACAGAGAGAGAGAATGAGAGAGAGAAACAGAGAGAGAGAGAGAGAGAGAGAAACAGAGAGAGAGAGAGAGAGAGAGAGAGAGAGAGAGAGAAACAGAGATAGAGAATGAGAGAGAGAGAGAGAGAAACAGAGAGAGAGAGAAACAGAGAGAGCGAGAGAGAGAGAGAGAGAGAGACAGCAGGGAACATATTGCAAAGCCTTATGGATCTTTCTTTCTTCCTCAGCCGTGTGGAACATCCCTCTGCTCTCACTACCACAGTCCTTTGATTCATTAGCACACATTGTTATATGAGAGAAAAAGAGAAGGTGCACTGTGCAGAATGTAAAGGAAGTAACGTTTCGTAGATTCATATTCAGCTGTTCAACTCCACAACTAAAGATAAGTATGTTTGTGTGCAACCCAGCGGATGGGATGTGAACGGTCTGCAGATTGAAGGCAGAGCCAAGAGTGGAGATGGGGGGGATGGAGGAGATGAGGGGATGGAGGAGATGAGGGGATGGAGGAGATGAGGGGATAGAGGAGATGAGGGGATGGAGGAGATGAGGGGATGGAGGAGATGAGGGGATGGAGGAGATGAGGGGATGGAGGAGATGAGGGGATGGAGGAGATGGGGGATGGAGGAGATGAGGGGATGGAGGAGATGAGGGGATAGAGGAGATGAGGGGATAGAGGAGATAAGGGGATGAGGAATAAGGGGATGGAGGGATGAGGGGATTGAGGGATGAGGGGATGAGGCTGCATTACATTATTCATGCAAACTTGTGTGACTCTGGTGGAGCGAGGGACAGATTGATCCTCTGCCTTTGCTGGCTACGGGCCAGGAAGCTGCTGATCACACTTTTTCTTTATTCTCCGTCCTCATCCCCCACTCTCTCGCCCTCTTTCACTCTGTCCATCCCTCCCTCCATCCCTCTCGCTCACTGGCGTGCCAAGCCGACAGCAGCCCAGCTATCACAAGGGTGTCAGTTATCTTGAGAAGGACGAGAGCAGAGCCAGACCCTCACCTGAGACACACACACACACACACACACACACACACACACACACACACACACACACACACACACACACACACACACACACACACACACACACACACACACACACACACACACTACCTGAGGTTGACACAGAGAGGCAGAGGCACGATGTAGACCTGAAGGCCAAACACACAGTAAATACTAATCCAGACGTGAACGTGTCAGAAAGCAGGTGTGAAGCTAGCTAAACTCCATGATTTACCATGGAGCATTAGGCCAGTAACCAAAAGGTTGCTGGATCGAATCCCTGAGCTGACAAGGTAAAAAATCTGTCATTCTGCCCCTGAGCAAGGATGTTGATTAAGGCATCTCCCCGCACATTTCAGTTCACACATTTCACATTTCAGCGTTCAGTTGTACAACTGATGGGATTTCACCACCCAAAGAATAGCACGTGTCCTGTGTAATTCCGTGCTATTTATTTCAGAGAAAAGCTCCAGTCTGCCCACGCTAGTCGCCGCTCAACTCCATCGTAAATCGCGGAGTTGAGTTTGGTCGGCTAGTGTGAAGAAAGAGAGAGCGAAGGAGAGAGAGAGGGAAAGCCACCCTGTATACTAATACCAGGACACAAGCCTTTTTTAAAGTGCCTCAAGTTCACTTTGTGTTGATTCCAGTTTAGTGCGTTACATTAGCTCAATTTTCTTACTTCAGGGTCAGGGTTTCCACCCACGGTGCTGATAATTACAGAAAACACATTTAGATTATGGGAATGAATATTAACAGAACATGCAAATCGAGGATGCAACCGCGTGTGTCCTTCTTACTGAATTCTGATGTGCACTTTGAAGATGCTAGAATAACTGTCCAAATGTACTTTCCCTCAGCCAGCAAGACAGGTAACAAATAACAAAATCACTAGCCTGTTTATCTACTATCCCCGTAGTAGAAAAGTTGACCTATTCTATTGTTCTATTGCTTGCCGAGAAAGAAATGGCCTATTCCAAACAGACTCTGGGACAGTTGTAGCACGATAGAGCCCAAATGCATACAACCAGTAGGCCTAGGCTACATAAGGATAAGTTCAAAAGCAACGAGTCGGGGCGTAAATGTTGATCAACTATTATTTCTTCACATTATAAGTGCAGCAATGCACTCAAGGCAGTAGGCTCGGCACACATTTCCATTCCATACTGCAATTAGCTGGAAAACGCCAATGTCAGAAGGGCACCACGGTTTCATGTGACAGAGATTAAAATATCTGTTAGAAATGTAAAAAGAGAGGAGATCTAATAGGCTACTTTGAAGCAAGGTAAGACATGCCTCATAATATGTATTAAAAGTTTCAGGTTTCAAACAATTAGGTATATTTTTTTCCAAATGTATAGCCTACCGCCTCCAGCTCATTGCAAAGTGGAGTGTGACGCGCTGATGAGGCCTGCCTTCCGTTGCTGTTTGAGATGCTGTAGCAGCAGTTCTTGCGCTGTCTTGACGTTCACAAAACGACTTTGAGTTTTCTCTTAAGCATGTTGGCTCAATTCTTCCATGTCACAGTAGCCCTCTGTACACGTTGTCGTTTTTGTGGTTTTAAATGAATCAGTCCTGGTCTGGATGATGAAGTGCCTGCAGCAGATGGTCTAAGGCCTTTATGACACAGAATTTGGAAGAATTCTCTCAACGTCCTTTACGAGTCTTCATAACGATGGCCAAAACATTCATTCTCAGAGCATCACGCAGATAATAGACAGTGTGTGAGCAGAAAGATATGTTTTGTGAAGCTACAGTGGGCTTAGAAATGCTTTACATTTCCTTCAGAAAACTATTATGCCTTTATCCCCACAGAAGGGATTCCACTGTTAAAATGCTTATTGGTTGTGTTGGGACTTGAGCAAGATGTCTCCATCAACTTGGTTACTGTTGTCAGATTTCTGTAGTCCTCTAAAGTGGCCTTCCAAGAGCTATACATAGCAGTACATTAAGAGCCCCACAAAGTCACCAACAAAACGTTCTGTAGATGTAGATATATTCCCTGCAAAGCCTTCCCAGCGGGCAAAGCTGGATAAAAGGACGTCAACACAACTAGTATTGATCATTGGACTATGCCTACCGGCATCAATCTGAAACAGTGAGGCAGAATGATGCATGTTGACGCATGGTGTTATCTGGGTTCCCAAGTAATATGTCAGCTGGACTATCTATCCCCATGATACTTCTGAGATATATATCCTATGAGCAAAGCAACTAACACTTTGATGCAGGCACCATGCTGAGGGACCAACGAGTTTTCTCTATATGTGTGAGTCATGTTGACAGTGCATCAGACTGTGTTTGCCTCTGGTTGGAGTCAGATGAAATGCAGCAGCAATTACAGCGATGATTTGTGGGGTTGAATCGGGATTATCATTGAGATCACGATTTGGAGTTGAACTCAAATTGAATGCAAGGTCAGAAATGGAATGGAATTGGGACTCGGGGATCTCTGCTTAGGCTCCTAGTTCATCCTTTTCTCAAGACGTCTTCGTAATTCGAAAGTTTGCGTGTCCATTGCAAACTCCATAGCCTGTGAAAGTTATTTCAAAGGGACAAAAACAATATAGAAACAACAAGGTGAGGTCAGGAACAGGTGTGAGATCAGCCAGGCAAGGTGAGGTCAGGAACAGGTGTGAGATCAGCCAGGCAAGGTGAGGTCAGGAACAGGTGTGAGATCAGCCAGGCAAGGTGAGGTCAGGAACAGGTGTGAGATCAGCCAGGCAAGGTGAGGTCAGGAAGAGGTGTGAGATCAGCCAGGCAAGGTGAGGTCAGGAACAGGTGTGAGATCAGCCAGGCAAGGTGAGGTCAGGAACAGGTGTGAGATCAGCCAGGCAAGGTGAGGTCAGGAACAGGTGTGAGATCAGCCAGGCTGAGGTGAGGTCAGGAACAGGTGTGAGATCAGCCAGGCAAGGTGAGGTCAGGAACAGGTGTGAGATCAGCCAGGCAAGGTGAGGTCAGGAACAGGTGTGAGATCAGCCAGGCAAGGTGAGGTCAGGAACAGGTGTGAGATCAGCCAGGCAAGGTGAGGTCAGGAACAGGTGTGAGATCAGCCAGGCAAGGTGAGGTCAGGAACAGGTGTGAGATCAGCCAGGCAAGGTGAGGTCAGGAACAGGTGTGAGATCAGCCAGGCTGAGGTGCTTAGCTGTGATCTCTCTTTCTCCCCTGGAAGCTGTTTGTCTCTCTCTCTCTCCCCATCTCTCTCTCTCTCTCTCTTCATGCATCAGGGAGCTTGTGCTGTGAGAGGTGTGATGACTGACATATTGATTGACTGACTGGTAACTGTTGCTCAGAACCATTCATGTTGATGATCATGATTATAAGAGTGATGATGCGAATGAAGACACATCCTCAGTCTAATAATGATAGTGATTAATTGTACCCCTTCAAGCCTTTTGATGATATATATTCCACAACTGGTTGTGAAGCCACTAATTGTTTGTTTTTTGTTCAGTGTTTATAGCATAGGGTATCGCTCAATAAACTTTCATCGGTATAGTATACCTCCATGTCAGTAACAGTATCCGATAAAATACATGTGGATGTCTAGTGGGTTAGCAGGTTAGAGGCTTACAACCTATAGCATAATCATTTTCTTCGGGTTTTTAATTTGGCTATGCAAATGAGGACATCAAGGAGCACAAATTGCGTTGCTACTGGGAATTGACTACCAACCCCAATCACAAACATATTTCATAATCTCTGAAGTAGTTTGTATTTTATGAAGCATGGATTTGTGTGTCACACTTGGAGGAGTATGACAGTGTTCCTCCAGTTGAACCTGGTTGAGAAAGACACTGATGTGTTGTACTCCAGAGAGAAAGTGTGACAAAATGCAGGAACATTGGTTGCTAGAGAAACAATAGAGGGGGGATAAAACTGGTTGCCGTAGTGATAAGAGGTCAAAATTGAACCACAACCATGACGCTACCTTAGGGGACACGACACACAATCACGTTGCTGAGTGTGGCATGGGAGTAGCAGCACAGCAGTGTGCGTGTGCGCCTGCGTGTGTGTGCGCGAGCGCTTGCATCATGCCTCTTGTGAGCCATACTGTATTTTAATGTCACAGCAGATGTTGATTCCCGTAGAATGACGTGCCAGCTGTTCGCCATACGTTATCTGAAACAAAAGAGAGTGTGGGGATGGTGACTGTGGAAGGTAGAACGAGGAAAAAGACAGAGGGGTGGAGAGAGGTAGATGGAGGGAAGGAAAGAGAGAGGGGTAAGAGGGAGGGGTAAGAGAGAGGTACGGCTCGAGAGAGGAAAGGTGGAAACAGAGGTAGAGATATAGAAAGAGGTGAGAGCGAGAGGTAGATCAAAACAGAGATAGGTAGAACGAGAGAAAGATAGTTTTTGTGCTGTGCCGTGTGTGACTGACTAGATTAAGGAGAGTCATTAATGAGTGGATGGAAAGGCATCTCATATTCATCTCATTCCTTTCCATGGATACCCTTCGCTGCCCCCGCTTCCAGCAGCCCAGCCATCCAGCAGCCATCCACACCCCAGCTCCATGGATGGATGAAGAACCAAATGAAAAGAGACGTGTACAGTAGAGCAAATATTACAGCATAGATTTCCTTCTAACACAAGACCATTGCATAATTTGGGGTATTTTACAACCATTACTCGTTGCTCTGTAATATTTTGTCCACTGGACCCCATCTTTCTCTTGGTGTAAATGTAATGTGCATGTATGGATATTTGGTAGCCTGCTACAGGGTCTGTGTGTGCTGTATAGTCAACTCCTATAGTCGCATAACAGCACATATACAGCACAAACAGATCTGGGACCTGGCGAGATATTTGGGATGCCTACAGAATGACAGAAACTATAAGACTTCCTGTGAGAGGTGAACAAGATACCTGCTTGGACAGAAAAGATGAATAAACAATTTGGTTCGGTCACCATTAAGGGATTCAACCAGCCGACTAATTTGGCAGTTAAAATGCTGGCGTCAACTGAACACGGAACCCAACGGCTTGTTTTTATGTCCTCCTATTTCCTCCTGCGAAAAGCTTTAAGGAGTTTGTGGTGTCACATATTTTGCATTCTGTATTTTAGACGTTTGTTTTCTATTGAAGCGGTGTGACTTTGTTCTTTGACTCGATAAGGTATGATGATTTCTCACCCTTTCTTTCTTACTGGCTCTGTGGGGAATATCAAGTAATTGCTTCAGTTTATAATTCTTAAGCATTGCATTGGAGTCTCTCTTTAAAGAGCAGAGCCTCGTGTATGGTTTTGACTTACAGATTGGACAATTATCCGCTCAGTCGGGCGTTGATATAATCAGCGGGTTGTATATTAAAAATAAACTTACTTGAATTTGCTTTACCTGGTGTTCATTATACTGTGTAATGTGTGTGTGTGTGTGTGTGTGTGTGTGTGTGTGTGTGTGTGTGTGTGTGTGTGTGTGTATCATCAAAAGTGGCCCAATCAGTTTAATTGTAACCATTTTATTACACTGTATATTAGATGTAGTGACAGCACTGTATTTCTTTCTTCTAATAGGCAGATGTATTTGTCATCAAGATCTAAAAGAAGGCATTGTGTGGCCAATCAGTTTGATTGTACACACTTAACAATGGGTTTCATGTGCCTCTCCAGATGCTTGACAACACACACACACACACACACACTCAGTCAAACACAAACACACACACACACACACCACTCCGATATGATCAATCCCCACCAGATGCCATTGTCAAAACACAAATCAGAGGGAGGAGGAGAAGGAAGAAGAAGGAAGGGAATCACGACTACATTACAGACAGCCACTGTTTCACTCTCGCTAGGCAAGAGACTACTACTACCACTATGAACTATCAAGCCTCTCATTCAGGTTCCTCTGGCTCATGATTTTTGGGAAAGTGTGTGGTGTACAGGTTTCTTTTTGTCTGTTTTCTTGAATAAACTTGTCTTCTGTACACAAAGCAGATCAATATAAAATCTCTCAGCACATTACCCCAGCTCCCTCCATGGCATTCAGTGGAGGCTGCTGAGGGGAGGAACGGCTCATAATAATGGCGTGAACGGAGTTAATGGAATGGCCTTACCATTCCATTTATTCCGGTCCAGCCATTACCACGAGCCCATCCTCCGCAATTAAGGTGCTTACCGACCTCCTGTGATGACATTACATGCTAACACACCTGACTCCAATAATCACCTAATCATGATCTTCAGTTTAGAATGCAATTTGATTAATCAGCTGTGTTTGCTAGGGATGGAGAAAAAGTGTGACACAAACAGGCCCTCGAGGACTGGAGGGGCCCACCACTGCACTAGATGTAAGATTGAGGACCATTGCTATTTGGAACAAAAAAATATTTATTGTAAAGTTTGAACCAATGCATCCTACAATAGTTTTTACACTGAGGAAGAAACAGGAACATAATGGATATGAATCAGAACAGTAAAGCAGTGGTCACCAACCTTTTCTGAGTCACAGTCAAAATGCAAGCTGAGATCTACCGCTCAGATAAAAAAAAAAACATTTTTAAAGACTTAAAAATGTAAGCTTTTGCTAAATTACCCAATTAAAACAGTTCTGTAGCAAGGAGGTTTGTGCAGTAGCCTAAATGCGCAATAAATTATCACTGCATATTGGCTATGCTTGAATTTCCCTGCCAATGTTGTTCTACTCAGACCATTTAGAAATTTAATTTTAAACAAATTGGTATATGATCACACTGGTAATAGATCATTTGTTGTATTACTTTTAGGCACAGCTGAGTGAGCATAATAATTAGCTTTTTTTAAAATTACTACTGGACTGATGGCCTGCATCTGATGGTCAGTCTGAGGGAGGGATCAGCGGGGAGGTTGCCTCTCATCCGACTCACCTTCCCTCCGCTGAGGAGAGAGGACACAGACCGGCTGATGGCAAATCTCATGTGCACTAAATTATTTCTGCCTCGTGCACCAATTCACGAGCTTACTCCTATGACCAGAGAAAGTTAAATATTTCTCGATATTAAAAAAGACAAGCCGCTAATAATAACAACCCAAGCTTGTCGGAAACACTCTGCTGTACTCATTCATTGCAGCTGCGTTACTGGTTGTAGAGTGAGCATGCACATTAGATGGCTTATAAAAGTGTTAACAGTGCTGAATAACAACATGAACAGCAGCTCTTTGCTCTATTTGTTGAGTCTCGCCCTCTAGTAATGGCTTTAAAAATGTGGAATTCTCACTGTATCAACCTTGCGGTACGTTCAAGTTTTTTTTTTTTTTTTTTTAACAGTCTATGGCTTAAGGAAATTGTGCAGACACGGTGATCTGAGCTACCTGATTGGCCAGCGGTAGCGAGAGACAGTTTAAGTCACGCCTTTTGTTTTAAGGAAATATTCATCCCATTGAAATAGAAATCCGCATCTGGGTCAGGAAATGCATTTTGCGAGCTTACAAAACCCACAGGAGAGAATGCAGCTGCAAAATGTTCTCTGCTTTTTGCAGGTGAAAAACATGTACTCTGACGTTGACATGCGCTGCTACACTGAACATAGAGAGGGGAGGAAGTGGTTGTGAAATTGGCAACATTTAATTGACCATTTTCTAGCTGCGTATGTCAGTTAACATGTTGTGTAAGTCTCTTCAGCACACACACACACACTGCTAACAGCCTATTACATTACACACATAAAACATGCTATATTTGCATGTAGACGTACTCATATGGAGTCAATGAATCAAATGTAAGTCAATTGTTACCATCTATTTCCTTGCCAAGCACCGTTATGTTGGATCTTTCCCGGCTAGCCTGGCAAAACTGGTTGAAAATACGGCGTTACATCGTTACAGTTGTGTCCGCTGGATTGTTTGCTGTGTCCAGAAGAGTTCCACATTCACAGATGCCCTTAACCAGAGGGTCTAACACAACCAAAACGTGTCATAGGGTCAGAGTGAAAGGAGTAGGAGGATGTTGTCACCGTGCCGACATCAATTGGTCCATTTCTTCGAAAGATTGTTTACTTTCAAAGTTGTTGTCTACTTCCCATAAGTTCCATGGGTAAACCATTCCACTTGATATCCATTTCGCGCGTACTTTCTTTTACATTCATCGGAAATACGTTTCCACAGTCCTTTTAGTGAGCGGCCCATTGTGAGCGCTGAAATGCGGCTGTATAATCACAGCAACACAGTTGTTAAATATGAACGGCTTTCTAATTAGACAAAAAGGTGTCATATTCTTATATCCTCCGCAGCTCCTCTTTTGTAGTTCCTTTCATTATGTTCCCAAACACTCTCCTCCATCTAATAGAGCCTAATTATCCTCCTCTCAGAGTATCACTGCTCTCTTTTAGGGTCCTCTTTCTCTCTTTTTTCTCTCTTTCTCTGTCCGACATCACACAGAATCAGTAACTTCCAGTAGAAAGACAGAATACATGCATTTAATACGGCGAATGTGTTTTTTTAAGAGCCAATGTCAAGTTAGTACAAAGGCGGATTCTATAATACTTGTTCCAGTATTTTCTATACAGCTCTGAGCTCGGCTAAAACTTTTAATTAAAGAGACCAGAATCATTATCTCATTACATTAAACCATTTCTGCTTTTCCCTACTTTGTTGCTTTGCATGAGATCCTGATATGACGTGAAAAAGAGAAACAAACAGAAAGCTATCCTTGTCTTTCAGTGTTGGGGAGTAGTGAACTACATGTAGTTTAACTAGTAATTTAACTACATTTTGCAGTAGCTTGAACTAAATTCAAATGTAGGTATTGTTTTCAGTAGTTAATTGCTTTTTTGACATGTGGTGGTGTAGCTAATTACTGGAACTACACACTGCTCTTTTTGAAAAAATATGTGTAAAGTAAGTAATCATTTCCTTTCTTTTTCGGCATCAGACCTACCTAATTCTCACTTGAAACATCGTTTTTGTGTTTAAAAAGCAGAATTACGCATTCTATTAACATATGGCACAAAGTGATCTATTCTTGCAATTTGTAATCTATGACATTTCAAGATTTACATATGATAATTTTTCACAAACTAGTTTAGATATAGTGAACTACTTTTTCAAAGTAACTTTATTGAAATAAACTATATTTTTCTTAAGGGTAGTTTTAATGTCGCTTAACCTCTTCCTGTGTAAAGTAATTGGTAGCTTGGTAAACAGTATTTTCAGAGTAGCTTCCCCAACACTGTTGTCTAACTTGTCTTCAGTAGTGTTTTTGCTAGTCTGCAGTCGTCATAGAATTCTAGATTGGCCTTACCAGACAGGCCCTTTGCTGAGGTAGTTGGAGCCTAACTTCACAGCGTGCTAGTTCAACTTTACCCGTCACAGAAAATCATTATACTACAGACGCTTTTGTCCAACCCTATGGTGAAACTCTTTCCTCTTCAAGTCCAGCAAAAATAATAAGAACAACACTTAAAAGCCAGTCGTAACTCAGCGGCAAGTAGGCCCGGCTTCACTCAGAAAGATCTAACCTTCTAGAGGTACCTCTAGAGCTTCAGCCCAGCCTTGTACCTTGCTGCCATGCCATGCCAGACTTGGAGGCTGTTATAAAGTGGATTAGCTTTTAATTTTGCAGTGTTTGACGTGTGCGTGTGTGTGCATGTGTGTGTGCGTGCGTGTGTTCAACTGTCGGCCAGTTGGCCTCCTGCGTCTGTGTGTTATCCTGAAAGAGAGGGGGTTAGCACTTCACACTTCTCTCAGTTCCTGTTTGTGTGCTCTACTCATCATTCCATCAGTTGACATTTACACTTCATTCACATTCACATCAATGCTCAATGCTTGTTTTACCTGCCCCTCTGGTGCACTTTATACTTCCTTAATCTCGCTCTCTGTTTCTGTAAAGGTCAGAGTCGTACTGATTATGTGTATAAAATCTTGGACTTTGACCTGAATGGTCAGTAGTCAATTTGATTGACTGCCCAGTTGGCACTTTTTAGTTCCTTGAATGTTCTTTCTTAAAGGTTAGCAATAACATTCCTGATTCCTCTAACGCTTTGCCCAGTTTTCTTGGATGCATTCGGTTTTCAGGGGAAATGGAAAGAGAGCCTGTGAAACGACTTCCGCTTTCGGACGTTAACAAGTCGACACTCCATATTAACTCCTCCTCCATATTTACTGGATTGGTTGAACAGTGCAGAAGAAAACCTCCCCCAACATTTTTTTTCTCATCAGGACCAGAAAGAAAGAAATGCCATTCTTTTATTTTGCGCCTGCTATGTTAAGTTAGGGTGTTGCAAGTGTGATCCTTTGAGAAACATTCCGTGAGAAAAACAGTCATGTTTGAAATTCCTTGAAATGTTTTTAACCCATTACACTGAAAATAACAGACAGGGCAGATTATTTAATCTATAACTGTACAAATATTGGTTTAATGCTACAATGGACAATCTGATCTCTCTCTTTTGCAGAGGAGCGGCCTGACTGTTCCAAGGCGCGGTGTGAGGTGCAGTTCTCACCCCGCTGCCCTGAGGACTCGGTGCTAATCGAAGGCTACGCACCCCCTGGAGAGTGCTGTCCCCTGCCCAGCCGCTGTGTCTGCAGCCCTGCAGGGTGCCTGAGGAAGGTGTGCCAGCCTGGATACCTCAACATCCTGGTGTCCAAGGGCTCTGGGAAGCCTGGAGAATGCTGCGATCTATACGAGTGCAAACCAGGTGGCTACCAATAACAATTCCCAGCAACTCTATGTGACATGGCAATAATTGTTTCATATTCTGATACTTAGATCATTGTAGTAGTAATAATACTAATAATATTGAATTTGTAGAATTTCCCAAACTCAATGGCCAAATTGTAGGCTACATATGAATGTGTTTACACTCATGAATGGCAGCTGTATCTGTATACCAGCGGTTTATCACCTCTGAGCTGTGGAATGGCGTAACGTAGGCCGTAGCCAACAGAAGGAATGGTTGCTCAATCCAATTTTATTGGTCACATACACATGGTTAGCAGATGTTATTGCAAGTGTAGCGAAATGCTTGTGCTTCTAGTTCCAACAGTGCAGCAATATCTAACAAGTAATCTAACAATTCCACAACAACTACCTACTACACACAAATCTAAGTAAAAGAATGGAATAAGAATATAAACATAGAAATATATGGATGAGCAATGACCGAGTGGCATAGGCAAGATGTAATAGAGGAGGTGTCCAGCTAGGATAGGAATGTGCCGGTTCCGTGACCTCCCTGTTCACGTCGGTTTTCTTAACACACACCACACACTCCTTCCTCTACAAGGGTTTTTACAAGTCAGGGTAATTGCCACAAACACGCGCAAGGAGGATCATAGCTTCATAGCGAACACAGAAAGAGGAATATTAGTTATATAAAACCACATACTTGATAATTTACAGTTGTTTTCTTGATTTGCTCTCAATCCAATTTGAGCCCTACTGCTACCTCTATAATGAGTGTCTTTGTGCTGTCCCCTACCTAGTGTTTAGTGTGGACTGCAGCACAGTGGAGTGCCCTCGTGTCCAGCAGATTCAGTGTCCACCTGACAGCTATGAGACCCAGGTGCGTCTCACCGCAGACGGCTGCTGCACCCTCCCCACCAGGTGAGCCTCAACCTCCCTCTGAATGCAACAATCATCACACTCTCTTTGGCAGTCCTAAAAAGTAGTCAAGGACAGTCAGGTGTGAGGGTGTGTCCATCTGATGTGTACTAACTCCCCCTCTCTCCATCCCATCTCTAGGTGTGAGTGTTTGCCCGGCCTGTGTAGGTTCCCGCAATGCACTGCCGGGAGCTCCCCCGAGGTGGTCTTCCACGGCAACGGTAACCCCGGGCAATGCTGTGATGTGTACGAGTGCATCAACGGTGAGTTTGCTTTGCTTTACTCCGCTTGGTTCTGGCCTGAACCACACAGCTCCCATCTCACTGTTTCTGAGCTGTTATTAAGGAATGAGTGATACAGGATGGATGGCAAAGCCTTGTTTTCCTGCTTTCTGCTCCGGTCATTTTTAAAATCATATTTTACCGTGCCAGGCCAGCTAACGGGGGAGGTTAGGAGATATCACTAAGATGACGTGAAAATATTTACAGTGAGCTCCAAAAGTATTGGGCCATTTTTGGTTGTTTTGGCTTCTGTACTCCAGCACTTTGTTACAATGACCGTGAGGTTAAAGTGCAGATTTTCAGCTTTAATTTTAGGGTATTTTCATCCATATCGTGTGAACCGCTTAGAAGTGAAATGACAGAACTCCCCCCATTTTAAGGACCAAAGGTATTGGGACAAATTCAAATAAAGAAGTAGAATGTACCTGGTCCCATATTCATAGCACACAAGCTTGTGACTCAGTGTTTGCTTTTGTTTTGGTTGTTTCAGAATATTTTGTGCCCAATAGAAATGAATGGTAAATCATGTATGGTGTCATTTTGGAGTCACTTTTATTGTAAATAAGAATAGAATACATTTCTAAACACTTCTACATTCATGTGGATGCTACCATGGTTATGGATAATTCTGAATGAATCATGAATAATGATGTGTGAGAACGTTATAGATGCACAAATATCACCCCCCACCCCCACAAAAGATGCTAACCTCCCCTGTTATTGTAATGGTGAGAGGTTAGCATGTCTTGAGGGTATGATATTTGTACACACACACACACAGACACACACACACACACACACACACACACACACACACACACACACACACACTGTAGTATGGCATTCTAAAGTATACTACAGTTTACTACGTAATTCTATAGTAAGTACTGTAGTATTCTGTAGTACATAGTCGTGTTTATTCATGTGGGATTGTAAGCAGAAGAAGACAATTTGCCCTCAATGTGCTGCGTTTCATCAACCCCAGCAGCTTTTCTGCCTTAGATTCTGCAGGTTGAAAAAGAGTGCAAATTAGCGAGGAGTAAGAGAGAGGTGGTTGAATGGGCAGATGATACTTTTCAAATGAAAGCAAATCCTCAATGATTTATGGAGCCCACATTATGGGTGGCGGTCAACTTTAAAGGGTGAGCCAGCCTTTAAAGAATCATTTAAAGACCTTGCTTTTTTAAAAATGGAAATCTCTTGTATCTTCAAACAAAAAAACCGAATACATTTGAAAAGATTGGTCCTTGGCTCTGACAGGAGGTCTGAGCCGTGACATATGTTGCAAATGACGCGTGAAAAGTGAATCTACTGTAGCAAGGAGGAGATTTTTCTGTTGGTTGACGTTGGGGCGACAGGGGAGAGGGTGCGACAGGCAGCACTGCACTTCCCATCCCCTCTTAGCCCTACTAGCTAGAACAAGCATCTGTTGGCGATGTGCAGCCAGGGGTCTGTGTCATCCCTACATCCTGCTTTGTTTATTTGGTGATTTCAGAACAAAGAGCAATGCATTCAGAGATCTGTCCTGGGAACAGCAAAAAAACAAAACAGAAATATAACCTGATTGAACATCTGGTTCTATGGTGGCTTTATCTGCCTGGATGAAGGGAATAGTGGGGAAGGAGAGAGGGAAGCAGGAAATTAGGGAGGGAGGAGATGAATGAATATTCTGTGGCTGAAGGGGGTGGAGGGTGGAAAGGAAATGGGGAGTGAAGATGAACTCATCCCTAAAGGGTGGAAACTGATCTGGGGATCAATATAACAACAGCTGTTGAGCACACGTCACCCCCACAACACACACACACAAACATACACACACACTGCAACACTGCATCTCTGCTGTAATCCTACCTGACCTCTTCAAGGCTTGCCGTGATTCCCATTAAATTAACAAACACACAAAGACAACATGATAAACCCTGAGGGTGATGCTTAAGACATACACAACCACAGCTTAGTAGGAGGGCTATAGATACTGCTTACACATATATCATATTTGATAAGCACTTGTGGCTGGCTGCTCAGTATGGCTGACACATACACCATTTTTGAGCGTGTGTGTTTGTGAGTTTTAACATTTTTATTTTACCTTTATTTAACCAGGTAAGCTAGTTGAGAACAAGTTCTCATTTGCAACTGCGACCTGGCCAAGATAAAGTGTGTGGTGTGTGTGTGTGTGTGTTTTGAACATACTGTTCTCAATCAATGACGACTGACAAGAGTTTTTCAGTGTGTTTTGCTACAGGGGAACTGAAACGCTCAACAGCTGTATTGTGGTGTTCATTGGACAATCTATACTTCACAGACAAGTATTGACCCAGACTCCTTGATTTAGCTGTTAAACCAGATTCCACCCTTGCTTTTCTCTCCGATGTGTGCCCACTCTTTCAATGAAAGGCAGTTGAATGGACATAAAAGATGTCCAAAGTCAGCAAGCAGAACTATCAAAGGACTATGGGATGTCATGTCTGTCTTCCAACTGTACCTCCTCACAACCATCTGTGTTGGAAACCCTATTCAGGGAACACAAACAGAACATGGCCAGGACATAAGACGGAAGGTTTGACTGGATGAACTGTGGAAGCCATCAGCAAACAGTGGTGTCTGCAGGCTTCTGTTGTCCCACTCTGACAGCAAATGTTAGCAGCAGCAGACGAGACATGAGACAGCTGAGGCACTCCACAGAGCATGTTTGGAATGGAATGGCCTTGGAGCCTGCTGCTGAGACACACACACGCACACACACACACACACACACACACACACACACACACACACACACACACACACACACACACACACACACACACACACACACACACACACACACACACACACACACACACACACACACACACACACACACACACACACACACACACACACACACAGTTAGGGACCAGGTAGCCTCCTCCTCAGACTGTAATCTCACCCTCCTGCATTGGAGATATGCATTCCATCAGGTTGTGTGTGTATGTGCACGTGTGTGTACGCGCGTGTGTGTATCCCCCCCCAACTTCAGCAAGTGAGAGAACAATGGGTAAATTGACAAATAAACATGTCCCAAGATTTATGCTCATTGGTGAAGAGAAAGGTGATTATTGCACGAATGTGCCCATAGGTTATTGAGCAAGTGTGGTGAAGCTCCATTATTGTGTCTTGCTGATACAGGTAGGCTATAAGGTGAATGACATTCTGCTTGTGCCTCATTTTAAAAGAGGAGGAGAGACATGACGACATGCTGATGATTACATTTGGAAACACTTACTGAATGAAGTTAAAGAGAACTAGCCATTCGGACCAGCCTTTCTGGTTGAACCATCGTAGGTTTTTGTCAAGTTTGTGGGCTCAGTCTCTGCTCCTGTCATGGAGGCAACTGAGAGAGTTATATACTGTAGCTCTTACACACACAATTCATCTGCTTTCTAGTCAATGTGTCAGTTCTTATGTATGTTCCTTTGATACTCTGTGATGTTGTCTGTGCTGGAGATGCTCAGAGGAAATGGAAAGTGAAGCCTTTTGTCTTGTTGGTGACAACGGAGCTGGAAAAGCAGGCAATTTCTTCTGGCAGTTAGGGCAGATAGACTTTACGATAGCATTTCTATTGAATGTTTGTGGCTTTTGGTTCGAGTGTGTAATTGTGGGGCCCTCCCGTGTTGAGGGTCAGCGTGGCAGAGGTGATGTTGCCTACCCTCACCACCTGGGGTCGGCCATCTTCAGAGATGACATACTGTAAGTGCCATTTCAATCCCTGCAACGAATAGAGACAGAAGCAGGCTGATGTTATTCCCAGTCAAGCTGTTGCTATCTAACAGCATTTAGACAGCCATTACTTTTCTGCAGACTGATCAGACTACATTGACATCGTTCAATTTTCCCATCAGTCTTTGCATAAACATATATCATATGTGTAACGCATGCACACAGACTGACAGACTATATGATTAGTTATTTATCTGTCTCTATGAATCAGACATGATGAAAGCAGAACACACCCTATTGACTTTCAGATCATTCATGCTTAGGATTCAGGTTTATTCAGACTGCCCATTTTAGGGCTGAGAGAGAAGAGAAAAGGGCAGGCTGGTGGTTGAAACCAGACTAGTGGTTGTCATAGTGAGGCAGGTGATTGACAGTTTATGTAATCTGCTCAACACATGGTCTGAGAGAGAGAGACGGGAAACCACCTTAAACGTCTTGATCTCACGTTGTCGGTTCTTCATAGGCTCCTTTTCCCTTTTTGAGTAATAACTTTGCTATGCCAGCCCCGGTCTCAGCTTTCTAAAAGCAGTGCGTGTACCCAACCTTAAGAAATTAGCCCAGGGATAATCCCTGGCTGTGTATAGGGCCGGGTTGCTCAGGGATGACGTGGAGTAAGCCAGACAGAACAATGTGCTCTATTTTACAGCCATGGCCAGATTAACAAACATCAAGTTACGAAGGAGCCTCGGAATGTTCAACAGAGGCAGTCCGCTATTTTGAGAGATTGCTACTTACCGGTACCTTAAACCCCACTCTGGCTTGATCAGTGACTAATGTTATGTCAGTTCACAGACAGCGGTTAGAGTAAACAACACATTCCTGGACCGCTCAGTCAGAGGAGAACCTGGTGCTGTTATTGGCTTTAGAAACAGGAAGTTGACTAAAGGTAATCCACTCAGAAACACTGACTCTGTTCCAATATCCATACTAGTCTCAGACCTGAATTCAAATGCTATTTATGCTATTTTCAAATACACTCCAATGCATTTAACCCAGGTATTTGAAAATAGTATTTGAAAATACTTTGAAGTAGTAGGGAATAGGATACTTCCAAATACTTCCAATAGTTGGTTCGGGGCACATTTTTTTAAAGTACTCAAATTAATAGAAAATAAGTATTTAAAGCTGCAATATGTAACTTTTTAGGCGAACCTTCCTAATTCACATAAAACTGTGTGTTTATAGATCTGTCATTCTTATTGAAAGCAAGTCTAAGAAGCGGTAGATCTGTTCTGTGTGCGCTATTTCTATGGTTCCCTTTCTCAACTTTTGTTTTGTACACCAGCTTCAAACAACTGAATATACAATCTGGTTATGAAATCTATATTTCACAGCAGGTTTAGGCGGTACAATGATTCTCTACACTATACTTGCTTGTTTTGTCACACAAACTGAAATTAGGCAAACTATTAAAATTACACTAGCAACCAGGGAATGGCGGAGCGATTTCTGCATACTGCATCTTTAAATAATAACAAATACACATTTATTTGAACCCAGGTCTGACAACTCTAGGCTAGCATACCACTTAGAGTGAAGCAAAATATTGGGCATGCATTCTACATGCACTGAATAAAAATGTATGCGTAACATGTAATGTGTTGGTAACATGCTTCGTGAGCTGAAATAAAACATCCCAGAAATGTTCCATATGCACAAAAAGCTTACTTTTCTCAAATTATTATTATCTCTGTTAGTGAGAATGTCTCCTTTGCCAAGATAATCCATCCAACTGACAGGTGTGGCATATCAAGAACTGATTAAACAGCATGCTCATTACACAGGTGCACCTTGTACTGGGGACAATAAAAGGACAGTCTAAAATGTGCAGTTTTGCCACACAACACAATGCCACAGATGTCTCAAGTTTTGAGGGAGCTTGCAACTGGCATGCTGACCTCAGGAATGTCCGCAGTACGTCCAACCTGCCTCACAACTGCAGACCACGTGTAACCACACCAGCCTAGGACCTCCACATTTGGCTTCTTGACCTGCGGGATCGTCTGAGACCAGCCACTCAGCTAATGAAACTGTGGGTTTGTACAACCAAATAATCTCCGCACAAACTGTCAGAAACTGTCTCAGGGTAGCTCATCTGCATGCTCATCATCCTATCCAGGGTCTTAACCTGACTGCAGTTCGGCGTCGTAACAGACTTCAGTGGCAAATGCTCACCTTCGATGGCCACTAGCACACTGGATAATTGTGCTCTTCACAGATTAATCCTGGTTTCAGCTGTACTGGGCAGATGGCAGACAGCGTGTATGTCGTCATGTGGGCGAGTGTTTTGCTGATGCCAACGTTGTGAACAGAGTGCCCCATGGTGGAGGTGGGGTCATGGTATTGGCAGACATAAGCTGCATGAGGCAAATGGTGTTCACCAGATACTGACTGGTTTTCTGATCCACGCCACTACCTTTTTTTAAAGGTATCTGTGACCAACAGATGCATTTCTGTATTGCTGTTCATGTGAAATCCATAGATTAGGGCCTAATGAATTTATTTCAATTGACTGATTTCCTTATTTGAACTGTAACTCAGTCAAATCTTTGAAATTGTTGCATTTATATTTGTGTTCAGTATAGTATGGTAGTATTGCGCTGAGGGTTCCAGGGTGACGCAGTGGTCTAAGGCACTGCATCTCAGTGCAAGAGGTGTCACCACAGTCCCTGGTTCGAATCCAGGCTGTATCACATCTGGCTGTGATTTGGAGTCCCATAGGACTTTCCCAGCGTTTTCCGGGTAGGCCACCATTGTAAATAAGAACTTGTTCTTATTTGACTTGCCTAGTTAAATAAAGGTTCAATTTAAAACATGAAAATAGACATTGGAACACAGTGACTGAGTAGGCACAGCAACTTAACCTGTGAAGTATTTGGAGGAGAACAACAATTGACCCGGCCTGGGAGCCATTGTGAGATCAGATGTTGTTACATTTCATTGCATCGCTGTAAGCAGTAAGCACTATCACTCAATACATTCACATTATTCTAAACTCTGAAGGTGTTTGTGTGATGCAGCCTTGATTTGCAACATCAAGTTGTTGCCTGCCTGTCTGGTGGTGCCTTCGGTGGGTTATTCTGTCCATCCACAGAGCTGAGGGAGAGGAGGGAGGCACACCTGTCGAGTGCTGCATGTTATCACATTATTTAGTCTCTGTCTCAGCAGCACAGCCAAAACATGAGGGTGCGGCGGCATGGGGGAATGAAGGGATCTGGCGAGCTAGCTTGGAGGGAGGGAGGGGGAGGTGGTTGGTATGGTCCAGACAAAGAGGAGCGTGGGTAGGGGAATGGCATGGGAGGGGAAAGGAGGAGAGAACTGGACAAGAACAGAGAATAACAGACAGACAGACACACAGACACACAGAAGGGTTGGAGAGGAGTGCAACAGGAGTGCATGCTTCTCACTTGTTCCTGATAATTAAGTAAGAGATAGGACATTACATGGGAGGTTTAGTACAGAGGAACAGGTGGAGACCTCTGTTTTCTATATACATGATGTTGATAATAACCCTGGAGAACATTGTCTGCTGCAAACAACCTTCTGTGTGTTTATCAAACCTCAATTCAACCACTGACTGTTGTTTTCTACCATGGGAAAGTACATGACTAGTATATGACTATTATAATCTATGATAGATTATATATCTATGCACCGGACGTGCCACCTGTCCCAGATCTATTATTTGACCATGCTGGTCATTTATGAACATTTGAACATCTTGGCCATGTTCTGTTATAATCTCCACTCGGCACAGCCAGAAGAGGACTGGCCACCCCTCATAGCCTGGTTCCTCTCTAGGTTTCTTCCTAGGTTTTGGCCTTTCTAGGGAGTTTTTCCTAGCCAACGTGCTTCAACACCTGCATTGCTTGCTGTTTGGGGTTTTAGGCTGGGTTTCTGTACAGCACTTTGAGATATCAGCTGATGTACGAAGGGCTATATAAATACATTTGATTTGATTTGCACACAAGTACCATAGGATTGGACTGCTATTAATGCCATTTTCATGTATACGTAACAAATGAAGCCCGTTGGCGGGCGAAACCTTTTCGTTTTAAACTTAAAAGACCACTTCAATCAGCTTGTAATTATGTGCAGACACATGTTTTTACGGATATCAGAAGAAAATCAATCAGTTCTAAAACGTAGCTATAGTAGTCACAGTGGTCCTGGGATGAAGTATACCATTTGAAGAAGTTTAGATGGTACAGTATATTATTTAAATCCTCCACTCCTCTCATACACCAGCAGGTTATGAGTGTTTTATTCTTGCTTCTGCCCTTCTTCTCCCCAGGAACTCACAGCTTATGTGCTAGGAGGCTCCTACAGAGTGTATATGTATGTGTGTATGTGTCTGTGTGGAGTACTAGCTCAGGAGTACTTGCTCTCTCCTTGTTCTCCCTCCTCACACACTCACACGCTCTCCTTACAAAGAGCTGCGGACTAAACCAAAATTGGTTCACTGAATACAGGCTTTCTGTAGGAGTTTGGGGTTAAATTATATAGGTGTGAAGTTTGTAGTTGTTCATGCATGCTTGCTTGCCGTTGCATGGAACTGTAGGCCTTAGCTTATTGCGAATTTTGTTAGCAGTCAAAGACACTCACACGGTGTACGAGTAAGAGTTGGTTAACTAAGTGGTTTGAGTGTTGCTCTTAACAGCGTGGGGAAATGTGTAGCCTAACACCTAGTATTTTTTGTTTTTAAATCCGTGACTGGGGCTGTGGCAGTCCCGACATTTTGTCATTTTAAAAAGTATAATAAATCCATGTAATATATAGCCTTATATAAATCCATTCTTTATTTTAGGCAGGTCTGAAGAAACATTATGATATGAAGAAATGTTAGCCTATTTCAGAAGAACAGAATAGCATATTCTGAGTCATCCTTACATTAGGCCCTGATCTGGCTATGCCATATGGCTGTGGGCTACACTAGTTTTTTGAGCAGATAAGATTTGCTTATAATTCCTGTGGCATTATTTTTTATAGTATTTTATTTTAAAAATGCATCCACTGTTCCTTGCCTTACATTCTAAAAAGAAAAGGTTCCTTAGATTGCAACACCGGTGGAACCCCTAAAGGTGCCTCCAGGAACCTTTTAACCCCTTAAGGTCAATGTCCACGCCTGTGGAAATACAATTAGCATAATACAAAAATCCCTATAAAACCTGTCAGTTTTAGAGATATCTATTTTTTTTGCATTGGATGCGTCTCAATCGACCTTATCTGCCTACAGTATGTCGCACTTCCGAATCTGCGGTGAAAGGTGACAGCTAGAGTGGTGTTGGTCAGACCATGAGACATCCCGAAAATCGGTCTTCTCACGAAATCGTCTGAAGCGTCCAAACAGTTTGGCCTACAAACTCACATACTCTATGGTGTTCTCCGTTTTGCTCTACGACCCACCCCACAAGCGTCTTGGGACTCGTCTGAATTCGGTAAAGCCAATCTGCCAACTTCTGACTAGCGTCTGAACAGTTTGGGAAACACACTAATATGACCCATTTGTGCAGAGGTGAACATGTACGCATCAGTCATAAGAGTCGTCTAAAGGTCCCCTGGTCCCCTGGTACCAGTTGAGAAAATGAATGGAAGTACAGTGCGTTCGGAAAATATTCAGACCCCTTGACGTTTTTGAAAGAAATTTACGTTAAAGCCTTACTCTAAAAAAAAAATCCTCATCAATCTACACAATACACCATAATGACAAAGCAAAAACAGGTTTTAAGACATTTTTTGCAAATATCGCATTTTCATAAGTATTCAGACCATTTACTCAGTACTTTGTTGAAGCACCTTTGGCAGTTTTTACAGCCCCGAGTCTTCCTGGGTATGACGCCACAACCTTTGCACACTTGTATTTTTGGAGTTTGTCCCATTCTTCTCTGGAGATCCTCTCAAGCTCTGTCAGGTTGGGTGGGGAGCATCGCTGTACTATTTTCAGTCCTCTCCAGAGATGTTCGATTGGGTTCAAGTCTGGGCTCTGGCTGGGCCACTCAAGGACATTCAAAGCCGCTCTTGCGTTGTCTTGGCTGTGTGCTGAGAGTTATTGTCTTGTTGGAAGATGAACCTTCGCACCAGTCTGAGGTCCTAAGTGCTCTGGAGCAGGTTTTCACTAAGGATCTCTCTGTACTTTGCTCCATTCATCTTTCCCTCAATCCTGACTATTCTCCCAGTCCCTGCCACTGAAAAACATCCACACAACATAATGCTGCCACTACCATACTTCACTGTAGGGATGGTGCCAGGTTTCCTCCAGACTCTTGGCAGACTCTCAGGCTAAAGAGTTCAATCTTGGTTTCATCAGACCAGTTAATCTTCTTGCTCATGGTCTGAGAGTCCTCTAGATGCCTTTTGGCAAACTCCAAGCAGGCTGTCATGTGCCTTTTACTGGGGAGTGGCTTCCGTCTGGCCACTCTACCATAAAGGCCTGATTTGTGGAGTGCTGCAGAGATGGTTGTCCTTCTGGAAGGTTCTCCCATCTCCACAGAGCAACTTTACATTTACATTTAAGTCATTTAGCAGACGCTCTTATCCAGAGCGACTTACAAATTGGTGCATACACCTTATGACATCCAGTGGAACAGCCACTTTACAATAGTGCATCTAAATCTTTTTAGGGGGGGGGGGGTGAGAAGGATTACTTACCCTATCCTAGGTATTCCTTGAAGAGGTGGGGTTTCAGGTGTCTCCGGAAGGTGGTGATTGACTCCGCTGTCCTGGCGTCGTGAGGGAGTTTGTTCGAGTGACCAATCATCTCCGTGACCAAGGCCCTTCTCCCCCGAATGCTCAGTTTGGGTCTTCTCCCCCGAATGCTTAATGGGTCTTCCAAATGGACAATGACCCCAAGCATACTTCCATGTTGTGGCAAAATGGCTTAAGGACAACAAAGTCAAGGTATTGGAGTGGCCATCACAAAGCCCTGACCTCAATCCTATAGGCAGAACTGAAAAGCGTGTGCGAGCAAGGAGGCCTACAAACCTGACTCAGTTACACCAGCTCTGTCAGGAGGATTGGGCCAAAACTCACCCAACTTATTGTGGGAAGCTTGTGGAAGGCTACCCGAAACGTTTGACCCAAGTTTAACAATTTAAAGGAAATGCTATCAAATACTAATTGAGTAAGCATTTCACTGTAAGGTCTACCTACACCTGTTGTATTCGGCGCATGTGACAAATAAACTTCGATTTGATTTAAGATTCCTGTAGGAACATTTTATGTCCCATGTATTATAATTATGAATAATAGCAAAACTATTACTACTACTACTGTACTAATTCTACTACAAATAATAATAATAACAATAAACTATTAACAATAATAATAATACATATATTATTGAGTGGCAAACTTGTAAAGTCACAAATTAATTTGATTGTCTTTGAAATTCACAGAAATCCAAATATACAATCAATAAATAGTCAACCGTTGACCAACCTTCATATTTGATGTGTATCGACAACAAGATAGGAACCTATACTAAAAATAGTATAATAATTATTGTCATCAATGATGCCAATCAAAAGACCCCATCTTAGTGATAAAAATTATATATTTAGATACATGGCGAATGTTTCACAGGTCAATAATTAAAAAAGAAATGGTATGTAGAGATACTAACAAAGCATTAGCACATCGATAAACAGCTTTCTAAGTGGTTTCTAATTTGAGTCATTTGGTTGTTTACATCTGACCTGGCGATACTTTGTGCTCTGGTCTCCCCTATCCCGCTCTTCAGCAAAAAGTTTGCCATTCAACATTTGCTGGTAATTTACCCCACTCATCAATTCCCAGAACACATTTGTGAATGAACAGCATAGTGCTTTTCAATGATGCTGCATACTCAATATTAAAAATTAAATGGACCCCCATGGCCACTCCCAATCCCATGGAGTTGCTCGAGTAGATCCTCTCCACCCAGGAAGAGTTGGATGTGGCTCTCATCCGCAAAGGGATTCCCCTCTATTCTTATGGTAGGGGATAGGAGCTTTACACACTGTAATAAGTTAAAAAAATATATTATTTTGTCTGGAAATCCATAGCCTGTCTGTGAGGAGGTAGAGGAGGAACGAAATGTCTGCAGTGAACTTGAGACCTTAAATAGGAGGGTGTGTAATATAAAGGCTGGATTATAATAAATGGGATATGAATGGCTGCATACTGTAAAGGGTACATGAGAAATGTCATGATGGATTATTGGGACTGAGGTCAGAGGAGCAGACAGTCAATTACATAACTAGAGATGGTCTTGTTTTGCTGCTGGTATTGTGATGGAATAACCAAATGTGAGAAGAAATAATCCAGCACATTGTGGTCTGGGTAGGCACAATGGTGTAAAAAGCTTATTCGTGTGTGAACTAATGTAAGTAGGAACATTTAAGAGTTCTTACATATCCCTCCTCTGTCTGGTCTCTCAACGAGGAGTACTTGTGAATGAGCCCTGTGCACACATCCGTGTATTGCCATGTAGTAGGGTACCTAAAGCATAAGAAACATACAAGATGACATTTAGACTAACAAATTACATTGATTGAGGCTGTTGATTATCATCAATTATAAACTGGATTGTTCGCGCCCTGAATGCTGATTGGCTGATAGCCACGGTATATCAGACCTTATACCACAGGTATGACAAAACATTTATTTGTACTGCACTAATTATGTTGGTAAATAGTTTATAATAGCAATAAGGCACCTCGGGGGTTTGTGGTACATGGCCAATATACCACGGCTAAAGGCTGTGTCCAGGCACGTCGTGTATTGTGCACAAGAACAGCTCTCAGCCGTGGTATATTGGCCATGTACCACACCCCCTGAAGCCTTATTGCTTAAGTAAAAGTTGAGCTGCAGTGATTATGACAAGACCGTATGGAGAGGGAGAGTATGGAGGATAGAGACAGGAGGAACAGAACGCACAGTAATCACACTGTAAATACATTCATTTACCATTCAGTTAGTACTGGAAAAGACAAAGAAATAACACAGAACACACTAGACCAACAATGCAAACACATTCAAATACTTTATAGAGGCTAAGTGTAACGGCATTCAGAGGTGGAAGAAGGATCGGACCAAAGCGCAGCGTGGTAAGTGTTCATGATGTAATATTTAATGAAATGAACAGAACACTGAAATACAAAACAATAAAGTTAACGAACGAAAACCGAAACAGTACCGTGTGGACCAAACACCCCCACAGAAAACAAACACCCACAAACCAAAAGTGAAACCCAGGCTACCTAAGTATGTTTCTCAATCAGGGACAACAATTGACAGCTACCTCTGATTGAGAACCATACGAGGCTGAACTCAAAAACCCACATAGAAAAACAAACATAGACTGCCCACCCCAACTCACGCCGTGACCATACTAAAACAAAGACAAAAACAAAGGAACTAAGGTCAGAACGTGACACTAAGTAGATCCATAGCTTTAAACATGGTCTTGCTTTGGTCTGAAATGCAGACAGAACAGGCCGCCCCAATACACCAGCATGAAAGACATCAATTAGACACAAACGCAACATAAACAACATGAGTATTCAATATCAAATGTGTCAAACTAATCTGTGTTTTATTTATTTATTCTTCTTTTTGTCAAGTTTAACATAACCTACATTGGATCTCTCTCTCTCTCTCTCTCTCTCTCTCTCTCTCTCTCTCTCTCTCTCTCTCACACATATATGTAACTTTTTGGGTGACCTGACCAAATTGACATAGAAATGCACATTATAGAGCAATTGTCATTTCTATGCTTCCCGGTCTTCTGTTTAGTTTTTGCGTCTTTGACTTTCGGTTTTGTATACCAACTTCAAACAGCTGAAAATACAATATTTTGGGCTATGGAGAAAAGCAATTCTGAGTGGTTTAGACAATACAATGTTTTATCATATAAACTGAAATTAGGCAAACTATTCATTTTTTTTTGCAACCAGTAAATGACGGAGCGATTTCTGCATATTGCACTTTTAAGGAAAATGCATGCTTGGATGTAGAGTCAGCAAGCTGTGCTGAATATTCTCTGAAACTGATATCAGCCATGGCTAATACGAAATTTGGACTGCGGTCATGACGCGTGACTGTTGGTGTGGCGGTAATACGGTCAACGTAACAGCCTTATCCGTGACTGACCTCAGCACCCATTAGACTGACTGATAGATTGAACAGTAATCCAGTTGACATAGCATACGTTACGCTGTGTCTGTGTGTTTGTATCTGTGTGTGTGTGTGTGTTGCGTGTTGAATCACTCTTTATTGCCCTGAGGGCATGCAGCGATGAAAATGAGGCTGCGGAACGGACTGGTGCACTGTTTGATTATTGTCACCATGGTAACTAGTGTCTTTCAATATTTCTATTTGACAGGCAGCCATTTGTTGCTTTTGGAAATGTTACGTTTTTTAACATCATGGGAATGCTAAGTCAGAAAATGTCTGCAGCACGCCCCTATGAGAATATGGAAAGAGAGTTTAGGGTAAAGAAGGTGAATGAAGGTGGAAATGTGTAGTATCTGACATGGCATGCATGGTTCAGCCATATAACAATCTGAAGTGTTCACTTCCTGAATGTAGGGGAGAGTGGGGTATGTTGAGACATTTTTTTTTACATTCAGCCTCACCACAGCAAGGGAAATATAGTATTCTTTCTAACAAAGATATCTACATACTGTATATTTTAGGGTGTTGTGTATTCTGGAAATAATCCGAATTCAGGGAAACATAACAGTTTTGAAAACATAGCTTGTCTGAAAAAAGTGGTCTCATGGCACAACTTAACACAACCCGGGTATGGGGTAAGTTGAGCATAGGGACAGGGTAAGTTGAGCATAGGGACAGGGTAAGTTGAGCATAGGGACAGGGTAAGTTGAGCATAGGGACAGGGTAAGTTGAGCATAGGGACAGGGTAAGTTGAGCATAGGGACAGGGTAAGTTGAGCATAGGGACAGGGTAAGTTGAGACAGGGTAAGTTGAGCATAGGGACAGGGTAAGTTGAGACAGGGTAAGTTGAGCATAGGGACAGGGTAAGTTGAGCATAGGGACAGGGTAAGTTGAGCATAGGGACAGGGTAAGTTGAGCATCGGGACAGGGTAAGTTGAGCCACCTTGGGGTAAATGGGTGAGGGTGTCCTGTGACAGTGGGTAATGGTGCTGGTAGGTCAAAGTTTAATTCATGGAATGGGGTTGTGGTATATTGTATATCTTAAATATATGCCTACATTCAGATATAGATGTCTCTGTTCAATATCACTTACCCTTCCATTTCTTGACCAGTTGTCTGGGACAGGGTGGTTGTTTCGATGTGTCAAGTTCTCTGCATTTCAGGCTACAAGCCCATGAACCTGGCCTGCAAAATTCTTGATATGTTTAGCAAGCTCAGACTCCATGTCATCAGATAAGACCTTGCGTGACTCTGCTACTCTGTCATAGCCTCTCTTTCGCACAGGTGTATGTTTGTTATATGTTTTGACATTGTACCTCTTCAGTGTCATTCAGTCAATTTTTTTCCTCCCTTGCTGCTGCTCAAATTGACTTTTTCCCTTCTCTGACTTCCTTGGCTGTTCTCTCACTTCCTTGGCTGTTCTCTCACTTCCTTGGCCGTTCTCTCACTTCCTTGGCCGTTCTCTCACTTCCTTGGCCGTTCTCTCACTTCCTTGGCCGTTCTCTCCACTTCCTTGGCCGTTCTCTCACTTCCTTGGCCGTTCTCTCCACTTCCTTGGCCGTTCTCTCACTTCCTTGGCCGTTCTCTCACTTCCTTGGCCGTTCTCTCACTTCCTTGGCTGTTCTCTCACTTCCTTGGCTGTTCTCTCACTTCCTTGGCTGTTCTCTCACTTCCTTGGCTGTTCTCTCACTTCCTTGGCTGTTCTCTCACTTCCTTGGCTGTTCTCTCACTTCCTTGGCTGTTCTCTCACTTCCCTGGCTGTTCTCTCACTTCCCTGGCTGTTCTCTCACTTCCCTGGCTGTTCTCTCACTTCCCTGGCTGTTCTCTCACTTCCTTGGCTGTTCTCTATATGCATGACACACTGCGAAAAAAATTATGCATATTATGCATAAAACTGACCAAATGTAATCCTTATTTGTTTGGGATATGGTGGCCATTGGTTCAACGTACCTCAAGGCAAACATTTTGACTATATTAGTCCACACAGCTACTTTCATGCTTGGCTTATGACCTCATATTATAGTTTATAGAGACCCCAACTGATGTATAAAACAATCTTCAAGCAATCTACTTTAGTTTAGATACAAGCGTCATGAAACCTACAACAAAATAAAATAATTACACTTTTTTTTTTACATCTTACTAAACCGTGTTGGTTTCCTGCCTTTGCTTTATAGTTTTTTTTTTGTAGGAGTTTACCTGAACCCTTAAGAGACAGTGGACTTAGTATCATCCATCACCGTGATAAAAGGAAATTGTCCTCCAGGTAATGAGATATAAAGCCCTGTTAAAAGTTACCAATAAGAGGATATTTTTCTCTACCTGAGAGCAGGACTTTCTTTGAGCATGTCCAAGGGGAACACATTGGCAATAAGAGTGTTTTTGAGCATGTCCAATGGGAATGAACACTTTGGCCATGGAAGAAAGTATCGATGTTTCATAGCCCTTGCTGTCTGTAATATGCTGCCTGCCAAACTCTAACTTTTCAGTCACATAATGGTGAGTTCCATCTGAGGGATCCAGGATTCAAAGGCCTGATCCTGCTTTAGTGTTTACCGTTTGAACGGTTGTTTGGCTTGGTTTTATGGAGGTGGATTGTGGATCAACAGAGCTATGGCAGCAATACTATGGGGATATAAACTCAGAAAAAAAAGAAACGTTGTCTCACTGTCAACTGCGTTTATTTTCAGCAAATGTAACGTGTAAATATTTGTATGAACATAACAAGATTCAACTACTGAGACATAAGTTGAACAAGTTCCACAGACATGTGACTAACAGAAATGGAATAATGTATTCCTGAACAAAGGGGGGGGTCATAATCAGAAGTAACAGTCAGCATCTCATCCTCATGGACTGCACCAGATTTGCCAGTTATTGCTGTGAGATGTTACCCCACTCTTCCACCAAGGCACCTGCAAATTCCAGGACATTTCTGGGGGGAATGGCACTAGCCCTCATACTCCAATCCAACAGGTCCTAGATGTGCTCAATATGATTGAGATCTGGGCTCTTCGCTGGTCTGCCACTGAAAGGACGATCAGCTCTCCATCCTGTCTCCCTGTAGAGCTGTCTTAGGCGTCTCACAGTACGGACGTTGCAATTTATTGCCCTGGCCACATCTGCAGTCCTCATGCCTCCTTGCAGCGTGCCTAAGGCACATTCACGCAGATGAGCAGGGACCCTGGGCATCTTTCTTTTGGCGTTTTTCAGAGTCAGTAGAAAGGCCTCTTTAGTGTTCTACGTTTTCATAACTGTGACCTTAATTGCTTACCGTCTGTAAGCTGTTAGTGTCTTAACGACCGTTCCACAGGTGCATGTTCATTAATTGTTTATGGTTCATTGAACAAGCATGGGAAACAGTGTTTAAACCCTTTACAGTGAAGGTCTGTGAAGTTATTGGGATTTGTATGAATTATCCTGAAAAGGATCTTTTTCTGCTGAGTTGAGAATATTTATATGGCTGTTGCTTGCTGGATCTAGCTATATGCTTAATATATTCAACCATGTCTACGGGGTGAAAATGCAGTTAATAACAGGGATTTCTTTATGATTAAAAACCAACACATTTCTGTCAAACGTTCACCGTCAGTGCTCTGTATCCTTGCAGCAGGCATATATCCAGGCAGGAAGCTGTCCATCAGACAGACACACGCACGCCTCCTCGCTTGCATACCCGCACACTAGAGCCACTAGAACTGATGACATCATTTTCGTCAGGCCAGACGGGCGACCCTGATGTGTGTTCCAAATGGAAATATGAAATATGAAAATGCTTTTGGATGCAGTTCGCCCCTTAAGAATTCCCTTCTGTGAAGGCTCATAAAAATGAAATCACCACGAGACAGACACCTTGGATGGCATTTTTGGATTGATATTGCCAGAAAAACAAGGTTTTACTGTTTTAGTCTGGCAGCTAAATGGTCGTTCCATTCAACCAAAAACCGAAAAGCCCAAATGGCTCCAAAATCTGGAAACCCATTCATTCCATGTCGGAAAACTATTCCCACCGAACAATGCAGAAACATACTGGTATTATGATTATCACATTTCTAGTTTTAATGTCACATGCACAAGTACAGTGATATGCCTTTGTTGCCAGCTCTGAACCCAACAATGCAGTAATAAATAACAATGTAATACTAAAAATATCCCAGTCATGGATGCAGTTCAAATGCCAAATGATACGTCTATTGAGAGAGGAAGGTCCCAAAACACTCAGCAACAATCAAAATCCACAACTTGCAAAATGATCGTCTTTGTCTGCAAACCTCATCCTGCTTATGTGTGGAGAGAAGGAGATAAGCTCTGTGGAGAATCAGGCTATGGCTTCAGCTTGGTTTCTACCCAATCGAACTGCATACACAGTCAGTCAGTCTCCAAGACCCATTCATTCTCATGGTTAAAATAACCATGTGGAGAATAATCATGCGCTTCAAATGCATCATCACTGCAGCAACGGACCAATGACACGGTGAATCACAGCTGTGAACAGGAAGGAACTCTCTCTAACCCTAACTTCTGATTGGTTTAGTCATAACTGCAGTGGACCAATAACACGCTGAAGCACAGCTGTGAACAGGATGGTCACAGTGCTTTAAATCAAGATGTATATTGAGAAATTATAGTCCCAGGGGACCTGCTCTAGCCCTGTCCAATCACACACCTATAGTATGGATGTGTTGTTTCCTATTTGGCAGAAAACCCCCAACAAGAACAACAACAGAATCTCCTGTGTCCTTGGTGCCACCCAGCCACCTAACACAGTACAGTGTTTTGCTGTGCTAGCCTATAGAGTTGCTGGCCTGTGGTATTCATGTGCCAGCGGTTAACTGTTTCATTTATAAAGGGAATAATACCCAAGAGTCAGGCACTCAGTGAACATCTGGGCAGGAAGTTGTGCGAATCCGGCATTGCCATCCGTCATGTTCCTCTTAATTAGCCAGGACCGGCCCAGAGCTCTCCTCCGGCTCTTCCAGTCAGCTCTGTTCCACTACAGCCTGCAGCCCTGGAGCCCCCAGCACTGATACTGAACATGACCTACTCTATCTTACAGAACCCACTGCTGTAACTAGAGCACAGATCACATACTGTACCATGGATGGAATAAACTATGGGTTCAGATAGTATTTATTTTCCTCCAAGTACTTTGACCTGCTCTTGATTGAGTTTACCTGATCCAATGGAATTGTCCCAAAAGTGCACACCTGGCAAAATCTCCATCACCTGCACTCCAGGTTGACTCATCAAATGCTCAATATATTTGAAGGAATACACGAATACTACAAATACCGGTATGAATCCCAAACAGAACCTTGGAACACTGCTCCTGAAATACATGCATTGTATGTATTGTACGCCTTGTACAGAGATGTCCTTGCATGACACCTACACACTGATGCCATCACAATCGACAGTAAACCATTTAGGAATCTGTTACACCGTCCTCCTATTTATTCAATTCGACGCCAGACACACACACACACGCACACCGCCCAGTGCTTTATACACACCATACAGTAGCAGTCAATACGATGAGGGAGGTGCTCACACACACACACACGGAACAGCAGCTGAGAATATATGAACAGAAGTGGGCCTGATTAGAAAATTGTTGAGTGAATTCACAGCCCTCACTAGTGCGACAACCATGCATGCAGTATCGCCCCCTCACGTTGTTATTCATTGAACCGCAACTAATTGACAAAATTAGTAGCAGAAAATGAAAGACCCCACATGCCATATTGGCAGGCACTGTAATTGTAAACATGGAGAAACCAATTTTCCTGTCCCATTGATTCCTGGGAATTAACTGTTCTCTGATACAGCTGCACTAGATTAAATGCTTCTGGGTTTTTAAAATCTTTTTGGACCAGAAAAGCGTTAAACGGCCCAAAGCCTTGGACTTTTAATAACCGAAGAGGACGGGGAAATGACCCGTTGCTCATGGAGAGAACAGACTCCTCCTGAGAGGGACTAGAGATAGAGGGGTTGTGTTGGAGAGAACAGACTCCTCCTGAGAGGGACTAGAGATAGAGGGGTTGTGTTGGAGAGAACAGACTCCTCCTGAGAGGGACTAGAGATAGAGGGGTTGTGTTGGAGAGAACAGACTCCTCCTGAGAGGGACTAGAGATAGAGGGGTTGCGTTGGAGAGAACAGACTCCTCCTGAGAGGGACTAGAGATAGAGGGGTTGCGTTGGAGAGAACAGACTCCTCCTGAGAGGGACTAGAGATAGAGGGGTTGCGTTGGAGAGAACAGACTCCTCCTGAGAGGGACTAGAGATAGAGGGGTTGCGTTGGAGAGAACAGACTCCTCCTGAGAGGGACTAGAGATAGAGGGGTTGCGTTGGAGAGCGATCAAATGAGTTGAGAGTTATGAATTGTTAAGAACTTTGTGTTTGGTGTGTGCATGTGTGTGTCTGGCGGTCTTGCGTCGAATGTCTTCTTATGGGGTTGAGGTGTACCTACAGTTCCCTACATCTGAAGGTACTATAGTTAATGATCTTGTCGCTCATGCATGGCCTTATTTGACACACACTCTACACCGCGGGCATTATATCAAGCACCGGGCTAAAAGGTGAATTTTGCACTTTGCGTTGCCATGGAGACCAGGCGAGACCAATTCCATAGCCGTCTGAAACTCTGCTGAATCTTTACAACAGCATTTCTCTCAGACAAATACTGTACATCATCACCATGCTCGCTGTCGGATGGGAGTTTTGGACCACTTTTGTCATCGTTATAAAGTGTTCTCCTCTTTTGTTCCTACTTTTAATCTTTTGGGGCTTCTTAGCTTTCGCTCAGTCAGTGGGCATACTAAATTATCCTGAAAGGAAGTGTTTCGCCAACATTGTGCCTCTGCTTCTGCTTGCTCTTTGAGGTGAAGGTCGAAATATTGTAAAACTACTTAGTGACGACTGCTGATGTAAAAAAAAAAAAAAAAAAAGGATATTTGATTGATTCATTTGTCTCATCGTATATTCCCTCTCCTCTCCAGAGACCAAACCAGCGTGCAGCTTCAACGGGTCGGAGTACCATGACGGAGACATGTTCCGAATGGACGCCTGCCGCTTCTGTCGATGTCAGGGAGGGGTGTCGGTGTGTTTCACCGCCCAGTGTGGCATCCTGCACTGTGAACGCTACTACGTCCCTGAGAGGGAGTGCTGCCCTGTCTGTGAAGGTACGACTTCCTCACCAAATGACTTGGCCCCTGACTAATCCCTGACTGATTCCGTACCTAAACAGTTACTATTATGGGATTTCTCGTTAATGCTGATCTGGTTCTGTATTTTAAAATCTCAGTGTAGGATGCTGATCTAGAATCAGGTCGCCAATGTCTATATCATCCTATTCATCATGATCTGAAAGGACAAACTGATCCTATATCAGCACTCCTACTCTGACACGACTCTTTGTGAATAGAGGGGGAGTCTGTGTCCTGAACTTTCCCTTTAAAGGGAATCACCAAGCCAAACCTCATCCTTGCATGACTCACTATTGTATGTATTCGGATGGTGATCAAGCCGATGACCAAGGTTACCTAGTTTTCTAACGTGCAGAGACGTGGCAACGGAAAGGACAGTCTGCTGAGACCAAAGCATTTCAAATCATCTCAAATGAGTGCCTTTGGTAAAGGGCGAGTGCAGAGCATCAATAAACATCAGGGGAGAGATGAGCCGAGGCGAACGCCAAACGCCTACACCGCCGTGACAATATGCAGCTGCACGCAATCAAAGTCAGAATGATGAGAGGGCTTAAACAGTCACTCAGTCAGTTGTCCTCCCTTATGCTCATCACTCAGCCACTCTTTGACTGACTATCTTCGGTTCACACACATGCACGCACGCACGCACGCACACACACACACACACACACACACACACACACACACACACACACACACACACACACACACACACACACACACACACACACACACACACACACACACACACACACACACACACACACACACAGAGAGAGAGTGCACATGCATACTCTCATACACACAGCTGTGAAAAGACACTGACAGACATGTAAGAAATCTCCATCTCAAGCTGAAGACAGTTTGGCATTAGCTCTGTATTTAAGAATACATTTACTGAATATAAAACATATATTCATGATGGTATCACATGTTTTGCAGTGTGACCTTGGAATCCATCAGACAATGCAGTACATTTTC